>NC_081414.1:244778097-245403097 GCF_030272615.1 Cryptomeria japonica
CAATAACTCACTCTCTTTTTATTGATGATACATTGTTATTTGGTAGGTCTTCTCTAAAAGAAGCCAGACTCATCAAGCAAACACTAGATATCTATTCTTCTTCTTTGGGTCAGAAAATTAATGCTGCCAAGTCTAAGATTTTCATTTTCAACACACCTTCAATCTTTTCACTAAGAATATGCAAGACTTTGGGCTTCTCAATGGACCAATTGCCATCTTCCTACCTTGGCATCCCCTTTTTTATGGGAACAAACAAACCTTCTTATTGGTCTGTTGTCATTGGTAGAATCAAGGCACGAATTTCAGCTTGGAAATTAAGGTGGCTTTCACTATCAGGTAGAATCCTTCTTATCAAGTCAGTGTTAACAACAATATCGAACTATTACATGTCTGTTCTCAAAGCTCCCTCATCCGTCATTCAACAATTGTAGAAACTCATTAGAGATTTTCTATGGAATATTAATATTACAAATGAAAGGAAAATCCCCTTAGCCTCTCTGGAAAATATGTCATGCCAAAAATCCCAAGGGGGAGTGGGACTTAACAATCTGAAGCATCGCAACAAGGCTTTTGGAGGGAAACTGATTTGGAAAATGTACACTAATCCTATTTCCAAATGGTCCCAGATTATGCAACCTACATAGTTGGACAACTCTCAATCATCAAGAGTGTTCACAATTCTAGACCCTCAAAAGGGGTCTACTATTTGGAATTTTATGATGGACTCAAGAAATCTTATATCTAAGTATGTTTCATGGGAAATCAATAATGGTCTCAGTGCTAACTTTTGGACAGACTCATGGTGTGGGCATCCTCCTATTGCTCAATTGGATAACATGGAAGACATTATGAATATAGCTATAGCTCATTAGGGTACAAAATTGAGTGACTACGTGTCTGCTGTAGAAATATTTTCAGGGAAATAATCTAGAAAGATCCCACTCTTCTCCCAATATCCATCCAGCAATCTTCCTCATTGGCAAATATTTTATTGAATAGGACAGTTCTCATGTCTAACAGAGATGATGTGTTATTTTGGGCAACTTCAAAATTAGGGCAATATTCAATTAAAGAAGGCTACAATGCCTTATAGCAGGGTTGCAACAGTAAGGCAAGTAGTCGGGCATACTCTTTCTATTGGAATGACATTGTTCTACCAAAAGTGGGTTGTTATGCATGGTTAACGTTGAACAAAAGAATCCTAACAATAGATAGACTAGTAAAACTAGGCATTACACAAGCTTTTAATTGTGTATTTTGTGACTTAGAGGAAGAATCAGTTGATCATTTATTTTTACACTGCACCTTTGCCTATCAAATTTGGTTCTTCATCATGAATAAACTCCAAGTTATGTTGCCCTTTCCGAAATCACTGTGGTATATATTTAACTCTTGGACTCTTTTATTTTTTACATCAACCCTCTTAGGCATTTGGAAATATGCTCCTACTCACATTATTTGGGTCATTTGGTGGGAGAGGAACAAAAGAATTTTCAAAAAAACATCCTCTCCTTTGGATCAAGTTTTGATCAAATTGGAAAATTCAATTGCAGAAATCATAAATTCTTCTCTCACTAATGCCAAGGACATCCAGTCATTTACCCGGTGGGATAAGGTAATTGCAAAATTATGGAACGGTATTATTTTGCCAATAGTGACTCCCCCGAACTGGTCCTTAGCTCATGTGAGAGATAGGTCGCCCATAAAATGGGTACCCCCAACACCTAATTTCTTTAAGATCAACTTCGATGGCTCTTCCCATGGAAACCCAGGGAAGTCAAGAATTGGAGTTTGCATTCGAGATCAATTTGGCAAAATGTGTGCTTTCCAAGCTTCATCCATCCCTCCGGGTACAAATAACTTGGCGGAGGCAAATGCCTTACTAGCTGGTCTGGTGTTAGCAAGGAAGTGTGGCTTCTCCAATATACACATAGAGGGGATTCATTAGTTATTATCAATTCAATTACCTCAAAAAGATCTAAGATGTGAGGCCCTACCCTGACTCATCCTAGCATTTCAGTGTTTTTCATGTTGAGACAATTATGGCTGCTTTAATTTTTATGCATTTTGGATTTAGAACTTATATGATTCCATGATTTAGATAACTTTGATATATATTGATGTTTCATTTCTATGCATTATAGATACAGAACTCTATATGATTCTAGAATAGGATAAATTGGGATGATGTATGTCATTTTGGATTTGCAGGACTTTACTATGATGATAGAAATGGGATGCATGTCTTATGTATGGATCAAAATGATAAGGATTGTGATAATTACTTATGTGGATTTATTTGGATATTAGATATATCGGTTTGTTTAAATGTAAATTGTATGCAGAGTGTTTGATGTGTATTCTTATTCATGTGTTTAATATTATATGAGGTTATTTGGAATTACTAATGTGTAATTGAGATGCGTAGGAAAATTATCCATGTGACCATGGAAACATTATGGAGAACCAAACCTAGACCCATGTATGTTCGTGAAGCCAAGGTTTGTCTATTTGGAGAGACAACACCCCGTGTGTATCGTATTTTATTTGTGAAAGTAAATGTTGCATGTGTGTTAAATTGAATCTATAAATTTGTGTAAATCCAATAAGAGACAAATTTCATGTGTAATTTTGTAATGTATTTTATTGTGTCACTTGGCACATGTGTTGATTTATGTCTTGATTTTTTGACTTGTCTCTTGGAGGGAGTTGTTCAACTATAGCTTTTTTTCAAACTTTTGAATGTGGTTCTAAAATTTCCTTGGGTAGAGAGTCTTTGGAGTGGTCAACTCAGGTTTGACCCGAAAGCTAACTTCAGATGGGTTTATAAGGGGTCAAATGGACTCCTAGGGGTAGTTTAACGATGTTTCCTAAAGTCCATAAGGTATACCTATGGGTTAGGAGTGTTTTTAGGCATGTGTCTACTCCCATGTGACTGTTTAGTCATCCCCAAAAGTGGGTTTTCTAAGATGTGCGAAATTAAAAATTAGAAGGTGCCATCTAGGTTACATAACCTTCCCTTTTGATGAGAGATCCCTTTTGATCTTTTTCTTGCTTTTTGAGGTCTTCTTAGGCAAGAATGGGAGATTTTGTGGTTAATCACCCACTCTCCATTTTTGGAGACTAGGCATTTTGAAAAGTTTGGTTTTTGGAATCGAAATTTTGGCTAAGTGTGGAAGGAAGATTGGGGATTTGGGCTGCTCATCCTCAAACTAGTTCTAGCATACCTTTGGGCAGATTGAAGGTTGGTTCATCTCTTTGTTTTTAATGTTGCATGTTTATGTTGAAAAGATTGCTTGTATGCAGAGGTTGGTGTCTTGTATTTTCCTTTATGAAAATTATTTTGTGTTCTATCTTTTAATTTCTTGAATGCATTTCTGTGTTTTGGGAGTAACCAAGGCCTTCTACTCTTGGGAGAGTAGGATGGTCTTGTGGGTGGTAGAAGCTTTACAGCCCTTAAGTGAGAGACTCTCATTACGAGAGCAAACTCAAGGGGTGTATATGTGACCCTTGCTGCATGGCCTGGTTTGTGCATTTGGGGGTCATAAGGGGAGATAGTATGGCATGAATTCCTTGGGGGGCATAAGGAATATGGGGTTAAAGAGCTTATGATATATCTTTGTTTGCCATGAGGTGGCTTTGTGATTTACCATTCTTGCAGTCTCCTCAGGGTATTTGGTCCACTACCACCCATGTAAAATCATCACATGTTGTGATGAAGTGTAGCCTTGGTTGGGAAAGTCATTGTTATGTGATTTTTCCCTTGCTTGTTGTGTTTGCATGTTTGTAACCTATCTAGGGCTTGGTTCTCCAAGCTCGGGGGTGGCTTCTAGTAAGCCTAGGCTGGGAGATGAGCACTCCATGGTCAGCCTATGATCTATTTGCAGGTTGTTTGGAAGAAAAGAAAAGGACAAGTAGAAGTTGCTGGATTTATTTGTTTGCAAAAAAAGATTTGGAAATGGATTGTTTTATATTTTAAGTTGCAGCAATGTGAAAGGGAAACTATATGTTGTAATTACTTTGAAAAGGAAATGTATCTATTTTGTTTAAAGTCCTAATTTAAGAGAAATGAGAGATCCATTTGTAAGGTTGACTATATTGTAAATTAAATATACTTTAAGGAAATACATTATTTTTATTAACTATTATTTTGTTGCAAAATGAAATATTTGTGTTGAAGTTTAAGTTATGTATTGTTCTTGAAATAATGTTGATTGTATACATGGTATTTTGAAAATGAAAGTTAAACTTGAATGTTACTTCTAAAAAAATAAAAGATCAGTTTATTTCCTTATGCATATCTCTAAGGTTAAATTTAAATAATATCACATCTATATAGTTGTTGTTTAAATTTATTAAATTATGTCAATTACTTCTTTGCAGAAATTAAAATCTAGAGTTAAATAGTCTATTAAATTTAAATAATATCATATTTCTATAGTTGCTGTTTAATTTTATTTAATTATGTCATTTTACTAATTTCCAGAAAATAAATCTAAAGTTTATTAGTCTACCTCTGATTTAAGGTATTTAAATTAAAAAAAGAAATACAGTGATTTAACTCTGGATATTTTAATCAATCTGTTTTAAAAAAAAGGTTTAAAAAATATATATAATATCTATATTTTTGCATAATAGAGTTAGCCTGGGTTTCATATGCTTCTAATATATATATATATATATATATATATATATATATATATATATATATATATATATATATATATATATATATATATATATATATATATATATATATATATATATATATATATATATATATATATATATATATATATATCCCGTTCGTGCCCAAAAGTTTGGGCATGACATAAGACCTGGCATCTATTGTATGTTTTGAAGCACACCTTGGATCTTCTCAACACTTTTTTAGACTACATTGTCAGCCACACACTCCGTTGCTGACATGTTAGCAAATATGGGCTATGATGGCATTTCAGTTGAGTCGGTTGCAATTCCCACTAAACTATCTTCTTTTCCTAAATTGCTTGAATTGGTACAAAAGGAAAGTACAACACTCTAATCACAAATTACTTCTTAATAAATACTCACATGCAAGCATTTAACCAGTGCCTATAAATAAGAAGGCTGACAAGACACTAGCATTTATGCTTTTAAATGCATTTTGTAGATGGTATGAATGAAATTTTAGTGCGAAGTACTCTGGGATTTTCATAATGTCACTTCACACTAGCAAAACAGACTTAGGCCTCTCATACATCCTCTAGATTGCATTACGGTCACAAATTAATGCAAGAATCACAAAAATGATCCTAAAATCCGATCATTTATTCCACTTTGAGATGGTAATTTTTGTTTATAAATGTAACCAGCATGTTTTTTATATACACAGTTCTCAGGGGAATTTTTGAAATATTTTAAATTTTTGAAGTATCTTAGTGCTCTGCAATATGGAGAACGGCTCTTGCGTAGGGTGCAGGCAAATGCATTGGGAGTATATGCCATGGAACGAATGGGTTTCAATGCAAATTTTAGAACCTTCGGTGGCTTTTCATGGACACATCAATGACATGGACCTCGACCAACTTTTTCTTCTGTACAATCCACAATTGAGAAGAGATGTCAAAGACTTCATCGGTGAGGAGATTTTATCCCCTCAAGCCAAAAGGATTCTTTATCCCTATCAACTTCTGAGTTCTTTTCTGTCAAATGCTCTAGATCTCTTGCAATCTATTCCTTTGCTTGAACTAGTGTTCTTTAAGTTATTAAGACAAGATATGCTTGCACCGACCTCGTTCCATAAAGCCCTGGTAAAATATAATCTATGGCAGGGGTTGGCTCTCCTTGGGGGCCTCTTTCCACGTCACTTTATTCAATCCAGCCATGCTTACATGGTACTTTATGACTGAATAAAACGTGTCCTCGAACGGAAAAACTTCCACCATATGAAGAACGGCCTGCATCAATTCGGTAGATAATTGGATGACCATATTGTGCACATAGTCAAAATTAAAGTTGGGGTTCTCGTGGTGATCCTCAAAATAGAAAACGTTGATCCCTGTTTTCCAATTTCGCAACCTATGGAAATGGGATGGGCTACAGATAGGGTGCCAGACTTCAACGCACCGGTGCAGGATGAAGCCATGGGATGGACTGCCTCCTTTCTGCTTGCCTTCAATGCCCCTATAATTCAAACCCAAGAGGACACCGCCATGGACAAAACCGGTAGTGGAGCCATCTTCTTGGCCTGTCGGCTAGCACTGGTAATGGAGGCTTTTCTTTTATGACTCGGTCACGAGGACAACATATCGGTATCAAAGTTCTGGTACAACACAACCGGAAACTGGTCATGGCAACTTTTCAGTGTTCCAACAACCAGATTTCTGCTTCCCAGTCTTCATGATAACCGGTTGTGGGGGTTGGTTTTTTAAGGTTTCATTTGGTCTTGTCCCAACCCGCTACTCTAAATTTGGCCTCCAAGAGGCTCTTTCTATGGGCAGGTCCTATCTATCTCTTCGGATCTTCGGGGGGCTTCTTCTCATAGCCTCCTTTCCTCTTCTTCATTGTATCTGAGAAAAGATATAGGGTTTTCTTCTTGATTCTTTCCCTATTGAGCTCTTGAATTAGTTTTCTTATTAATATATATATCAGTGGCTTGCCACTTTTGCTAAAAAAATAAAATATTATAGTATAATTATATTATATTAATAATATAATAATTAAAATACAATAATATAAGGATCCTAATGTTTATCTAATGACTCTAACGAGAACTTAATCTTAAATCTAATCATATCTCTAATTGAACCCTAACATATTTAACCTAAATCTAACCTAGACCCTTCATTAGTATTGCATGCATGATGTTATGCTTTTTGCAACTCGCTCCTATATTTATTTGTAAACTAAACTTGCAAACTAATAAATCAACTACCACATGACCATTTATATACCAATTTTAATAAAAAGATAAATATTATTAAATGTATATGAAGTTTCCTAAAAAGTCTAAATGTTGACACATCTTTATTAGGAATTATGACTTCAAATATTTAATCCAAATAACATAAATGAATCATTTGTTTTAAAATTAAAAGAAAAATTCAAATTTAAATTAATATGGCTTTATTTTTTACTAGATTACTCTTTATTTTTGTCTTTTATGTCTTCTAATTTTCCATTAGAGTAATATTTAAAAGATATAATATAATTAACTAAAGATTTGACCTAAGTCTTAACTAACACCAATTTTAAACACAACTCTAACTTAACCATTATCTTATCTTAAATGAATTATAAATTTAATTACAATAATATATCAAATACATTTTTTAAAAATAATTTAATCTAATCTTTCAAAACAATATTTCTTGAAATAAAAATTTCGTAATAAAATAAGATTTTTTTTTTTAAATAGATTAATAAATGCAGAGGGGCATCACCCTTGTATTAATCAAAACTTGAAAAATACATAACTGGTTTAGAAGGAGCCTTAGGGGGAAAGAACCAGTAAGAAAACCCCCTACCATTGCTCCAATAGTGAATACAAAAAAGCCAGCCATGCTAGTCGAGATGCTAAAAAGCTAGGAGACAACAATCAGAGGAGAAAAATGTCGGTTGAACCAAAGGCCTAAACAATGTATGAAATTGATCAAGGAAATCATGATTCTTCTGAATTTGAGTTTGGGTCCTTGGTACCAGGAGTAGGAGCAGCAACTGCATCCAAAATTACCGGGTAATCATTCCCGCAAGCTACATGGGCCAATGATTCTTCTTTCTCCCAGGGGTGACGGTCATCATCTGGAATCCACTCTTCTCCACTGCCAAGCCCCCAAGAGTTTCCTTCAACAATGTCACCATTGGTCGTAATACCAAGGTCTTCTCTACCCGAAAGCCCTTCCTCCTAGATATAGGTTCTTCTCCAGGCAGCTGTGAAGCTAGGCAGTATACCGACAATCATGCAAAGGAGCTCAATATTTCTGGTAATAATAGGCCAGGAGCCTTCCAAGGCATTGAATTCAAGAGAGCTTATGATCACCATTTTCCGCACCTCTGCACCATTTCTAGAACCCATATAATAATTTTGGGGAAAGGGCAATTTGAGATTGCCATCAACATTATCCAATACTACATCAATTTCCCCAAGAAAGCGATGCTCAAACACCATTTGGGTGAGAAGCTTCACCCTTTGCTTGCCAGTCCCCATATAAAGTAGCATGGATAGGAAGAAAGATGAGATGTCTACATTAGCCCTGTATCTATGGTATGCATTAAGGAATTCCTCCCCCAAAATTATTTTAACATAGTGCAGAATCAAAGGGTGACTCAAGGAGAGAACCGATTGCAGGCACTTATCAGAGATTTTGCCTAGGAATGCCATCTAATGACAAGTTGCCTCCAACAAAATTGGTGTTTCCATTGTAAGCAGCAAAGAAAGAAATAGGAAGAGTTTGATATGTTAAAAATTAGGTTATCCTTTATTTATCTCGCCATCTCATAAAGGTTGTGGATCTCGAGGGCTTAGCTAAGCGAGCCAAATTACTTCGTACAAACAAGGTACATCTTAAGCATGCCACCTTAATCGCAATTGATTGCCTCTTTGATGTTAGCCATCATCCAACTTTACCGTATCTAAAAGTAATGATGCAAATTAGATATCTTCTGACAGCATCTAAAATTGAAGTTCGAGTTAATGACCCTGGTGGGATCATACTACCAAAACCATAAAGAATACCGATTGGGGATAGTCAAGAGGTTGGTAAGAATACATCTCCTAGTAAGAACTACCAACCGGTAGGGGCCAATGCCACCAGGGGCACAGACATCCCTTCTTAGAACAAGATTGGATGTAACACTGGCCATAATAATCACCATAATCAAAATGTAGATGTGCCTCCATCGGAGCAGAGTGTTTGGAGAGAGAACCAAATGCAGCCGCTTATCAAAAATTTGCGAGGAAATTATTCTGGAAGCTTCAACAAAGGCACTAGAGTAACTCCAAAGAGATCCTAAATCGGAGTGTACAAATTATTGGTTGGGGGGAAAGGTGCAAGAGGCCTATGTAAACAATGGCAACACCAACTGGTAAAGACTAGGTAGCTGGGGCTAATATCCTTACCAGTAGGAGCCAAAAAAACCACCATCAAAGGGAGGCTTGTACCCGGTAAGGGTATATCCCCTAGTTTGTACTCCCGACCGGTAGAGACCAAACTTCGGGGAACCAAAGTGATTCATTATTCTGCCAAAATAAATGTAGCATTGAACCATAATAATTGCTATTATTAATATTTACCTATGCCTGAGCTGAATGCCTAGATCAAGACCACCGTTTGCAATTGCCATCTTAGATAGTCTGTCTGCATCCACATTGCCTTCTCTATAGATATGGCTGATCCGAAAATCTTCAAATTTATCAAGAAAACCCACCATAGGTTGAGATGCCAACTAGGGGTATGGTTATTACGAACAACATTGATAATATTTAATGAATCACCCTCCAAATGGATTATTTTTATCCCAAACTCAGCCCCCAATTGCAAACCTCTTAATGCCACTTGGAATTCAACCTCATTGTTAGTGGCCAAACCGATGTCTTCAGAAATTTCTTTAATGTAGATGCCTTCAGAATCTCTAATACAACATCGAATACCACTATGCCCCGGATTCCCTGCATGTGCACCATCGAAGTTAATCTTATGCCACCCTGGTTCTGGGGCTTACCACTTAACATTCAATCCTTGATTAACGGGTATCTCAGGATTACCATTACCGAAAAGCAAGGGGATGGTCAAATTTGGGAACACAAGCTTTAAATTCCAATCACAGTCAGTGTATAGATTCTTTTTCAGCAATTTGGACTTGGTCACTTCGTTTAGGAGCTCAACCAGGTGGTTCTCAATTTTCCCACAGAGGGCTAACTGGCCCATCTCTTTATCCTGGAAAATTCTTTGATTCCTTTCTTTCCAAATTTCCCAAATCATCAGTGATGGAAGGATAACAAATAAGTACCCAAATAATGCCTTGCATTTTTATTTAGTCCATAGTAGAAACCAATCATCCAAACCTTTCAAAAAAAGGCATACCATATTTAACTTACCCATGAAATGCCACCAACAGTTGCTAGAGAAATTGTAGTGTAGCAAAAGGTGATCAATTGTTTCCTCTTGATTTTGACATAATACTCTTGATTCCGACATAATACACATCTACTAGGCCCATTAATACCTAATATAAGGAGTCTTTCATTGGTTAATAATTTCCTTTGAAAAGCCATCCAAGAAAATGAATTTTCTTTAGGAAGAAGATGTTTGTGCCAGAATAGCCTAACCGGCCAATCCTTCTTATCTACTGTAGCTTCTTTCAATTTACAGCTAAAACATACCTTATACTTACCATCAGAAGAGCCACACCATCTAATGATGTCCTCGTCCGGGGAAGGATGAATAATTTGATTCTTTAGAATATCGGTAAGAAGGTCTTTCTGATTTTGAGCTAAAACCAATGGGTCCAGAGAGTTCCACACCCATTTGTCCATATCATTCTCCTTAATTGAATGACTATAATCACAAACCTTGTGACCCCAAAGCCGACAAGTTTCTCTCATTGTAGGTTGAAGAATGTGGTTATGACAGAAGGCTTCATTGGCACTCCAAGAATTCATCCAGAAGGATGCATTCCTCCCATTTCTGACATCCCAAGTGCCCTGATCACTAATGATCTCTTTGCACTCCAAAATAAAATTCCAAATGGCTGAGCCCCGACGAGGGTTGGTAACTATGAGAATCCTTTTAGGCTCAAGTGAGTCTAGATATTTGTGTTTAAGGATTCTTGTCCATCTCTGATTACTACCTCTACAAATTTCCCATACCAATTTTGCCCCCATAGCCAAATTCATAATAGAAATCTGATGAATGCTAGCACCTCCAGCATTTTTTGGTTGGCTTATTTTTCCCCATGCAATAAGTGGAAACTTCCCTTTATCATTCGATCCATTTCAAAGAAAATTTCTCATTATGGTGATTAACTCATCTTCTATGGCAACCGGTAGCTTCATGCAAGCCATGGAGAAAACCAGTAAGGTGGAGAGGACTGCTTTTATCATAGTAAGCTTGCCGACAGATGATAACCATTTCCCTTTCCAAATTTCAAGCCTAGCTTTACATTTCTCAATAAGATGTATCCCATAGTAAGTCTTATTGCGGCCACTAAAAAGAGGAGTCCCAAGGAATTTACCTGGAAAGTTTGTCACTCTTAAATTAAGGATTCTTGATAGGACAACTTGCATATTTGGCATCATGTTGATAAAGAAAACTTTTGACTTGCTCCAATTGATTTTCTACCTCAAAGCCTTGCAGTAGTCATTCAGGAATGTATTTATTATCCTTGCCTCTCTTCTGCTAGAGGCTCTAAAAATAACAGTATCATCAGCAAATTGCAAGTGGGTTGAATGTTCAACTCCTATAGCCACATTGACACCCAACTAGTGACCATCACAGTGAAGAGATTTAATCATCTAACCTAAAGCTTTAGCCATAATTATTAAAAGAAATGGTGACATAGGGTCCCCTTGGCGAATGCCTTTTGTTGAAGGGAAGAATCCATGAGATGAATTGTTAACCAAAACTGAGAATTTGGGGGTTGATAGACAATTCTTGACCCAAGTGATCCATTCATTACAGAAGCCAAATTTCCTCAGTACTGCTACAAGAAATTCCTTGTCCACCATATCATAGGCTTTCAAGATGTCCAGCTTTAATAACATACAAGAATCTTTAATCTTCCTAGCGGTGTGGAGGGTTTCATGAGTAGAGATGATGCTTTCAACAATAGAGCGACCAGGGGAAAAGCCACTCTGTTCATCTGAAATAATATTTTTTAGAAGAGGTTTCAGCCTATTGGCAATGATCTTTGTTACTATTTTGTAAACTAAGTTGCATAAATAAATTGGTCTAAAATTGCCCATTTGCTGAGGGTTCTTCTTTTTTGGTACTCAGGCTAGAAAGGTATGATTGATGGCTCCCAGCATAGTCATTTTTTTCCTAGATTCTTCTACCGCTAGGTGCAAATCCTGGGCAATAATGTCCCAGAAATGCTGAAAGAAGGCCATAGGAAAATCATCAGGCCTGGAGTCTTATCAAGATTCAACTAGAAGGTAACTTTCCTGACTTCTTCTAAGTCAATAGGTTTGAAGAGCTCTATATTGTGGCTTTCAGTAATTAAGGGAGGGATTGCGTCTAGAATTTTGTTTCTTGCTGCCTGCTCATTCTGATAATTGCCATTCATCAGAGATTCAAAATATCTTACTGCTTCCTAGGCAATATCCTCATAATCTTTGGCAATACTACCATCTGGTTTTACCACCTCTGATATTCTGGACCTACTACGATTGGCATTAGCCAATCTGTGGAAGAACTTGGTATTTCTATCACCATCCTTGAGCCAAATTTCTCTGGATTTCTGTCTCCAGTGAATTTCTTCACGCCGAAGAATTTCATTTAGCTCTGACTTGAGAGAGATTTCCCTTTGGAAGAGTACTTCATTCATGCCTGACTTAATGATAGAATTGGAAAGATCCTCTAGTTCTGTCGTAACCCTGAGTTTCTCCATATGGATGTTTTGGAATTGACTCAAATTCCACTCTTTGATTTTGATCTTAATATACTTGAGTTTCTTATTAATATTGAACAACCTCGAGTTGTTTCTGAGAACTATTTCATTTCACCATGCTGCTATCAAATCATGTAGATCTTTGCCAAGGAGAGTGATTTGAACATTCAAAGGGTTCCAGATTATTCCCATGCCACTAGAGGCTCCCTCGGGTTGCCTTAAAAGACCTTTCCATTGTTTCCATACTTTCATTTTTTTTTCAATCTCAGACTGACTCCATTTAGTCTCCTGTAATACCCAAATATCCCCCTTAGTCTCATCAATCTGGTGCTTAATTAAACACCACTTGTCAGGGGCATTAAGGCCCCTGACATTACAGGATAGTAATTTCATGGAGCCTGGGAAAGGGGGTTACCCTTCCCTAAGTTAAGATTGGATTGCCCATTAGCTGCACCTGTGATTATCAACATTGTTTTCCTTGATTTGCGCCCCCTTTTACCCTTTGGATGGAAGTTTGGTACATTAATATCTGACTCAGACTTCCCAAACCCTTTTGCAGTATCATCCATTATAAATTTGGCAACTGGTTCAATATCTTCTTCCCATTCTGAGGCAGAGGAAACAATTTATCCTTCTTCCAAGCCAATGGTGAAGCCTTTCTTGCCTGGATCATCAAGGGTGGTTGGACCATCTGACGGAGGGGGAGTAATCTCATCCTCCATCATACTAACATCACCAGTCTTATTGGGAAAGAGTAACTACAAACTCTGTTATAATATCCTTTTGAAGGGTTTTAGCATCTTCCAAAAGATTTAGTAGAGCTTGAGCACTTTCACTGTTAGCAGAAAGGGCCTATTGATGGCTAGACACAGCAAGAGGAGAATAAACAACAGGATTATTCTTTTCCATCTCCTTCATACTGGCTATCGAGGATTGCTCAACATCATTTGCTTCCTGATTTTTTGTGTTCTCCATGACTAACTTCATGTCAACTAGCTTAGATTGCACACAAGCATAACTTTTAAGGATAGAGACTAATACTTCACAATCAAGACCTATGTGCTCCCTTGAGAAGCATTTGGGGCAAAGGTGCAATTGATCTTCCCTATCAATCCTTTGAATCCATACCTCTCCGGCCCCAATACTTTTGACTTCTTCTGGGATTTTGGAGATCTAGCCGGTATTAATACATATCTCGATAAAGCTACCCACACCCTATCCTCTAGAATATTATCCACAGAAACAAAAGTGCCAAGCTCTTTGCAAATATCTTTTATGATTTCAATGTGCCAATAGTCTGATGGGAAGTTATATAACCTTAACCAGATAGTGTTTTCCGGAAGGGTATGGAACTGGGGATTAAAATTTGGTTTCCAATCAATGATATGCACCCTAATCCCGTCCAAAGTATAAGGACCTTTATTTTTAGCATTAAACATGCCCTCATTTTTCATAAACTCAATCAGATAATAATCATTCGGAAGGACATTAAAGTTAATGTTCTCCCCCCATTGCGATCTACACCATTTCTCAAAATTTCCCCTTAACTATTTGCCACCACCCCATTTGGTAAAGAAACAAAAATCTTGAAGATTTGACCTAGCCAAATTAATCTTATTATCATCCAAAATAACAGTGGGTCTCAAAGTTTTCCTTACCGGTTTGTGGATGTTAGGTCCTGGAGGCAACTGAGAGGGGGGGGGGGGGGTGAATCAGTTGACCAATATAATTTAAACCAAAACAACTTAACCAAATTACTGCTTAATACCGGTGATACAGTCTGTTAAACCAGTGGACAGATTTAACAGATAAATGTAATATCGGTAAAGATTAATGCATGAAACAAAAAGACAAAGTCATCCACAACACTTAACACCAATATTTGTACATGGAAACCCTATAAGGGGAAAAACCACGGTGGGAAACCTTACCCACAATTAGATGATACTACTGCAGATAGTAAGTGTACATAAATGGGGTTTGCACATGCAGAAAGGTCAAGCGCCTAGAGCTCACTACTCAAACACAAATGGGAGTCACACTGACTACAATTGGATGGTTAAATCCAGAAAATGTACTACACAAAATAGCATCTTCATATGCTGGATTCAGTACCAATGTAGTTCTGATATGCTTTCATAAAAACGTAGCTTCACCTTCTAATGATGTCTACGTGTATAGCTCTGCTTAATCTCACATATACCTTCACACTTATCCTTTTTGCATTCCACACTTGATTTTACAAATAAGATCTTACATTTATATCATAACCTAAGACCAATTTTAGTAGGTCGGCTCTACAAGATATTACAATAAAATCATTTTACAAACAATACAATAACCGATTGAACATGTCATCTTAATGCATTTACAACAATAATTAATCATCTCCATAGCGTGCCATGTTGATCTGGAAAAGATAAACTTGTCGGTGTAACCCTGGACCTATTTGTCGGTAACAACAAATATGCAAATACAAATATGCTAATAAACAATTCACCAAGATAAGATGTCCAAACAATGTCTTCAACATTTCCAAGTATTTTCCATGCTATTCCAAGTGCCGGTGATCATTATTTCCTACCGGTGTACCATATACCGGTGATTGTGCAAAATTCACTTGCTTGCCGGTGAATGTTGTTGGATCTCCAAAGTGCTAGAGTTTTAGTAGGTGTTGACATCAATGACAAAACCATACCAAAATACCAACAATCTCCCCCTTTGGCATTGATGGCAACACAAGATGGAAAAACCATCAAAGTGCCAAAACAGAAATGCCAGATACAAAAACCAACAATCTCCCTAAAGTAACAATCTCTCCCCCTGAGAGTAACATGAGTTTCCTTATAATTTTCATCCCAAAAGATAATGTTTTTCCATAGATATATCTCCCCCTTTGACATCAAATGCCAAAGTTACAACAAAACCAAGTTCAGATACAAAATAATTTCAATATACCAACTATCCCCCTAAGAAGAAGCTTCCTCATCAAAGCCGGAGTAAAAAGATTTCTCTATGAATTATGTCGGTTGATGATAAGTATCAACTCTCTAAGTATCTACCAGTGGGGGTATGACCCCAAGCCAATCTCTAAGATATTCAAAGGTCTCCTTAGGCAAAGGTTTAGTGAAAATATCTGCAAGCTGCTCTTTAGTATTCACATAAACTAGATTTATTTCTTTTGCTTCAACATTCTCCCTTAGAAAATTCAATTTGATTGAAACATGTTTTGTTTTAGAATGTAATACCGGATTCTTAGATATATCAATTGTTGTTGTGTCATCACAATAGATAGTTATAGGTTCCTTGCATTTTACCTTTAAATCTTTCAACATTTGTTTAAGCCATAGTACTTGTGTACAGTTAGTTGCTGCTACAACATATTCTGATTCTACTGTTGATAAAGATGTACAACTCTGTTTCTTACTCAACCAAGAAACTAGTCTGCTTCCAAGAAAAAATGCTCCGTCGGTGGTGCTTTTTCTATCATCAATGTCTCCTACCCAATTTGCATCTGTGTATGCACATAGGTCAAAGTTTTCATCTCTAGGATACCATAAGCCAAGATTTGTTGTGCCTTTTAGGTACCAGAAAATCCTTTTTACTGTTGATTCATGATTTTCCTTAGGATTACTCTGAAATCTTGAAACAATACATATTGCATTCATAATATCAGGTCTTGCTTGTGTCAAATACAGTAAACCTCCTATCATAGACATGTATCTTGTTGGATTAAGAGGTGTTGATTCATCCTTCAATGATAGTTTATCAGTTGTAGTCATAGGTGTACTTACCGGTTTGGAGTTTTCTATGCCAAATTTCTTAAGTAATCCCTTCAAGTACTTTGACTGATTTATGAATATTCCTTTATCAGTTTGTGAAATCTGCAATCCTAAAAAGAATCTTATTTCACCAATCATAGACATTTCAAATTCTTGTTGCATTTTGATAGAAAAATCTTTACACAATCCATCTTCTCCTCCAAAGACTATATCATCAACAAAAACTTCTATAGCCAAGATGTCATCATTATTCACTTTATAGTATAAGTTACTTTCAACATTACCTTTAGAAAAAACAATCTTCAAAAGATACTTGTCTAATCTTGCATACCAAGCTCTTGGAGCTTGCTTCAATCCATACAAAGCTTTCCTTAACCTGCAAACCATATCTTTGCTATTTGTCAAAGAAAATCCATTAGGTTGTTCAATGTAGACTTCCTCTTAAAGATCTCCATTCAGAAATGCACATTTAATATCCATCTGATATACTTTGTAGTTCTTATGTGCTGCAAAAGCCAAAAACAATCTCACTACCTCAATTCTAGCTACCAGTGCAAAGGTTTCATTATAGTCAACTCCTTCTTTCTGAGAATATCCCTTACACACTAGTCTTGCTTTATTTCTGATAACCTTACCATGTTCATTAAGTTTGTTTCTGAATACCCATTTGGTTCCAATTACATTTTTATCTTTAGGCTGGGGAACTAATGTCCAAGTGTTATTTTTCTCAATTTGTTCTAATTCTTCTTCCATAGCTTTAGTCCAATACTTATCTTCACATGCCTCATTAACTGATGATGGTTCAATTGGAGAAATAAGACATACCTATTCATTTGTCAATCTTCCTCTTGTCATAACTCCTTTATGCTTGTTTCCAATTATCTAATCTTCAAAATGATCCAGTCTTACGTATCGGGGTGTCTTTGTCTGTTGTAGTTCTTCAGTCACAGTGGAATTTTCAGATGATATCGGTGTAACTAGATCTTCACTCTGTACCGGTGGATTCAGTGTAGGTTCATTTATAATTTCTTTTGCCGGTTCAGAATCTATGTACCTTGAAGTTCTTCTAAATTGTTCATCAATCTTTACATTTGTTTGTACTCTCAACAATTTTCTGCAATCTTTTGTTAAAACATCTATATGCTTTACTCTTAGATGAATAACCTAAAAATATTCCTTCATCACTTCTAGGATCAAATTTCCCAATATACTCATCTCTTCTGATGTAACATTTACTTCCAAATATTTTGAAATATTTAAGAGTAGGAGTAATACCAAACCATAGTTCATGAGGGGTCTTAGTGGTTTCACCTTTGATGTGAACTTTGTTGAATGTGTAGATTGTTGTGCTTACTACCTCTCTCCAATATACATGTGGCAAGTTTTCTTCTGATAACATACTTCTATCTGCATCCAGGATAGTTCTATTTTTCCTTTCAGCAACTCCATTCTGTTGTGGTGTCCGAGGTGCTAATAGTTGTCTTTTGATTCCATTCACTTCACAAAATGCATTAAACTCCTTAGATGTAAATTCACCTCCTTGATCTGATCTTAAACATTTTATTTTCTTACCGGTTTCATTTTCAACCATTTCTTTGAACAATTTAAATTTACCAAGTGCTTCTGATTTCTCTCTAAGAAAAGTAACCCAACACATTCTAGAATAGTCATCAATGATTAGCATGAAATATCTATCACCTTGTAAGTTTTGAGTTCTAGCTGGACCACATAAATCAGTGTGAATTAAGTCAAGAACATTATTGGATTTTTCTGGAATACTTTTGAAACTTGCTCTAACTTGTTTTCCAAATTGACATTCCTTACATATTGTATTGTGAGGTTTGACAATTTTAGGTAAATCTCTAACTGCCTTAGTAGTACTGATTTTTACCATGCAATCAAATTTTACATGACATAGTCTCTTATGCCATAGCCAACTTTCATCAATGTGTGCAATCAAGCATGTCTTTTTATTGTTATTCAAATGAAAGATATTACCTCTGGTCTGATTACTAGTTGCAATTTCTAAACCAGTTCTATTCATGATTTTGCATTTTCTATTTTTAAACTGTAACTGAAATCCTTTCTCAACTAATTGACCAACACTCAAAATATTATGCTTTAAACCTTCAACATAGTAGACATTGCTAGTGTTATGCTTACCATCAAGAGATATTGAACCCTTACCTCTGATTTGACAAGCTTTGTCATCTCCAAATCTTACTAAGCCTCCATTATATTCTTGAAAGTTCAAGAATTTACCTTTGTCTCCTGTCATATGATGTGAGCATCCAGAATCAATGATCGATTCATCTTTTACTTCAATCTTAGCTGCCAAGGCCTGCTCTACCGGTTGGACTACAAGTGTCAGTTGATCTTCTGTTATAGCAACAAAAACCCATCCATTGTTTGTTGGATCATCATCAGAATCATCAGTCACTCCTTCATCAGCTACATAACAAGATTTGTCTTTGTTCTTCTTAAATTTGTATCTCTGATATTCAGGGTTAGGCTTGTATGTCCTTCTAGCTTCTTCTCTTAGTCTAGCATGTCTATCAGGGCATCTTGAAGCCATATAACCAATCTTATTACAGTTAAAACATTTAAAAGGTGCTTTACCTTCATAATTACTTCCAACTAGACCTTTAGGCATTTTTCTTGCAAATAGTGCTTCAAGCTCTTCAAGTTCTTCATTTTCTTTCCTACTTTCCTCAAGTTATCTTGCATAAAAGGCTTTCCAATCAGATTTATCAAATGATGATGCAGATGAAGTTGATGCTTTAAAGGCTAAATCTATCTTTATAGTAGCAACAAGACCAAATTCCTCAATTTCAAAGGCTGAAAGTTTTCCAATCAATGTATCCCTAGTTATTGATGTATTAGGCATTGTTCTTAACTCATTTATAGCACTAACCTTCATTTTATATGCCGGTGGCAATCCTCTTAATACTTTAGAGAAAATTTCATCTTCACTTAAGGTTCCTCCACAACATTTAATACCCAAAATAATTTCATTTACTCTTTCCATAAAAGCAAAAATTCTTTCATCTTCTTCCATTTTCAGATTTTCATACCTGACCCGGAAGCTTTCAAGTTTTGCAATTTTGACTGTGGAATCTCCTTCATTTAGTGTTTCCAAATGATCCCAAATAGCTTTAACAGTTGATCTGTCTGATAGTCCCATGATTTGCTGGTTTGTTAATGCACTCAGAAGTGCTTCTCTTGCTTTGCAATCATTTTCCTCATCTTTAGTCAAGTTAGGTGGATTAGGCTGACTGGAAGTAGCAGCAGTATAACCATTCTTTGTAACTTCTCAGATGTCCTTTCCAATGCAATTCAAATGTGTCTCCATTCTAATCTTCCATATTCCATAGTTGGTTCCATCAAGTTTAGGACTGTCCTTCCTGAAATAGTTAGTAGACATTGGATCTCCTCAAGCTGTTAAACTTCTGCAAAAGAGGACTAGGCTCTGATACCAATTGTTAGGTCCCGGAGGCAACTGAGAGGGGGGGGTGAATCAGTTGACCAATATAATTTAAACCAAAACAACTTAACCAAATTACTACTTAATATTGGTGAGACAGTCTGTTAAACCAGTGGACAGATTTAACAAATAAATGTAATACCGGTAAAGATTAATACATGAAATAAAAAGAAAAAGTCATCCACAACACATAACACCAATATTTGTACGTGGAAACCCTGTAAGGGGAAAAACCATGGTGGGAAACCTTACCCACAATCAGATGATACTACTGCAGATAGTAAGTGTACATAAATGGGGTCTGTACATGTAGAAAGGCCAAGCGCCTAGAGCTCACTGCTCAAACACAAATGGGAGTCACATTGACTACAATTGGATGGTTTAATCCAAAAAATGTAATGCACAAAATAACATCTTCATATGCTGGATTCAGTACCGGTGTAGTTCTGATATGCTTTCATAAAAACCTAGCTTCACCTTTAAATGATGTCTACGTGTATAGCTCTGCTTAATCTCGCATATACCTTCACACTTATCCTTTTTGCATTCCACACTTGATCTTACAAATAAGATCTTACATTTATATCATAACCTAAGACCAATTTTAGTAGGTCGGCTCTATAAGATATTACAATAAAATCATTTTACAAACAATACAATATCCGATACAATAACCGATTGAACATGTCGGTTTAATGCATTTACAACAATAATTAATCATCTCCATAGCGTGCCATGTTGATCTAGAAAAGATAAACCTGCCAGTGTAACCCTAGACCTATTTGCTGGTAACAACAAATATGCAAATACAAATATGCTAATAAACAATTCGCCAAGATAAGATGTCCAAACAATGTCTTTGACATTTCCAAGAGTTTTCCATGCTATTCCAAGTGCCAATGATCATTATTTCCTGCTGGTGTACCATATATCAGTGACTATGCAAAAGTCACTTGCTTGCCGGTGAATGTTGCTAGATCTCCAAAGTGCTAGAGTTTTAGTAGGTGTTGACATCAATGACAAAACCATACTAAAATACCAACAGTGGATGGTTGGATGAGCCGATGGATTGTATCTTCGCCAGTGTTCATTTTTCCAAACTCGATCTAGATTAGATCATTGGTTTCTAGCCGGGGCAGTGGACCACCAGGCCTTAGCACGATCAATGCACGAGGTTCTGTATTGCCTAAACCACCCATTCCAAAATTTATTAGGGTCGTTACCCGGAGGGGGTTTAAAACCTTGCCTATGACAATTATGGATGTTAAGTTTTCCTGACTCCGATATAGAGGGATTAGGTTTTAAAATTGACTTCCAATTATGCGCCAAATCAGAAGCAGGAAGCTTCACATTTCGAAACCAACTATCATTGCTCCATGAGAAGCCATTTTTCTTCCATGCCTGCGAGTTTATTGGCCTGAGATTATTATTTGTGTAGGGGTGACTAGCATATGATTTCCTTTGTGGTCCAGGATCCCTACTACCTCTCATCACAGGATTAGGTACATCCACCTTCCATGGTCGGTCTGGGGATTAATCTTTCCATACTATTGTTTTGAGCGTTGGTTGCTTGCCGATCGTAAGGTTCCATATTGTTTCGATTGGAAAAGCTTTGTCTACTTCATCGCTCCAAGACCTGAACTTCCCCTGACCCTTGCCATAGATCAGAGCCCCAACAATCTTCTTGCCAGTTTGAAGCCTGCTGCTACCACTGCCACTGTCGAATTCGCCACC
Organism: Cryptomeria japonica; assembly: GCF_030272615.1. Lineage (NCBI taxonomy): Eukaryota > Viridiplantae > Streptophyta > Pinopsida > Cupressales > Cupressaceae > Cryptomeria > Cryptomeria japonica. The sequence continues at coordinate 244,799,686 of NC_081414.1, forward strand.
TTCTCTCACCATCCTGCTATTAAACCCCACCTCTAATCAATTAAATTCAAAAGTTGAGGTAAATAATGGTTTGAACCAAGGATGTAAGCACTATAGGCAAGAAGCCCCACTATTTCTCCAAAGTTCTCCCTAAGGTAAGGGTACTCCATTTTTAACACGGTAGAGACGAACCCGTGGGGGTTTGAACCTAGGTTATAGGCACTACAGGCAAGAAGCCCCACCATTTCACCAAAGGGTCATCCCCAAAAATAAGATTATTTTTATAAAAATAAAAATTATATAATATTATCACTTACAAGTAAAATAAAATTAGATAATATTATTATATATCTTACTATTTCTAATACAATCTTATTTTCCAAAATCAAAATTAAAATCAAAGTAAAATATATATAATTTTAATCTGTACAATGCATATTACTTAAATTCTTAAGACTCAAATCTTCTCAACTCTAATAAATAATCTAATATTATATATTAATTATAAAACTTCCATCACCCTATTACATCAAATAAAATTTACATCATGAAATGCAAAAACACTAGTTCTCTGAATAACATTAATTTACTCTTTAAATAAGAAGCTTACAAATTTGAGAATGACCAACCGCTGCAAGCTTCTTACATAAAAGGTCTTGATTTATTTAGTAACCATCCTTTTACCATGAGATCAATACAAATTAGAAAGGAAGCAGGAGTGATGAATTTCCTCTTCACTAATTCAGAAATCATGACCTAATTTAAAAACTTACTATAAATTATGACCTAATTTAAAAGCTTACAATAAATGGCAAAGAAACAAGAAAAAGCATCTCGAATAGAGAGGGGAAGGCCACAAAATTGACTAAAAACTAACTACCCATTATCCGTCTTTTTGTTTTTTTATTAAGACATGTTTGGTAAATGCATTATAAAACAACGTAGATGAGCTGCCTTAGGCAAGCATACAGAGATAGTTTCTTTCCTGGCAAGTAGAATGGCTTCTTACATGATGTTTTCCCTCTTTCTTGCATTCATTTCAATCGGTACTGTAAGTGGGAGCAAAATTACTGAAACCCACATGGTTTTCTATGTACATGACACCTTCACTGGAGAGAAACCAACAACAATGATAGCTCATTACAAAATAATTTTGCTTTATTATACAGTATAAAATTGTATCAAAGTTTATAAATTATATATATACATGTACATATATCATATACATATACATATATAAGTTGAGTAATATAATGTAAGGAGTGTAAGAGATCAAGATGATGCAAGACACAAAAGTTGATTCCTACATTCAAGGTTTACATTCTATTTGAGAAAGGAATGTTGAATGTTTGAGTTATAGTCCTTACTACATTGAGAAAGATATTTTCTATGTCTAAATGGCACATACAAAATAATTTTACATATTGATAAAATCTTGTAATTTAAGAGATAATGTTAGCCTTGTATTATACCATGCATGTCTTCATGATCTTATTGAGATGAATATATTAATATTTTATACATATTCCTAGATTTGATAATCTAATGATTTAAATAATACTCAACATTGAATCCAACCATGAATGCTTTAAATTTTTAATTTAGTTTGTATATACATTGACAATGAAAGCAATACAATTTAATTAATTACTTATCAACTTTGATGTCAATTATCAATTTATCTTTAACATTATGTATGAAAGTTCTTTGATTAATATTTTTTTTGACCTCTTATCTATCTCTATCTTTCTCCTCTCTATCACTATCTTTCTATCTCTATTCTCTCTAGAATGTATTTCTCAAAGCGTGCAAGAGACTGGAAAGGCTTTAAATACGTAGGATACATGCCCAATCGAACCACACTAAGTAGAAGGTTGATTCCTGAGGAGGGGTCCAAAGAGTTCACAAAGATGAAGAAGTATACAGATTTGTTCTTGCTGAGGACCATGCCAAACCAATTTCAGATGATGTTGTGAATAGCCCTGATTGATATCTCCTAGTTGGACTGATAATAAAAGTGTCGCAGACACTATTAAGCATTTTGGGTTTCCCTTGAAATAGATCAAGAAAAATATTATTGAAAGAAATAGTGACCAAAGATTGAAGAACAGATTAGGCCCAACAGATGTTCCCCATACTTTTCTTTATCCAAAAACTTCTTATTAAAGTGATAAAGGAGGACTCGCAGGGAAACAAGTGAAAGGAATTCCTAACAGCGTCTCCATTTAATATGCATTTGTGAGTGAAGGAGTGGATGGATCATAACACATAACTAATTTATCAATCACATACACACAACAATTATAAACAAGAAAATAATATTTACACAGAGAATAATGTGCTGCAGCTCCTAAAACATTATTTTTATTGCTTACAAATAATTTTTTTGTATTGAGTATCATAGAATCACAAAGCTTATATTTTGCTCATTCGAGCATCCACGTTACAAACTTATTATAAATACAAGCTCCTTTCGAGTAAACTTATTACAAATACTAGCTACTTTTGAGCACCAAACTTAGAAACAACAATTGGAAGACCAAGGGTCACAACTTAGAAATCCACTTTAAATAACCAATGGAAGACCAAGAGTCACAACTTATAATTCTACACAAAGGTGTCCCTTATGGAGGTTGAACTTGGCTCTCCACATTGAGAACTCAATGCTTTAACCAACTAAGCTCTACATGATTTATAAGGGAGTTTAGAAGATTCTAGAAGCCACAGTCTTGCATGAATTGCATGATTGAAGGCTCATGAAAGTTTAACGGTGGAACTATAAGTTTATACGGTGGAAGCTAAATTGATGGTAACTAATTGCAGACTAGAAGTTGAACTGAAGTTTGAATGAAGTTTGAATGGTGGCAAAAGTTTCTTTGCGGAAGTCTCTTAATATCTTGATTTTCAAATCTTCAACATATCAATCTTGAGCTTCCGACTGCTTCACTTTCTGTAGACGTCTTGTTAGACAATAGTTTTCTATGATCCAAAATATTTATTGTCTTTGAAAATTCAAATATTTTTTTATTACCATCAACATATGAATATTTAAAGAAACACATTTTTTTTCATACCTTGTCCTATAGATCCATCCACAATTCGTTTTCATGCATTCATTCTTTGATTCTTTGTACCAACAATTCTTATCACAATGATTGTTCAATCCACAAATGTTGCATAGATGTAGATCCCAACATATTTCCTTTGTATGTCCTTTCCTATTAAAATGTGAACATTGAATACAATGCCTTCTTTGATTTGATTTGTTTATAGTTGAAACACCCATATCATACTTTCCTTTACCTACAACATACCCAAGACCTTCATATTTGGACCTCATTATTGACTCAATTGGATATTTTATTCCTTTTTCATACTTTCCCAATCATTTACCTCAATAACCCATTCTTTTCATAATTTTCATACCAACATTCATTTCATTTCCATTACATTTAATAACCTTATCATTTTCTTTTTGACAATCTTTCTCACAAACTTCTTCAGCAAAGACATACTAATCAAAATTCAAATCCTATGTACTACATGAAACATCACAAACTAATTTTATCTTCATGCATTCATTTTCTTTTTTCAACCTTGATAGCTTATTTTTTTGTAAACTATTTTCCTCTTTCAATTTTGAAATTTCATTCATTTGTAAATTATTTGTTTCTTCTAGCCTTTCAAGTTTTTCTTCCGAATAATCAAGCAATTTTACTCTTTTTTCTAATTCTTCATTTCTTTTCGTAATGTCTTTAAACAACTTTAACTTTTCTTCTAACTCTTTGTTTTTCTCTTCAACATTCCACAAATCTATCAAAAGAGCACTATTTTCCTTTCTCAAAAGATCCATCTCACAAATTAAATTTGCATTTTCTTTTAGTACTTTTTTGCCCATTTTTCCCATTTAAACAAATAACTTTAGCAAAATCGCATTCACATTTTGTCTTTATAGATCTCTTTTTAAAAAAATCAACACAATTTTAGAAAATAACAAAGCTTAATTGACCTCTTTGGACTGCCTCCTTATCTTTTGTGTTTGGTTGTTTGACAGTTGCAATTGTGTTCATACTACGGACCCCTTTCTTTTTGTCTTGATGGTGACTTCACTACTTCAAAATTTTTGTAGGTCTTTACAACCTGATTTCCTCTTTGGCTTTGGTAGCTTCCTTTATCAACAGCTACAACTTAAAAAAAAATAGTTCTTTGACTGGGGGATTCCTCCTTCATAAACTACAATGCTTCAATAATCTTATTTTCTCTTTCAATTGACAACAATCTTGAATCTCTAACAGTTTCAGCCTTTTGTACTTGTTTCAATAGGCCATTTCTTCCAACGTGCCTTGATACAATGATTGTTGGAAGTCAAGTCCAACATACTCCTTCCATTTTACTGCCAAAACTCTTGGCTCTTCAACTTCTATTGTTAAGCTCTTTAAGAGATGTTTGCATATCATTTTGTGTAGTGAATTCTGGAGTTGCTTGCAGTTGTGTATGTACAAACCAAACTTGGTTATTAATACATTGATTCTCCTGCTTTAAGTGTGGACATAGGAAATTATCGAACCATGATAAATTTGTATGTCTCATTTGTCTATGTTGTGAATTCATAATTCAGTTTTTCTGCTCTTCTAATTCGTTTCTAAATCCTAACAATTGGTATCAGAGCAAGGTTAGATCGTTGTTAAGATTTTGGTGGTTGAAATTCCGGAATCATGGAAGAAGCAAAAATAGAGAAGTTCTTCAATTAGAGCTTCAGGTTATGGAAGGTGCAGATGGAGTCTTTGCTGATAAAGAAAGAACTTTCACTTGCGCTTGAAGGGAAAGCAAAGAATCCAACTGTGATGGCTGATGAAGAATGGAAAAAGTTAGACAAGAAGACAAGAGCAACAATTTTTCTCTCGTTGTCCAACAATATTCTCTTCAATGTCATGGGTGATGCAACAACAAAAGATGTATCTGATAGACTCGCAGCCACATATAAAATAGCGTCGACTGACAATAAAGTGTTTATTACATGAAGCGCTTGTATAAACTTAAGATGAAGGAAGGTTGCACTATGGAAAACCACATCAATGAATTTAATACATTGATTAGTCAAGCAACTTTGGTGGGGATGACACAAGATGATGAGAGCAAGGTTGTTCTTTTATTATGCTCTTTGCCAAGTAGTTGTGATGGCATTGTAACAACAATTAGCACATCAATATCTGGTAAAAATAAGTTGGTTTTTAATGATGTAGTAGCTACTCTTCTCAACAGGGTTTTGAGAAGAAAGAATGATAAACCTTCATCCGGTAAAGCCTTAACGGTGCTAAGCACTGAAAAATAGAGGTAGAAGCCATAATAGAGGCAGAAATAATTATCATAGACGTTTGAAATTAGCAAGGAGATCTAAGTCTAGAAACAAAAATGGTGATTGTTGTTTTTGTGGCAAAGCTAGTCATGTAAAGAAGGATTGTAGAAACTTCAAAAGGGCACAAGAGAGGGTACGGGACAGCGAAGAAAATATAGTCTACGATAAAGATGATAGTGTACTAATCCTTTCAACAACTGACACTACTCTGGATTCATGGGTGCTTGATTCCGATGCCTCCAATCATGCTACCTCATGTTTTGAAGCGTTCATTAACTACCATGAAGGTCATTTTGGAAATGTTTTCTTAGGAGATAACAAAGCTTGTGAAATTAAAGGCAAGGGTGATGTGTTGCTGCCATTAGAAGGTGGTAAAACATGGCTGCTCAAAGATGTTCGACATGTCCTTAAATTGAAGCGGAATTTAATATCCATTGGACAGCTCTTTGATCAAGGTCTTAATGTAAATTTTCTTCTGGATACATGGAAGGTAACTCATGGTACCATGCTGATTGAAAATGGTAATAAAGTGGGTAGTCTATACATATTTAAGACTCATGGTGAAGTGGGAGCTGCAATGGTGATTGAGGACAACAAAGTGGATCTTTGGCATCAAAGACTTGGGCATATTAGCAAGAAAGGTCTCCATGTTATGCACACAATAAATCATCTTTCGGGCCTCAAACTTGTTGACTTAGCCTTTTGTGAACATTGTCTTTATGGCAAACAAAAGAGAGTTATTTTTTTGAAAGGTGGGCGTGACACAAAGAGAACACCGTTGGAGCTTGTATACTTGGATGTTTTTGGGCCTACTAAGGTAACCTCCATTGGAGGAGATAACTATTTTGTCACCTTTCTTGATGATTGTACAAGAAATTTATGGATTTATATGCTTTCTAAGAAATCTGAAGTCTTTTAAAAATTTAAAATTTTCAAAGCTTTAGTTAAAAATCAGATTGGGCATAAGATTAAGTGTTTACAAACAGATAATAGTGGAGAATTTTGTTCACATGAATTTGATGATTTTTGTGCTGATAATGGAATTAGAAGAGTTAAGGTTGCTCCTTTCACTCCTCAAGAAAACAATGCAGCCAAGAGGATGAATAGGATAATTCTTGAAAAGGCACGATGTATGTTATCAAATGCAGGTTTAGGCAAGGAATTTTGGGCAGAAGCTTGTAACACGGCAGTGTATTTGATCAACTAAAGTCCCTCATCTAAATTGGACTTTGGTATTCTAGAAGAGGAATGGCAAGGGAAGAGGATTTCATACTCGCATCTTCATGTGTTTGGATGTGAAGCCTTCTTGCATATACCCAAGGAGAAATGAACCAAATTGGATCCAAAGTCGTTGAAATGTATTTCCGTGGGGTATGGTGAAGAGCAATTTGGTTTCAGATTGTGGGATCCGGTTCACAGAAAAATCGTTCGCAGCAGGGATGTAATTTTTCATGAGACTTCCTTTCCCATGCTACAAGGTTCCAATAAACCAGAAAAAGAATATGTCCCTATATCTTTGTTTCAAAATTATACTACCAATGCTCTGCCTCATGAAATGGGAGCCCCTATGTCATATACCATGGTTGAATATAATTATTAGATTGAGAATGATGAAGAGAGTTCTTACAATGGCTACTCTCTGTTTATTTCTAAAATTGGGGGTATGCAGAACAGAGCATATCTTCCATGAGCCAACACTCACGTTGAAGAAGATGTAGAGAAACACCCATACAATGAGAACTTTGGCTCACATTATCACCAATTTGTTGGGCACTCCTCACGGTGGTCTGCATATTCACCGCTTCCTGCATGCCACGACTCACCCTCCCCACCGCTCGTTGGGTTTCCACACTCACATGTTGGGCACACAACACAACCAACGTTGTTTTCTTCACATGGGTTCCCTCCAGGTTTCTCCTCCGCAATCAAACAACAATAGAGACATCCTCCCATGTAGACCATGAAGGATGCTTTGATGGCTCCCAGCTCCCCGCACACTCACCAAACACAGGCTGTGGAAGTTTCTTTTGTGGGTTCATCCTCCCGCAACATGCCTTCACACTCTGTGGATAAGGTTGATTGCCCTGCAGACAGGTAAATTAACAGCGAGAATCACTCATTAAATAGGAGTAATATCAATTTGCAAAGAACACATAAATTGAATGTTTCCACTACTTCACCAGAGATTCAATTGAGAAAATCTACCAAACAGAGGCAACTTCCTGCAAAGTTATCCGACTATGTCTTATTATTTTGTGAAGAAGGTGATCCTAATTTGCTATTTTTTTTATCAAACGGAGCTTGCAACATACAAAGAAGCTTGTAAAATTGCAAATTGTGATAACTGGCACGCTGCAATGTGCAAAGAAATGGATGCACTATTGTGAAATTAGACATGGGATTTGGTGCCACTTCCACTTGACAGAGAGGAATTAAGAAATAAGTGGGTGTATAAATTAAAAGATGAAGCTGGTGGTCGCAAAAGATTTCAAGAAAGACTAGTTGTCAAGGGATATGCTCGGTAGCAAGACCTTGATTTTAAAGACATTTTCTTGCCAGTAGTCAAAATGACTACCATCCAAGCAGTATTGGGATTGATTGCAACCTGGGATCTTGAGCTTGAACAACTGGATGTGAAGATGACATTTCTCCATGGCGATCTTGATGAGGAATTGTTTATGCATCATCCTAAATGATTTATTAAAAAGGGTCAGGAACATCTCTATTGCAGATTGAAATGTAGTGTGTATGGGCTTAAGCAAGCCCGCTACCAGTGGTATCTTAAATTTGACAAATTTATGATTGATCACAAGTTTACTCGCGAGTCTGATCCTTGTATATATTTTAAAAAGCTTCCTAGTGGCAAATTTTTCATACTTCTTCTTTATATGGATGATATGCTAGTGGATGACACAAGCATGAAGATTGTGAGTGAGCTTAAAACTCACTCAGCAAATGAATTTGCAATGAAAGATTTAGGGGCAGCAAAGAAAATTCTAGGGATGACTATTTTTCAAGATAGGAAAAAGAGAGAACCCAAACTATCTTAGCAACACTACATTAAAAAAGTATTGAACAGATTTGATATGGTGGATGCTAAATCTGTTTGCATACCCTTAGCCTCTAATTTTTAGTTGTCTTCTCAATTGTGTCCAAAAACAGAAGAAGATAAGGAGTTTATGGACAAAATTTCATACAAATCTGCAGTTTGCAGTCTTATGTACGCTATGGTGTCTACTCGTCCAGACATTGCTCATGCCGTGGGAGTGGTGAGTAGATTTATGGATAATCTAGGCAAATCACATTGGGAGGTGATCAAGTATATTTTTCAGTATCTCAAGGGTACTTCTGATTTTTGCTTATGGTTTGTGAAGGGCAAGGTAATTTTGCAAGGGCTAGTTGATTCTGGTTTTGCCAGAGATTTAGACAAAAGAAAGTCTACTTCAGGTTATGCTTTCACATTTGTTGGGGTAGCGATTAGTTGGGCTTCTAAATTACAACATATAGTTGCTCAATTGACTGCGGAGGATGAGTACATAGCTCTTTTTGAGGGAGCAAAGGAGATGGTATGGTTGTAACTCTTGTTCAGAGAGTTGGGTTTGAAGCAATGAGATTTTGTTTTGTTTTGTGATAATAGTAGTACCATCTTTATGATTAAACATCAGACATCTCAACCTCGGTCAAAACATGTTGATGTTCGTGTTGTTCTCAAATTTTGATTCCACTTTTATCCCCTATAATAAATTAATAACTTTGTCTACAAATAGAGAGATCAAGGAAAAAGAACCTTAGAGCAGCATATGACAAGGTTTCAATGAACCTTCTACACTTCGAACTTATCCAAAGTTCAGGCAGGTATACCTCTGGTGAATAAATTCACACTCTTAAAATAGATCCACAGTAAACTAGTCCAAAACCAGTGAATCTTATCGCCTCAGCACAAACTGAAACAATAAAAGAAAGCTTATGCTCATGTTTAGTATTGATCTACAAGAAATGTAGAAAGAGAGCTACAACTGATACCAGTGCCTTATCCAGACTACAGAGTCATCTAAGTTAAACAAGGATTTCACAATTAAACATTTCCATACATCTAATCACCTCAGCTTCTATCAACCCCATACATGCCTGACATATATAAGAGTTTCTCCTTATTGGACTAGACAGTGTTCATCAAATTCAAAGTCTCCAACAAAATAACCTACTGACAAAGATATTTCCTGCGTATTTAATTTCCCTCCTAAAGAGAAAAGCTAAGAAACATATCTATTAAAGACTGCATTACAATCCATGTTCAATTTTATAACCCTAGATTACCCAAATTGAAACCAATAAATTATTGAAAGCAAACCATGTTGGGTGAATATTTTGTCACCGGCGTACTAATGACAAAACATAAAATTCACACAACACTATGCTAAGAAATTAATCTCTCCTCTCATCAAGGGGAGGTTCCCTATGAAATTTCTCCTCTAATTAATCAAGAAATTAAAATGGTGGGTTGGTGTTGGGCATATAACTCTCTTTTTTTAGAGTTTATGTATTCTCCCTTCGCCTAGTTACAGTTTCTCTACCTCTTTAGATATTCAAGAAAAGAACTATTAAACTAATAAACTATACTAAGAGTTACTTTTAAGTAGCACAAAGTCTCCTTTATGGTAACACTGATTTACACTGATCATTACAAATTAAACAAGCAAAAAATTAGCTTAAAGCTCAAAGTCTTTAAGTGTAAATTTCTAATCAATTAAACTACTAATAACCATAGCAATACAAAGCTTAATACAAGTTACTTCCTTTATCAGCAAATTTCTCAAGCATACTAAGAGCACATCTTAATACAAGTTACTTCCTTTATCAGCAAATTTCTCAAGCATACTAAGAGCACAAAGTCTATTGGCAAGATTTGAGAGCTCTTTAACCATGTAGCAATATCTTAAGATCAAATACGTAAAGATGATATGTATTCAATGGACATAGGAACATTAAATAATATAAACAAATTTATTGATACAACACAAAGTTTGCAATCAACAAAACCATTTTCTTTATTTGTTTGATTGAATTCTCATCACAAAAGCTCAAAGTCTTTATTGGGATAAAAATCCAGCAGAGTTTTGCTAAGCATGAAAAAGATAAAAATATTTACAAAAAGGTCCTCCTTATATAGGAAAAGAAGTTGAGAAAAAGGTGGGCACAGTTGACTTATTCAACCGCACAGTCCCACTTTACTACAACTACTACATAAAGAAAACATGTAGCTGCACAAAAATTTACAACATCTATTGGTGTAGCTGCATGAAGGAAGAGTGTCAAAAGGGGGAACTTCATTCTTGATTTTCTTCTTCGTTAGATTTCTGAAAACCTTCGAACTTGGCAAGGATAGCTTTGACCTCTTCTTCATTTGGCATCAAGGTAGAACTCGTGATGATTTGAACACAGGATATCACATCTTGGATCTTCACTTGCTTCTTCTTAACATCCTTTAGAATGGATGTGAGTACTTCAAAGCTGACTTGAATTTCCAACAATTTGTCAAATGTATCAAGGGAGAAATCTTGTCTCGTGCACTAGTCCATCAAGGAAAGAAATTCTTGGGTGACGACCTCAACAGTGATGAGATTTTGATCACCATCATACAAATAGCAAGGGAGATCAGCTACTTTAGCAAAAATAAGGTCAACCTCCTCATCACCTTCTTTCTTTTCACGATCTAGTTCTACAATCATTAATTTCATCGTCTCTTGTTTATGAGACAATAAGGATAAGATCTGAATATACTTCTCTCTTGTGGGAATTACCTTGTTTTCAACCAGGACATCTATCCTGAAATCCTCCATTTTGCTCCAAAGGGTAGTGCTTTTCACAACTTCCTCAATTTCTTGGGATAAAGAGGTTTTGAGTCCTTGCATTTGACTCTGGATCACTTCATAATCAGACAATAACTCCACCGTTGAACTCAAGAGATGAGAGCCTTTTGACCTTAGCCGCGAGATCCATTCGTCCATTATTCGGCCCTTAGCTCCTACCTGCTCAATCTTTTTGATAGCTTCAGTGTCTATTGATGATCCTATAGGTTCAACCTCTTGAGAAGATTGTGTTACCTTTAGGAGGACGTTGGTCAACTACTCACACTTCTGCTTCAGGATATTTTTCTCATCCCTTTCCTGATCCAGTCTTCTTAACAAAGAATTAAGGGCTATTTGAGAATCTAATTTCACACTCTCATGTGTCTCTACTCCAAGCTCCACAACCTGCATGGTATAATCTTCTGATTGTATGTTGCCTTTGTCCTTATTTGACGATGGCACCATAACTTTAGCATATTTTCTTTTGGAAGCCGGGTCTACTACCACCCAAGATACTGTCTTTGGCTTCTTTGTTCCCTTAGGCTTTGGAGGAACCAAAAGTTCAAAGTCAAATTCTTCAGGAGATATTACCTGTTTCTTTCTTTTAGGAGCCACTACTTCCATCCAAGGGGCTAGTTCTGGATTGGATGATGGAGTAGTGGCTTCTTGCTGACTTAGGGTTGAAGATTCTGGAATAGGTTGACTAGAACTTGGAGTAGTTGCAAGTGTAACTGATGGTGTTGATATTGAAGCATCTAATGGAACATCTGTTGTTGGTACCTCTTCAATTATTGGTGGAAGAGCTGAGGGTGTCGTTAGTGTAACTTCAGAGCTCACCAATGAAGGGATGGTTGTGACGGTGGTAGTAATGACTAGTAAATCTATCGACACCTATTCTGCAAGTGCATCTTGCAAAGTTTCATTAAAATCCATCATGGTAGATTCAAAAGTAGATGAAGGGATATCATCTAAAGTAGAGAAGTTGGTTATTGTAAAAAATTGACTAGCAGTCTTTGATTGCAGCATGCCCATACTTAGATCTCCATCTTCATGAACATCTTCATCTTCTTGATCAGAATCAGAGTCAGAATCAATAGAGTGAATGACTACTTGTGAAGTAGTTGTCGTATCTACCTCAACTGAATGTGGTACTTCTTCTACCTGAACTTCCTCTTGTTGAGGAATTTTGCCCACTTCAACCTCTTTACCTTTTCCAACTTCACTGATAGGTGGTTGTTCTGGCTCTTTTGCTGCTGCCTCCTATGATACTAATGATGATTCACCTTGTTTTGACCCTTTAACTATAAATTTGATTTTAGGCCCTTTACCTTTTGATTGTACCACTGGAGCTAAAGATAGTGCTTGTGAGTCTGCCTTGTTCTTGGTTCTAGTTTCAGCTATCATTCTCTTGCCCAATGGACCATCACTGTTGTCATCATCTCCCGAACTAGTGGGAAACTATTTCATCCTGAGATGATTCTTTAGCAACCAAGCATTGGTGTTTTCTATAATAGGAGAGATCCTTTGAGTAATGGACTTGCTTTCCTTCTTCGACCATTGCACAAGTGCGAGTGGGGAGTCAACAATCTTCTTCTCATAGTAAATAGGATCCACTAGGTCATTTGTGTCTTCCATAGTCATTGGGATTTTAGCAAGATCCAGATTCTCAATTTGTTCTAGAGTAAGGTGGCTGAAGTCCATCCTCCTTATATCCTCCTCATCCTGACAGTCTACCCAAACATCTTCAAACCTATAGACATGAGTGTATGTCCTTTTGAGCTTGCTTTTTATGCCCCAAAAATCAAAATCGATTCGGGCTTTGAATCTTTGCATGGTATTCCACTGCATCTCCTCCTCCATATTTTTGGCTTTGGGGTTAGTTAGCATGGAATACCTACCAATTGACTCTGGGAATTTCAGCCCAGTCTTGTGTGCTTGTGATTGTTTCTCATGTACACTAATCAATTGTCTGCACAGCTCCATAAGGATAATTTTATCTGAAGGAAACCTTGGAAGAATAAAGGGCTCACCTAAGAAGCATCTGATCTGGATATAGGTGAATGTGGGGAATTGAAGGAAGACACAACCAAAGTGGGAAACCCTGTTGTAAGCGGCCTCTGATATTCTTCTCTTATACAGGCCTTTATCAAAAATGCACTTTGAAACAGCAAAGAAAGAATCATTAACCCTCTTGTAATGATTACCTTGCTTTTTGATAGTGAGTTGATCATAGTATTCCCAAACAGGCACTATTCTTCTGTCACCCTTAGTTGACAAGCCTGGATATTGTCTCATAGAGGCAGCTGCATAAACTAGGTATGAGGTCATATAAAACTTTAGTGTTACCTTGACCTCTTTCAGTTGGGCGCAAAGCACATCACTGATTTGTTCTCCCCAATCAATTCTTGCAGCTCCCTTTCTAATTATATTCATATAGTAAATCATCCAGCTTTGGAAATAATGAGAGTCTTTTAATCCTCTCACTCTGGATAACATGGTGACCATGTCATTATATTCTTCATTAAAATCACTCCTGTGAAAAGACTTAGGCCACCGGGAAGTGAGGGAGGATCTAGCAGTTGAAAGATAAACAATATTGATCACCTTCTTGCATTTATCTTCGTGTTTCTCGTAGTACTCTTGAGTACCCTCTTGAGAAATATCAGCCACTTCTTCTGCCAATGAGCCTTTGAAGATACTATTGAAAAATACACTGTCTAAAGTCATTATGACCTTTTGATCATCATCCCTTACCTATCTTGTGTTTGGATCAAAATGATCAGCCACTGCTAGTACAAATTCAAGATCATGAGCCGCAACTGGGAAGGATGCATACTTATGCAGCTCAGATTTGATCAAACTAGTCAGGTGAGCAGGAGCCTTCTGAACCCAATCAAGAAATTCTTGCATGTCAACGTGACCAATTTCAGTGTCCCTGATCTCTTTAATGTTAGAATCCACTAAACTTTCAGGGTACATATTCAAGTACCTATCGTACTTGTATTTCATCTTTTTTGATGATGCCTTACTCGGAGAAGGTTGTCCTGAAGAAGACTCGGGCTTGCTGTGGGAGAGCTTTGACATTCGTGCACAATGACTACATTCAACACTAATGATTAGCCATTCATCATTATCAAAAATCAATTTTTTCTTAAACAGATCAAAAAACGGGACTCAAAACAGGCCAAGGAGTAAAAAACTGCTAAAATAGCAAGTCGGAGAAAAAAGTCCGACCTACTTCTTTACCAACAAAAATTTGCACATCAGACTTTAAAGTCCGAAGTGCAAGTTTGGGGAAAAACATTTACATATCAGACTTTAAAGTCCAAAATGTAATTGTAAAGACTTCACATGAGCACATAGGACTTTAAAGTCCGATGTGCTGATTGGAAAAAATTAGAGGCACATCGGACTTTAAAGTCCAATGTGCTTCTTAGGGGAAGGACAACCGGTTTGCATGTCAGGTTTTAAAACCCGACATGCCAACCTATACCTCTTCGCATATCGGACTTTAAAGTCTGATATGTGAAGGTTAAAAGGTCGCATATCGAACTTTAAAGTCCGATATGCGGAGGATATAACTGTTCAGCTGTATACCAGAGTTTAAACTCCGATATGCAGCTTAGAATAGGGGAGGTTTAGGAGAACAGTCGGGTTTTGAAATCCGATTGTTTCTCCAAAGCTAAGGAGGCAATCAGAGTTCAAAACCCGACCATTCTCCTTAAGCAAAAACTAAAAACAAGAAAGACAAGCAAAAAGGAAAAAATGAAAGTAAAAACATTAAACAATAAAAACCCAAAAATGAGCACATACCTATTCTGCCGTGGAGATTTGCGAAATCTGGATATGGGCGATTTGATCAAACAATGAAGAGAAGAAATCTGGGTTGCAATGAGGAAAAAGGAGGAAGAGGTGCGCGATAAAAACCAGAAATGTGGATTAAAAAGCAAGATTATCATTTAAAAGCAACTTTAAACTAAAAACCCTAATTAGCAATAAATGCTAATTAATACAACCCGTAGTTGCATGTCGGGTTTTAAAGTCTGACATGTGACCTAGGAGTATTTGCATGTCAGACTTTAAAACCCGACATGCAACTAACATAAAAATCAAATGCAGTTCAGAGAAAAAAAGTCCGAACTGCAGTCTGCAATCCAAAACTAACTGCAGTTCGGTCTTTAAAGTCCGAATTGCAATCTTGAGCAAATAGCAGTTCGGACTTTAAAGTCCGAACTGTAGTCAAAACTAAATGCAGTTCGGACTTTTTTCTCTGAACTGCTGACTACAACAAAACTCAAATACACTTCGGACTTTAAAGTCCAAAGTATAATTATTTACCAAGACGCCTGCAGTTCGGACTTTAAAGTCTGAACTGCAGGTTAAAATGCAAACTTAAAAAACAAAGAAAAATAACAAAAATGAAAGGCAAAGAACAAAATGAACTAACCGACCAAGTCGATTAAGCTCTCTCGGAGACCATAAGGTATGAAACGGACCAGTTTCGTAGGGTTGCCTCACAATTTTGGCCAAACTGAAATCGAGGACAACAAACCAGAAGACAACACAAATTATAAGCTCGAAAGTTCATGGTCTATATATTGATATTTATTTTGAAAATTCTTACAAAACTCAGAATATTCTCTGTAAAACTAGAAAATCCCAGATATATTTCTACAGAGTTTCTTTACAAATTCTTGCAATCATTTCTAATTAGTCCTAGTATCCATTTATAATAATATGGATGCATACAAGCTTCAGGCCCTTTTCAAAAGGTTTGTTACAACAAACTTCTTGTTTGAAACAAGAAGTTGCAAATCATTTCCACTTTCTAATGACCCCTTTCCTGTGGTTGTCATTATGCGGCTTCTTCTTGAACCTCTGCATCCAGCACAGCATATTTTCTTGTCCACTCCTATTACACGTCATCAGCAGGCCATGAGAAGTTAATAACTTTCCCTTTTGTCTTGGGTAATCTTTTCCAAGAGTTCCTCATTTTGTTTACCTCTGAATTTAGGAAACCATAGCGTGATTTAATTTTCTCTATCTCCTCAACCATTCTGACAAATAGGGAAGTATCATCTGTATTAATGATTCCCTTTATCCTTAATGATAGGTTGGCTCCTAATTCATTAAGCCATATTTGTTTGTCCTTCAATTGAGATGGACTGGCAAAACCCCCTGGGAATAATTCAAATACTTTCTCAGTGTACTCTTTCTTATACAAGTTGATCTTCCTCTCTGCATTATCTACTCCTTCTGCTAACTTGGCTAGATCCTTTTTCATGTCACAATTGGATTTGATAATGGGGTCAGCCCCTGCCTCATCATAAGATACACAAATAAGTTCTAGGTCCTCCTCTCTAGGCTTCCACTTGTCCAAAATAGGCATTAGAACAACCTTGTCTCCATTGAGCTCATTCCACATATCCAAAACTTTGCTCATATTGTTGTACACCAATGGTGATCCTACAGTGTCAGCAAAACTCAAAATTGTGGCCCTCACTCTCTCTTCATATTTATTTGCAAATAGGGTTTGAGCCTATTTTAGCTTCTCCAACTCTTGAGGAGTGATCTCAACTGATTGGGAACTAGAAGGTGCAGGAGAAGGTGGGAATTCAATGATAGGGCTAGTGGATGGAGGTTGTGTAGGAGAAGAAGCAATCATTAATGTTGAGGACTCACCTTGATGGTATTGTCCTGTCAATTGGCTTTTTAGTTTAGCAATAATGCTATCTCAGCTCATTACCTCTCCTTTGGCCTCATTGTAGGCTTTCAAGACTGTCTCTAGCTTAGCCTGGAGATCTACCTTTTCGTTTGCTTCTTCCTCTACTACTGCAACATTGAATTTTGCAGTCTCTAAGATTGTGCTAACAGCCTCCACCACTCTAGTACTTTGTACCCTTTTTACTATCATGCCTCCAAGGTAGCTGGACTCTGGGATATCCTTTTTCCTTTTATTTTCATCTCTCTTCAGAGACCACATGACCAGGGCAGCATCATTCTTGCTAAAGGATACTCCTTCCATAGGCTTGGTCTCTTTCCTGACTGCCTCTAGCACTAAGGCATCTGTTATGTCCCATTCAGGGAGGATGAGTACACCAGCCTTTGCTACCATTTCCCTTCCTTGCTCTGGAGTGATGGTCTTGAACTCGGTGACCATTTCTTGCTTTATTTCTTCCTCCACTACAACTACATCCTTGTGGGGCTTCTCACTCTTCCTCTTCTCACATCTGGCATTAAACTTATCAATATTCTGCTTCCACACAAACTGCATGAAAGCTCCTGAGGTAACAAAGTTGCTATCAACTAAGAATTCCTCACTAGCCTGTTTAATGGTAGCATCCAGTTCCTAGCCTTTGAACTCATTGGTGGTTATGTTCATCTCAGAATCTTCTGGCTCTTGAGGCATTCCATCTTCAAATTCATCATAGGTATAAGCTATCTCTCCGAGACTCCCTAACTGCAATAATTGCTCAACTTCTACTTGCTCATCTCCTATATGAATAGGGGATTGGGATGGGGAATACAAGGGTTCATTAGATTTCACTTCCTTTCCCACCCTTTGCTTCTTTCGAGAATCCTGAATGTCAATGACATCTTGTATTTTCCTCTTCCCTCTTGAAGTAGAAGGCTCCCCTATTGTTGGCACTAGCACATTGTACTTGGATTTCTTATGTAATACATAATCACCCGGAGGGATTGCTTTAGCAGATGTAGACCTAGCTAGGACTAGTCTTGCCTTCTCAAGGTTATTTTTAATCACTGCTTCCCTCTTCTCCTTCAATGTTTGCATTACATCTTCAAAGCAAAGAATTAAGAATTTTTCTTTTTCCTCAAAGGGGTGGAAACTAGACAAAGGGTCATAGCTAGTGTCAAATTGATGCACAAAATCTAGAGTCTTCTTGTAGGCCACCCACTTCTCTTTTCTTAGCTTCTGCTCGTCCAAATCAAACTCATTTCTGATGAGGTCTTCAGGGAATTGGAATTGGTGGGGTCTACCTTTGCATACTGCCCTCTTCCTAAACATACTGTTAAAGAAGTCTTCAGGGTCAAAAAACCTTGACACTGTTGTGGACAAATGGTAGGGCTGAAAGAACTCCTCAAAACACTTCCACCCACCTTTAGTAATCACAAATTGATGTGATATTGTTATTGTAAGGAAAATGTCCCTTTTCCTCTGTTAGATAGCTCTACCTCTTGCACACTCCCAATTTGCTTAAGGACTTCTGCAATTCCTACTTTCAGTGGGACCTGATATGGCAACAAAAATGGAGTGCCTCTAAAACCATACACTCTGAAAACTGTGGAAATAGGGTACAAGTACATGTCACCCCAATTGTGGACAATTTTGATTTCTTCAGTAAACTCCTTCGGCCTAAGAAACTCCAAAAGAGCTTTAGGGACCCTTGGATTCTCTGAACATAAGAGAATTCTGATCTTGGATGCAAAGAACTTATCAAATTTCAAGTAGCTAGCATCTTCTTTGTCCCATGACAACACTATGCTCCATAGCTGGACTGGCATTTTCTCCCCATCCTTTTCTTTCACCAGATCCATTTCATTGGCAAAGTAGTCACCACCCTTGAATAGAAATAGATGCATGAGAAGGGAGTACCATCCAAAAGGCCTATCCACCTTACCATTCTTTATCCCTGTCAAGCCTTCATGGATTGCATCAGTAATATAGGGGGCATAATCAAATGTGACTGCCAGAGAAGGATTTAAAATTTGAGCTATCATTAACATATAATGAGTTGGCATGTTCACTTCAGCATCCTTTCCAAAAATCTGGCAGAGTGACAAGTATAACCCTTTGGCTCTAAGAGTGAACAAATTTAAGGAGAAATGCTCCATGGTATTAGGTCCTACAACAGTCAATCCACCTATTTTAACAAAGAATTCTTTAAGAGGCCCTTTTCTAAGATGATTTCTCTGTGCATTGTAGACCTGAGCCAATGATTTAAAATTAATCGGCTCCAAATAATTGGACACCTCACTGAGCCCAAATACATTTATGAACTCATCATCATTTATTTCTATGAGGGTTTTCCCATTTATATCCCTAACACTTTTGGTAATAGGTTCATAGTTGTGTGCAATCTGATTCAAGAGATCCACATCCATGAACACTCTAGGGACCACCAATTTACCTACATCCAACTCCCAAATACTGTTCATTGGGGCTGGGGAGTGTCTCATACCAAATCCAACTTTGAATAAACCCAAACCAGACAACCCTATCTGTGGGTCTCTCAGCCAATTACCCTTGTCATACAATCCTTCTCCTATTCTCAAGCGAGGAGCCTTGGGCACTAATTCTTTAACCTTAGCTGCTACGTTTGTGGACATAGACAACTGTTCTAGGAAATCGTCAAAAATTGCTCTCTCCTGGTAATTAACTTTCCCTGTGAAGTCCCTTTTGGGTGCCATCTCAATGATATGCAAGTATTTTCAATTACTAATCAAATCAATTCCTTAACAGAACACAACCACAATTCAATCAATCGTTCAAGTAACTGGTAAGCAAGATACAAGAAAACCTATTTTCGGCCTGAAGAACTCTACTCTGCACCATCTTTTCTGCAACAACTCTTGAAAATGATGCCTACATTTAATTGATGTGAGCATATATACAACAATTGGGCTCTTAACTATGACATTGATACCACATGCTTCGGCCATCACCTTAGAATTGAATTCATGAATGAATTCAAAAATTTCGCTCCAACGGATCACAACATGTCTGTGTTTCTATCACTTTCTTGTTTCACCATTTTGCGAAGCCTAAAATTTGTGCTTCTTCATCAAGCAAAAACACACCAACCATTAGATCTAGCGAAACTTGCACAACCTTTAATTTATTGACTATTCTTCCTTCGATGATGGGCTAGCCATTTTGCGAAAGCTAAAAATCGTGCACTTTCACCCAGCAAAACTGTGTGGCTCGTCTGATCAAAAAGAACTTGATCGGTCTTTATTATGTCCTGTGACTGGCGGTTTACCCCACTAACCGTGCTCGAAGCGGTTAAGCCTAGTGGTCTTCGTTGTTTCGCAAACGGTAATTACCCTACATCTTCGGGCTACAAAATGGCGCCCACCGTTAGATCATCCTTGAGATACCTGTCTTTTAACAAACTTAACCAGTAGAAGTGGGCCCTCTGACTCAGCACCATCCACCCTAGCAACCGACTGGCAAAAGAAACCAATGTGTCAATCTTTTATTTGTCGAACAACTTCTATGGGATCCACTTCAGGTCTGCCACATGCATCTGACAATTTGTCTTTTCGTTAGCGGTCTAATCCATCTGTTCTACCGTGATACCAACCAAG
Source organism: Cryptomeria japonica (assembly GCF_030272615.1). Classification (NCBI taxonomy): domain Eukaryota; kingdom Viridiplantae; phylum Streptophyta; class Pinopsida; order Cupressales; family Cupressaceae; genus Cryptomeria; species Cryptomeria japonica. The sequence goes on from NC_081414.1 coordinate 244,820,200, forward strand.
TGGCTGCCATGTCACTTCGCTACTTCACAAAGTCTAAAACCTGAGCACTTTTGTCTTGTGAAACCACGCGGGCCGTCCGATCAAAAGGAACTTGATCAGTCTTTACCTTAGTCTTTGCCTAGATGCCGGAGTCAATTTCCTTTTCACCATTTTGCAAAGGTTAAATTTCAGTCACCTTTATCTTGCAAAACCACGTGGGCCGTCTGATCAAAAGGAACTTGATCAATCTTTATCCTTAGTCTTTGCCTGAATGTCAGACCCACTTCTACCTTTCACCACTTCACGAAGGTTAAATTTTAGTAACCTTTATCTTGCGAAACTTTGTTGGCCATCCAATCAAAAGGAACTTGATCAGTCTTTATCCTTAGTCTTTGCCTGAATGTCGGACCCACATCCGCCTTTCGCCACTTTGCGAATGGTAACTCACGGGCATCTTAGGGCTGCAAAATCATGCACGCCTTGAGATTAAAAGGAACCTACTCACTAGTTAGGAAACCCAATTAATCATTAAAAACTTTAGGAAAAGCTTAGAAAAATAATGTGCTGCTAGACCCACCTAGGAAGAAATAAGAAGGGGGGGGGACACTTCTCACGACAAACGGACCCTTCTTTAAGTGAATAAAGTAACGCAGAATTAGAAAGAGAGGGTTTTTCTCAGACACTAGAGTGATTAAGACTTAAACCCTAAACCCTATTTGGACCTAAAGCAATTAGAAGTAACAAGGCTATACCAGACTCAAAATTTTCATAGACTTAGCCAATTATGGGACAAGCATACCCATTTTTTAAACAGTGATAACAGTTCGTAATCATTATGTTCATCATATGGTCGAAGAAGGAAAGTTTCATGTAGATAAAATTCATACTAAAAAGAATCCAGTTGATGTGCTCACTAAAGTTTTGATTAAGTAAAAGCAGGTATTTGAAAGGTACCCGAACCTTATACAAGCTAGGAGAACAGAACTGCTAGAAAAAAGTGCCTGATCACTTCAGAAAGACAAAATGATCCCACCGAAAGGGATCAACTAACATAACATATCATTAAAAACCCGGAATAGATAGCGAAAGGAAAGCACAAAGACAACAAAAAGACAGAACCTAGGAAACCAACAGAGGCCTAAATACTATTCATAATTTCCTCAACATGCACAACCATTTGTTTCATGTTGTTTGCTGAGGTCTTCAATTCCTCCAGCTCATGACCTTTTATGTCGCCCTTGATCTTTGTGTTAGCTCTGGTCCTCCTTTCATGACCCTTTTTGTCCAACTTCTCTTTATCACCATCCTTCTCAGCATTGTTCTCAAACCTGTTGATAAGGATGTTCATGTTGTCCACCGACGATTTGATGATTTGGAAATTTTGGTCTGCAATCTTCTTGACATTGAGTTCCAACCTGTCAATTCTGCTGCCAAAGTCATTCATTTTATTTTCCATTTCCTTTCTATCTCCCATCTCATTGACCTTTTTTTCCATAGCTATGATTTTTCCAACCATACATTCAATAGCTTCCGCATTATGCAGAATGGCAACCAATTCTTTAACATGTTCAACCATGAGCTTATCACCAACCGTAAATCTAGCGATAGCCTGTGTATCTATTTTCAAACTATTGATATCCTTCACCATGGTAGCGATGGTCTCATAGAAGACTTTAATAGTATCATTGTCACCACTGCCACTTTTATCCCCTTTATCCTCCTTTTGTAGACTTGTGGTATTCACGACCTCAATATTGCCCATCACCAGGTTACCCTCCCTTTCTTTATCTTGACCCTCAACCTTCTTGTTTTCTTCAACCTCCTCCTCAGAATCAACCAAAATGTGGTTGATGTCTGAATTGTTACCCTTTTTAGTATTCTATGCTCACTAAAGTTGTTAAGTGGAAGAAGTTCGATTTTTGTCGAGCTTCTCTCGACCTTTCCAATAACTAATATCATGACTGAGTGGGGGAATCTACTTGTTGCAGCAGTTTGTTGGCCTTCAATGGGAGATTGTTGGAAGTGAATTCCAACAGACTCCTTCTATTTTACCACCAAAAATCTTGGCTCTTCAACTTCTGTTGTTAAGCTCTTTAAGAGTTGTTTGCATATCATTTTGTGTAGTGAATTCTAGAGTTGCTTGCAGTTGTGTATGTACAAACCAGACTTGGTTATTAATACATTGATTCCCCTACTTTAAGAGGCAATTTCCAAACCATGATAAATTTGTGTGTCTCATTTGTATATGTTGTCCATTCATAATTCTATTTTTCTACTCTTCTAATTCGTTTCTAAATCCTAACAACGATTTGTAACTTCAACTTGATGAGAGCATGGGGTTCCTCCTCAAATCCTTTGAAATAGATAAACAAAATTGCTAATCATATTGTCTCAAAATCTAAGTCTGATACCACTTTGAAGGAGTGGATGGATCATAACACATAACTAGTTATCAATCACATACACAGAGCAATTATAAACACAAAAAATAATATTTAAATAGAGAATAATGTGATGTAGCACCTAAAACATTATTTGTATTTCTTACAAATAATGTATTTACATTTGCATGATTTATAAGGGAGTTTAGAAGATTCTAGAAGCCACTATAATCTTGCATGCATGAACTACATGATTCAAGGCTCACGAAAGTTTAACGGTGGAACTGTAAGTTTATACGATTGAAGCTAAATCAATAAAGGATTATTGATCCCAACCTGGATCAATGTCTTGTACTCATTAGATTTTAGGTTTTTTCTTATTTACGAGAGTAATCGAGGGTTAGTCCAAAGAGTTAATCACTTATTTATATAGTAAGTTGTCTACAATTACTTCTCATCCAAAGTGCATGGACCTCACATTACATATTAGGCAAAAATACTTTCTTATTATGTATTTATATTAAATTTTACATTTACATCTTATTTATTTTTTATATAATTTTTTTTAATATTTAAATTTATACATAAATACTTTATTTTAGTTATAGTCTCTTCCTTTCTCTCTTTACATGTATAGGGGTTGTTTTAGTTTATGTACATATTTCATAGGGTAGACACATACATCTACTTCAATGACTCATATTCTTCACAGTTATATTTATATATGTACAACATACCTTTTCTTATGTATTTTTAAATTATAAATTATGTACATATATAATTATACACGTTTACGAAAGTGGGGCAAAATGTTTAGCATAAAATAGCACATGTTAGCACTTTTCTACCTAAGTTTTATGTCACTTTGTGTTGATGTCTTGGATGCATGATACTAGGATGTGAATCAGCTATTTTTGTGCAATCATTAATCCTACAACTAACCATGACACTTTATTCTATACCTTGTCGATCTAGTTCCAAATAGTTCACTCATATTAGATTTAATTGTAATAATTATTTTATCTAGTAGACATGATCACTTACATGATGTTGTCTACAACTTTCAAAATTCAACTTTATGCTTTCTAAGGCTAGCATTTATAGGCAATACTATTGTAAGTCATATAGAATCCATTATATCAATGAAGAAGTATTTTTCAAGAGCATACAATCTCTTCTCAATTTATAGTTATGCATTAGTCTAATTATTTGTCATACATTGATAGATAATCAAATTGTCTATGTAAGTCTACTTCCATTATAAAGAATGATATTAAAATTATATTTTCTGATACACTAATTATATCAACTTATATCAACAAATTGAGAATTTTAACAATTTATACAACATGCATTTCTATATACATGTTGACATTCAACATCACCCAATTGTCTTTTTATGCTTATTATTAATTTAGTTTCGAGACTTGAATAAGCTACTAGAAAGTATAGTACTTCAATCCTTGCACAACAAGCTCCATGAAACTCTTTGGCACCACCCATGTGTTCTTTAGTTTAATTAAAATTAGACAAAAAAATCCTCATAGTATCAAATATCTATTTATATAGTGAACCAGTCACCAGTTAGGAGGGACCTCAAAGAGATCAATCAGGACCGGTCAACAAGAGTAAACACAACGAAAACACAAAGATATGATGGAGGAAATGCAGAACAAATGGTATTATAACATGAAAATTGATTACAACCAACTGGTAACAACCGGGTTACAACATAACCGACTCATAGGCCTTCTAAAACATGCTCAAAGTTCAAAATAGGTCACAACCGGGACCTTTAATCTTAAGATCTATCTTCTAAGCTCACTCTAGCTACTTGATTCTTCAATTGTTACATTATAATACACAATTATAATTATATATAATCCAAGGGGATCTAGTCAATCCACAAAGCAATCAAAACCCAAAGAACAAGACCTAATGTGTAAAATCAACAAGGTTTGCCTCCACCAAGAGATTCCTCTAGAAAATCCAAAGGATGAAATGTAGATCATGGGAAAAGATCGGCCACACACCAAGGAACATTAGAATCAACGCCCAAGGCTCTACAAGCTTCAGAAGGGGTTCCGCTAGATCACCAAAATAGGTCTAGGCAACCAGTAACAAAAAACTATCATCCGGTAACAGAAAACTATCATGGAAACCGATAGTGATAACTTGCCAGAAAATGATCCAAATGCAATGTGGTCTAGAAATAAAAAAGATGATCAAGTCTTCAAGTAGAATCCAACTCTACATGATCCGATGAGCCAAAACCGAGACACACAAAAATAAATGTTGAAATTGCAAACAGAAAAAAAAATAGAAAGAAAATGTTTTTGGTTGATGCAAGATTGCTAAGAATTAGGGATGCTCCTACATCATATAGCATATAGGGTCATTAAAAATATATAAGACTACTCCAAAATGAAAACAAGATAACTATTCTAATTCTATCCTAAATATTTAGACTATTAAATTTTGACCCTCTCATAAACATAAATTATTTAATATTAAATTTTAATTATAAAACTTTTATTACATCAAATAAAATTTACATTATTTGTGAGATTTTTCCAAGATCAATAGCTCAATGAAAATTACAATAGAGAGACAAAATAGATGGTAGGAATAAATTGTATTCTATCAAGATGAAAATACTGATCAATTGGATCATCAATCGTTGTTACTGTTGGAATCCAATAACACTGAGAGGGGGGGTGAATCAGTGTTATATCAAAATGATCAATTTTAGCCTTATTAAAACATGCATACACCAACACATGGATGATCAATGGTGAAGTAAAGAAATCAATAAGCCAATAAAAAAAAACGAGAACCATAACACACAAAATTATACATGGAAAACCTCAAAGAGGAAAAACCACGATGGGATTTGTGACCCACAATTTCAATCCACTGGCCATATGAAGAGATATTACAAAATATAAGGGGCCTGCACTTGCAGGAAGGCTTACAACCTAGAGCACACTGCTCAATCACAAAAGGAGCCTCACTGACTACATATAAATCCAAACTACGATCTGGAGAAGTGGTTGAACTGCTAAAATAACATCTTCTATGCAAGAATACAGTTCCGGCTAAGCTTTGTCTATTCCAGCCTGAAACTCTAAACCCTTTACTAGAATAAACCATGAATCTCCTCACATACATAATCTCTCTAATATATTTCACATCTCCTTCACTATTTCCTTCCTAATATATATTTTCATTACAATGATCTAATCCATCTAACTTATATACCCTATACAACTTATCATGCTTTATGTCGGCTTACAAAGATAATTATAATATCAATATACATATCGGCTAGATAACATAAGTACATGAATATCAAAAACAATTGTCAATGCCAAATCCAAGAGATATCGGCCTTCAATAGCGAAAATCATATTCTTAACCATGTCGGTTTGAATTAGTCAGTAACCAAAGAAATCCTTCTATCATGTCGGTGTTGGTGTTGGTGTTGGTGATAGTACACAACTGAACCAAAACATGAATCCAGAACAAGATACCATGTTGCCATCAATAACAACATAATGAAACCAACCATTTGAGTGTCAATTGCCAACAATCGCACTCTTTGGCATTGATGGTAACACTCATGTGAAAAATGGTCAAGGTTTCATCCTGCCTGCTCCCCCTGAGCTGAATATTTGTCAATACAAAATACCACATACTCCATGTCTCCCCCTAATGTATACAACTCCCCTTTTCTTTTTCACATCTATATCACTCCCCCTTTGACCTTAATGCCATCAAAAATTCTAAAAAAGAATGTCAAAGATCCAAATCTATACAATGAGTATCCTTAAAATATCTTACTGGAGCTTAAAAATTTTGAAATTTTTTGGATATGCCTTCTCCAATAGCTCAAGATAAGTATCCCAACCAGACCTAAAAGTGCCAGAAATAGATACAAGTCCATTTAGTATATGAGCAAATGATTCTTTCTCACTTATCTCTACCGGTGTGGGCTTTCCAGCCATATCCATACACTTATTCTTATGTACACTGAGTGAATCCAACTGGTGACTCACCAAGCCTCTCAAACTTCGGGCTCTTCTTATGATTTTGTCCTTTTCCTTCTCAAGAATAGAAATTTGGGCTTCCAAAACCAAAATTTGGCCATCAATGGATGTATTCAATGAAGTCAATCCATCAAAAGAATTAGCTATACTTGCAATTTTCTCCTAAAATTCCTTTATCTTCTTATCCACATTAACTGTAATTAAATCTATGTTACAACATACCCTATAATATTTGTACACTGTTTCAAAGAATTATTTATTAGTTTCAACTTTTCATCAATCTTCTTCTCAGATTCAATCACCTAATCAAATGCAACTCTCTTAGCCTCTGTGAACCTCTCCAGTGCTTGCATGTTTGAAATCTACTGCAAGGATTCAAAATCCTTTGAAATGTGCTTAGTAATTGTCTTAAGCTTGTTGGATGGGCTCACTTCTCTATCAATCTTGCACTCTAGGACTAGTCTATGCACAATAGTTATAGACTGATCAATAATCCTTTTATCCATAGACCCCTCCTTCATTAATTTTTGTGCAACCATCATCATGAGTTCAGTAGGACTCATCTCGGTTATGTTTTTCTTTACAACCTGTGAGGTGTCAATTGACAACAATGATTGAATTATTATTGGTTCCTTGGTGGATTCCTCTTTCTTCTCCTCTAATGATTTATCCTTTATAGCTTCCTCACTTATACTAGTGGCTTTGCCACTTGGTGCAGTCTCTGCAATTATCGGTTCCCCTGTAGGAACTATAACCTCAACCTGTACATCTGTATCCAGAGGACTGTTATCCTCAACATTAGTATCCTGTACAATATCAACATTTTCACTCTCTGTATTAGTCAGTATCTCAGCATTTGTCTATCTAATGGGGGCTTAATTTCCACTATCTTAATGTTTTTTAAAATTGAGGGTGAAGTACCCATAATACCCTTTCCTTTTCCTTCAACCAAGGTGTCTGCAGTGTCTGTCTTTGATTCTGGTGAACTAAAGAAACCTTGGTTCTCTCCAAAGAACTTAACCCATGCCTTGTGGGTCTCCTTTATTATCTCATTTACCCTTTCTAGCATAAGACTGGTTATTCTATGTTTGTTGTCAAAGACTTTTCTATCTACCACCTCAAATGTCCTTTCTATTTCCTCTGAAGTAATAGAAACACAAACAAATAACAACTCTTGAATTTTTATGTGTTTGTCTTCTTTCATTGCTGTTAGTCTCCTAGTATCTAACATATCATACAATTCTGCTAGTATTTAATCTTCAATTTTATTTAAGGCTTTCTTATAAATATCCAAATATAACAATATTGCTTCCTCTACCTCTCTTTGTTCATCATTCTCTAAACAATCATAGTAAAACTGTACATTCTTTAACAAGCCATCCTTAGTCATTTCATCTACTAATTCTGCACAAGTTTTTGGTGGAAAATTACCAGATTGAATAGCCATGTCAATGTCATTCTTCTTCTTCCTTTTTGCATTACCGGATGGAGCTGAAGGTGTTTCTTTTGGTTCTTTCTTCTGTGCTGGTAACTTGAATGTAACTTTCCCGACCGGTTGCTTTTTAGCCTCTACCTTTGTTTCCTTTGTTTTCTTCCTTACAACCCTTTCAAATGCCAGAGGTGTGTCATCCTCAGATTCAGACTCTGTTGTAATAGACTCAATGAGCACTTCTAGCTCTTTCCTCTTCTTGCCTTTCTCCGGGACAACATCAATTAATGCTTTGATGTCCTGTGAAAGCTTCTCAACAAACTTGCTTTCCTTTTCTTCCTGCTTCTCTCTTTTCTTTTGATTGAACTCTATTTAAGCCTCTTGTGTTTACTGTTATGCAGTACCATAGGGCTTCTTAGCCTCATCAACAGGTGAATTAATCAACATCTTTGCATAAGCATCAAGGATCTGTGCATCAACTTCATAGCCCATTTCCTCAATACAGATCTTCCAGGGCTTGACCGCTTCCATGAGTGTTTCATATTTCTTTACAATGAAGCATATGTCAGTTGAATATTTCTCAATAATATGCTTAGGAACCCTTTCCCTAGATTTCATAGACTTTTGGAATCCCTTAAAATATCCCCATACTTTGTCATCTCTCTGACTACCCAATGTAGTAATTGATTGTTTCAATTGTCTCCCTACTGGGATATCAAATGCCCATTATCTCTTCCCAAAACCTGGAGTGTCATTCATAAAAAATAACATTAAGCAAACAATTAAGTTTCCATACTGGAAAGTTCCTTTCTTTTCACCTTTAATCTTCCCTAGATTTATCAATAATTCATCTAACATCCAACCGCATAGATCCAATTTCTCATTTTCTCTCATCATCTTATAAGATGTGAAAATGCAAGAGCTAGAAATAGAATTTTGTTGGTTTGACTGAGTTACCTTGTAATCAATGATCATGCTACCGAAGTTGATGTTTGTGTCGATAATAGTGTTGATTCTCATAGATCTCCTATCAGATGTTGTGCCAATGATTTTATTGACATAATCATTAGAGACCTTATTATCTAGATGTTGTCCAACTTGTGGTAAACTAGTGATTTCCCTAATGGCTTCCTTGGTGATCTTGTAAGGTCTATCCAACCAGATAAAATCTCCATGTACTCTTCTCAAAACATACCTAATGATTTCATCTTCAAATTCTGAAATTTCTAGAATGTCGGTAAACCCTAAGTCTTCAATGTGCTTGTATATCAATTTGATGTTTCCAAAATCTCCCATAAGCTTTCTCATGTACATACTCTTTATATCAGATGTCCCCAAATCCTTAATGTGACATTGTATGTATGCCCTAACATCTTTGACATAAACAACTCCCTCCAAAACATGGGAAAATGCTCCAACCGAATCTTCAAAGGTAGCCACATGTGGATACCACTTAAAAATTGGTTGGGATGGTCCTTGACCTCTACAACAGTCAGATTTGCAAAAAATATAGGAATAGATGATGATTTTTCTTCTATGATTAAGGAAAAATACCTGATGACCGCTTCCAGTGAAACCTTAACAAATTAATCCAGTCGCCAGTGACATCGCTCAAGAAGACATATGATTACACTGAAGAGCCTTTGATCACTCTGAATCTCTCTTAATCTCTCTAATTCATTCTTAATGGAAGGTGATCAAGAATGAAGTGAGTTCAACCTTTTATCATCCAAGAAAAACCCTAATCTTTCAATTACATCAATGACTTCCAATGAAAGATATCGGATCTTGAAAAAAACATATCCATGTCGGGTAAGCATCTCCAATGTCTGGAACATCTTCCAGAACCTCTTCCTGGAGCATATACAATGTTTTCATGAATTTTGCCTACCCCTAAGGCATATGCCTTAGTTACCGGATGAGCTACCTATCGGTGCAGGAGAAACCTCCTCTGCCGGATAAGTAACTGGTGCATTAGCATCTGCAAATTATTCTTCAGTCTTCCTGACCCATCTCTGGGTATGATCTTTTCGGATTTCACTAACCTTCTCTTTTCCTTTCTCATTTGATCCTCCATTACCAACTAGTGGATTTCTTCTTCTACATAATTTAGCAATATGTCCAACCTCATTACATGCATAACATGTAACATTGTTCTTTTGAATTTCTTTGCTAAAACCAATATAATTGCTTGACCTACACTCATTAGTCATATGTCCAAATTTTCCACATGCATAGCATTTTACATTCATTCTGCAATCTTTTGTCTTATGACCATACTTATTACATTTAGAACATTGACCGGGAGCAGAGTCAGGGTTCTAATTTTCTCTGTTTCTACATTGCCTAGCCATGTGACCAAATTTATTACAAACAAAACATCTACGATTAAATTTATAAGCATTAAACTACCTTACCAGTGCCTTATGGTTTTGATCTTCATTAGCAGTACCAGAACTCTGTCCTTGCTCAAATCCAAGTCCACTAGAATCTCCAATCTGTCTTTGTCTCTTCAACAACTCATCTAGTTGTGCTAAACTAATCTTGAATTTCTCTTTGTACTCACGTGTAGTAGTTAGATCTTCTCTCAAGATTATCATTTGTCTCTCAAGCTCTTGTTCATTACTCGGGGATTGTATTAAATCATTTCTCAACATATTATTCTCATGAACCAACCTACCATAATCTTCAAATTTGTTCTTCAGGGATACAACAAGATTTTCTTCCTTTTTCTTTTGGTCTTGAATATCTTTAGACATTCTCATAGTTACAGCTTGCATTTCATTTCTCATAACCATGTTCTCCTGACTCAATTTCCAACATTGTTCCTTAAATACATTTTTCTCTTCATCATCTTGATTTTGCAAAATTTCCTTCCTCCTAGCTTGAACTGATGATATCCTCTCCTATAGGACAAGAATAAATTCCTTAGCAGAATTCAATTTATCTTGTAGCTTTAATCTCTTCAACCTTTCAGCATCATAATCTTCAAGCTCCATCTCAAGTTGCTTTTCCAAACCCATGTCCATGGATTCCAGATTCAGGATCTCCCTCAAGTTGTTAAACTTCCTCTGAGGCACAAGGCTCTGATACCAATTGTTGGAATCCATTAACATTAAGAGGGGGGAGGGGGGGGTGAATCAGTGTTATACCAGAATTATCAATTTTAGCCTTATTAAAACATGCATGCACCAACCGGTATACCGATACATACATAATTGAAAGAATTAAAGCAATCAATAAGCCAATAAAAAAATGAAAACCATAACACAGAATTATACGTGGAAACCATCAAAGAGGAAAAACCACGGTGGGATTTGTGACCCACAATATCAATCCACTAGCCATATGAAGAGATATTACAAAATATAAGGGGCATGCACTTGTAGGAAGGCTTATAGCCTAGAGCACACTGCTCAATCACAAAAGGAGCTTCACTGACTACATATAAATCCAGACTACACTCCAAAGAAGTGGTTGAACTACTAAGATAACATCTTCTATGCCAGAATACAATTTTGGTTAAGCTCTATTTGTTCCAGTCTGAAACCCTAAACCATTTGCCGGAATAACCCTTACATGAATCTCCTCACATACATAATCTCTCTGATATATTTCACATCTCCTTCACTATTTCCTTCCTAATACATATTCACATTACAATGATCTCAAAATGATCTAATCCATCTAACCTATATACCCTATACAACTTATCGTGCCTTATGTTGGCTTACAAAGATAATTATAATATCAATATACGTGTCAGCTAGATAACATAAATACACAATTGAACCAAAACATGAAGTCGGAACAAGATACCATGTTGCCATCAATGACAACATAGTGAAACCAACCAATTGAGTGTCAATTGCCAACAGTTACATACAATGAATATGAGCCTGCTTATATAGGCAAGGCTATATGGATAAGTGAGCACACAAACATGACATGCGACTCAATGAGAAACAAGGGTAGGTAGGAAATAGGTGTGGTAGGTAGGAGAAACAATATAATATTCCACATGAGGTGGATCACCCACCAGATGTGGAATGTAATAATAAGATAAGACCACAAAAGGTGGAAATTCTCCTACACACACTATCCCAATGTGGCACAAACACCCAAGTGTCTCATACCCAAACTACTTTGAAATGCATTATCCTAAGTAAACTTAAGTAAAGTGTAATAATATCCAACATGAATAATTAATTACACCAACACCCCCCCTTAAGTGCAATTTACGGGAATGCACTTAAGTCTACAATGCAACTAAGCAATGCAAGATGGGTCTTGGCTACGAGGTCGTGTTAGGTACCCATGTACAAATGCAAATACATGCAAACCAATGCAATCTCTCATAAAGCGGGGAAAGAGAGAAAAACCCAATGGGAAAAAAACTCTCCCCCAAAAAGAGAGATGAAAACTATACAAGAGAACTCTCATATAAGTTTGTGAAGGACAAAACCCCATGTGAGGAAAAAGTCCCCCCCATATGAGAGAAGAAGAGAGACCAAGTAGCCCCCCCTTAATGTAGAATCTACACCAATGATAGAAGCTCGACTATGAATGAAGAAACTACTCCATGAATGTCAAACAACATTCCTCCCCTTAGGAAGAAACAAAACCAAAGGTGTATCCATGAAGTCTCCCCAATCATGAAGGGAAGATGTAGGAAAAAAACTCATGATGAATGGAATCTCTAGAAACTACTCAAGTGTCCCCATGTTGATGATGAAAGATACCCCCTCCAAAGGTGGTAAACTGCTCCACACTGCTGAAAAAGGCACTCCAAGATTTAGTGGAGAATAATGTAGAACAATAGCCAAGGACTCACATGGCTCCTCAAAGAATAAAGAGACCTCCTCCAACTATTATACAAAAGTATCCACAATCATGTCAACCTCAAAAGAATGATCATGTAGAGAATGCACAAGAGGGTCAAAGTGTTCCCTTGCAACAATTGAAGAAGGATCATCTTCATCAAAGAGAAGATGAATGTCATCAATGATGTCTCCCAAATCTACAATGTAGGACTCCACAAACAAACCTGCAATGTTTGTCAAGTAGTCATCTCAATGAACTAAAGCTGGAAGACATGAAATATCTTGCTGCACTGAATCACAAGAAGGCAAAACTATTGCACTAGCTACATCATCAGGTGCAATAGGTGATGTGATATCAATAGGAGGAGATGAAATGGAAGGTTCAAGAACGGGGTCACATGTGACAATCCCCAAGTTCAAGCACCCAAAGTTCTCCTCAAAATATAAATCATCAATATAGGAAGAATCGACCTCATCAGTAGGACCAAAATGTGAAAAGAAGTACAACTGTGATGCATGATCAACCACCCCTGTGATGTAGAGGGTTTGGTGTGATACACAACTTGATTGGTTTCACCCTTCAAAGGGTCTTTAATAGACACCATCCAATGGTGTATTGCCTTCAGGCTTCCCAAGGCTTGGTATCCTTTCTAAGGATCACTCACAATAAGGCAACTCCAAATTAACAAGGATTCTTCTACTCCTATGGTCCCAACCCCTCCAACCAAGGACACCTAACAACCCCAAACCCATAGCATATGGGATCTTTTTCTCAAGTGGTGAAGTATGACATTTTTGGATGAAAAAATATGTTATACATGGCATTTGCATTGATTTGGACCTCTTGAACAAATTATACAAGATTCCAAATATTTTTTACCCTTAGTGACCTAGTAAGGGCTACAAGCAATTAGGCCTCCTATTTGGGTTTTTTCTCAATCACTTATATTCTCCCTTAAAAAACCCTAGAATAAATTATAGTTTTGGATACCCTTTTGGAAGCCCTTAGAAACTTCACACTTTGGCATTTGGTTTTTTGAGTTCATGAGGTCTGCCCACACTACCCCTTAATTAGGCCTATCTAGCCAATATTGGAGATTTGTCACTAAAAGTCTTCACCAGTCATATCAGAAAGAATATTGGGCACTTGTCAAAGGTATAAACATGTTTAAGGGTCCCTATCATGCCAAATTCACACACCCTTCAATCCATTGTCCAAGGGTTGCATCCACTTCTTCTGCTGCATAAACTTGCCATATAAGAGATGTCAAGCCTAGGGCATCATCTTAAAAATATCAAATGACACTTCTTTCCTCCCAAACCACTTATAAAATTTAGCATACAACACAATTCAACATTCCCCAAGGTTTCAGGCCATTCCCATGATGGAATGTTGAATTGTGACCCTTCTTGCATCAAAACCCTGATTTTAAGGGTTTCTTAGGCCAACATTAAAGAATTTGTTCTAACTTTCAAACCAAAGAGTTTAAAAACCTCAATCCAATGTAAAATGAAAGGTTATTCATAGACCCAACTTTCCCTGATCTCAATTCATGCCTATCTTCCATACAAATCCGTACAAGTGCAGAAAACTCAAGGAAAATGGAGTAAAAATGCAGTTTTAGATTGGTTTGGGAACAAGAATTTCATTACTAGCTTCTCCTAGCCTATTGACATCATTCCTCAAGCTTATATCATGCCAAGGATCTCCTCCAACCATCCCCAATGTGTACATTCAACCAACTAACCGTTGGGTAACCAAAAATGCAAAAACTTGTCAAAGTTGCTCATGACAACATTGCAACTTTTGACCATTATTACAATTGGCTCTTACCTTCACACCAAAAGGCCAAGAATGAACACACAACACATCTAAGACTCCTAAACACCAAAAACACAACTAAAATGCCCATATAAGGTTGTGGACCAAATTGACACATTTTGGAGCCTTATGGCTTATTACATTGTCTTTGGACCACCATGGATCAACATGGACCAACACATCCTACCACAAATCATCACCATGGAACAACACACATACAAATGATGCAAGCATGTCTCCTTGTGCCCTTGCACCACCCAGTCACAATGATAGCTCTAGTCTCCAAGTCTCTAATGATAACTGAATCAGGTGTGAACTCCATAGTTTTCTTAGTTGCCCCATGTGTGATTTGATAGATGGAAAAAAGATTGTTTGTCAAGTGGGGTACACACAAGACATCATTGAAGGAGTTATCCCCAATGATAATATATCCTTTCCCAATCACATCCATGTATGTATGATTGCCCATCAAAATTTGCAGCATGTGGCAAGGCTCAAATGAAGAGAACATAGACTGTGAAGATGCCATATGATGAGAAGCCCCTAAATCTAAAAGCCATCTCCCTGAATCATAATTTGTAGTAGCACAAAGAGCTTGCCCCTTTCCTTTATCTATCCCAAAAGAGTGATCCTCTCATTTATCCTTTTCCTTCGAATAATAAGTCGATGTAGACATTCTAGAAGGTAGGTTGATTTTGTTCTTCTCAAGAAGATTCTTCAACTCATCAATATCCTTCTTGTAACAATGATGTTCATCATGTCCCGACTTCTTGCAATATGCACAAAAAAGATTGTACTTATATGATTTCCTCTTAGGTGAGAATGTAAAATCACCTTGTTGTGGAGAGGATGAGTGTGCTCCATCTTGTTGTGGTTTAGACTTAGGTTGCTTTTGGTTCTTGCCTTTTCCTTGATTTCTTTGATTCCCTTTATTAGCCACCAAAGCTTGTGACTTTGAATATTTGAGAATCCCCATCTTGGTCAACTTAGATTGCTCAAGTATCAACATCTCCGTGAATGCATCAAATGAGGGATAAGTGTATGACAAACCTTGATCTAACCTATGGGTGTGAAAGATAGATACAAAGGTTGCATACTCTAAAGGAAGCTTGTCCAACAAGTTATAAACTAGTTGAGCACCCTTTTTGTCAGTTCCACAATCCCTTAGCTTTTCTCTTAGCTCATTGGCTTTTGTGACATAAACTTGGATTGTATCAAAATCCTTGGGATCTAATGTTGTGAGCTCACTATCAAGCTTCTATCCCTTAATCTCATCAAATTGACCATACAATTTCTCATAAATATCCCAAGCCTCTTTGATTGTTGTACACTTATCAATGTGAAAAATGAGGTCATCTAATACATACTTCCTAAGAGTTCCAAGTGCCATAGCATTCTTAGTGAGCCATTCAATTTGAGCATTAGGATCAACCTTAAGATCAGGTGGTGCTATAATAGTTCCATTTACATAATGAATGAGTCCCTTTTCCATTAGTTTACTCCATGCCTTAATCTTCCATGGTGCATAATTATGAGGAGTTAAAAGTGGAAATTTAGGAGAACCCAGAGCACCAAAATGAAAAAACACAAGATAGAGAGAGGCACAATCACACAAGACACCCCCCCAAATTACTCAATCAAGAAACCCCTTCCAAAATGGTGATTTGGTACTTTATACTTGGTGCGTATACAATGAGCCACTTGCAAAAAAAGACAAGGTGGAATTGTGATTTCAATCTTACAACTACCTCAAGTAGGCTATAAGAGACTCCAAACAATACTACAAGTGATCTAAACTAAGATCCAAGCAAAATACAACTACCAAATAGGCCAAAAATGACCAAATACTGAAAGTACAATTTCTACTTAAAATCATTGCAAAATAATGGCAGATTATGAAAGTAGACAAAAAATTATGCACTTTATAAAAACGACACTTGAAAGGGAGGTCATATGACCCCAAACGAAGCCTCTGAAGTTGCAAAATTGGGGATTAGGTAGGCACAATCATGAAAATATGTAAATTATGAAAAATCAATCCATCAAAATCATAAAATTTCTCCACCACTGCGAAGAGCATGAAATTCTAGCCCATTTCAAAAAACATTGCACAAAAAAAGGAGCAAAAATGAGCAAGTTAGGGCCATTTGAAGTTGAACTGCAATTTCCAAAATGCAAATGAGGGGGGTGAAAAAATTTCAAAATACTTCTAACGTCAACAAATGACAGGCTTAAATTTGACGCCCGTCTGGCCGTAAAAAAATTCACCTCCACCACTACGCGACGTTCGTACCATACGGACATGCTAACATGGCAGTCTCTGATTGGGTCGTACAAGAGACGTGCCAATATAGATAGGATGAGGTGTTGATGATGTGGCCAATGACTTTGTTATCTGTATGGATGACTAGACAGTATGGTGGGTGTCGTGTCTGTCCACGTGGCAGGGGTGACTGAATTGAACGACCGATTGACTACAAAACTGACGGTAGTCGGCGGTGAGGCGGCCCAACGGGGAGGAGCAAAGGCTCAGCAGGGAGGTTGTTGGTGGTGAGGTGGCCCAAGCTCAGAGAAAAGACTGGCAGTGGCGCAAAGACCAGTCATGGAGGAAGTGACGGCCAAGTCCAGGGTGTCGAAGAAAAACAGACGGCGAGAGCTGGAGTGGAGATGGGAGCAACGACGGGGCCGAACAAAGGACGTAGCGGGAGTGGAGGTTAGTGGGCACGAACATAATCTATAGTGGACGACAACATGACACCAGAGCACGGTGGCCCGATGGGAAGGTACACGCTAGGAGCTCATAGGCTGACGGAGATTGGCGGTGATAGGACAGGCGGTTAGATCACAGAGCACGGGCGATACGGGCCCGCAACTCTGTGGGCAATTAAGAGACAATTTGATGGTCGGGGAGGTCAAACCCCCCAAAAAATAATAAAAATTTTTTGTGTATAATAAAAATAATATTTGCAGAATATTTTTTTTATTTTTTTTGCAAATCATACCATACTTAGCCAAATAGGCTAAAAAAATCCTCCAAAATAGGCCGAGTTTATAGTCAAAATTCTTGGAAACAGCCTTCCGGACTCAACCGTGATGTCCAAATTACTGTATGATGCCCCAAAAAATGTAGATCACCAAATCCTAAATTGAAGCCTCCAAAAATGCCTCTCCAAGACAAATCAATGAAGCCCCAATGGATCTGATACCATGTGATATTTTTCCAAGATCAAGAGCTCAATGAAAAGTACAATAGAGAGACAAAATAGATGATAGGAATAAACTGTATTCTATCAAGATGAAAATACTAATCAACTGGATCATCAATCGTTGTTACATACAATGAATATGAGCCTGCTTATATAGGCAAGGCTATATGGATATGTGAGCACACAAACATGAAATGTGGCTCAATGAGAAACAAGGGTAGGTAGGAAATAGGTGCAGTAGGTAGGAGAAACAATATAATATTCTACATGTGAGGTGGATCACCCACCGAATGTGGAATGTAACAACAAGATAAGACCACAAAAGTTGGAAATTCTCCTACATGCACTATCCCAATGTGGCACAAACACCCAAGTGCCTCATACCCAAACTACTATGAAATGCATTATCCTAAGTGTAGCGTCGTAAATTGTACGCACTTGCTAGGGTGGTACAATTTCACACCTAGTTTAGCACCCGCCTTGGTGCATTTTACATTTTGCATTGCATTTCTCCTTTAGCACTTAATTAATCAAATTAATTAGGTCTAAGGTCCTATTTCATCATCCTTCACATCATAAAGTTGGGCCCTTTCATTAAAGTGTGCCCCTTTTTCATGTTATTCCTCCAATACATCATCTAATCAAAAACCCTAATTAAGTCCTATTTTGAACTTGGGGGCTTGATTTCGGGGGTCAAAACATCTCGAAATCACCTGTAACTTCGGGATTCTCTCTAAAATCATCATATCTGACAGCCCTGAAAATTTGGTGAAAAGTTGTCGGGACCATGGCGCTCGGAGTGCACACGGTCCCGGACATTTTTCCCAAAATTTTAGGAGCACGATCCAATCATAAAATAAAGCTTAACCCCAAGAAATTGGCAGGAGATTCAATCTCTAGGTCGGCCTAGAGTTGAAATTACGACCTAGGGTTCATACATAAGAGCTCTCTTTCTTCATTTGAAAGGATCCGAATTTTGTTTTCAGGAACCTCATATGCAGCGAAAGAGTAGATCTTTGAAGACTTCAACAATATTCAACATCCCTCTATCAAGCATTTATCAATTCCATTCATCCATTTAGGGCTTGGAAGACATTGAAGAACAATAGGAGATTACCGACTGAAGATTGGCTTGTACCCCTCCCTTGGGGGTTGGGTTTGATTTCATGTTGTTTTCATGTCTTTGCATAAGCTTCAATATCTCATTTATTCATGCTTTAAATCACTTTGCATCTTGATTTAGAGTATTTACATTATCATTTACAAGCAATTAGGGTTTACTTTCTAGGTTGCTCTAGTTTGCTTACTTGCATTTTAGATCTTGCACACACACAAGGTCTGCACACACATTACTTTTACAATACAACTTGGCTATTCGTGGAGGTGGAAATCACCGAAGCAAGGGTTTGACTAAGGCAAAACCCTATATAGCCGCCCAAACACCTTTTTCAGATACAAGTGCAGGTTTCGGAACTCGGACGACGCCGCAGGTTGCAGATCCGGGAAAAGCAGGTTGAGACAGCACCCCACACCAAATTGTAGAGCAAAAGACTAGGACAAGGGCGTGGGTGCCCTGGACCTACCAGGACAGGGGCGCTAGGTGCCCTGGTCCCTGGGACAGAGGCGCTGGGCACCCTGGTCCTCCTGACAGACAACATTTTCAGACAGTTTTCCAGAGTGCAAAACAGCAGTTTCAGGTGCAGTTCCGGGACAGAATCAGGACAGTGGCGCCCGCGCCCCCATCCCGAACATTTTCAGTCAAATTTTGACTCCGGGTATGCATCTGCATTCTTTTCTTGTCTTTGTGTTTATAGCTTTCCCTTGTTTAAGTTCAATTCTGTAATCTTGTTATTAGTCCATACTTGCATTTTAGGGTTAGGAATTGAACTTGCATAATCTTACCTTTCAATTACAACAAAGGAATAGAAATCCTAATAGGTAGCCCGTGGCTCTCTCTTTCACAAAAATAAGTAGCCAATTGTGTGATACCTCTAGGCTCTTTCGTATTCCGTAATGTGTGTCAAAAGGTAGGATTAGGGCATGATAACCTAGTCTCGCTTTTTCTCCCACACACTAAGTAAACTTAAGTAAGGTGTAATAATATCCAACATTAATCAAATACACAAACACTAAAACCCTAAATTCAATGTTGTCTCTTTACAAATATTGGCAAGTTTGGACCCTCTGTGGAGGTGGATGACTATGTTATTGAACAACCTCAAGAAGACTCTAACATGGTTGGAAAAGCCAAAAGAACATATATTAATGTAGATGTGAGTGGATTTGATGTTGTCACTTCACTTATATGGACTATTTCTTTTCAAAGTGATGATAATAGCTCTCTGGATAGTTGAACGGGAAGTATTTGTAATTGGAGGCATTGGAAAATTTAGATTTGCCCATGTTTATGCCATTATTAGTACAAAACTAATACATTCATACTTTATTTTAGTCACAGTCTCTCCTTTTCTCTCTCTATGTGCACTCTTTTTTAGTAGACACAAGCATAGGGGGTTTTATCAATTTTAGTTTTAGTTTATGTTCATCTTCCATTAGGTGGACACATACATGTGCTTGATTGACTCATATTTTTCATAATTATATTTATATATATAGCTTACCTTTTCTTATGTATTTTGTATTTTTAATTTTTAATTTATGTACACATATTTTTACACCTATACAAAAGTGGGGAAAAATGATTAGCATAAAATAGCATACCTAGTAATTTTCACACTAGTTTATGTCACTTTGTGTTGATTCATTGAATGCATGATTATAGAATGTGGGATAACTATTTTTGTGCAATCATTAATCTTAGAACTAATACATGACTCGGTCATGACACTTTATTCTATATTTTGTTGATGTAGTTTCAAATAATTCACTCATATAAGAATCAATCACAATAGCTAGCATATCTATTAGACATGATCACTTGCATGATGTTGTCTACAACTTTGAATATTCAGTTTGATTCTTTCTAAGATTAATATTTGTAATATTATTATAAGTCATATAGAATTCATCATATCAATTAATAAGTATTTTCAAGAGCATACAATCTCTTCTCACTTTATAGTTATGTATTAGCTTAATCCTTTGTCATACATCAATAGACAATCAAATTATCTATATTAGTCTAGTTCCATTGTCAAGAATGATATTAAAAAGAAATTTTCTGATACAATTATATTAAATTAAATTAATAAAATGATAATTTCAACAGTTAATACAAAGTTTTTTTTGGCAAGGTGGCAATGCCACTTGATATATTTTATTAATAATATAGAATTTTTACAATATATTTAAAAATTGGTTCAAACTGAGCTCCCAGAGAAAAGAACCATCAAGAAAAACTCTGATCATTGCTCGTCAACATGACTATAGAAGAGAAGTAGTGAACAATCCTCTAGTCGGAGCTAGTTACAAAATAGAGATCAGCAAAGGAGCATGCAGGCTCATTTAAAAATAGGAGCATGCAAGCTCATTTTACAGAATAGGAGCATGCAAGCTTATTTACAAAATAAGGAAATGAAAAATAAATAACATAGGTTGCCCAGTGAATGAATAAGAGAGCTCCAAAAATAAAGAGGACTAAACCAGCATCAAAGAACTCCTGCAACCAAAATTGACATGCCCCTGCACCAAAAAACACCTGCAACCAAAATATATAAATATACTACAGAACATTGAGAATTTACAAGAAACACAAGGGTCCAAAACATGACTAACACCAACAACATGAGATCTGCGGTGCGCCATTATAGACAAATTCCAAAGGAGAGGAGGTGAATGTGGAAATGTTAGAGAGAAATGAAGCCCAAAATTTTTATGTCATAAATGAAAAGTGTGAGAATTTGTGATACCATGAGAGAGCTTTGATACCATGTGAGATTTTGCCAAGATCTAGAGGCAATGTAAAGCACAAATAAGAGAGACAAAATAGATGATAGGAATAAACTGTATTCTATCAAGATGAAAATATGATCAATTGGATCATTACAAGATGTTTAGTGAATGTCTATACAAACAATGTAGATGAGCTTGCTTATATAGGCAAGGCTATATGGATATGTGAGCACACAAACATGACATGTGGCTCAATAAGAAACAAGGGTAGATAGGAAATAGGTGTGGGTAGGTAGGAGAAACAATATAATATTCCACATGAGGTGGAATGTAACAACAAGATAAGATCAACACCATAAAAGGTGGAAATTCTCCTACACACACTATCCCAATGTGGCAGAAACACCCAAGTGTCTCATACCCAAACTACTATTAAATGCATGTACCTAAGTAAACTTAAGTAAAGTGTAATAATATCCAAGATGAATAATTATTTACACCAACAAAAAGAAAGAGGAGATATATCATAAAAAATCTGACAAACCAAAAGAAACGGTGTAGAGAGATAATCATGAAAACAACGCCACACCAAACTTTAAATGGCATATGAAGGACGGATTCCCGATGTGAAAATATATACAAAGTTACTTTCTATTTACATGTTGACATTTAAGACCACCTAATTATCTTTTTATGCTTACCATTAATTTAGTTTCAACACTTGAATAGGCTATAAGGAAGTCTAGTACTCCAATCCTTACACAGAAAGCTCCATGATTCAACTCTTTAACATCACCCTTGTGTTCTATAGTTTAATTAATATTAGACAATTAGATTCTCATAATATCAAATTATATTTCTATACGGGATAGGATCACTGTTTCCACATGATCAAGATGGAGAGCATATTTTATCAGATTGTGAACTAAGAGTGCAATGCAACATCAAGAAAAGAAGTGTGTGTGCAACATGTGATAGTGAAGCAAAGTGTGAATGTGGCAATAATTAAACAACACGTGTATATGCAGGTTATTGCATTGTTTTGAAGGAGTAGTTTAAAATATGCAATATAGTTGTTGGTTGAATGTTATTTTAATATTATGCTAATTAGAGAGAGTATTGAGAGTGATGGTGTTGCATGATAAAAGAGAGATGAATGTTTTATGAGACGAGATAAATAATTTTCTAGTTACAAAATGTGTCTATAACATTTATTGATAGGAGTTGTTGCTCTTTTATATGATATTTGTAATATCTTTTAAGTTGATCCCTACAGGATATTGGGTTGGTGCTCAAAGTAGGGAGTTGGTGCTTCCTTAGAGTTGGTGCTCTTAAATGAAGGATTTTGTGATTCCTTAAGGTTGGTGCCCTTAAACATTGTAAGTGGTTTTTACATTATGAGGTTGGATTAGGACAATAAATCCTAGAAACATTTCTCACAATGGTTTTTCCCATCTTGGGTTTTCCACGTATATAATGTGTTATGGCTCTTGTCTGTGAATTCTCCCTTTTTGTTTAAATATATCATGGTTATAATTTTTTTTAAATTATTGATGATTAAAGTTTTAATTGGTGTACTAATATACCCCACTCTCAATAGAAATTTATGCTCAACACTTGGTATAAGAGTGTGGTTCCCTAAAAAAGCTTAAGAAGGTGATGTATATCATGCAAAGTGAAAAAATGGTATTTCAAAAAGCATCCTCTTCCATTAGAGCCTCGTTATTTGATGGTTCTAAATATGTATTCTAGAGACAAGAATGGAGAGTTATTTGTCTTCATTAGGATTTGATGTTTGGATGTATGTTGAAAATGTTGGAATCCAAGAACACTAAGAGGGGGGGTGGGGGGGGGGGGGGGGTGAATCAATGTTCTACTAGAATGATCAATTTTAACCTTATTAAAACATGCATTCACCAACCGGTATACCAGTACATATAAAATTGAAAGAAGTAAAGCAACCAATAAGGCAATCACACAAATGAATACCATAACACAAATAATTATACATGGAAACCCTAAAAGAGGAAAAACCACGGTGGGATTTGTGACCCACAATATCGATCCAGTGGCCATATGAAGAGATATTAAAAAATGTAGGGGCCTACACTTGCAGGAAGGCTTACAGCCTAGAGCACACTGCTCAATCACAAAAAGAGCCTCACTGACTACATACAAATCCATACTACAATCTAGAGAAATGATTGAACTGCAACGATAGCATCTTATATGCCTAAATATAGTTCTGGTTAAGCTCTGTTTGTTCCGATATGAAACCCTAAACCCTTACCGAAATACCCTCTTACATAAATATCCTCACATACATGACCTCTCTCATATATTTTGTATCTCTATTATATATCCATATCCTTGCCTATACATACATTCATACTACAAAATGATCTAATCAACTAACCTATATGCCCCTTTACAATCCACCATGCCTTATGTCAGCTTACAAAGATAATTACAATATGAATACACATGTTGGCTAAATAACATAAACACATGAATATCAAAAACAATTTTCGATGTTGGATCTCCCAAATGATGTCAGATCCAATACCAATAACCTGAATGTGAACCATGTCAGCTTGCAATGCCAGTAACCAAAGAAATCCATCCAACCTACCGGTGTCGGTGCCGGTGTCGATGCCAGTGAAGTGTCTGTCGATACACAACTAATCCAAAATATGAAGCCGGAACATGTTGCCATGTTGCCATCAATGACAGCATATTGAAATTGTAGACACATAAATCTGTCCACTTAACTAAATGAATTTTTAGTATTTATTTGATTATTTAATGATCGATCAATATTTAATTAATTCATCTTAAACCTCTTCTCCTATTAATTAAATAAATTGTTCAATTTATTTAAATTAATTCATTAAACCATACTCTAACAATTAATTAAATGAATAAAGCATATTTGTTTAATTTAACCCCTTTCCTCATTTAAATAAATAAATAAATATTTATTTAAAATCTCTAAACTACCCCCCACTTGCATTCTCCTACAAATGCAAGTTGCACCAATAAATAGATTGTATTTCTAAATAAAATCCTATTTCTCTCACCCACCAAACCCACTTGCATCCTGAACCCCTTCTAGATTGTTCTAATCCATTCCAAATTTGCCTAATCCCTCTCCCTAATTATTATCACATTCCTAAGAAAAGAGAAGTCACTTCTCAAAGCCTCCAAAGTCTTCTAAATCATTTATGGTTCTTACATAACCATTTATGGCTCTTACATAACCATTAATTTGGTTATGGGTCTCTTCAAGCATTCATTGTTCTGACCATGGTTATCCCCACTAACTCTTGTACAAGAGTTTATCCATTGGATAAAGGCAATATTCATTGGATAAAAGCTTTATTCACTAACTCAAGCCTAACCAAACCCTCCTAAGGCAACCTTCATGTCATCTCAAGCATTTAATACTTATTCCCTCTCCTCTCAAGCCATCTCATGTTGACATTTGTCATCATGGGATTGGGTTGAAAGCCATCACATGGATCATAAACCCATCAATCCTAGCCCTTGTTAAGATTACTCAATCTTGACCATCCATTGCCCTATTTACCCTATAAATAGAGCTCTTATTCTTCATTTTCAGGATCAAAAGTCATTTGTGCATCAAACTTATAGTCATTTTAGAGAACATTAAGAAGCATTTGCATTGTTATTATACTAAGATTTACATAGACTAATTAGGAGCTTTCTCATAGTAACTCATTTACACTTGCATAAGCATTTGTTTTCATTTTCACAACCATCTTAAATCTCCATATGGCATCCATGGATAGTGCAAAAAGTTGAGAGCTACACTCATGTGGGACTTGGAGAGGAGAGGAACAAGGGAGGAATATCTATGAGCATTTTGAGGAGCATCTTGGGGGGTCTTCTTTCCCTTTTTTCATTTATGTAGGCTTCTTATTGTGTGCTTTATATCTCTCTTGATGTGCATTTTAAGGTTTTTAGGTTCATTCGTATTTGGTTTTGGTTGTGACTAATCTACTAAGGTTTGAATTGTGTCTTTTGTGCCTTGTGTCCCTTTTGATGTGCATCATTTGGTGAACTTGACGTGAATTGAACACTCAACCTTCTGATACTGATTCTAACTTTTGGTTTTTGTGATTTTTATAATTTTCAAGTATAGGTTGCGCTTTGGCGCTTTTGTTCCGCATTTGAGCACCTTTTGACAAACAATTTTAGCACTTTTGTGAGGGTTTAGCGCTTTTGCACATTAATTAGCACCTTTGTACTAATATAGTTCTTTTGTGCTCTATGTCTATCAATTTTTAATTCTATCAAACATTTTAATATAGCGCTTTTGTTAATAGTTTAGCTCTATTGTTGCACTTTTGTGAGTACTCTAGTGCTATTGTCAGAGATATCACTTTTTTCCTCACAGAGTAGTGCTTTTGTAATAGAGAGCTAAAAATTGTAACTGAAAAATTAAAGTTAGGCTTGTGGAAGCCCACACAAGATTTTGGATTTTTCTAACTTCTTCATTTGCAGGTTTTTAATACTTTCTTGCAGGGTGGAGGAGTTTAAATTAGGATTTTTGCTTTTTCTTTTTAACTTCTTTTCTAAAATTGGTTTAAAAGAATTCATATTTCCTCTTTTCTAGTAAAAAGAACCTCACATTTTAGTTTTTGGTGCTTTAAAATGAATCAAAACTTGTATTTTTGGGCTTAAAAAGAACATCGTTTACAAAGCTAAAATTTACAACAACTTTACATTTCATTTTTTGCAAATTCACACTTCAAATTTGGGCTATAAAAAGAACAAAAAAACTTATCCCTTTACTTACAAACAAAAGCAATTTACTTTCAAGCAAACATGATTTCATTTTGTTGACCAGGATTTCACTTTCCTAGTTAGAAAACAAATTGCTTTTGTGGGATAAAAAGAACACCTTATCTATTGGAGAAACATCTCCAAGTAGCAAATAAATCACATTACAATAAAAGGTTAAAAAGAACAAGTGTCTTTTGTGTTTTGGCACGCTTGTACAAATCTGTAGAGTGGTCCCATTTCTAACACACACTATCAGTCTCCCTTGGCTCTCGTGGTCCTAGGTGCAAGATAAAAGTTTTAGTAATGCTCTAAATTTTTTATTTTTAAGAGAGGCCTGTCAAGAGACACGTCACTCTTGGGACGACCTTGTGCGGTAAATACTTTGAGCTTCTATAGAAATCAGGTGAGAGCGAAAGTTGTAGCCTTGGGTGTAGTTGTTCCTACAGTGTAACTTGTCAAAAGGACATATGGGCCCCACCGTGAGTTACAAGGCTCTTAAGTGAGTCGCTGCAGAATGAACTTACGTCCAAAGACATTGAACATTACTAGACACCTCTTATTTTAGAAGCCCACCCGTTCTATTGATTGAGGATATTTGTGAAAAGTTCAGTGCAAGAGCATAGATGGTTTTTCTCCCAAGATACTCACCATACATATTTCCTTGAGTAGAAACAGGGCTTTTTGAAAGGCTACTTATAGCTTGATGAAAGTGGTGACTCCCCCATCATAGGTATCATCTATCTGTTATGCTCGTGCAAGACTTAGTATATCACATCCTTACCTGCAAAGATGGGATACATAAGGTATGTAGTACCAAAGTCAAAGAAATATCAAGATGTGGGCTGAAAGTTTCGCAGTTGGCCATGACCTTAGGGATAAAAAGTGTTTGAGTTGTCTTCGTCTGGTTTCAGACCAGTAAAACTTTGGGCCAAATTTAGGCCTTGGGAACTTACATACATTTATAAAGGGTCAAAAATTTCATGATTGGGTTGATTTAGAACCACACTTGTTGTGCCTTTATTGAAAAGGGGCAAGATTATGTGTTTGTGTGCTTGTCGTGTTTTCTTGTCAAAGGATTCAAAACAATTGAAACAAAGTATCCATCCAACAAATCTACATCAACATTAATAAACAAATCTACATCAAACATTGATAAACAAATCTACATCAACAAGTGAAATGAAGTATCAGTTTGTATGACCATCACTCATATCTTGAGAAAAAGAAATCTTCATCAAAAGACCAAATTGAAGAAGAGACAACTTGGTTCAAAGGCCCTTATCAAAAGAAGGATATTTTTCTATATCACTAGACAACTCTTTATCTCACATAGAGTATTCTTGCATCATATGTGCTTATACCTTTAGGGCAAATCCAACAAATTTGATGAAGAGCCTTTAAGAAATAGAGCTTTTACTCAGTATAGAGCTTTTGATTATCACAAGAACAAAGGGGGCAAGATTAATCCTGCTTTCTTTCCTAAAATTTATATCACATACAATGAAGCTCAAGGGGAACCACCAACCCCTATAAGAGAGGAAGAAGTAGAAAACCCCTTCATAATGGAAGAATTTTATTGAAACACATATTCTATCTACTTTCACATCCAAACATCACAAATTCACTCACCTCTCAAAACAACGAGGTCTTGTCATTAGTCCTTTCAGATATTGCTTAAACAAACGAACACATCATTTTTAGGGCATCTCTACATCTAGGATCAATCATCCTAAGAGTCATTCCTACACATCTAGATAGGTTAAAACTAGTTTATGAGTGCATCCTCTCATTACTAGGTAGCTTGAATTGTAACACATCTCAAACCTTGCTATACCTCATCACATCAAATTGTTGAAAACCACAAAAGCAATTCACAAAGAACTTTATTGACATCCAACCTTCAGTATTAGAGATCTATCTTCCACAAAAAATTTCACAAAAACTTGTCTTCCACCAAACATTTCATGACCACCTTATAGTCACTTTCACAACATCACCTTTCAAAATCATGGCTCAAACAAGATCAATGAAGAATCGACAACCAGAAATTGAAGAGGAGGACGAAAACATCAATTATTTTCATGAGGCCTTTGGAGAAGGAACTAACGAAGAACCCAACACTCCAACTCCAAAAGATATACAAAGAGCACAACATGATCCCAAATTCAATAAACTCTTTGACGAAATTCTTAGAAACAATGTCAATGCTCATTTCTTGAGACTTGCTCAAGAGGGTGCCAAACTTCCCTCCAATTTTGATACAATGCAATTATGACAAACATCCGAGAAACGTAGCTATCATGATGATGGAGGAGGTAGAGAATACTTCCGCTATGACCCTCATCATCAAGGGAATCCTCCACCTCCTCCTCCTCCTTCAAGAATAGACATGTTGAGGCAACAAATAGAAAATCTCACTCAACAACTGAACAGTGGTGTGAAGACCAATCGATTCTCACTTAACGATATTTTTTCCTATCCATTTGATAGGAACATGCTTATGCAACTTTTCCATGAGGATTCGAAACACCCAAATTTGAAAAATATAGAGGCAAAGGAGATCCTAGGGACCATGTCTAATAATTTCACTCAACTTGCTTAGAGATGGCTTATGAGGACACATATCTAATGTCCCTCCTTCCTCAAAGTTTGGGAGGCACAAACACGCAATGGTTTTCATGACTGTAGGGTGGTAATAGAACATTTTAAGAATTGGTCCAAAAATTTATCGCTCACTATGCACACAACATAGAACGTGACATTACCATAGCAGATTTGTGCAACACAAACAAAAACCAAGGGAGTTGTTCTCAACTTTCCTACAATGGTGGAGACAAATGTCTAGCAGACTGGTGCAGGGCATCTAACACTCCAAGTATGAAATCTTTATTTAATTTTAAGTTTGTGTGTTATCTTTGTGATGTAATAATGGACCAACCATTGAGGACTCAGTAGAGCCATGGTTGAGTTGTCTAAGTTTTGGTTTGAGTCAATTGTATTCATGATATTGACAACCTAAGAAGTGAGATGCTTAGGTAGTTCATAGGTTAAATACTTCAGATGAATGCATTCATGTATTAGGGGTCAATTAGAGTTGTGTTTAGGTCTTCTAGTTTTTTTGAGGACCTTCAGGAGTCTTAAAATGCATTAGAATACAAAATTGCATCTTGAAGCAAAAAGTTGTAAAAAGTAGCTGAGCAACATTTTGCAATTTCTTACAAAAGTTGCATTTTTTGTTATAGGTGTTAAAATTTGGTTGAACTGACTAAAAAAAGAGCATATAATCCAAAATTCACTTCATTATACGGTTTGGAGGATTGGAAATGCAAGAGCAAGTTTTTAGTTTGTGAAGCAACCTTGTTTCCACTGGTTTTTGATAGTTTTACTCTTATTTTCATTATTTGTATGGTCCAGTATGGACTAGATGGTGTAAATTCATTGCAATTCTGATTATTCATTGTATTCATCTTCTTTAAGGTTGATTTTCAGGTTTTATTGTCCTAATTTGTAGAGATTTCTTCCAATCTTTGTAACTAAGAGCAAAACCCTTGCAAGTAGGGTTTAAGAGCAAGAAAATGGCTCTAACCTAGGCATTATTTGATGGCACCTATTGAAATCATTAAGAATTATAGGTTATGGTCTGTACATATCTCTATAATAGGGTGTGTGGTGTTTCATGTCCAGGAGGAGGAGAAACAATGAAGCCCTAGGCTCACCGTTGGGAGTAGGTGAGTAAGGACAACAAGAAAAGTGTGATTTATGAGCACATGGGGATTGGTGTAGGACCAAGTGACATATGAATGGAAATCCCTTTGAGTTCCCTTGAATATTCAAAAAATTTTGGGAGCAGGAGATTTGACTGGTGAATATTTTTAGACCCATCTTGCCAAGTCACCGGTGAGGCCTAAACACTTCAAAATAGTGTAGCATTGGAAACCTCACTTGTACAGATAACCCAGATGTAATTTTATAGTATTGTTTGTAACTTTCAAAAGGGTACTCAAATCAATGATTTATTTCTAGTCTTGTTTAGGAATTTTGCAAATTAAGACCCTAAAACCGCCTAGGGAGGGCTAATGCAATTAGGCCTAATTTGGTGCCGATAGAGACCTAGAAGGGTTAGGAAGCCAAGGCAAGGGATTTGGTGGGCCTCAAACATCAAAATACATTGAAGATACCTTATAGATTCATTGGTAAACCATAGGAAGTGGTTGTGTGTTAATATCCTTATAAGAGTGGTTGGAGCCCAGGTGAAGAGTGTGTGAGTAACTGAGGTGGAAACCTCAAGTGGTGGAGTTGATTGTCCAGAAACCATTGGCTATACCTAGGAGGAAAGTAAAGAAGGTTTAGACCTTGGAGGAATCATTATCATAACCCCTTCCAATTGCCATATGAAGGACTTGAGTAGTTGAAGGGTTGAGTAGGATAAGTCACTCAAGAAGGTGTATCAAACCAAGCTCCAAGACTCTCTGCATCAAAGTGGTATCAGAGCCATACTTTGAAAGATTTGGTGTATGTCAGATTGTGAAGAATTAGAAGCAAGTTCAATGCCTCCAAAGGAAATGACTCCAGAAGCCATCCGATAGTTGGTGGCAGAGATGATAGAAGGATTGAAGGATGCAGAAAGAAGCAAAGGAACCTGAGAGGTTAAGAAGGAGAAGGGAAAGGTTTAGATAGAATGGGGTGATGAGACTGATGAAGAAATGGAAGATGGAGAGGAACTGAAAGCAGTAGCCATGCCTCAAGACCAAAAGCTATTCTTGGATTCAGTCAAATCAATTTCTAAAGACAACTTGGATGGATTACCCACATATGGAGGAAACCTCAATGGAGAAGAGTTGCTAGATTGGATAAAGGCTCTCAATAATCACCTTGATTACAAAGAGGTAGCAGACGAGAAAAGAGTCAATGTGGCCAAATAGAGAATGAGAGGACCTGCATTAGTTTGGTGGAATATGATGCAAGAAGAAAGGATACAAGAAGGCAAAAAGAAGATAACTTCATGGGAGTGTATGAAGACCAAACTTAAGGCACAATTCCTTCAAGAGATAATGAAGTTCAAATCCATAAGAGATTGCAAAATCTGAAACAAAGGGAGTTAGATGTCAATGCATACATTGAAGAATTCCACAAACTCAGTTTGAGGGCTAGGAAGCATGAGAATGAAGTGGAGAAGTTGGACAAGTACATGAATGGCCTTAGACAAAATGTACAAGATGAGATAAGTATCCTCACACCAGACACTATCCATAAGTGTTTTTAGTTGGCTCTAAGGATAGAAGAGAAGATCAAAAGGAGGTGTGAACAAAATCAGAAACATAGGGGAGGTAAGAATTTCAGAGTTAGAGAAAATGTTGGTAGAGGGCATAAATCACCAATAAATGAAGAGCGGCGAGGCCAAGAAGGTAGTGGGGACTCTCAGAGAGGAGCATTTAGAGTATCCTATAGAGGAAGGAACAATTTTAGGGGCAGGTTTGGAAACTCGGGAAGAGGAAATACAGTCTTCACTGATAGGTGTTATCACTGCAATCAAGTTGGGAATACCATGAGTAAGTGCCTGGG
Source organism: Cryptomeria japonica (assembly GCF_030272615.1). Taxonomy (NCBI): domain Eukaryota; kingdom Viridiplantae; phylum Streptophyta; class Pinopsida; order Cupressales; family Cupressaceae; genus Cryptomeria; species Cryptomeria japonica. The sequence continues at coordinate 244,852,112 of NC_081414.1, forward strand.
GAAAGCCTAAAGCTCCACAAGCTATTGCATGAGGAAAAGAAGAACTCAATTGTTGCAAGAGGAGGACACTCAAAGTGTAACTTCTTCAATCAGCAAGGTAGGGCTAGTGACAGATGGAGAAAACTTGATGATGAGGAGAAAAATGCTCAAGAATAACCCAAGCTCAAGAGCCACCACAAAGGAAAATCTTGTTTAGGACCACTTGTAGGTCACATGGGAAGATTTGTAAAGTGATTGTAGATTCAAGTTCCACTAAGAATATTGTCTCAGTTGAAATGGTGGACAAACTCAAACTGAAAAGATTGCCTCACCTCACTCCTTACAAGGTATCATGGCTCAACCGAGGTCAACATGTATTGGTTGATGAACAAGCATGGGTGGATTTTGAAATTGGTGAGTACAAGGACAAATTGCTATGTGACATATTGCCTATGGATGCTTGTCATTTGTTTTTGGGCCATCCATGGCAATATGATGTGAGCACTACTCATGATGGGGAGAAGAAAAACTATCTTATCACCAAGAATGGGAAGAAGTATCAAATGGATCCACTACCTAAACCAAAGGAAGAAAATAAAATAGGCTAAGTGTGATGTTGATTAGAGGAAAAGAGTTTCTCAAAGTGTTGAAACAAGAAGGTCATCAAGGCCATGCTATAGTGTTGAAGCCTAGAGATGAAGCTAAGGAAGATCCAATGAGTGAAGTGCCTCAAGAGGTGCAAGGTCTACTCAAACAATATGCAGAAGTGATAGGGGATGACATACTTGATTCTTTTCCTCCAATGAGAGATGTGAATCATCAAATAGACTTAATACTAGGGGCCAATCTGCCAAACAAAGCTGCCTACAAAATGACACCTAGTCAAAATGAAGAGATCGCCAAACAAGTGCAAGAACTCTTGGACAGAGGGTTTATCAAGAAGAGTTTGAGTGCATGTGTTGTTACTAATGTGTTAGTTCCTAAAAAGGGAGGAAAATGGAGAATGTGCATGGACTCCAAAGCAATCAACAAGATTACTATAAGGTACCGGTTTCCCATGCCAAGGATTGAGGACCTGTTAGACAATCTAGGAGGTGCAAGCTACTTCACAAAGGTGGACTTGAAGTCTGGTTATCATCAAACCAAAATCAGACCTGGAGATGAATGGAAGACAACCTTTAGAAACAATGTAGGCCTATATGAGTGGTTGGTGATGCCATTTGGCCTCACCAATGCACCTAGTACCTTCCAAAGGCTCATGAATGAAGTCTTCGTTGAATTTATTGGTAGATTTGTTATTGTGTATCTTGATGAAATTTTGATCTACAGTGGGTTCAAAGAGGAACACCTCAAGCATATGGATATGGTTTTGAAGAATTTGAAGGAGGCTCAACTCAAGATTAACCTTGAAAAATGTGAGTTTTTGAAAACAGAGCTATTATACCTTGGTTTTGTTATTTCTCATGGATGTTTAAAAATGGATCCAAGTAAGGTAGAAGCAATACTTAATTGGAATATCCCTAGGAGCATAAGTGAAGTTAGAAGCTTTCATGGAATGACATCTTTTTATAGGAAATTTGTGAGAAACTTTAGCCATGTTTGTGCTCCCATTCTCAATACCATTAAAGGAGGGATTAAATGCCACTTTAAGTGGACAGAGGAAGCCAATAAGGGGTTTGAAATGTTGAAAACCAAGATAGCAAAGCTGCCAACCCTTAGATTGCCTGACTTCAATCAGTTGTTTACAATAGAATGTGATGCAAGCCAAAGAGCAATAGGGGCAGTTTGAAGCCAAGAGGGACATCCTATAGCTTTCTTCTAAGAAAATTTAAATGAAGCTAAGAAAAGGTATTCCACATATGACTTGGACTTGTATGAGATGGTTCAAGCACTGAAAAAGTAGCGTCATTACTTGCTGCCTAAAGAATTTGTAGTCTTCACTGACAACCATGCCCTTAGTTTCCTTAATGGGAAAGAGAAGTTGAACCAAAGACACCTAAAGTGGGTTGAGTACCTAAAATCCTATACATTCACTATCAAACACAAGAAAGGGACAGCCAACAAAGTAGTTGACACACTAAGTAAGAGAATCATGACCATGCAGGAGATACAGCTACAAAGTGTGGGTTTGAGTGAGTTAAAAGACCTCTACAAGGATGAAGGATTTTGCAAAGATATATAATGTTTGTACTAATTTTTCTAACACCTCACATGTCTCTTATTCAGAATACATGATACAAGAGGGTTTTCTATTCAAAGGTCATATTCTTTGCATACCTCAATGTTCTATGAGGCAAAATATTATTCAAGAGAAGCATCAAGGAGGTCTTGGAGGTCATTTTGGCATTGATAAGACTTTGGAACAGGTTGGTAGGTTTTATTATTGGCCCAAGTTGCAATCATAAGTGAGAAGGTTTGTGGAGAAATGTGCCATCTTCCAAAGAGAAAAAGGAACCTCAAGTAATGCAAGTCTATATCAACCCTTGGTCAAACCTCAAAGGCCTTGGGAATGTTTGAGCATGGATTTTGTGTTAGGCTTGCCTAGGAAACCAAGAGGATTTGATAGTGTGTATTTGGTGGTAGATAGGTTCAGCAAGATGGTACATTTTGTACCTTTGAAGAGCACCAATGATGCCACCTATATTGCAGGCCTCTTCTTCATGGAGATATTCAGAATTCATGGTCTTCCAATCAGCATTGTTAGTGATAGAGATGTGAGGTTTTTGAGCCACTTTTGGAGGACACTTTGGAGGAAGTTGGGAACCAATTTATCTTTCTCATCTACCTATCATCCTCAATTAGATGGTCAGACAGAGGTAGTCAACTGGTCATTAGGAAACTTGCTAAGATGTCTTACCAAACAACATGGGCAGACTTGGGATCTAGTACTTGGACAGGCAAAATATGCATATAATGACTCAATGAACCGTATAATAGGTAAAAGTCCTTTTGAGATAGTGTATGTATTTCATCCTAGGGACATATTAGAGCTCAAACATCTCAGTTCAATGGCACTTGAGATTGCACAAGGGGAGAACTTTGCAGAAGGTATTAAAGAGGTGCATGATAAGGTAAGGCAGTCCTTACAACAAACATCCGAGCAGTATAAGGTTCAAGCAAATAAAACAAGGAGGAAGGTAAAATTTAAAGTAGGAGACTTAGTGTTGGCATACCTTAAGAAGGAGAGACTTCTAAAAGGACATCCTATCAAGCTCATGATGAAGAAAATTGAACCTCTCAAGGTGGTGCATAAGTATGGACAGAATGCATATGAGGTTGAACTTCCTCCTACCTTGGGGATATCTCTTATTTTTAATGTATGTGATCTCTATCCATACAAGGGAGAGTCACCAACAAATCAGATATACATGCCATCACCGGTTCATGAAGATTGGATAAAAGATTTGCCACCTAGTCAACCGGTTGAGTTAGAGAGTATCTTGGATACCAAGATAGTAAAAAAGACAAGGAAAGGATTCTACAAGAACTATCTTGTCAAGTCGAAAGGGTTACCTGATTCAGATGCCATGTGGATGTTAGAGGAAGATATACTTCAACATGGAGTGGAGATTTCAGACCTTATAACTCAAGGGACTTGAGTTCTTTGTCCCAGGGGAGTATGGTGAAGGGAACCTAACACTCCAAGTATGAAATCTTTGTTTTATTTTAAGTTTGTGTGTTATCTTTGTGATGTAATAATGAACCAACCATTGAGGACTCAGTAGAGCCATGGTTGAGTTTTCCAAGTTTTGGTTTGAGTCAATTGTGTTCAGGATGCTGACAGCCTGAGAAGTGAGATGCTTAGGTAGTTCATAGGTAAAATACTTCAGATGAATGCATTCATGTATTAGGGGTCAATCAGTTGTGTTTAGGTCTTCTAGGGTGTTTGAGGACCTTCGGGAGTCTTAAAATGCATTAGAATGCAAAATTGCATCCTGGAGCAAAAAGTTGTAAAAATTTGTTGATCTAGGGTGTTTGAGGTTACAATGCAAAATTGCATCCTGGAGCAAAAAGTTGTAAAAAGTTCTAAGCAACATTTTGCAATTTCTTTCATAAGTTGCATTTTTGGTTATAGGCATTAAAAGTTAGTTGAACTGACTAAAAAAAGAGCATACAAGCCAAAACTAACTTCATTGTATGGGTTGGAGGATTGTAAATGCAAGAGCAAGCTTTTGGTTTGTGAAGCAACCTTGTTTCCACCAGGTTTTGATAGTTTTGCTCTTATTTTTATTGTTTGTACGTACCAGTATGGACTAGATGGTGTAAATTCATTGCAGTTCTGAGTATTCATTGTATTTGTCTTCTTTAAGTTTGATTTGCAAGTTTGATTGTCCTAAGTTGTAGAGATTTCTTCCATTCTTTGCAACTAGGAGCAAAACCCTTGCAAGTAGGGTTTAAGAGCAAGAAAATGGCTCTAACCTAGGCATTATTTGATGGAACCTATTAAAATCACTAAGAACGCTAGGTTAGGGCCTATACATATCTCTAGAATAGGGTGTGTGGTGTTGCAGGTCTAGGAGGAGGAGAAACAATGAAGCCCTAGGCTCACCGCTGGGAGTAGGTGAGTTAGGACAGCAAGAAAGGTGTGATTTATGAGCACATGGGGATTGGTGAAGGACCAAGTGACACATGAATGGAAATCTCTATGATTTCCCTTGAATATTACCAAATTGTTGGGAGCAGGATATTTGACTGGTGAAGAGTTTTAAACCCATCTTGCCAAGTCACCGGTGAGGCCTAAACCCTTCAAAATAGTGCAGCATTGGAAACCTCACTTGTATGGATAACCCATATGCACTTTTATAGTATTGTCTATAACTTCCAAAAGGGTACTCAAATCCATGATTTATTTCTAGGATTGTTTGGGACTTTTGCAAATTAAGACCCTAAAACCACCTAGGGAGGGCTAATGCAATTAGGCCTAATTTGGTGCCGGTAGAGACCTAGAAGGGTTAGGAAGACAAGGAAATGGATTTCATGAGCCTTTAACCTCAAAATAAATTGAAGACACCTTTTAGATGCATTGGGAAACCATAGGAAGTGGTTGTGTGTTAAGATCCTTGTAGGAGTGGTTGGAGCCCAAGAGAAGAGTGTGTGAGTAACTGAGGTGGCAACCTCAAGTGGTGGAGTTGACTGTCCAAAATCCATTGGCTATACCTAGGAGGCAAGTCAAGAAGGTTCAGACCTTGGAGAACTCATTATCATAACCCCTGCCAAGTGCCATACGAAGGACTTGAGTAGTTGAAGGGTTGAGTAGGACAAGTCACTCAAGAAGGTGTATCAAACCAAGCTCCAAGACTCTCTGTATCATAGATGCTCTCTTCATCTACTTGTGCCATACGATAAAATTTAAAAGAGCTACAAGTATATGGAGAATCCCAGCTAGTCATCTGACAAGTCATTGATGAATACCAAACAGAGGATGATACGCTCATGTTGTACAAAAGAATGGTGGATATTTTGAAAGAATCATTTACAATTATCACATTTAAGTAAGTACCAAGAGATCAAAATTGAGCTGTCGACACAATGGCTACAATTGCATCTCTCTTGGAACTTCCACAAAATTTGATACACTATGAGTTCTTGGTAGAACAACTTTGGATCCCCGCTTATGATATCCCTAAATCTGAAATGATATGTCACCTTACCAGTTCCGACTCCCCATGGTATGGTGAGTTTTTCACTGACATGATCACACACTTCCCCCTAACCAATGAAAAACCTTTATCTGCCAAACCGCTTGATGCACCATCATTGTCGAAGCCCTATATAGGCGAAGTCTTGATGGTACTCTCCTTTGATGTTTGGAACAAGATGAAATAACAAAAGCCTTGGAAGAGGTACATGAAGGAATTTGTGGGGCTCACTCAAGTGGCCCTTCATTGGCTAAAAGGATCATGCGGGTAGGATACTATTGGCCCTCCATGGAAAAAGACTCCTACCACTTTGTCAAAAAGTGTAAGAAGTGCCAAGTTCATGGAGATCTGATTCATGCCCCAACACAAGAATTACAACCTATTACAACACCATGGCCCTTTTGTCAATGGGGACTTGACCTTGTGGGTAAAAGACAATCAATGATGTTGGTCGTGATTGGCACATTCGTTTGAATCCAACACTATGGGCATATCTAAATAGCATTCGAACCCCTATAGATGCAACCCCCTACTCACTGGTTTATGGAGCATAAGCCATCTTGCCTATTAAGGTTGAATTACCATCTCTACGAGTCTCCTTGCACAATCTAATAAATGATGAAGAATACTGACTCTCACATCTTCAGGACTTGGAACTGCTTGATGAAAGGCGACAAGCTGCCTACAATCACCTAAAAGCCTATCAGCAGTGCATGAGAAAAAGCTACAATCATAGGGTCAAACCTCACACATTTGAAGTAGGAGATCTTGTTCGCAGGGATAATCCTCATAATAAACCGAATAGAGAACATCGGGGCAAATTTGAATCCAATTGGCTGGGTCCATATTTCATCACTGTCATCTTCAGGTCTGGGGCATATCAGTTAGCCACTTCAGAAGGAGAACCACTAGCAGATCCGATCAACAACATGCATCTCAAAAGGTTTCATACATAAGTTGTGCAAATCATCAGGTTCATCCAATATCTGAAAATACCAAAAACATTCAAAAAATAGTCCTGAACAAAATACAAAATACAAAAAATCAAGAAAATAGTAAAGAAAAATCATTCATCCAAACAGCGAAAACCACTCTGATGGCGCCTTGGGTAAGTACGGTAGTGAAAACCTGGTAAAGAGGTGCCAATCGTAAAGGCTATGGCTCCATTGTCTTTTAGACTTTTTGTGATCACATCCATTCATCCATCATTTATACCATGGCTTGTTATTGATCTATAATCAAGGCTATTCCTTCATGTGTCTCGCATCATGCTTTCATAGGGACATCTAACTGGGGGCAATGTTCTTAACCTACTAATGGGAGTGGATTCTCCATTTGCTTGTGATACATTTAGTTTCTCATTCAAAAATGTCTTGATATAATACCAAAAACATTCATAAAAAGTCAGAAAATCCTAAAAACATTTGCAAAAGTCCTAAAGATAATACCAAAAATTTACAAACATTCAAAAAATCCAAAAACATGACAAAAACATCAAAATTAATCAAAAACATTGCAAAATTTATTATTCCTTGTACATACACATCGCAAAAGACACAAAACAACATTTTGAGCTACTCAAACGATGACCACCTATCAAATCAACCAACCAATCAAAACATTTGCATATTACCATATTCACAAGGACGCATCCTTCCCCACAAACAAGACATGGTAATATTTTCTTTGATAAGAAAATTTTGCTTGGCTGATAAGCACTTGGTCAATTATTTATTTATTTATATCAGGTTCCTATGCTACTTCAAGATATCCACAAGTGATTAGAGTAGTCAGGATGGTTCCTGATATCTTTTTCTTTGTTTGTTGTTTGCGGATTGTTCTAATGAAGTTATGGGGCATATGCTAATGGTGTCTACATGGGAAGTTCACTAAGCTACATGATCCTATGCAAACATGTAGTCATGGATCACTATGGCTTACTGACTACAGTGTATATCTCGACCATTTGTACATGAACCAGAATGGAGGGGAACTTTCCTTATCTGTGATGTTTGTTTATAGGTGAAATGCTCAACCCTAGTTTCTGCTACCTCAAGAAAGATCGATACTACCATGCTTGATAATGAAAATTAAGCACCATGAATAAGCCATGGATCGCCATTTCATCTCATCTGTATATATTGAATTCCATCCATCCATACATCCATATCGCTGCATATCATTCATACATAGTCATGACAATGGATACTCTAAGTTGCTCCTGTTACATAGGAATGGGTCCTAGGTCCTCCATACCTTATATCTAACATTTAATCCCCCCCTCACCCTCCCCATCTCGATCTTTAGCATCACATACCCTACATCAAATCCTATGCCCGAATCTGATAAGGAGAGTACCATCGACTCACGCACATATAGACTATCAACAGATACTTTTTGATCAAGTATCTTTGGATCTCAACAGGTAATCAATTCTAGCAATCCTAGACTACAACAGGCAGTTACATCAATTGCCTAGTCTCAATAGGTATGCTAAGTCCAGCAATTGCCACAAACAACCTACAACGCAAACACTATCAATTGATCAACCAATCAAACACAATCAACACAAACAATTACATCAATTGTCTAAGTCTCAACAAGTATTTTGCTTCAGATACTTTGACTTCATCAGGCAATTACATAAATTGTCTAATTCACAATAGGTCACTTTGATTCACTTACTCAGACTTTATCCTATCCAAGCGATCAACTGACATCAACTTTCATGCTTTGACTCAACCAGGGCAATTCAACCGATTGCACCAGATTGTCCAACCAATTTTGATCAATTGTACAGTATCAATCAAAAGCACAAACACTACATTTGCACTGTGACCCCCATGTACTTTCGAGGCTTTCCCTTTCTCTGTATTAACTCCGTTTCCTCCCATTCTTTCACCATTATTTCTAAATTCTTCTATTCTACCTCCCCCCAAATTCTTTCTCTTTTTTGAGAGATTGCCCGATTTTTTGAAATTTTTCAGCCCATCTCTCAAGGGGGCATATCACCCACTAAATTAATATTTCTGGGGCATATTTCTCGTATCTATCTTTCTTTCTTTCTTTATTTATTTGATTATTTAACCATCAGTCAACAATTAATTAAATTGATTTTTAATTAATTCATCTTGAACCTCTTCTTCTATTAATTAAATAAATTATTTAATTTATTTAAATTAATTCATTAAAGCATACTCTAACAATCAATTAAATGAATAAAGCATATTTATTTAAATTAACCCCTTTCCTCAAATAAATAAATAAATATTTATTTAAATCTCTAAACTCCCTCCCCATTTGCATTCTCCTACAAATGCAAGTTGCACAATTTTAGTTGAAATAAATGAATTTTATTTTAATTAAAATCCTATTTTCTCTCACCCACCAAACCCACTTGCATCCTAAACCCCTTCTAGATTCTTCTAATCAATTCCAAATTAGCCTAATCCCCCTCTCTAATTATTGTCACATTCCTAAGCAAAGAGAAGTCACTTCTCAATGCCTCCAAAGTCTTTGAAATGCATTAAAGGCTTTTTATCCTTCAACAAGTTAACCCCCAAATTCTTCTAAACCATTTATGGTTCTTACATAACCATTTATGGCTCTTACATAACCATTAATGGTTAATTCAACTCACCTACATGGTTAGAGGATTTTTCTCTAGCTTAACCCTCATTTAACTCATGGGTCTCTTCAAGCATTCATTGCTTTGACCACGCTTATCCCCACTAACTCTTGCACAAGAGTTTATCCATTGGATAAAAACATTATTCATTGGATAGAAGCTTTATTGACTAACTCAAGCCTAACCAAACCATCCTAAGGCAACCTTCATGTCATCTCAAGCATTTAATGCTTATTCCCTCTCCTCTCAAGTCATCTCATATGGACATTTGTCATCATGGGATTGGGTTGAAAGTCATCACATGGATCATAAACCCATCAATCCTGACCCTTGTTAAGATTACTCAATCTTGACCATCCATTGCCCTATTTACCCTATAAATAGAGCTCATATTCTTCATTTTCGGGATCAAAAGTCATTTGTGCATCAAACTTATAGTCATTTTAGAGAACATTAAGAAGAATTTGCATTGTTATTATGCTAATATTTACATAGACTAATTAGGAGCTTTCTCATAGTAACTCTTTTACACTTGCATAAGCATTTGTTTTCATTTTCACAACCATCTTGAATCTCCATATGGCATCCATGGATAGTGAAAAAAGATGAGAGTTACACTCATGTGGGACTTGGAGAGGAGAGGAACAAGGGAGGAATATATATGAGCATTTTGAGGAGCTTCTTGGGGGGTCTTCTTTCCCTTTTTCATTTGTGTAGGCTTCTTATTGTGTGCGTTATATCTCTCTTGATGTCCATGTTAAGGTTTTTAGGTTCATTTGTATTTGGTTTTGGTTGTGACTAATCTACTAACGTTTGAACTATGTCTTTTGTGCCTTGTGCCCCTTTTGATGTGCATCAGAAACCAACCAAATGAGTGTCAATTTCCAGCAATCTCCTCCTTTGGCATTGATGGCAACACTCATGTGAAAAATGATCATGGTTTCCATCTATCGGTTTCATCCTGAGCCTGCTCCCCCTGAGATGAATATCCATCTGAACAAAATACTCTATACCTCCATATCTTCTGAATATTTTTCACCTATACTCCCCCTTTGACATCAATGCCAAAAATATAAAAAAATACCAAAAACCAGGATGAAGAATGAAAGATTGTACAGTGAATGTCCCAAAATACCTTACTGGAGCTGAATATATTTGAAAATATCTGGATAGGCCTTCTCCAAAAGCTCTGGATAAGTCTCCCAACCAGATTTGAAAGTGTCAGAAATAGATACAAGTCCATTTAGCATATGGGAAAATGAATCTTTCTCATTAATCTCTGTTGGTGTGGGATTACCAACCATAGCTATACACTCCTTATGTACACTTAATGAATCCAACTGGGGACTCACCAATCCTCTAAGACCTCTAGCTCTCCTTATGATTTTATCTTTTTCCCTCTCTAGAGCTAAAACTTGAGCTTCCAAAACCAAAATCTGACCATCTATAGATGTAGTTAAAGAGTTTGATCCATCAAAAGAATTAACTATACCTACAATCTCCTCCTGAATATTCTTAATCCTTTTATATGTCTCAACTGTGAGTAAACGTATGATACAACATACTCTATAAATATTAGTACACTACCTTAAAGATTTATCTATCAACTTCAACCTATCATTAATCTCCTTCTTCTCAGACTCAATCATCTGATCAAATGTAGCCCTCTTTGCCTCTGCGAACCTCTCTAGTGCCTGACGGTTTGATATTTGTTGTAAAAACTGAAAATCCTTTTAAATATGCTCTGTGATTATTTTAAGCTTGTCGGATAAGCTTGCTTCTTTGTCAAAATTGCACTCCAAGACAATTCTATGCAAAACAGTGATAGACTGATCAATAACCCCTTTATCCATAGATCCCTCCTTCATCATTTTCTATGCAAACATCATCATGAGCTCAGTATAACTCATCTCCATTATGCTTTTCTTTTGAACCTGCAAGGTGTCAATTGACAACAATGATGGGCTCACTACCGGTTCCCTGTTGAATTCTCCTTTCTTCTCCTCTAATGTTTTAACTTTTATAGCTTCTTCACTTGCACAAGTGGCTTCGCCACTTGGTGCAATCTCAGTAACTATCAGTTTCTACTTAAAAATTGTGTCCTCATCTTGTACATTCAGATCTGGAGGACTATTATTCTCAACATTAGTAACTTGTACACTTGCAACCTTTATACTCTCTAATTCTATTGGTATCTCAACATTTTCCTATACATTAGTCTCTATCAGGGGCTCTATATCCAATATCTTAATGTTTTTCAAAATTGATGGTGAAGTACCAACAATACCTTTGCATTTCCCTTCAATCGAGATGTTTGTAGTATCTGTCTTAGGTTCTGGTGAAGTATAAAAATTATGGTTTTCTTCAAAGAACATAACCTATGCCTTGTGTGTCTCCTTTACTATCTCATTGACCCTACCTAACATAAGACTAGATATTCCATGCTTGTTGTTAAAGATTTTCCTATCTGCAACTTCAAGTGTCTTGTCCATCTCCACTAGAGTAATAGAAACACAAACAAATAACAATTCTTGAATTTTTAAATGCTTGTCCTCTCCATTGTTGATCATCTTCTAGCATCTAATATGTCATATAACTATGTCGGTATTTGGTTTTCAATTTCTAACAAGGCTTTCTTATAAATATCCAAATACAACAAAACTAGTTCCTCTACTTCTCTCTGTTCAACATCATCCAAATTCCCATAGTTAAATTGTGCATTATTCAACATACCATCTTTGGTTATTTCATTAACTAATTCTGCACAAGTCTTGGGTGGAATAACAGTTACATTACCAAATAAAAGTGCAAGATCAATGTCATCCTTCTTCTTCCTTCTTCCAGTACTAGATGGGGCTAAAAGGTGTTACTTTATGTTGGCATATGTGCAGAGTTTGATGACATGGTATGATTGTATGTTGTCATTGATGTCAATATGCTAAAGTATGAACCGGTATATTGAAGAAAGCAAACTGGCAAGTGAACCGGTATGATGGTATGAACCGGTATTTGCAAAAAGTAAACCGGTATATGCAAAGTTGTGAACTGATATATGTAAAGTTTGTATCGAGGTTTCATTTGATATGACTATCGGTTGGTAGTCTCACGTTCAAGGTTTCTGGTTGATGCATTCCAAGTCTGTGTGATTCGACCCATGACATTCTATGATGATCATGTTACCACATCAGCCTTGTGCGCATGAAGAATCTCCTTGAGGATCTTGCATGAAGAAGATTGATTCTATCTACCTCGGGAATATGCAAAATCCTAGTAAATAGTGGAGAGTGCGTGATGGGTTATCAGCTTCCAGAAGCAGTGAAGAACAGATGATGGAGAACGTCTTGAGATTTGTTCAAGATTGCTTTACCCTATGTAATATGTTCAAACAATCAGGATTGGACTGACTGTATTGTTAACCTAGATGCTTAGGGTTTTAGGTTTTGGCTACTGACCTAATCATTGTCTATAAGGTCGATGATGATTTTTATTTGAATTTGTTGGCAAATGAATGTATTTGAGGTGATTATTGCCAGACCAAAGGAGTAAGCAAAGATTTGCAGAGTGTGATTGCAAAGGAAAAGGAACTGAAGTGGATCTTCCTTGGCATTGAGTGTTGTTATCAAATCAGTGTATTATCTATTGACTTCTAACCATTTCAGCAGTTGGAAAATCCCTTTACTAGGTAGCTTTAATAGGCTTTTTGTAAATCCTTTAACAGGGTGACTCAAAATCATTGAGTTCTTCAAATCCTCTTGCGAGATAACCTTTAACAAGGTTTTAACCTTTAACTGGGTATTTAGCCATCCCTTAACTGGGTGATCCCTAGCAGGATCGGTTCCTAGCAGAACCTGTTGTAAAGTCTTTAACCAGACTAGGCTCCTAACAGAGCGAACTTCATAAGAGTTCAAGAACAACTTGTGGATATTCATCCCCACCGTAGTTTTTCCTAGTTGGGTTTCCACATGAAAAATAGTGTGTTATGTGTGATGCTTTTTCATGTGATGTTTTAATGTTTTCTGGTAAGCGGTAATGCAAGTTGATCCAATGGTCATTGTATTTTTGATGTTTTACTTTCTTAAGCATATGGGTGAAGTTGAGATGAGATGTTAGGTCTGGAGATGATCTAGACGAACCAGTTTATGTCTTTTATAGTCATATTGTATTTTACCGGTAGTGCCTTGATTTAGATTGGTGATAATGTTTAATAGTTAGTGCAGTCCTTGCAGTTTAAGTTGTTTGGATAAGTTTTTGTTTATACTGATTCACCCCCCCTCCCCCTCTTAGTATTTGTTAGGTATTTACTATTCATCATTATTCATCAATTGGTATCAGAGTGTCCTCCAGGTCCTTTGTGTTATAAGCTTAACCGTTTGAGGAAAAGATCCTATTGTAATGATGAAGAGGGAAGGTCCTAAGTTCAACAGAGATAACTTTAAGATATGGAAGGACAAAATGAAGATCTACATTAAAAGCATGGGTGTTCAACATTGGACCTATGTTGAGAATACTTATGTTGTCCCTACCGGTACTCTCACCAATGATCAAAGAAGAGAAATTCAGGAGAATGGCCAAGTCATGGAAGCTCTTATAAACAGTCTATCTGATATTGAGTTTATAGATGTTCAAGACAAAGACAATCCCAAATATGTATGGGATACTCTAGAGACTATCTATGGCAGTGATGAGCATGTAAAGCAAGCTAAGGAAGAGAGCCTTAGGGGAAAATTTAAAGACATGCAGATGGTTGAAGGAGAGACCATTTAACAATATGGGATAAGAATTAAAACTATTGTAGGAAACATCAAGAGTGCGGGAGGTACAATGGATGATTCCACCATTGTTAGAAAAGTTCTGAGATTCTTATTACCAGTCTATGCAATAAGGGTTGCCACTATTCAGGGGTTGAGATCTATTGACAAGAAAAAGGTATCCCTTGATTCTATCATTGCTAAGTTGACCACATATGAGCTAAATAGTTATGATGGCAGTGTTCAGAAGATTGAATCAGCCTTTAGAGCATCTACTACACTATCTAGAAAAGGAAAAGAGGTTGGTACCAGCTGTGAACCTAGACAAAGCAAAGATATGGATGATGAGGAGATCCTGATGGAGTTTGAAGCTCTTCTTTCCAAGAGACTTCCTAAGGGAACTAGAAAATACAAAGGTAAGCTCCCTTTGAAATGTTTTTCTTGTAATAGGATAGGACACATTGCTTTCAATTATCCCAACAGTGATAATAAGGACAAACCAGAGAAGTTTAAAAAGTTAAAAGGAGGAAATAGGAGAAATTGTCTTGTTGCAGTCGATGAAGGTGTCACTGATGATGAATCAGAAGATGAAGAAAGCAAAGACATAGTGTTTGTAGCCGTTAAGGAAGATGTATCAGACAAGAAGGCTCTTGTCTCCCACATTGATAATTATAATGACTGGATTATTGATAGTGGATGTTCTCACCACATGACTGGTGACCAGAGAAAGTTTATGTCTTTGGAAGAATATGATGGAGGTGTAGTCCGATTTGGTAATGATGCACCATGTATGATAAAAGGCAAAGGATCCATCTCTCTAAATGGAAAAAGCAGTGCTGATAATGTGTATTGGGTAGAAGGTCTCAGGCATAACCTTTTGAGTGTTGCCCAGCTGAATGATAAAGGACTCACTATGGAATTCAAAGATGGAGTGTGTAAAATAAAAGGAAAGAGTGGTGAACTGATGGCCATCAATATGTAGACCAAAGGTAACTTATTTTAGTTGAATACAAATATCAGTCAATGTCTAGTGGCTAAGTTTGATGATAGTTGGATATGACATAGGAGACTCTGCCATGTAAATTTTGATAATATTGTGAAGGCCAGTAAGATCAAGGCAATTAGAGGATTGTCTGTGCTAAACAAACTAGAAAATCCTTTGTGCAGAGAATGTCAACTGGGGAAAATGTCTTCCTCAACCTTCAAAGGTAAATCTTTCACAGCAGATAATTTACTTGATCTTGTGCACACTAATTTGTGTGGTCCTATTAAAACTAGGAGTGTTCAGGGAGATAGGTACTTTATGATTGCTTAAGAATGATGTGGGTCACATTCTTGAAAGATAAGTCTGAAGCTTTTGGAAAGTTTAAAGCCTTCAGAGCACTAGTTGTAAAGGAAAGCAGTAAGAGGATTAAATGCCTTAGAACCAACCAAGGAAGTGAGTTCACCTTTGGAGAATTCAATAAGTACTATGAAGAGAACGACATCAAGAGGAAACTATCTACCCCCTGGACTCCACGATAGAATGGCCTAGCAAAAATGAACAACTGGATTGTAGTTGAAGCTGCCAGAACGATGTTGATTCAAGGGAAGGTTGCTCACACTTTTTGGAGAGAAATGGTGAGCACTGCAGTCTACACTATGAACTAGGTACTCATCAAGAAAGGTAAGGATAAAACTCCTTATGAGTATTGGACCGGTAAGACTCCACTAGTAAGCTACTTTAGAGTGTTTGGTAGTAAGTGTTATATCAAGAGAAGTGAATACCAGAGCAAGTTTGATGCAAAATGTGATGAGGGAATATTCCTAGGATATTCCACCAAGAGAAAAGCTCTCAAGTGTTTTAACAATAGGACTCAAATAATTGTTGAAAGTGTCAATGTTAGAGTTGATGAAACCTCTAAGAAACCAGAGGAAACTAGCAGCGAGTGAGCAGTAGATGAACCAGATGTAACCTTCTGGGAACAGTTTGCAAAACAACCAAGTACAAGTAACAATGCTCCTACACCAGTAGATGTTGATGTAGATGAAGATGAAGATAAGGATGAAGAGGAAAAACAAGAGGAATCAGTTAAGATCATTCCTAGGTATGTAAAGCTACATCATGATCTAAAGTAGATCATAGGGGATAAGAATGCAAGAATACTTACAAGAAGAAAGGTCAGAGAGAATTCTTGCATGATTTCTGAATGTGAGCCCAAAACATTTAAAGAGGCACACAAAGATGAAGACTGGATTAAGGATATGGAAGAGGAACTTGACCAGATATAAAAGAATGGTACATGGTCTTTGGTACCTAGACTTGAGCACAAAAATGTTATTGGCACCAAATGGGTTTTTAGAAACAAGTTGAATGAAGATGGCACAGCGGTAAGAAACAAAGCAAGATCGGTATGTAAGGGATATGCTCAAGAAGAAGGAGAGGACTATGAAGAAAGCTTTGCTCTAGTAGCTAGATTAGAAGGTGATCGAATGATACTTGCATATGCAACCTTCAAGGGATTCAAAGTCTATCAGATGGATGTGAAATTTGCATTCCTGAATGGAATACTTGAAGAGGAAGTGTATATAGAGAAACCAGATGGGTTTTCCCTATCAAAAGACAATGATATGGTGTGTAGGATACATAAAGCCTTGTATGGATTGAAGCAAGCACCTAGAGCATGGTATGAACATTCACACTCCCATCTTATGAAGATTGGATTTGAAAGAACAAGTGAAGATAACAATATCTATCTGAAGTCGGAAGGAGATCAGATTATGATCTCTGAAGTGTTTGTTGATGACATAATTTTTGGTGGAGATGACAAGATGAGCCATGCGTTTGTAGATGAAAAGAAGAAGGAATTTGAGATGTCACTAATTGGAGAGATTAAGTTCTTCATTGGACTACAGATTCAACAAATGAAAGATGGTATCTTTATCACTTAGTCCAAGTATGTTAAAGAGGTGTTGAAGACCTTAGGGATGGAAGACAGCAAACCGGTTGGTACACCGATGATGACCAGCTGTAAATTGTCAAAAGAAGATGACTCGGTGTTGGTGAATGAGAAGTAATACCGGTCAATGATTGGTAAGTTGCACTATGTAGTACACAGTAGACTGGACATTGCACTTGCAATGGGAATTGTTGCACGTTTCCAGAAAAGTCCAAGAGAATCCCACTTGGTAGCAATCGAGCGAATTCTTAGATATCTGAAGGGAACTATAGATTATGGATTGTGGTATCCATACAATAATGATTTCAATCTCAAAGTGTTTCCTGATGCCGATTGGGCTAGTAATATGGACGACTGGAAGAGAACAACCGGTGGTGCATTGTTTCTTGGTGGTAGACTAGTCTCATGGATGAGCAAGAAGAAGAGTTGTATCTCTCAGCCCACAACAGAAGAAGAATATGTAGCAGCATTTATGAACTGCACTCAGACAATTTGGATGAAGCATGTATTAAGTGGTTTCAAAGTCCTTGTATCTGAACCAGTGATTATATTTTGTGATAACACAAGTGCAATTAATATTTCCAAGAATCCAGTATTGCATGCTAGAACCAAGCACTTCGAGCTCAAGTATCATTTCTTGAGTGAGAAAGTTCGGAACAAAGAGGTTGTATTGGAACATATTTCCAGTAAAGAGTAGTTAGCAGATATATTCACCAAGCCTCTACCGAAGGCTACATTTACCTATTTAAGAAGTGAATTAGGGGTGTTGCCCCTTCAAGAGGTGAACTAAAGGTATGTGCTCCACATCAGTCAAGTATTGCATTGTCAAATCTTTTTTAGTATTGATGTGTTGAAGGATGCTACTCCTCAGGGGGAGTATCATAGTAGATCATGGATGCTTGTGCCTCCACTTTGGCATTGTTGTCAAAGGGGGAGAAGATGTGAAGCAGAGAAGATATCTGTAGTATTGAAGACATATAATATGGAAGAAGATGTAGAGATATCTTTGTGTATTGCCATCAATGCCAAAGGGGGATATTGTTGGCATATGTGAAGAGTTTGATCACATGGTATGATTGTATGTTGTCATTGATGTCAATATGCTAAAGTATGAACCGGTATATTGAAGAAAGAAACTTGGCAAGTGAACCAATATGATGGTATGAACCAATATATGCAAAAAGTAAACTGGTATATGCAAAGTTTGTATTGAGGTTTCATTTGATATGACTACTGGTTGGTAGTCTCACCTTCAAGGTTTCTGGTTGATGCATTCCAAGTCTGTAAGATTCGACCGACGACATCCTATGATGAGTTAGCATTGAAATGAATATTATATCACATTACCATGTCAACCTTGTGTGCGTGAAGAATCTCCTTGAGGATCTTGCATAAAGAAGATTGATTCTATCTACCTCAGGAATGTGCAAAATCCTAGTAAACGGTGGAGAGCATGTGATGGGTTATCAGCTTCCAGAAGTGGTGAAGAACGGACGATGGAGAACATCTTGAGATTTGTTCAAGATTACTTTACCCTATGTAATGTGTTCAAACAGTCAGGATTGGACTGACTATATTGTTAATCTAGATGCTTAAGGTTTTAGGTTTTGGCTACCCACCTAATCATTGTCTATAAGGTCAATGATGATTTTTATTTGAAGTTGTTGGCAAATGAATGTATGTGAGGTGATTCTTGCTAGACCAAAGGAGTAAGAAGAGATTTGCAGAGTGTGATTGCGAAGGAAAAGGAACTGAAGTGGATCTACCTTGGCATTGAGTGTTGTTATAAGATCAGTGTATTACCTGTTGACTTCTAACCATTTCAGCAGTTGGAAAATCCCTTTATTGGGGAGCTTTAACAGGATTTTTGTAAATCCTTTAACAGGGTGACTCAAAATCATTAAGTTCTTCAAATCCTCTTGCGAGGTAACCTTTAACTGGGTATTTAGCCATTCCTTAACCAGGTGATTCCTAACAAGATCGGTTCCCTAGAAAAACCTATTGTAAAGTCTTTAACCGGACTAGGCTCCTAATAGAGCGAACTTCAGAAGAGTTCAAGAACAACTTGTGGGTATTCATCCCCATTGTGTTTTTTCCCAGTTGGGTTTCCACATGAAAATAAGTGTGTTATGTGTGATGCTTTTTCATGTGATGTTTTAGTGTTTTTTGGTAAGCGGTAATGCAAGTTGATCCAATGGTCATTGTATTTCTGATGTTTTACTTGCTTAAGCATATGGGTGAAGTTGAGATGAGATGTTAGGTCTGGAGATGATCTAGATGAACTGGTTTATGTCTTTTACAGTCATACTATGTTTTACCGGTAGTGCCTTGATTTAGATTGGTGATAATGTTTACCAGTTAGTGTAGTCCTTGTAGTCCTTGCAGTTTAAGTTATTTGGAGAAGTTTTTGTCTATACTGACTCACCCCCCCTGCTCTCAGTATCTATTAGCTATTTACTGTTCATCATTATTCATCACTTTAGGTGCTCTCTTTTGTGTCGATACCTTGATTGTAACTTTCCTAACCAGTTGCTTCTTAGCTTCTACCTTAGTCTCTTCAGCTTTCTTCCTTAATACCCCCTTGAATGCTAAGGGTGTGTCATCATCAGATCCAGATTTTGCTGCAATTGGCTGATGAATATTTCTAGCTCTTTCCTTTTTCTCCCTTTCTCCAGAACAACATCAATTATTGCCTTAATGTCCTGTGAAACCTTTTCAACAAATTTACTTTCCTTGCCCTCCTTTTTCTCTCTCTTCTTTCGGTTGAACTTAGTTTCAACCTCTTGCTTCTTATGCTTAGCAGTACCAAAGGTTTTTACAATTTCATATAAATTAGAATCTATGCATAAGCATCTAGAATCTATGCATCAGCTTCATAACCCATTTCCTCAATCAAAATCTTCCTGGGCTTTACAGCTTCCATCAAAGTTTCATGTTTCTTGACCATGAAGCATATCTTGGTTGAGTACTTCTCAACAATGTGCTTTGGAACTCTCTCCCTAGAATTCATAGACTTCAAAAATGCTTTAAAGTAACCCCACACTTTTTCATCTCTCTAACTACCCAATGTAGCAATTGATTGTTTGATTTGCCTCCCTACTGGGATATCGAATGCCCATTGTCTCTTCCCAAAATTGAGAGTCTCATTAATGAAAAACAACATTAAACATACAATTAGGTTTCCATAATAGAATGTTCCTTTCTTCTCTCCTTTGATCTTTCCTAGGTTAATAAACAATTCATCCAACATCCAACCACGTAGATCTAACTTTTCATTCTCCCTCATCATTTTATGAGTTGCATAAATGCAGGAGCTAGAAACATAATTTAGCCGGTTTGATTAAGTTACCTTGTAACCAAAGACCATGCTTCTGAATTTGATATATCTGTCGATGATAGTACTAATCCTCATTGATCACTTGTCTGATGTTGCGTTGGTGATCTTGTTGACCTGATCATTAGAAACCTTCTTCTTAGGAAGTTGTCCAACCTGTGGTAAAATGGTGATGGCCTTGATGGCCTCCTTCAAAATCTTATACGATCTATCTAACTAGATAAACTCTCCATGCACTCTACTCAAAACATATCCTACAATCTCATCTTCAAATTCAACAATATCTAGAATGCCGATAAACCCTAGATCCTCAATATGCTGGTACTCGGGCTTAATCTTTCTAGAATGTCCCATTAACTCATTCATGTACATGCTCTTAATATCACTCATTCCTAAATCCTGAATATGATAGTAAATGTAAGCTCTGACATCTTTAACATACAAGAGTCCTTTTGGGACATGAGAAAATGCACTAACTGAATCATCCAAGGTAGCAATATGCGGATATCGCTTGAAAATAGGCCTAGGATGGTCCTTGACCTTAACTATAGTAGGATTTGCAATAAACATAGGTTCAGATCATAATCCTTCTTTCATGATAAAATATAAATACTTATGAATAGCTGTCGATGAAAGACCCTAAAGAACTCTTCCGATCACTGGTGAAATCACTCAAGATGATATTGATCGCTCTGAATTTCTTTGAATGCAAAGTGATCAAAAATGAAGTGAATTCATCCTTTTAACCTCCAAGAAATCCTAATCCATCATTAATATGAATGACTTCCAGTGGAAGATACCAAATCTCGATTAAACATCTCCATGTCGGATAAGCATCTCCAATGTCTGGAACATCTTCTAGAACCTCTTCTCGGGGCATATGCACTACCTTCATAAATTTTTCCTACCCCTAAGGCATCTTCCTTAGTTACCAAATGAGCTTCCTACCAGTGCAGGAGAATCCTCCTTTGTCGGTTGAGTAGTCGGTGCATTTCCATCTGTTGATTGTTCTTCTGACTTCCTGACCTATCTCTGAGTATGATCTTGTCAGATTTCATTAACCTTCTCTTTCCCTTTCTCATTTGATCCATCATTACCAACTGGTGGATTTATGCTTCTACAGAACTTAGCAATATGTCCAACCTCATTGCATGCATAACATGTGTAGCGTCCTAAAATTGCGACACTTGCAATTTCAACCGCATTTGGGTCTTCACGATGGCGACGCAACACTAAACCTGAATGGAGACCCCGAAACCTGTCCACGACACCAAAAACTGCATTTTTCAAGCACCCTGGCCTGAACCTCCTTTGCACCTTGCTGTCCCGGGAGGTGGGACCAGAGCGCCCAGCGCCCTGGTCCCTGGCCCTATTTTGGGCTCGGTCTCCTATGGGACTTCGGGTCTTTTTGTTTGCAACTTGGAAATTATCTTTCCTAGTCGGCCTAAGGTCGGGAAAATCAGTCTTTTAACCCTAATTGGCAAGTATATAAACTACATTTTCCTCTCTCATTTGGATAGATGGAAAATAGATGGAAAAGGCGTGAAAACGATATTCAAACATTCAAGCATTTAAGCATTCAAGCATTCCTTCAAGCAATTGATCATTCTAAGTCTCCATTCAAGGCTAAGTGTTGCATTCAAGACAAGGATTCAACCATTGAAGAGGAGATCACTTACAACACATTACATGCTACAACATACAACATACAACAAACAACAACATCTATACCTTCGCATATAAGGATACAAACATCCTTACAACAAGGTATTAGTACTTGTTTTACATTACATTTACAGCATTTCTCATTTCTTGGTTAATTCCAAAACCGGAGTTTGACCTAAGGGCAAACCCCTAATCCCTAACCCCCCAATCGTCTTCACTTTTCTGTGTGTAGGTTGCAGGTACGCGGCTAAAATTGAAGATCTGGAATCCTTGTGCAGAGACGAACAGATCCCCCTTCGTTTCGCGGATTTTTCGGAGGACCATGTGCACGCCGGGCACCATCGTCCCGTCAACTTTTGCTCAAATTTGCAGGACAGCGCTGTCTCGACATTTTACTGCTAATTCTAGGTCCGCAGCTTCATCCTATATCCCTAACTCAGTTTATAAGCGAATCTTTCTCACTTTCTATGCATTCCTAGTTCAATCTTTCCATCTACATTCTTTACAAAAGAGGGTATCCTTGCTATCACAACCCTTGAAACTCATATAGAATCCAATCTTGCATTGCGTGGGATTGGATCTTGTGGGTTTCAACCCCTCTTTTGAATGTAAAGTCCCTCCTAAGTGAAAACCATCAACCCTAGTGACTCTCCCTTCTCCCTCCTCGGAGTTGGGGAGGGGAGAACGACTAGGGTTCGATTTTTCCTCTTTACAACATGTAACATTGTTCTTTTGAATTGCTTTGCTAAAATTGTTATAATTGCCTGACCTACACTGATTATCCATATGTCCAAATTTTCCACATGTATAACATTTAACATTCCTTCTTCAATATTTTGTCTTATGACCATACTTATTGCATTTAGAACATTGACTAGGAGCAAACTCAGGGTTTTGATTTGCTCTATTTCTAGATTGCCTAGCCATGTGACCAAATTTATTACAAATAAAGCATCTACCATTAAATTTATAAGTATTAAACTATCTTACCAGTGTCTTATGGTTTTGATCTTCATTTACCATACCGGAACTCTGACCTTGTTCCAATCCAAGTCCACTAGAATCTCCATTCTGCCTTTGTCTCTTCAATAACTCATCTAGTTGTGCTGAACTAATCTTGATTTTTTCTTTATACTCATTTTCAATAGCCAAATCATCTCTTAAAATTATCATTTGTCTCTCAAGTTCTTGTTCGTTACTCTAGGATTGTACTAAATCAGTTCTCAACATATCATTTTCATGAACCAACCTTCCACATTCTTCAAATTTGTTTTTCAGAGATACAACAAGATTTTCTTCCTTTTTCTTCTAGTCCTCATTCTCTTTAGACATTCTCATAGTTATAGCTTGCATTTCATTCCTCATGACCATGTTCTCTTGACTTAGCTTCAGACATCTCTCATTAAGGGCATCTTTCTCTTCATTATCCTTGTTCTACAAAAGTTCCTTCCTCCTAGCCTGAACAGATGACAGTCTCTCCTGTAGGACAAGAATGAATTCCTGAGCAGAATTCAATTCATCTTGTAACTTCAAGTTATTCAACCTTTTAGCATCATAATCTTCAAGTGCCACCTCAATTTGCTTCTCCAAACTCATATCCATGGATTATGGATCTTCCTCAAGCTATTAAACTTCCTCTGAGGTACAAGGCTCTGATACCAATTGTTGGAATCAAAGAACACTAAGAGGGGGGTGAATCAGTGTTTTACCAGAATGATCAATTTTAACCTTATTAAAACATGCATTCACCAACCGGTATACCGGTACATATAGAATTGAAAGAAGTAAAGCAACCAATAAGCCAATCACACAAATGAATTTCATAACACAAATAATTATACGTGGAAAACCTCAAAGAGGAAAAACCACGGTGAGATTTGTGACCCACAATATCAATCCACTAGCCATATGAAGAGATATTACAAAATATAGGGGCATGCACTTGCATGAAGGCTTACAGCCTAGAGCAAACTACTGAATCTCAAAAAGAGCCTCACTGACTACATACAAATCCAAACTACAATTCAGAGAAATGATTGAACTACAATGATAGCATATTCTATGCCTGAATACGATTCCAGTTAAGCTCTGTTTGTTCTGGTCTGAAACCCTAAACCCTTACCTGAATACCCTCTTACATAAATATCCTCACATACATGATCTCTCTCATATATTTCACATCTCCATTGCATATCCATATCCTTGCCTATACATACATTCATACTAAAAAATGATCTAATCATTTGACCTATATACCCCTTTACAATCCATCATGCCTTATGTCAGTTTACAATCCATCATTCCTTATGTCAGCTTACAAATATAATTACAATATGAATACACATGTCGGCTAAATAACATAAACACATGAGTATTAAAAACAATTGCCGATGTCGGATCTCCCAAATGATGTCAGCCACCAATACCGATAATCTGAATGTGAACCATGTCGGCCTAGAATGTCGGTAACGAAACAAATCCATCCAACCTGTCGGTGCCGGTGAAGTGTTTGTCGGTACACAACTAATCCAAAATATGAAGTCGGAACATGTTGCCATGTTGCCATCAATGAAAACATATTGAAACCAACTAAATGAGTGTCAATGGCCAACAGAAAAAGGATATGTAAATCCTACCACTCCTACTGATCAAGCTAGAAAGGAGTGTGAGAATAATGCAAAGAAAAATAATGCAATTGTTGATGGATTGAAAAATTTAGAGTTTGTCAAGGTTATGCATTGTCAATCCGCTAAAGACATCTGGGACAAATTGAAGAGCATTTATGAAGGTAATGATAAGGTAAAGCAAATAAAGTTATAGACTCTCAAGGCAAAGTTTGAAGGTTTGAAGATGAACGAAGAAGAAAATATTGTTGATTATCTTCTCAGAGTTGATGAAATTGTAAATTCAATTAATGGTCTCAAAGAATAAATGAAAGAACCTATAATTATTTAAATTATTTTGAGTTCCATACATTCAAGATATGACTAATATTTTTACAATTGAAGAAGCCAAGGATCTTGATAAACTCAAAATTGATGAGTCGCAAGGCACCTTCACGATATATGAGATGAGGAAGATGGGTGAAGAACCACCTAAACTTAGAGTAGTAATGTTTAAGGATGAAAAGAAAGGAAAAGAAGTTGATTTAGAATTAGACTATGAGATTAATAAAGAAGTGGTATTTTTTGTTAGCAAACTAAAGATAGGTTTAGGCAAATACAATGTTAAGCTACCATTTAAATATTTTATCTGTGGAAAGATTGTTCACTTTGCTACTAAATGGCCTTATGCTAAAAATGACAAAGGTAGTGAAGTACATTTTAAAAAGAAAAACAAAAATCAATTTCAATCTAAGAACATAAATTTCTTCAAAAGTAAGAAGATTCTATATTCTAGGGATGATGCATTAAAAGACAACAATGATTGCATATCTAAAAGTGAGAGAAGTGAATATTTGTTCATGACCATAGAAGAAACTATTGAAGATCAAAATGATGAGGAAATAGATTATGAAGATGATTATGAAGATGGTGAAGTAGATCTTGAAGGTGAACTGATCTACACCCTAGAAGAAGTCAATAGATTGAAGAAAGAAAATGCCATGAAAAAGAATCTTGCTTGAAAGAGAAAGAGATGTTGAAGACTAAATTTCAAGAATATGATCAAGCGATTATTAGCTTGAAAACCAAACTTGAATAATCTAAGCAAATGTGTATTGACCTGAAAAACTAAAGTTGAAGAAGCCAAAAGGATAGCGAAGGCAATAAAATCTAAACATGAGTCAAAATGAGAAGAATGTCTAAAACTAGAAGCTGAAATAGTATCTTAAAGGAAAGATCTTAAAAAATTCAAGATTCAACCAGCAAAAAATTTAAATTTTGAAAAGAGCACTAGCATGTTGAATGAAATGCTAAGAAACCAAAAATTTCATAAAGACAAATCAAGTTTGGGAATTGATAAAGGTCAAATCTCCAATGCAAGAAATCCATGAATAGAAAAGAAGACTAAACCAAACAATGAAGATTCAAAAATAGTTGAAGACAGGAAGAAAGATAATGATGGCAATTTCATTAAAGTCAATAATCTGAAAAAATAAAATAAAATAAAATCATGATGGTTGTCTCTAGCAAGAAGAAAAATATTAAACAGGTTCTCTCCTTACTTTAATGGTTATTGTTATCCATGCAATCATTTTGGTCATAGGGATGTTGAGTGCAGGGATAACTTTAAGAAAGCACCCCCTGGGAAAACCTATAAAACCCTGGCGAATCAGGTGTTATTTTGGGGGTGGGGATTTTCATATTGATGGCGAATTTTTTTTCAAAGTAGGAAAAAAAATTAATTTGTATTGGCGATTTTTTTCTAGGGTACAAAAATTCCATAAAATTTCGGTGAATAATACCTTGTTCTATGGAGAAAATATATATTGTAGGAGGCGAATGTTTTTCATTTAAAGGAACAAATATGTAAGTGTATGGGCAAAAATTTTTACTCCAAAGGAAAAATTATTTAAGTGTACTGGCGATTTTTATCCACCATTAGGAAATTATTTAATTTGTTCGGCTAATATTTCATTATTTATGGAAAAATATATATTTTATTGGCGATTTCATGAATTCATTGTCATTAATAGATAAGGTGCATCACATCACATCACATCACATTGAGTCTGAACTCTGCATGATGTATCGATAAGCGTGACCACTTTGACATGTCACACATACCTAAAATCCATCAATGATTTTAAACCGTTTGATGATCGTAGATCAATGGCTGAAGTTTTATTTTGGCCCAAATTTCTGAAGAGAACGTAGTTCTCCATGTTGGCAAATGTACACTCCAATGAGAAATTGTATGTGATTGAAGCTATTGTCATTGATGGCAACCTTACAATCCTATGGCACCGACAGGCACCGACACAAGCACCGGCAACGGCACCGGTAGTGGCAAAGATGTTTACCGGCACCCCAGCCGACAGGATTTTATTTTGTATTTAATTGTAAAATATTTTTGTAAAGCTGACAAGGAAAATTGTAATAGGACTCACATAAGTATGAGATCTTGTAAATCATTTGTGTAAGCAAGCAAGCATGTATGAAATTAATAAGCAGATGTGAATATTAAGGTAGATTGTGGAATAAGGTTTATGTAAGTTTTATGACCTTAAACCGGTACTGAACCTGGCATAGCAGATACTGAACCAAAGCAGTACATGATATTGGATTTGCATAATCCATTTTTTTAAGTCAGTGAGACTTCCCTTTTTTATTTAAGTAGTGAGCTTTAGGCAGTTGGCCTTCCTGCATGTACAGGTCCCTATTGTAAGTAATATTCACTTATTGGCCAATTAGCGAATATTGTGGGTCACAAATCCCACCAAGGTTTTTCCCACACCGGGCTTCCTCATTAAAAATATTGTGTTATGGTGTGCTTTCTATGTTGTGGTTATTGATCTTATTTACTGCATTATTTCTTCTTTACCGGTACACTGTTTTGGAATGCAATTCATTTAATAAGTTTAGAAAATCCATTAACCAGTTAGATACTGATTCACCCCCCCTCTCAGTATCTTTGGGAATCCTAACACTCCAGAAAGTTCTCGGAATGGAATTGGATTCAATAGACACGTAACAAATGTCATGGTCGATAATGTTGGTCACTTAATATATGTCTAGTCTCTAACTATAATCCACTATGTCCCCACGACTTCCAATATGGTATTTGGTATTGGTTAATAGTTGTTTCCAATTTTGCACACTAGTGCAATTATGGGAAAGATTTGTAGAGATATATAAAAGATTTAAAAAAATTTAAAAGAATTAATACAATTATAGAAGGAATTATTACTGTAGACACCTAAAATTGTCCAGTCTAATTAAATAAATATTTTATTTATTTAATTACCTAAGCCTAATTCTTCTATTAATTAAATAAATCTTTATTTATTTAATTAATTCATTTATCCTCTTCTAGCCTTATTTCTCATTTAAATAAATACATTTATTTATTTAAATTATCCTTTTCCTAAATTAAATAAATATTTTATTTATTTAATTATCCTACTTCTTCTATTTATTAAATAAATCTTTATTTATTTAATCAATTCATTAGCTTTTTCTACACATGACACATGTCATTCATCTCTTAATTCCTACACTACCTACCTCTTTCATTATTTTGGTATTTCTTTTACCTACCCTCTAATCCTAGCCGACCTCTCTTTTTACACCTCTCAATCTTAACCCTCCATTTCATATTGTGTCTTCTATTTAAGAAGATGCTTTCTTCATTGTCAAACCCTAATGACTCATGCTAATGATCATTCATGCAACTTGCTACACTACGATCCTACTTGCAACCACATTTCGTTCTTTGTTGAGCTCTTGTGCATACAAAAATCTGAGAGCAAATATATCAAGCAAGATCAATGGAGATAGGAAGAATGGAGATCAAAACCCTATTGGACATGTGATGGTATAATCTTTGTGATTTCATGTGATTTGCATTGTCTTAGGTAATCTTCATATGTTATGGTGGATCTTTGTTGATTGTTAGGCTAGGGTTTTGTGGTTGAATTCATTTAGCCTTTCAATATTGTTATTATTGTTATCCATTTTCACCATAAACATTTTGGCACGCCCGGTGGGACTCTTGTCCCTTTGCATTTAACCTTTTTGTTGCAGATTTTGCGTTTTTGAAGTTGCAGATCGGACATTTTTTCGACGACATTTTTGGTATTTCCGCGTCTGCGAGTGTTCAGATCGCGTCTCTGAGTTTCAGGAGCGTCTGCGGAGGCGGGAATCGCATCTGTGTTTTCAACAAATTTTGTTTTGCAGGTCTCAGACAGGGGTGTCTATGTTACATAATCGCGTCTGCGTTAATTCTGATCGCGTCTATGTCCGAGACAGGCGTCTGTGTGTTTTGGCCACGTCTGTGTCATAAAGACGCGTCTGTGTCTGGTATAACAGCGTCTGTGTTTTTACTATTTCGGAATTTCAAACTTTCTTTGATTTGATTTTTGGATTTCACACCTAGGGTTTCAGATCTGATTTATTTTTGGACTAACCCTTGCAGATCTAGCTAACCAAGTTTGTGCAGCTTGTTTTGGAAGCAAAAATGTTTTTGTTGAAGGCCCCTCTTTCACAAAGTCTTTTGGGTTTTTAAAATTTACCTAACTTGTGTGCTTGCAGGAAGGGGTGATCATTTGAGACAACCCAAACTACTAACAAATTTTGTTGCAGGTCCTTGGCTAGGGTTTTTGAGATTTTATTGTGTGCCTTGTTTTCATAGATTAGCAAACACTTCCATTGGTGCACTAAAATTGAATCATTGTCTTTTGTGTCTTGAGCAATAGGCTCTTTTTGTTTAATCTTTAGAGGGACTGTCTTCCCATGTGGTCATTAGGACTACTAGTGAGAAGAGAACGACCCAAGTGGTAGTGAGGAAAACCCACCTCATCCGAACCACTATAATCAAATGTATTCATGGTGAAAACTATGAATAACATGTGCTAATTAGTTCATACTGACACTATGTCTCCCCATAAACCCGTTTGATCAAATTTATTTGATCATTTGTAGGGCATAACCCCTACCGGCTGGGAGCCTTCTGTATTTACAGAGCTGAAAGTGCCGCATGTATGGCCACACGAGCGGATGCCCTTACTAGCACCATTTTGTTTTAGAGGCCCAAATCCTTCTAGTTGTTGGGGCAGGAGGTCGGACCTCTGGTAGTAGCCCACACACATACAGTTCTTAGTAGAGATACAAAGTTCGCCATGGGGAGTTTTCATGGGGACTGATGCTTGGCTGACCCGAGAAGTGAGTGCCGAGGGTGGAGCCAGTGAGGTCAAGCATCTAAGTATCCGCTCTGAATAGCGTAGCCTCGGGGGTAAAACCCTATGTGGGATCAACAACTATTGTCTTGGCCAGCCATAAGAATTGTGCTTGTCTTATGTTAAACATTCAAACATTCAAGACCAAACAACAAAACATTGTGTCTTTTGTGTTTTCAAGAGTATGCAAAACATTTTTACATCATACAACACACTTTTCTTGGAGTCATTTTGGAGTCTAAACACTTGCAAACATTGAATCCTCATCAACATTGTGTCCTCTTGTCACGAAAAACAGTCAAACAGTCGGATTTGGTCACAACAAAACAACTTCACAGATTGGAAAAATTGCATGAAGTTTACAGAAACGCGTCTGTGTCTGTTTTAACCACGTCTGGGTCATCTAAGCGCGTCTGTGAGGGGCAGAATAGTGTCTATGTTTTTAGAAGCGTCTGTGTCGAACAGAGACACGTTTGTGTCTGGGAATCGCGTCTGTGAAGTATACAGAGGCATCTATGTCCAGAATTGAAAATTTTTACAGTCCAGCAAACAAAAGAAATCAGTTTCGGAATACTTGAGCTTTATAGGTTGTTTCTTCGGGTTTCATCTAGCATTCAACCTATCCTTGGGTCTCATACAGTCCATCATTGCTTTACATCTCATTTTACATTCATATTTGTCTAAACTTGAGTCAAAAGGTCACTTGCTTGTCCTCATCATACTTTGTCAACACACTACATACAACTACACTTTGCTAAGTCGTCCCTCATCAAGGTTTCTTACCTTTGGGTCTCATTTGGTCTTACTTAGAGTCAAGGTCAACTTACCTCATCAAGAGAAACTATCCTCTCTTTGGAAGTCACACCTACTCTACTACATACATACTTGGTCTTACACTTTGGACATTGCAAGTACACCTCAGATTCATTTACACTCCATACAACTCTTGGTCTTCCATACTCTTTCCATTTTTCATCTAGTCTCTCACATCTTGGTCAAATACCTAGTTCATGGTTGAAACCCGTCTTCAAAAATCTAGGAGAAAAGCTAAAGAAGCTCAAGAATCCGCAAACATGAGTTCTTATGAGTATGACAATGATTTATTTTTCAATCCTGAGCACACTACATTTCTTGACATGGATGTTTATAGACACATTCCAAATGTGGAAAACACAGACACTACAAACAAAAATGCTACACACAATGACAATGTGGACAACTTTTCAATACAATTAGCAGATGTAGAAGAATCCATAATGAATCCTCATTTCAATAGATTGGTTGAAGAGATAATGAAGAGGGATAGACAATACTTCTTACACATGATGGCACAAAGTGGAGCTAAAATACCTCATGACTTTGACATGTCTCAAATAATGGAACATAGACCTTTGCAACAACCTCACTCCAATATGGATCAAAGGAGACCTAATAGTGGAGGAAATAGAGGACCACACATGGTACCTGAATCACCATCAGCTTTGCTTCAAAAACCAGAGGTCCCACATACACACGGTCGAACATATGATATTTACCTTCGAAGACCATTATAAAAGTCTTATGCAGATAGATATGCTCAATCACATGCTCAAGCTATGGATCAATCAAAACAAGTGGACATTCAAAGGCATGCTCAAAATTTGGACACAAGGAAACCTCATGTCAAATTTGGGGGCAACACAATAGAACATGACATGCCTATAGAATATGGTATACACGCACAAAATAGATATGGGGTTCCTCAACATGAAGCTATACCAAGTGTTCCCTATATGCCGCATCAATATAGACCTCCTCCATATGAACATGTCTATGATCAATATCATCCATACATGCAACAAGCTCCTCCTCAAATTGGTGTCTCAAACATGGGGTATGCTACAAGAAGTCGATCTCCACCTAAAAGCAATTTGGAGCAACAAATCAGGGACTTACAAAAGAAAATGGAGGACATAAATACACCAAAGCCAACATACACAATGAGAGACATATGTCCTTATCCATTTGACAAGAGCATTCCAATGCCTCCATTTCCTGCACACTTTGTGATGCCTAAATTTGACAAGTATAGAGGAAAAGGAGACCCCAAGGCACACATAAGACAATTTTTCACAGCTTGCATTGAGGTAGCGGCAGAAGAAACATATTTGATGAGGTTGTTCCCGCAAAGCTTAGGCGATCAAGCTATGGAATGGTTCTCTCAATTACCTCCTGGTATTAAGTCATGGGGTGACTTAGCAGAGGCATTTATTCAACATTTCTCCTACAATATTGAGATAGATATCTCAGTCACTACTTTGTGCAACACCAAGCAAAAAGAGGGAGAATATTTTGCATCATTTTTACAAAGATGGAGAAACCTAGCTAGCAGATGCTCTTGTGAAATTCCACAGAAACAAATGGTAGAAATGTTCACTCAAAACGTTAACAAGGACGTTGGCTATGATCTAAGGAAAGCTTGTTTGTCCACCTTCAAGGATGTTATTGAAAAGAGCTTAGCAACAGAAAAGGTCCTAATCGAACAAGGAGTCATCAAGATATTCAAGGAAAACAAAGATGACTTTAAAGGGAAAGACAAGCCAAGATTTTGGAATAAAAACAAGAACACAGTCAATGATGGTGTTGTTGATGCCAATACAGTGAGACCCAAATTCATCTTTTCAGGATCAAGTTCTACAAACAATCAAGTGAATACTCAAACAACTTCTAGACCACGAAGGAAGTACACCCCATTGGGAGAACCACTTGAATCAGTCTTCAAAAAGCTTGTGGCAAACAAAGTGATCACAGTTCCAGATTTTCCTCCATATGAACCAAAGGTCAAACCAAATTGGTGGAATGATGATGAGTATTGTGAGTTTCATAAGAGCAAGGGTCACAAGACAGGTAATTGCCATCGACTGAAGAACATTGTGCAAGATCTCATTGATAGAGGTGACATTGAGATTGAGGGACACTCATCCAATCAAGAACATGAGATGTTTAAGGAACCATTCCCAAAGCACAACAAAGGAAAAGCCCAAGTCAAAGATGAGCAGGCCAACTATACTAGAGCACCTTACAACTATGACTCAACTATCAATCACATCTCGACGGACAATCATATCTCTACTATTACCATTAAGAACAAAAATCCTGAGAATCCTCCTCAGAGACCCAAGATTGTCCTAAGAGGTGTTGGATCTTCTTTCGAACATACCCCTAAATGTTATGTTACAACCCGTCGAGGTAAAATTACGTTGCCAGGTGCCTCCACTAAAAACACCACTTCTTCATCTACCAAACCTGAGTATGACCTTGTAGAATAGTTAGGGAAGACACCCGTGCTCATCTCCATCCTTGAGCTCTTACGTATATTCCCCGCTCATAAAGCTATTCTTGACAAAATCTTGAGAGATACTGCTGTTCCTACTGATCTGGACGTGGACCAGTTTCAAGCCATGGTGGGATACCTTTCCATTCCACATTCCCTTACATTCACAGAAGCCGATGACGCCTCCGTATGTCAGCCACATAATGCACCATTACATATTGAAGCCTTCATACACAAACATCAAATAAAGCGAGTCCTGATAGATGGAGGAGCAGGTCTAAACATTTGTACATTGAGCACCATTAAACAATTGGGATATTCTGATAAAGCGGTGAATTCAACAAATCAAATCACCATCAAGGCATATGATGATGAAGAGCGTTCATCCAAGGGCACAGTCACCTTACCTCTAAGAATTTGACCAGTCACAAAGGATGTGGTTTGTCAAGTCCTGGATCTAGCTATCACTTATAATATATTGCTAGGACGTCCTTGGATTCATGAAATGAGGGCAGTCCCATCAACATATCATCAATGCATTAAGTTTTCTCATAATGGAGTCGAGGTAACAGTCAACGGTGATCCAAATCCATTCATATATTGCAATAACTTGAGATCACATACTAAGACTATCATTCCCAGTAATCGTGAGGCTACTCCTTCTTCGGCATACATTGATCCTGAGTCATTGAAACCTTCGACATCAAAACAAGGTGAACTTAAAGGCAAATTTCAAGACAAAGGCATGGGAGAATACACTTTGAATCAGACCATGTTTTTACGACAAGTCGTGAGCTCTCCAAAAGAATATGGAAGGCCACATCCTAACAAACAAATCTCCATCATGATACTCAAATGGGATCCTACTACCTTTCAAAGATGGGGCGAACTAGAAGAGGAAAATTTATACAAAATGCTTTACAAAGACATTGAAGAGGACACACATGATCAGATTAATATACCCTGTGAGAACTATGGCAAAGGCTTCAAGATTCTACAAAGATTCGGGTATGATGGAAAAAGCCCTCTTGGGTTACGCAAAGAAGGCGTCATGGAACCCTTACAACCTGAATTGACTGTAAAAAGAGAACGCTCAAAGGGACTTGGTTTTCTGACTTCCAAGATCCACACTAAAAGGATAGGAGAGGCATCACAAATCAAAGTTGCCAAAGTTCAACAAGAGGATTACTATTCCACAGATTCCAACAAATGGGAATGGGGTTCAGACAAATCCTCCAGCGACTATGAGCTCACCGAGACATTCAGAGAGCCAGATGAACCCACAGAAGAAGAGGAATTTTATAAAAAGTTCAGAGTTGGTCAAGAAACAACCCATAAGGATTCCGCACAGTCTTCGTCTCAAGGTTCTAGGTCAAAATCACATAGGATGAGGACACCTGTCCCGGAAGGCGCTACTAGTGACAACAATTTGGATTCGCTTGCGATCAAAACTAATGAGGAGAGTGCCATCGATGACCTCGATAATTGCCTCTATATACCCGAATATAACCACATCTTCACTCTTAGCCCTGCAAACTCTGAAAACATTAAAGGCCTTCCCCTTGTTCATCCCCAACTCATTGACTGGGATTATGAAGGATTAGCACAATTTGACACATTTCAAAATGACGAAGCTATTATCGACTATCTTGGCATACGAGATGATCTTCCCCTTAGAGACCACAAAGCAAGATACATCATAGAACTCAACAACATGGCATATTTCAGTGAGGGTGTCGGACCTTCTAGTCGCAAAAATGTGAAAATAAGAACAAAACAAGGGACTTATGGCGAAAACCACACTATGGCGCTATCTGACTCCAAAAAAGTAAAAAGAAAGGACGTATCTGAGGGCGAAAACCTCTCTGAGGCACCCGAAGATGGAAGGCTCGACATTCTCCCAGCATCATATGAGGAAAAATCATCCATGTTGGTAGAGGAGACTATCAAGACAAACATTGGTACAGAAGAGATTCCACACAACATATTCCTAGCTCAATCCTTGATAGAGTCCGAAAGGGGAAAGTTCATAAGCTTCTTCAAAGAA
This sequence comes from Cryptomeria japonica, assembly GCF_030272615.1. Lineage (NCBI taxonomy): Eukaryota > Viridiplantae > Streptophyta > Pinopsida > Cupressales > Cupressaceae > Cryptomeria > Cryptomeria japonica. Next base: position 244,887,241 of record NC_081414.1, read on the forward strand.
CGACAAATCAACTTTGCATGGTCATACGCTGATATGCCTGGACTAGATCCGGATTTGGTAATGCATCATTTGACAGTCAAACCGGAGGCAAAGCCAGTGAAACAGAAATTAAGAAAAATGCATCCGCAAGTAGCATTACTAGTCAAAGCAGAGCTGGAGAAATTATTGGATGTCGGATTCATACGCCCAATTGATTATCTGGAATGGATCTCCAATTTAGTACATGTCAGTAAACCAGATCACAGCATCAGAATATGTACAGATTTCAGAGACATCAACAAAGCTTGTCCAAAAGATGACTTCCCATTACCAAATATCGACTTGATCGTTGATCTCATAGCAGGTCATGAAATGTTATCTTTAATGGATGGGTTTTCTGGTTATAATCAAATTAGGATTGCACCCGAAGATCAACACAAAACATCATTCACTTGTCCATGGGGAACTTTCTGTTGGAATGTCATGCCCTTTGGGCTGAAAAATGCAGGTGCTACATATCAAAGAGCAATGACCACTATCTTTCATGATCTCATGCACATAACCATGGAAGATTATGTTGATGATCTCTTGGGAAAATCAATAGACAGAGATACACATTTGGACATACTTTCAGTCGTCTTTGATCGGTTGGAAAAATACAAGGTAAGATTAAACCCCAAGAAATGTGTCTTTGGAGTAACCTCCAGGAAGCTCCTAGGATTCATTGTGGCTAAAAGAGGAATCGAAGCCGATCCAGCAAAAGTCAAGGCTATCTTGGACATGCCGCCACCCAAAAATATCAGTCAACTTCGATCCTTACAAGGGAGACTCTAGTCTATACGAAGATTCATAGCGCAACTGGCAGATAAGTGTAATCCTTTTCAGCACCTGCTACATAAAAATATCAAATTCAAATGGGATGATAACTATCAACAAGCTTTTCAGACGCTCAAAGATTATCTTTTAAATCCGCCAGTTTTGATGCCACTCATTCCAGATCAGCCTTTGCTACTATACATATCAGCTACTCCAACAGCACTGGGGGCACTCCTAGCACAACCAATTGCTGACGGCAAGGAAAAAGTAGTATACTATATCAGTCGCACATTGGTGGGATATGAGCTAAACTACACACCAATCGAGCGTGCATGTCTCGCTGTGGTCTTTGCTTCATAGAAATTACGCCATTATATGCTCACTCACAAGACTAAGTTGATTGCAAGAATTGATCCACTAAAATATCTTCTCAACAAAGCTACACTTACTGGGCGACTGGCCAAATGGATAATGATCCTAAGTGAGTTCGACATCGAGTATGTGGACAGAAAAGCAATAAAAGGACAAGCAATCGCGGATCAATTAGCAGATGCCCCCATGATTGATGATGTCCCTCTAAATTCAGAATTTCCAGATGAATCCATTTTAACAATATCACACGAAAGACCATGGCAACTATACTTTGGCGGCTCATACACACAGCATGGGGCAGGAGCTAGTATTCTCTTTATAACTCCTCAAGGTGATTCTATACCAAAATCATACCGCTTATCATTTCCTTGCACTAACAATATAGCGGAATATGAGGCATTAACAACTGGATTACGAATTGCAGTTCAATGGAAGATCCAAGAACTTCGTGTTTTTGGGGATTCTCAACTTGTCATCCGTCAAGCAACTGATGATTACTAAACGAAAGATGAAAAATTAATGCCTTACAAGCAACTGGTAGATGATTTGAAATGGCACTTTACAAAGATAGATTTTGAGTAGATACCAAGAGAGCAGAATCGTGTTGCAGATGCCATGGCTACAATTGCTTCACTAATTGACCTACCTCAAAATGAAACCTGCTATGAGTTTCTGGTAGACAACCTGTTGGTTCCTTCATATGAGATCACTCCTACTGAAATGATATGCGTTGTTGGTCCCGAATCCCAGTTATATGGGTCCATATTCACATACCTTCGCGACAATATCTTACCTCCTGATCTATCAAACAACCAACGCCGCTCTTTCATTCGCCAATCCTCTCGATATGTCATTTTAGCTGATATCCTATACCGACGAGGTCTAGATGGCACTCTTCTTAGATGTTTAGAAAGCGACGAAGATCAGATTGCGTTATGTGAAGTGCATGAAGGGATATGTGGTCCGCATGCTAGTGGTCCTACCTTGGCCAAGAAACTCATCAGGACTGGATATTATTGGCCCAATATGGAAAAAGACTCATATCAGTTTGTCAAGAAATGTAAGCAATGTCAAATTCATGGAGACCTCATACATGCACCAGCATAAGAACTACAACCACTTGCGTCTCCTTGGCCCTTTTGTCAGTGGGGACTCGATCTCATAGGCAAGATTCACCCTCCTTCTTCCAATGGTCATAAATTCATTATCACAGCTACAGAGTATTTCACAAAGTGGATTGAGGCTATGCCTCTTACACAAGTCACTGGGAAACAAATTGCTACCTTCATCCTTAACTATATCATTTGCCGATATGGTATTCCTAAGTCCATTATTACTGATAACGAGCGTCCCTTCAAAAATCAGGATGTTCGTGAACTCTGTGACCGCTTCCATATTTCCCATCGTTTCTCCACACCATATTACCCCCAAGGTAATGGCCAAGCTGAGGCATCTAATAAAACAATTCTTAAAATCCTCAAAAAGACAGTTGACGACGCTGGCCGTAATTGGCATATCCAACTCAATCCTGCACTTTGGGCCTACCGCACAAGTGTCCACACACCTACAGGAGCTACACCCTACTCACTTGTCTATGGCGCTGAAGCCATCTTGCCTATTGAGGTTGAGTTACCTTCTTTACGGGTCTCTTTGCGAAACATCATCAACGATGAAGATTACAGGGTCTCTCGCTTACAAGAACTAGAACTATTGGATGACGGAGACAAACTGCTTTTAATCATCTTAAGGCTTACCAACAGCGAATGAGTCGCAGCTACAATCACAAAGTCAAGCCTTGCACATTTGAGGTAGGTGACTTAGTCCTCAGAGAAAACCCCAAGAATTAGCAAGACAGAGATAAGAAGGGCAAGTTTGAACCAAACTGGCTTGGTCCTTACATCATCACAGCGGTATATGGATCTGGGGCATATCAGCTCTCAACTACAGAAGGTGAACCTTTGGAGGATCCTATCAACAGCATGCACCTTCGCCGGTTCTACACATAGCTCATCAGAGTATCCTAATTTCAAAAATACAAAAAAATTATAAAACAAAAAAATTGTTACTTGGTGAAAACCTGGCAAACAGGCACCTTGTGACACAAAAAAAAAATTGAAAAATCGAAAAAAGTAAAGAGAAATAATTTCGTCCAATGGTGAAAACCACTTCGGTGGCACCCTGGGCAAGTACCATGGTGAAAACTAGGTCACCAGCGCCATGTGTAGAGACATTGCTCCTCCCTCCTTCAGGATTCACTTTCATCATTTCACTTTGCACACACTCATGACCAATTCATCCACAATAAACTTACCCATTCCCATCATGGCTTGTTATTGATCTACCCAAGATTGGTTATCCGTTCATAATAAACCTCCCTGTCCTTCCATAATAAATCAGATCCTATCTGTGGCTAAGGCAAATCCTGTGTCTAGTGATGGGTGTGGAATTGAGAACACCACATGTTTCGAGGAGTACAGTTTCTTCCAGCTTCCTTCAAGTCTATCCACGCACAATCCGCAATAAAGCAACATTGGCATCACAGATCCGCAATAAAGTTTCATCTTCTTCGCAATAAAGTATCAGTTTCATGGATTCAGTCAGTTTCAGATGAGACACAGCAGCAACAATGGGCTTCAACAAAATCAAATCTTTCAACAGACTCAAACAACATTATGGTTCAGTGTTAATCTATCCCTTTTGTGAAAGTGAACATTGTGACCACAATCAAACATGACTTATACAAGTGACAAGAGACACTAAACTTGAGGACTACAGTGGATGTTGGTGTCGAGTCTTGGTTTTCTTTTGATTTCATCTTTTTGGTGACATGTCTTTTAGCTTTTCCAGGATGTCTCTGACTAGAGATTCTATCTCTAGGATGTCTTTGACTAGAAAGGCGAGGATGGGGTATCGTCACCTATTTGCATTTACTGTCTGTGGATTGTCTCTTAGTAATGCTATGACTTGTCCAAGGATATGAGGACACTGTGAGTCTAGTATGAACTGGGGCATTCCTTGTTTGTGATTGTCTTATCTCCATGCAAACGGGTACAATGACTTTCTGGGTCAAACATATGCCTCGATTGTCATAACCTATTTTGCCATAATAAGCTCAATGATGATAACGCACAAGAAGCTCTTTCATGTTCATATCTTCTGTCTTCCATCCCCCTTTCTTGATTGACTTCCATCGTCCTTCTCGAGTCCACTTAGCCTGCTATCACACGACTAAGTATAATGACACACCAAAAACATTTGCATTTTATATAGTTACACCTACATTTCCACATATAAGCTTTTCACACATACATATAGATATCACAATTGCATCACATCCTGCACACAACACCTGTTAGCACAATTTACATTTGCATTATCATATTCATCTGCATTACATACATTCACATTTGCGTCATGCATCATATATAAAACATAAAAGAACAAAAATATTGCATTGTGTCATATACATATTTGCATCCATATCATAAGCATACATTCTAAGAACATCTCATCACATAGGTACACATGCATATAGCTGCCGCAAAAATGAATCATCTCTCATATATATAATCAAATGTGTCATGATACAATGATGTCAAAAGAATCATATGGCTACAAAATCACCTGCAGGTGTCTACAATACAAAAAAATGGTACAAATACTGATACAAGGGAGCCCTCTATGGCTATGATGAACTCCCTCCCTCGGAGCCGCCTGGCCTCGACTGAATCTGAGCTCTAGACGGACCCGCTCCAGGATCACCCTGCCTGTCTGGTGGTGGAGGAGGACCCATGACCCCACCACTCGATGCCTGTCTCCTTCGGCTCCCTCCCGTAGCCGTCGCTGTCCACGATGGTCTATGGAAGCTCCTCGCCCGCTGATCTGCTGGCACGGCACCATAATACAGGTCCCTCCAGTAGGCAATCTCCTCTCTGGCTCGCAGGACATATGCGTAGCCTGCTCCTATGTCCTCTGCCACCTGCCTCCCTGCCCTCAGCGCTGTCTCAGCCTCAGTGTAGCGCTGAATCGCCTGATCCCTCTCCCGCTCAGTATCCCTGAGCCGGGTCCTGAGTCGGTCCCTCTCCCTCTCCAACTCCTGGATCTCGTCTGCTTGGCCTTGGTAGATCTCCCTGAGCTCAATCAGCTCATCCTCCTCTGGATCTCCACCCTCTGCCTCTGCCTGTGGCTCTCCCTCTGTGGGTGCTTGCTCCTGTACCTGTCCCTGTACCTGTCTCGGTACATGTCTAGGTCCCTGTACCTGTCTCTGTGCATGCCTAGGCACCTGCACCTGTCCCTGTCTCTGTCCCTGTACCCTAGGACCCTGTGCTGCTGGTACCTACAAGGGCACTCCACCACGACCCCTCACCACCTGAGCCTGTCCCTCCTGTCCACCCTCCCTCCAAGGTGCCACCCTCCTCTCCCCAACTACTCCCCTTCGCCTCCGTCGACCTCTGCCCCCATCGCCTCCACCATCATCATCATCATCTCCTCCTACCTCTCCCTCCAGTAGCTCTCCTGGATCTGTCATCCGTGGAAATGGATGCTCTACCCAGTATGTCGAGTACTCTGCATCCATACCTGCATCCTCAATCTCCGGCCACATATCCCAAGGTAGGGGCACCATCTCTGCCAGCTGTGTAACTGCCTGATCATATGACAACAGCGGTCCAAACTGCGCTTGATCCCTGACTATACGGGCATACATACCCGAGCCTCGTGGCATCCTCTGGATCCTGCCATACTGTCTGCATACTCGGTCCACCGGCTGCCTCTCCAGTATATAGGGTGTCCGCCCAATCAAATATCTGCTCTGGAAGGTGAAAGGCAGCTCCACTACGTCATCCTCCCACTCCTCGCACCCCAGGTATGGCCTCCAGATGACTACATCAATGTCATCTATCACACGCCTCCAGTGCTCTAACCTGCCAATCCGAGGCTATGAAGTAATCATATCATAAAGATGCACAAAGCTCCGCCCCTGACCTCTGCCCCTGAAGTGTATCGGTCATGTGATAGGCAGATGCTCGTATGCCCACACCTGTAGCAGTGTCACTCCACAACCCAGTCCCACTGATCCATGGTAGACGAATTGGTGAAGCTCATAATATAGATGTGCCAAGACACATGGACCCCATGCATACCTGGTGTGCTCAGTCACCAATATCTCTAGTGCTCCTCCCCAGCCCACTGCCAACCCCCGTGTCACCCTGTCCGGACACAGGAACCCACTGATGGCTCCTCCGATCACAGCTGGCAAGGCTAACCCTGTCGCAGTCATGGTATCCCATGCCACGTGCCCTGCTCTCATCTCTAGCCTGGGATCCTGGAACACCCGTCTCAAAGCCTCTCTATCTCCATCGCGATCGTATGGAATCAGCTCTCCATCGATCGGTATCCGCAAGATCCTGTAGACATCCTCGAGGGTCACTGTCATCTCCCCCATCGATAAATGAAACGTACATGTCTCGGAGTGCCATCTCTCCGCCAGTGTAGTCAGCAAACCCATGTTTGCCTGAAACTCAGGCACATACAGCACGTGTCTCAATCCCATCTCCTCAATGGTAGCTCTATCCTAAAATGACAACTCTAGTCGCAACCTCTGTGTGGACAGGAATCTCTCCCGTGACTCCAACATAGGCAAATACTCCTGCAGTCAAGCAAATCAATCATGTCAGTCAGGGTGGCATTCACTGTTCATCACAAAATGCTACTCGCTATCTCAATGCATATGGTTATCTATCTCAATGACACTCACTGTTCATCACAAAGTGTTGCTATCTATCCTAGTAGTGCTCTCTGTTCATCACAAAGTACTACGTGTGTGACATTCCCTATTCATCACAAAGTGTTACTCACATTTTGCACTCCCTGTTCATCACAAAGTGCTGCTCATACTTTGGGTACTCCCTGTTCATCACAAAGTACTCTATCTTGGTGCTCCCTGTTCATCACAAAGTGCCTTGATCTATCCTAGTCTTCCTCGAGGACCTACTTGAGTGTATCCTCTCAGCAGCTTAACCAATCGATAGCATATGTTCATAACAGAACTGCCGATTTGACCTAGAAGACTAAAACCGTGCATTTTTTTGACATATACGCGCTTTTAACTCACAGACGTGTTTCTACCTCACAAACATGCCTGAAGACTGCATGGATGCGCCTGTACAACACAGACGCGCCTGTATAAAATAAACATGCCTAAACTATTCACAAACATGACTTTGGCACACAAACACCCCTTCAGGACGTAAACGCACCCGCATCAAGCACAAACGCGGTTCCAGACGTAAACGCGCCTGGAACTGACACAGACGCGCCTGGCGGACACAGATGCGCCTGGCACCGACACAGACGCAGTTGCACATTTTTGCACTTTTTTGTGCCCTATTCCTAAGCGCATTTATTGCTAAACTACCATGCATTAATGACAAAATTGAAATGCGTCAAAGTACAAGGAGGTTTGGTGGTACTTACCGGCTCTCCTGCCTCTGCAAGCCTCTGAAATCAGCGAACGCGGTCGAATCTATGCACGAAAGCCATCGCTGCTGACTGCTGCTGCTCTTTTTCTCAATCTGCACTGTGATCTCGTGAAGGTGTAGATGACAATGAGGATGTCTTTTGCCCATGGTCTATCTTATAGCCTACCCTAGCCCTTGCCTTCATTTCCCGAGTCAGTATTCTTCATCCTGTGACTTTGTCACTTTATCCGGTCTATCCATTCTAGCCTTTCTTTCTTATTGAGAGATTGTCTGCAATCTTTCAGACATTTTCATCCAATCTCTCAAGGGGGCATATTATTCCCATCCTAGGGCAACTCTGTATCAGTTCATCTTATCTTCTTTGAAACAACGCGACAAGCCGCATTGTCTCAAAGAGGGGCAAAATGTAGACACCTAAAATTGTCCAGTCTAATTAAATAAATATTTTATTTATTTAATTACCTAAGCCTAATTCTTCTATTAATTAAATAAATCTTTATTTATTTAATTAATTCATTTATCCTCTTCTAGCCTTATTTCTCATTTAAATAAATACATTTATTTATTTAAATTATCCTTTTCCTAAATTAAATAAATATTTTATTTATTTAATTATCCTACTTCTTCTATTTATTAAATAAATCTTTATTTATTTAATCAATTCATTAGCTTTTTCTACACATGACACATGTCATTCATCTCTTAATTCCTACACTACCTACCTCTTTCATTATTTTGGTATTTCTTTTACCTACCCTCTAATCCTAGCCGACCTCTCTTTTTACACCTCTCAATCTTAACCCTCCATTTCATATTGTGTCTTCTATTTAAGAAGATGCTTTCTTCATTGTCAAACCCTAATGACTCATGCTAATGATCTTTCATGCAACTTGCTACACTACGATCCTACTTGCAACCACATTCTGTTCTTTGTTGAGCTCTTGTGCATACAAAAATCTGAGAGCAAATATATCAAGCAAGATCAATGGAGATAGGAAGAATGGAGATCAAAACCCTATTGGACATGTGATGGTATAATCTTTGTGATTTCATGTGATTTGCATTGTCTTAGGTAATCTTCATATGTTATGGTGGATCTTTGTTGATTGTTAGGCTAGGGTTTTGTGGTTGAATTCATTTAGCCTTTCAATATTGTTATTATTGTTATCCATTTTCACCATAAACAATTACAATCAAGAGCTTCAGCTATTTATAGACGATCTCTTCTTCTTTCATCTTCAATTAGCCTTTGGTAGATAAATCATCAAAGCTCACAGTAGTTAAATTCTACCTCTGGTTTAGGTCTATAGGCTCAGGCTGTATAATTTGGTATTCTAATTTCTCAAGATGGACACGCCTATCTACTTGAGAAGCATTTCTACGGAGGACTAGAGGGCCTTTTTGGGCTCCATTAGAGACCCAACCCTCCAATCTGTTGGCATTGCACACTCCAATGAGAATTGTAGATGATTGAAGGTATTTTCATTTATGGCAACCTTGCAATCCTATGGCACTGACACATTCTACATCAGCAAATAGTTCACCGACAGTGACAAAGATGATTACCGGCACTCCAACCGACAGGATTTTGATTATTGTATATTGTATTTAGTTATAATATCTTTTTGTAAGCTGACATGGCATATTGTAATAAGACTCATATATAAGTATGAGATCTTGAAGATCATTTTAGATATATACATAGATGATAGGATGGATATGATGAGTGAATATTAAGGCAAATTTTGGAGTAAGGTTTATGGTTGTTGTATGAGCTTAAACCTGTATTGAACTTGGCATTGAAGATGCTTTTTGTAGTAGTACTACATCACATTGGATTTCCATAATCCATTTTGTAAGTCAGTGAGACTTCCTTTTGTAATTGAGCAGTGAGCTCTAGGTAGTTGGCCTTCCTGCATGTGCAGACACCACTATTGTAAGTAATATCCATTCATTGGCCAGTGAGTGAATATTGTGGGTCACAAATCCCACTGAGGTTTTTCCCACACTAGTTTTCCTTGCCAAAAATCTTGTGTTATGGTGTGCTTTCTATGTTGTGTTTATTGGTCATATTTACTGCATTAATTCTTGTTTACCGGTACACTATTTTAGAATCTAATTTATTTAATAAGGTCAGAAAATCTGTTAACCGGTTAGATACTGATTCACCCCCCCTCAGTATCTTTGAGAATCCTAACAATTGGTATCAAACCTTGGTCCTCTATTTTCAAAAGCCTAATAGCTTGAGGGAGATTATGACACTGGTACAGATGGAAATTTTGAGAAAGCAATTGGAAATAGCTCTTTCAGATTATGATGCAAAAAAGTTGAAGAATATCAAACTTGAAGATGATCTGAAGACTACACAAGAATTCATTCAAGGACTTCAAGAGAATCTCACTACTACTAGAAATAAAAGAAGAGAACTTCATGAGAATATACAGAGTGATGATGATGAAAAGGAAACTCTTAATGATCTTGTAAGCAAGATGAGGCAAGAAAACATGACCTTGAGTAATGAGATGCAAGATATGACTATGAGGTTTTGCAAAGATATTGAAGACAGAAAGAAGAATGAAGATGACTTGACTAGAAGACTCAATGATGCTGGAACTGAAAATCTAAGACTTAGTCATGAAATGATATGTTGAAAACAAATTTGATCCACATATGATAAAACTGAACTTATGAGACAGAAGAGAATCTTGGAAAATGAGTTGGCTACTGCAAATCAACACAAAGAGAAATTCAAGAAAAGTTTAGAGGAACTTGATAACATGCTGAAAAATCTGAAACCTGATGGAGACACTAATGGACTTGGCTTTGAAGTTGGTGAAAGCACTGGTACTGCAAACAATCATGATCATAGTAAACCAATAAGATAACCTAATGCCTACAAATTTAATGAGAAATGCTTTAATGGTAACAAGTATGGTCATAGAGAAAATCAGTGTAGATCTAGAAACTATCAGAACACTAATACACCCACTAGTCGATGTTCCAAATGCAACAAAATTGGTCATAATTCAGAAAGTTGTAGAATGAATGTAAGATGTTATGTTTGTGGAAAATTTGGACACTTATCTAATCAATGCAGAACACATACTGACATAGGATATGGAAAGGCAATTCAGAAAAAGTAATGTGACTTGCTATGCTTGTAACAAGATTGGACATATTACAAAATTTTGTAGAAGTAAGGCATCACCGACAAATAATAAAGGACCCAGTTTTAAACGTAAAGAGAAGGTTGATGAGGTAAAGCAAGAATTTTCAAAACAATAGATTAGAAAGAGAGATCAGAATGTTGATGAGACTATTTCTTCACTGGCAGAACAGAGTATCATTCCACCGGTAGGAGATTCTTCATCTAACTGAAAAGAAACCTTTTGGGGGTATGGCAACTAATTGAAAAGCATGTTATTTTACCCTCAGTTGATGGTAAGAAGATGAATTTCTTCTTTACCAGCAGATGTGTTAAGTTTCACTTAACTGACAGACATTTATTGTGGTAGTTGAAGGAAAAGACATTATAAAGCAAGTGTTTTTCACTCTTTTTCATTCACCGAGCATTCAAATTTCCTAAGAGTGCAAAAAACCTGACTGAAGGCATCCATAGCGAGAAGTGAAGAAAAATATTTCAAGAATCCAAACCTAAAGGCAGATTAAGGTATTTATCAATGGCTTCCTCCTCTACTCCTAAATTCATTGCAAACCCTACTTTTATTGAAGTGATTAAATGCCCTAGGCCCATATTCAAGATCATACCTGAAATAGCGAAGTAGGATGATACCCTAGGTGCATTTTCTAAAATCCCTAAAGGAGTTGCATATGCAGAAGATCCTAGGATATACATACATTGTCATATTGAGGAACTAGGTGCTGATGAAATCATGAATATGTATAAGTCTATCATTTGTGATGAGGATGGTGTTGTGAAACCGGAACATAAGATCATGGAAACCCTAGGTTTCGTGTAAATACTTGATATTCTGGATTTCCCTAAGGAAGTTGTGAGGATTGTACTCAGTAGAGTTCGTGGAGAATTCGTTTAGCTTGATTCTATCCATAAGATCACTTGAGAAGCAGTAAAGGCAGTGACTGGATTACCTTCCACCGATAGCAGGCCTGACAAAACTAAGAAAGTTTCAAATAACATTGTGATGACATTAATTGGTGCAACCCATGATAGCAGATCCTTGAGATTCAATGATGTGAAAGACATAAATGTCAGATTCATTAGCATGATACTAGGATACAAAAGTACACATGCTAACAGATTGAACTTTGTTTCTAGTATATGTATCAAGAGTGCTTATGATATGGTGAATAGTAATACTAAGATAGATATATGTGAATGGTTGAAGGATGAATTGATTGACAACTTGAAGAAAATTAAAGGTGATAAGAAAGGTACTTTTAGATTTGGTAATCTACTTGTGTGCCTAATGCTATATATTACAAAGGAATTTCTCAGTATAGGCAAGAAAGAATTTGGTTTTGACATACCGGTAGGTAAACAACTATTGGATATCTTTATCATCATGGGAACAGATGGGGAAAACAATATAATTGAATATTTCCAAGCATTTAAGGCTAGAATGAAAACAAGGGAAAGGCTACCTCAGAACATTGTTGACAAATATCAGAAAGAAATTTGTTTTCTTATTAAGAAAGATGAAATCTAGATGGAGGCAGTGGTTCCTAGAACTTTTTGGGTGATAGAAATGGGTTATGAGGCTGATGTAAACATAATTGATACATATGCCAAAGCCCTACTTGAAGCCCCTAGAGAACCTGAAGAGAAAATATTTGGTAGTGCTGAAACCATTGAAAGAAAAGTACAAACACTTAAACAAAGGAAGAAAAGAGAGCAATATATTAGGAAAGAAACTAAATAGGTGAAAGAGATGAAGGAAAATGTATTGAATATCATCGGTATTAAGGAAAGTAACTTGGAAGGGTTACAACTAGAAGCTCACCTCTCACCGGTTGGAACTTCATCTGACAATGAAATACCAGCTGAGTTTAAGAGAGTAGAAAGGAAAAGAAAACCTTCGTCGGCACCCTCTCCTGCACCAAAGAAAATAAGAAAGAAACAACAGACAGTAAGGCCTCCAACAAAGAAAATGACACCAAGGAAGAAGAAGGAAAAACAAGTTTTCCCTCCTTTAGACAATCTTCTGAATGAAATAATGGATGATGGAAACTTGTCTAATGTTAGTAAACTGTATGATACTTTTACAAATGAGGAAAAGGAAAGCATAGAAAATAGTATCATTCTACACCTAGATATCCATAAGAAACTTTTTATAGAGGTTGTAGATGATCTGCCCAGTGACTTGTATAGACGACTTGATGCCAAGAGACTAGCTATTATGGAATTGGATAAGAAAATAAAAGTTGAAAAGCTACTTGCTGTACACCCTGTTAAATCAACAGAAGAAATTGATGAGTTAATAAGTGAAGCTAATAGGTCAGTGGTCACTGACATGTATCTTTAATGGCAGGTAGAGTTAATGAAATCACTAAAGAGACAACAGATAAATGGGGTATCTTCTTTGTGGAGAAAGAGAAGCAAGAAGAACTCACAAGACCCAAAACTTTCAAGGTCTATCAAAAGGATAAGGACAAAGGTAAAGGCAAGGTAGGTGGACTAACCAACATAAAAGTAATAGACAATTTGCCACCAACTCCTTTCACCAGTTGAAACTGTTGACACACTAGCAACTAAGGATATGGAGACTACACATGAGGATACAAATCCTGAATCAGAAATCTTGTATACAATGAATATTGATACACAAGAGGTCAATATTGTGGTTGATAAGGAAACCACTGGTGAGAAGAAATATGTGGCTACTGAGCCACCGACTGAAAATATTGAGGTAGGAACACATGAAAAGCTAACAGTTGATAACAATGAGATTGGGTTTGAGACATAACTTGAGCAAACTAAACAATCAGTTGATCCCCTAGTTATTGGAATGGATACTGACAATACCATTAATACAAACATTAAAAAACCTATAGAGTTAGAGCAATCGGCTGATAACATAGAGAAACTAGTTGAGATACCAGCAGTGGACAGTATAGAGGTGCATACTGAGAAACCATCAGTAGAGAGCATAGTGAAACCCACTGAGGTACAGGTTGAGAAACAAGGAGAGAAAAATGTTGATTCATAGCTTCATGCAGAGACAGTGCCACCGACAATAGCTGAGAAGCCTAAGCCTTTGCTGATAGAAATGTAGACACAAACTGACCTACCAGAGGTCAATACAAGTAAAGAGGTTACTCACACCGACAGAATGCAGATTGTTAAGGTAGTTGGACAATCATCTGGTTCTTCCATGACAAAATTCAGACCAACTAATGTGACAGAGGTATTGTTGGATTCAATTAAGAAAATCACAGATTGTAATGCACTAGCATATAAAGCTATTGATGATACCATTCCTATTCTAAAATTGAATGCACCCAAGTGCAATGTGGACAATAAAGATTCTTTAAGTCAATTAGACACATTGTCTAAGTATATCCCTGGTAACATATTAACAATGGAAAAAATAAATGAGGAGACATTGAGAGAGAAAATGAATAAAGAAAAAGAGAAATTCTTTGATGAGACAATAAAGAAGTGCATGGGACACATTGACACCCTCCTACCAGCACTAAGCAAAACAATAATGGAGTTTAAGGAGTTGTATAGAGACACATGCAAGACTAATATTTTGACAGTGGATATAGACAAGAAGATCAGTAAAGTGCAAAAAGAAAGAAATGATATAGCTAACAACATCACTGGTTCCTCCAAACCAATATCAGTTATAGAGCAGGAGATAACAGGTTTTGAGGAGAAACTTGAAAAATTAGAAAAAGAAAAGGAAAGAATAAAATACAAGGCAAAATAACTTCAAAGCAGACTCGGTCCCAAATTGGATTACCTCATATCTTTAAGGAAAGAGATGTTAGAGGAACTTGTTCAAGGACTGAAGACACTGGAAGAGAAAATGCATCACCTCACCGGTACCATTCAAAGAACAGAGGCAGCATTGAAGGACAGTGACAGGTTCACTAAGAGCCTAAATTTTGTATTAGCGGACCTTTTTCAGATTGTAACCAACTGGTTACAAGGTTCTAGCTGATAACTACACTCAATTGACATTTTGAAAACCTTTTTCATTGATTCCAAAGGGGGAGTAGTAGAGAAGAAGAAAAATCCAATGACTTAGAGATCATCTGCTCAAAGGGAGCACACAGTTTTGGTAAGATTTTTGGACTTCAATTTTTGGATACAATTTTGAATTTTTCTCATGGGTGTTGCCATAAATGCCAAAGGGGGAGATTGTTGGCATTGCACACTCCAATGAGAATTGTAGATGATTGAAGGTATTGTCATTGATGGCAACCTTGCAATCCTATGGCACTGACAGATTCTACACCGGCAGATAGTTCACCGATAGCAACAAAGATGATTACCGGCACCCCAACCGATAGGATTTTGATTATTGTATATTGTATTTAGTTATAATATCTTTTTGTAAGCCTACATGGCATATTGTAATAAGACTCATATATAATTATGAGATCTTGAAGATCATTTAGGATATATACATAGATGATAGGATGGATATGATGAGCAAATATTAAGGCAGATTTTGGAGTAAGGTTTATGGTTGTTGTATGAGCTTAAACCAGTACTGAACCTGGCATAGAAGATGCTTTTTGTAGTAGTACTACATCACATTGGATTTCCATAATCTATTTTGTAAGTCAGTGAGACTTCCTTTTGTAATTGAGCAGTGAGCTCTAGGCAGTTGGCCTTCCTGCATGTCCAGGCACCACTATTGTAAGTAATATCCATTCATTGGCCAATGAGTGAATATTGTGGGTCACAAATCCCATCGAGGTTTTTCCCACACCAGTTTTCCTCACCAAAAATCTTGTGTTATGGTGTGCTTTCTATGTTGTGTTTATTGTTCATATTTACTGCATTAATTCTTGTTTACCAGCACACTATTTTGGAATGCAATTTATTTAATAAGGTCAGAAAATCTGTTAACCGGTTAGATACTGATTCACCCCCCCCCCCCTTAGTATCTTTGGGAATCCTAACACAATCAATCTACAAGGAGGTTGGGATTTTCACTAATGAGGTTGTGAGGATTGTGCTAAGCGGAGAGGTTTTGCATAATGAAAATAGATATTGTGTTAATACAGACGTTACGTCTTGGTTCTTGGCGTCTCTTTTGGACCTCGGAGGAGACAAGGTGGATATGTTGATGCTATTAAGGAAGTTGTTTAAAGAACACTTCCTTGGAGATGATGTTACTATTTTCATCTTTGTAGATGTAGGGGTGGGGATCCCTTGGGTGAATAAATTAACCAATCTTCTCTTCCTTGACCAAATAGTGGTTGGGCAACTGTTTATTTTGAACCTGAATGTGAACCAATTGATGTGTCATAGGAAATGGGCATGGATTGATAGGGACATTCTCCAAAAAGGGTTTCTCCTAGATGACTTTCTAGACTATAGTTGGCTTGAATAATTCTCACAACTTATAATGTCTGAAGAATTCTACATAGAGGAAGGGGAAGATTCTTAGGGTAAACCATGAATGTGTCCACTACCTGTGCTCTAGCCCCGACCCCCTAGTAGTTTTGTTTTTTTGGCTATTTCCTCGCAACCTCACTCATTTTGGATTTAAATTTTTTGAGGGACTCCGACATGTAAAAATTGTAAATTTGCAAAACATATATATTAATGATAATTTTGTCAATTCCAGTTCATTTCAGTTTGCCTCTTATGAATATAAAAATGCTTTTTATTTCATTTTATTATTTGTTGCTGCCATCATGCCATGACAGGATACTTAGCATAATCATTATGTTTTTTAATAGCTTAAATAGTTATTAATTTGTGTGGATATAACATTTAATTTTCACCATAAAAAAATAGAAGGTCTATTCTAATTTCTTCTCTAAAGTTAAAGAACAAACTCAGTGTCACATCTGAGATGACCTTTTCTAAAAGATATTTGAAGTGCTTGATAAAGAACTATTTGAAAAAACATAATGTCAGGGATTGGCTACAAGTGATAGCATCCAATAAGGATCATAATGTCTATGAGCTACCTTTTTTTTGTTTATGAGCTACGTTATTTCAATATTTTGTTAAACAATGGAAATAAATTTAATACTATGATCTTTTTTATATAATTTTTCTTCCTTTATATTTAATATATAAAAACAAAATCCAGTTCATTCCATTAATTATTTGTACATTGATTATCATTTATTATAAATATAAAATAAAAGATGTTTATCTCGTGAAAAAAAAGTGAATTAAAAGTCCAACTTACTTGTAATTTTTTATGCATAATTTTAATATTAAAAAAAAGTCCAGATAACTAGGTACATGTACATTGAACACCGAAAATACGTGACATTGAACACCGACACAAAATAAAGGCTATGGCCCATGGGACGATGAAGCATCAGGTGACATAGTGTTTGGGTGGCAGAAATCCTATGTATAATGGGACCCACGGGAACTGACAACGGATATGCAATGATATTGCCTTATGGTACGCACATCACTAAAAGTGAATGGTTAACATTTAGCCTTTATGCGGCTTTAATGCCAGCTTGTGCGGATGAATTATGCAGTTGAACTAGTACATACGGAGGAATGATGGCAGAGTTTGTGATTAATGTCGATGGATGTCAGAAATTAGAATTGAGTGAGAGGTGTTTAAATCTTGGGTGGACTGGAAGTCTTGGTATCATACTGTCTGCACTTGCAGCATTGTCTTGGGTTTCTTAAACAACATAGAAGCTAATTTCTCCTTCCATACTGATAAGAAATTAGTCCCGTTTCTTGGATGATTTATGGATAGTAGACTGAAAGGTTTGTCTTTTTTAAGGATGAGCGATTGTACAAGAGTGCGCAAATGTTGTTGGGATAGGAAATTGTCCATGTAGGTCATCGCTATAGGACAAAAATGGAGGCATATTGATTGATTGTTGCTTGGGGTTTCCAATTTGAGGATGAGGTGGACAAGGTAAAAAATGCCCTGAGAGTTGTAATTGATGCTACATGTTAAATCTGGATAGTGTGTGTGTGCTTGTGTGGTCCTGAAAGTGGGCATTGTTCCTAAGGAAAGGTTGGTTAGTCTGGTGGTGTCGCTAGCACTCATTCGATGGGCTGATGATTATTTCAAGTAAAGATGAAAAGCTCTTGCTTGGCGTGGGTGGAAGGCCTTCAAAATGTTTGCAAGGTTGATGTAGTGTGATGAGGTTTTAATGGTCCTTCATGAAGTGGCACGTGTAGAGGTGGGTCGATAGTTGCAGCCGAGACCAAAGACTACCTAAGCAATGAAGCGGCTCTCAGAATTCTATGATGACCCAGAGTAGAGGTCATTTCTGGGTTAATCTTGTTATGGCTAATGGTGTTTGGCATTGTCTATATGTATCTTTTTGTTCCATGTCCTTTTTCTCCCCAACTTTGTATGTATGAGGGGATGCCTGCTATAAATTTTGGTACACCGAATTGGAATTATGGGGTTTTTGCATGTAGTAGGGTTTTATTTTTTGTTGGGAATAGTGGTTTTGGCCCTTGGGGTTGTTTTTTGTGGTGGCAAAACTCTGGTGGTTTTACTATACCACCTATACTTGCATATTTGTAATATTTAATTTCCAAGTAATACAATACAAAAATTATTGATAAAAAAAATGAAATATCATGCAAGTTTTGAAATTACATATTTAAATTATATATTTAATTCATTATAAATTTATATATTTAATTCATATTCAAAACCTATTGATAATGGGACAGACGGAAACTGACAATGGATATTGTCATCTATTGGATGAGCATGGATCAACAACATAAGGTGTATTTCGGGCTGAATGTGGGATCTCTAAAAAATTTTGCAAACTTTCACTAGAAACACGTGTCATTGAATACCGATAGGAAAGAAAGATTATGGCCCATGGGATGATGAAGTGTCAATTGACATGGCATTTGGGTGGCGAAAATCCTATATATAATGGGACCCACGACAACTAACAAAGGATACTGTCATTCGTTGGATGAGCACAGATCAATGGCATGAGGTGTATTTTGGGTCGAATGTGGGAACGATAATTTTTTTTTGCAAACTTCTAATGGAAGATTTCCATAAATGATAAACATTGAATTAAGCATATTTAAATTCTAAATTTATAATTGTATACTTAATTAACTGTAATAAGCTCTATTTCAAGCGGAAGTTGAAAAGGATTAAAAAGTCTTCAAAACCATTCTCGAAAAGTGACTCAAGTCTAGTGACGTGGCCGAAAAATGGCAAAAGTCTTGGGACCCATGACAACTGACAACAGATACCATCGTCTGTTGGATGAGCACAGATCAACAGCTTAGGGTGGATTTCGGCCCGAATGTGGGAAGTAAACACATTTTTGAGAACTTGACCCGGAATTGAATGTTTTATATTTAATTAACTATAATTAAGCTCTATTTCAGGCAGAGGTTGAAAAGGATTAAAAAGACTTCAAAAACAGTCCAAAAAAGTGACTCGTCACTTGAGTCTAGTGACGTGTCCACTGTCCTCAGAAATTAGACTGAAGCAATGAATGTTTTGTCCTTCGGCGACAAATAGATATTAATAATAATTTATAAAATTACAACAAGATTCTAGAAATTTTGCCCTTTAGGTATTACTTTTTAACTTTTCAGTGTTTTGAAATAAGTGACTCATAATCGTATTTCATTTCATGGACAAACCAGTAAATCCGAGCAGATTCAGAAATAGCTACTAGATTGAGGAATGCAACAAAGTCTGTCTACACCAATCTAGTGAAATAGAAATTTTAGGTAAAATCTAGAACACCTACATCCCACATTTTTTATTTTTTTGAATCTCATGGTTCAATTTGAGGGTTAGCATTTTCAGGCTTGTATCTAGCATTATTTTGAATTATTAACAGTAACAGCTATGCGGAAATCGGGAAGCAGTAGTTCAATTGGAAGCTATGTGAATAAAAAAATATACCTAACCAAACTAGTTAAAACACCAGGTTTCACTGATGAATACCATGATATTTATGACCCTGCTATCCATAGTAAAAAGCGTATCATAGAAATTAGATATGCATTGTCTAATAAGGTGGTACATCCAAGAAGTGCAAAATTTATTGTTTTCAACACAATGTTAAAACAAAGAACAAACTAAATCGCATCATGGGATGTTAGATTAGGAAGCATGGTGTTACCTGAAATATTTGCCCTGAATTTGTCATGGTCTGCGCCAAAACTTATGTTGAATATAAAAAACAATTGTCAATAAAAATACAAAAGAGGAAATTCTATCCATAAATGAGGGAGAATTTTCTTGTTTATTGAATCTAGGGTTTGAAGCACAAAACTCAAACGTCCATATTGACCTAGGAAAGTTGGCAGAGAATTATGAGAGTCTCAATCCAAGTCATAGAGATTCATTTATCAGAGCTCTAATAATGTGTGGTACTCTGTTGGATCGAAATCATAAGCCTCCTTATGATTGTAACATTTTTTTTCCATGGGTTCGGGATACTATTTCCTTGTTGACATTTTGCCTAGGATAGGAAAATGATAGGGAAGTGGGTGCTAACCTTCTTGAAATGATTTTTAATATCCATTGTGTAAGTCAAACAGTAAGATATACTTTTGTTGAGCACGTTGTTCAATCCATGCAAAAACAATTATTAATAATCAAAAAAGTTCATGTAAGACATTTAGGTTCTCATCCTACTTGTGCTATCTTCTTCTATCCATGTATCGTGCAATATTCAAGAACAAGATTGATGAGAAGACTCAGAATAGAACAGAGTGTCCAATATATTAATAGACACCTAAGATAAGGATGCATGATAACAGAAAGAACTACAACCATTTTGTAGACTTCTTTTTGGCACCAATGTATAATAAAATTACAAGCACTCCAATGCCTATATTGCAATCAACTTGGAAGTCAAATACAATTTGCTGACTAGTTCTTCATGGAAGAATACATTGTGTTAAGGTTTTATGGATCAACAGTAAAACCCTACAAACTTCCAATATATGTGATAGAGAGGGTATTTGCATTGGAATATGTACAGAAGTTGGAGAGCACAAATAGGCACTCTCATGGTCAACAAAAGAAGAGCGTATTTTCTTCCTTATCTTTCTCATGTGGAGGGTTCACATTTGAGAGAAAAGCATTCAATGTGGCACATGATTTTTTGACAGTTTTTAGCTTTGGTGATGAAGGTCTCTGGAAGTATGATCTAATCAGTGTAGTTCAAGCAAGGCTTAAGAAAAATGGGAAATCTTCAGCATTATGTCAACATGAAAGTAAACCATTGCTAGAAAAGCGTAGAAACATGGACTCCTGGGATGAGGTAAAAAAAGAGATGGAGAAAATTGCTGCTGACAATAACATTTCAACAGAAGAATTGTCATCACAAATTATGGCATTGCACACACAGAGGACAACAAAGGAAGGCATCCAAAATAGGGGGTCCAACAATTTTTATCAAAAATATTCTAATCCATCTAACAAATCTATTCCCAAAATAATTCTACAAGAATGTACAGACATATTTTGGACTCAAACCAAAATAAATAATTTTTGGACTATGAGGAAGAATCTTGGTGAACCAAAGACCAATGCATAATTTGAGACCATCGACGAGGATGTAGAGTTTAGCAAATTGTGGAATATGGAGCATCCCACAACAACATATGACAAGAGTGATGATGAAAATGACTATGAGGTTGAGGGCACTCCAACAACTACTACAATCCCTGCAATATTTGGTGGAGTCAATGAGTCCATGAAAGAAAAATATAGAAAACGGGCAAACATTGTTGAAAAAATGGGTTTTGAAGGTGGTGGTCTAGGTCCCAGAGGAGAAGGCGTTTGGTTTCCACTTGAGGTATAACTTCCATCAGATTCAAAATCAAAATCTCATGTTAAACTAGTCATTGGACTTGATTCGTCAAATTCATCACGGAAAGGTACTACTCATTACCCTCCAGGTCCAACTCCATATTTTAGAGGTTCAAATCCACAACCACCACCACATCATGGTATTCCCATTTGTGGTGAATCAAGTGCCACTACCACTGGTGGGGAATCTAAGGATAGTATTCCTATTAGTGTTCAGTCAAGTGACACTGTGATTGGTGGGGTTGGCATGGGTACTACTACTGATAGTAGTTATCTTGGTGTTGGACAAGTGCAACAATAAAATATATCTCGCAAGAGGCCACTAGTGGTAGATACTCATACTATTCAGAATCCTATATCAAGTGCCACTGCTGCTAAAAAACCATCATTTATAGATTCAGAAGAGATCCCTCAAAAGACTATAAAAATTACACATGCAAGTGACAATGGGACAGGGTCAAGAATGGTTGTCAATACTCCTCATAATGCATTAGTTAAAACCACAAGCATAGGTGGAACTGGAGCCTATGTTATTTCACCTTTCAAATATTCAATTTCTTCAGCAAGCCCAAATTTTCAATTTTGTGATTACTATGAAAATTTTGAACAGACAACAAATGCAAATAAAGAGCATTGCAGAGGATTGCCCTAACTAAAGTTTTAGAGGAACAACCTGCAAGGAACAGGGTATTTCCAACATATGACCCACACAAAGATATGATGGAGTTCATGGTTGTTATGCCCCCAAATAAAGATAAAAATCCACCACACAATCAGATAGATCCCTCTGAATTTCAAGTTAGCACCCTCCAAATGGATTTTTCCAAAGTATAAAATGTGGACAAAATTAGTGTGTCAAAAAGGACTAACGAATTGGTCTACATTTCACTGCTAAAGGTGGAGAGAGAAAAAAATAAACTGGAGAAACAAATAGAAAATTTACAGGGAGACCTGGAAAACAAAAAATCAAAGAGGAAAGCAATAGATAACAATGCAATGATTTACAGAAAAGGATAAAAAATTTGGGCTCTGCAGTAGAAATTGCAGAGCAGGAAAAGATGGAGGCAGAATTGAAGGAAATGAGGGAAAAATTGGCTAAAAGCAATAAAAAAATTGATGATGAAAGAGCCAGTTTTCAAAAATTATACAAAAGTTATGAGTTTGTTGCTGCCAAAATAAGAAAAATACAGGAACTATTGGATCATGAGATGGAAAAAGCAAAACATTTGGAAGAGGAAATAGAGGAAGAAAGAAAAAAATGTGCACAAATGAAAGAAGACCTGCACAATGCAAATGATAAAATTAAAAATTTGAAGGATAAATTGAAAGATAATATGAAAAATACAATGAAGTATATACAAGAAAACATTTGGGGGAAAATAATGCAGAGGAGTGACAAGTTGTGTGAATGGTTTGAATTGAATGAAAGTTTGAGATTAATTTACTATAAAATCAAAGGGCACATTGAGAAGAGCATACATGTTTATTCAAAAGAGGATATGGCAAAATAGATTTTGCAAGTAGTCTACAGTACTAGTGACAGCTATTTGGCATCCAAGGGAATTAACAACCGCATTGATGCCACCGTTAAGACATCATCTATCCTTCAAAAATGCCAGAAACTAAGGGAAACATCAGAAGTTATGGATAAAGGTGGCAAAAATATATTGAAGCTACAGGAAAAGACAACTACTTTGATTAAACTTGGTTTTCGTAAGTCTGCTGACCCATCAAATAAATTCATTGGAAAAGAAGCTTACAAAAAAAGCATGGAGAAAAAAATGAAGTCTGATTTAGACTTGCTTCCTAAGAACACAACTCCCCAAAGCTTTCTGGAATTCATCAAACCATTTACAACTTTGAATGCAGTATTGGGTGAAATAGATGTCAAGTCACTCTTCTAAATATGAACTGTTGATGAAGTTGCATTTGACTTTCCATAGTTTAAAGAATATTGACCTTCCATCAGACGAAGAGTGGAGCACCCTACAAAAACTGGCACAAAAATCTCAAGAATCATAGTATGTATTGCACAATTTTCTTCTTTTACTCTTAATTTCAAGGTTTTATGTGTTTTCTATTTGGAATTTGGCATTGCCTGAAATAACTCTATTTTATGAGTAGGAAAAAACCAGCACTCGTTATTGCTAATCCATCCTATGAATCTATGATGTACAGTGCAAACCTCCAGCCTGTAAATTTGTATTCTCAAATTCTCCCAAGTTTTAACATTTCTGCATTTCTCTATTTCTGATTTCTAGGTTTTGGGCACTACTATTATCTATATTTAATTTTTCATGGCTTGAATTAATATTTAATTTTGAACTCTATTTTTTGAACAGGAGACATGTACCAGTTGTTAAATTGCTAAATTTCTAATCCGACCTGTGATGGTCATGTAAATTTGTGTTGAGTTTGTGATACTGATGGCAGTCGAGATGATATATTCAATGTTTAGTGCCTTAATAATTGATTTTGATGTTGAGTCTTCACATGTTGCAAATCGACTTGAAGTTGTTGTTGTTCCCTTGTTTCTATAAAAGGGAATTCAGGGTCATTTTCAAAGGGTTCTAAAACTTTGTATTGACTTTTGCATGGAGAATCACACAGAGTGGTGTATTGAATGTACTGTATCATATGGATATATTTTGAAATAATTAATGAAAATCTAAGTTCTCAACATGTCTAAATAAACATCTCTATATCAATTAGCACATTATGGTCTTTTATTATGCTGAATTAAAAATGGAAATAGAAAGTTGAAAAATACAATTACAAATCAATATTAAATTATAATCGCAAAAAGTTGACAGACTCATAAAATATCATCAAGTTACCAACCATAATAATATGCTTTTGTAATATGAATGATGAGATATGGTAATAATATTAATAAATACCAATCTCTCACAGTTGCCATTCCTCCTCATCAAATTCAGAGCTTTCTTGATTCTTGTCTGTGTTTTCTTTACTTTGAGTTTACATACCTTCGATGAACTACATCTCAATGCTACCAATAGGTCCAATACATGAGTCAATAGTCCCACTGGAACTTTGGTTTTAAGTGTTTCCCAAACCTCTTCTTTCACATTTGGAACTTGAGATTTTTAGTGCCCTATCATAAGGAAAAGTGTGGACATCATACCTAGATGTATAGAGCCTCAAGCAATTTTCCAATTTTTTATCTAGTTTATTTATTAGCTTTGATTTTAGGAACACCAAAGCACTGAAAAACTCTCTCATCTTCCACCGAGCCCAATATCATGGTAAGACATAAATCAACAAGCTTGAAATATTTTGGTATTGAATCACACAACACTAAGTTCTCACCTAGATTTTTCCAAAGCCTTGTTACTGATCCCTCTTCGCGGGGGTTCTCCATTCTTCCATATTGTTCACTCATAGTGTATGCAAAATGAGATGATCACTCTCTAAGACAAGTTTCATCTAATATTCCATTTATAGTTACTACATTCAATTCTCTGGATATGCAAAATTGTTTTATCAAAGTCAGTAGCTTACTTTGAAATTCAGTTGCACTGTTGAGGCTCCAATATTGAGGAACCCAATAGACATGGCTTTGAGTAGGTTGTCAGGAGGGAATCTTCTTCTAATCTATGAGGAAAGATCATAGGCAATTTTCTTCACAGAAGTAGTTACAGACTCAACAATCTTGTCAAAATACTCCCTTGTAACTCTTTCTAGTTGCTTCTTGGGGTGTTTTCCTAGTTCCTCGAGGTCGACCGTGACATAGAAGGGCATTGGTATCTCAATCCCCATTTGCACCAATTTGTAAAAATTTATCAGGATTGTTCAAATCTGTGAGTGTCTACCACTTAAAAAAAAATTCATGAGATAGTGTTGGTTGATTTCAATAGAGATTGTCGAGGGCCGTGCATGTCAACTTACGCACCGTAGCATATTCTGCAATATACAAAGCTCTTTTTTGGGTAGCCTTCATAATATTCCTCATTTCCTCTAGCATGGGTAGAAGAGCTACTAAATTTAAGAGTGTCTCTAGATTACTTAACCTCCAAAGAAGGTCAGGGAATTTTGGTTGCTCTGATTCATCGCAAGTTGTGTGAAATAGTCCAATCAACAATGGATATTCTGAAAAAAAATCAATGCGTTGGACCATCCAGAGGGATCAATCTAGTATCATTATCCTTGAGAAGCTTGTTCCCATTAATTATTTGATCAACAAAGTGTTGAAATTCCATAAATCTCTTGGGACTTTGAAATAAGTGTGAGTAGAGATCTCTAATTAAAATTTTAATTTTTTTTACTAGAGCATACTTGTTCACAATTCCAAAAGCTAGATTCATTTTGTGAGCCATGCAGTGAATTACAGTAATGTAGGGTGCAAAATAAGTTTCAATCTTTGTACAAATACCATTCTTGTGACCTTTCATTACTGAAGCTCCATCTGCTCCAACACACCAATTTTTTGGCAACCGTCATGTCATGTCCATACCTCCATATTCAATTAAATATTTATTTACTAGTTGAAATAAATTATTTATTGTCGCACTATCTTTCATTTTAGCAACAGATAGTAGATGAGGTTGGCGAGCATGATTCTATATAGTATAAATATGCATGCATACCCAAAAAAGTATTGTCTATTGTCATAACTTCGTCTAAAGAAAATGCAATAAAGTTTGACTCTCCTATTTTTTCCTTTACTTTCTTCTTTTTCAACCTCAACAAGACAACTTGCCCATTCCCATCCACTGTTTACTGACTAGTGACTATTAGGATAGTTAGGAACTTTCAAAAAGTGTAATAAACCACTAATTGATGGGAAATATATCATAGCACGCCCTCTGCTCAAAATATAAAAAAACAATGCTTAACTTAATAGCTTTTCCCAGTTATTCTATTTGCATTGCTTTTCCAAAACTAGGTTCAATAGAACCTTTAACTTCAGTAGGCTTTGTCTGTATTTTCTCATGAAAATAATAATCTTTGGCATTCCTCACATGCTTACATTCCTCCTTTTTTTTCCATCTTATCACTGATTTTTTAACTTCATCTATCATTAATTTTTCATAAACTTTACCCATATGCTTTTCTATGGTGTCAAATTTTAGCTGTAACCTAATTTCCTTGTTATGTTTCCAAGTGCAAATCTTACACCTGCATTCTATTGGAGGCTTGCCTTCAATTAGATTCTCCACTGGTTCAATGAATGGATACTTTGATGCCCAATAAATTTGAAAATTCCTCATTGACATATCCCACTCCCGATCCTTTTTTTTAATTTTGGTTGATCCTTTTTTGATTTGGCTTGTCTTTTCCCCTTCTATGCATTATCATCTATCACATTATCACCCAAGTTGATTGTATCATTTCGACTAACTTGAGTATCTACCAGATAATATTCTTCAAGATCATCTTGATCTGAGATATCAGGTTCACCGTCATCTTCAACATGCAGTGTAGGTTGTGAATTTTGTACTTGTACCTGTGATGATTTACCTTCTTGATTTTCACCATAATCTTTTCCAAAGCCAAAGTACGAAGACAACGTTCTGCATTTTGTTGGCCTCTCATGGCCTTACCCACATTTAGGTTTCCTACCCTTCTTCATGTTCAACCTCTCCAACGAAATAAAGGCTGCAAATAAATATCAATTTGTTGAAGAATTAATAATAGATTATAAAGTATAATATATGTTTCATTGGCCATATGACCTACAATCTAGATGTCTGAGGTCTGAATCTCCCGGCTGACCACTTGGCACTGATGGGTCCCCACTGAATAAGAATGAATTCAACAATGCAAACAGATATAGATAAATTCAAAATAATATTATAAAACTTCAAAAAATATGATCGCTCACCTCTAGGTCACTAGCAGTCGCCAATGCAGTTAACAACAATGATTTTCCTTGGTCTGAAACTTTGCTATTGTTTTAAATTCAGAGCCTAGAACCCACCAAATTGTGTAGAGATAGATGTGGTCTTTGAATTTATTTATACCAATCCTTATATGGCGAATTTCACGGGAATTTTATATGGTATATAAATATTCGGCGAATCTTGCTTAACTATAACATGACTTATGTAATTTTTGAGGTAATTATGGGTCATCCAAATAATTGGCAAATACAATATAGTTGGCGAAAATTGGGGTGAATGGAGACATGCATCGACAAAATGTCAGGTGAATTGGGTTCTCTTGGCCAACAAATCTTCATATGTCTAGAGGCGAATTATGATTGTCTATTAAGGCAACCTTGGAGAGTATAGGTGAAACAATTAAATTTACCGTGTGTCCATTGTATATTGTATTGGCAAAATCACCACATATAAACATTTAATTACATAAAACATATTGTGATCAGGCTATGGATTTGATAGAAATCGATAATGTTATGGCGACATGGCCACCCCCAGTCGATACAAAATATTTGCCATTTCCCAGGTCACCAGCGTGAAAAATTCACCATTAGTGAATATTCGCCACTAAAGTAATATATGGTTGAGTGTAGAATTGTTTCAAGAAGTAGAACAAAATTTCTTATTAGAAATTTCTTTGCTCCTTTAAGATATTTGAATGTGATCTTCTATAAATGTAACAACTTTGGTCACATTGGAAAGCAACGTAAGACTAAATTTATAAAGTAGGAAAGGAAAATGAATACATCTTCTAAAAGGAATACAAATTTAAAAGTTCTTGATAATAATAAAAAAAGAAACAAAAAAGGTTTGGAAGAGGAAAAAATGTGATTAGAAGACTATAAAGTTCATAATTGCTCAGACTGTGTTTCATGATAAGAGGTAGAATCTATGGATAGTGGACAATGACTTCTCTAATCATATGACTAGCCATAAGAGAAAAAATATCAAGCTCATTAATTGGAATGGAGACTTAGTGAAATTTCAAGATAATTTAGCTGTCAAGATTTGTGGTAAATGAACTTTGAGCATGGCACATCAGAGACACGCAATGTCTAGTATGTAGAAGTATTAAAGCATAATCTACTTAGTGTGACCCAAATGTGTGATAATGGCTACAATGTAAAGTTCAATTCTCATGGGTGTGAGTTCAAAACAACTAAATTAGGAAGATAAATTGATGGAGGAAAGAGAACTAAGAGTAGTGTTTATGATCTCAAAGAGACTCACAACAAAAATTGTTTAATGGGGCGGATTGATGAAAATTGGCTTTGACATAGAATATTGGGACATTAAAACTTTAACAATCTTGTTAAAGTGAGTTCTAAGAAGGTTATGAGGCATACGCTTAAGATTAAAAATCCAAAAAATATCACATATGTGAAATGCCAGCAAGGAAAGCAAACAAGAACCGACTTCAAATACAAAGAGCAGTCAACCTCAAAGCCATTGGAATTAGTGCATATTGATCCTTGTGGCCCAAAAAAGATAAGAGGACTAAAAGGTGAAATATATTTGATGTTATTTGTAGATGATTATTCAATAATGATGCAAGTGAAATTTTTGAAGGACAAATCATAGGCATTTAAAAGATTCAAAATATTCAGAAATATGGTTGATAAGAAAAATGACATAAAACTCAAGTGTCTCGGATTAGATAGAGGTGCAAAATTTATCTCCAATGAATTTAAAGAATATTATGAAAGACATGGCATGAAGAGGCAATACTTAATAGAAAGAACTCCACAACACAACAACATAATGGAAAAAAATAATAGAATGGTCAAAGAAATGGAAAGAATGCTACTCAATGAGGCTAAGTTGATTGATAAATATTGGGTCGAAGCAATGCACATAGTTCTATACACATTGAATAGAGTTAAACCAAGGGTTGACAATAATAAAATTCCTTGCGAATTATGGTATAAGTGACTTGCATCTATGAAATATTTCAGTGTATTTGGTAGCAAATATTTTATCAGAAGAGATGAAGATGGATGGGGAAGTTTTGAATCTAGATGTGATGAAGGAATAATGCTTGGATATTCCACTCATAAAAAAGAATACAAATGCTACATAAAGTGATTGAAGACGATTGTAGAAAGTGAAAAATAAATATTGATGAGAACATGCAACACATGGAGCACAATACAAATAATTGTGCAAAAGAATCTAATTCAGAAGAAGCGGATGATAAAGAAGTTGTTGATAATGAACAACCATAGGAAATTGTTGAGAAGACTCTAGCCAAATATGTGTAATTGAAACATCCTAAACAACAAATAATTAGAAACAAATATGAAGGTGTGCAAACACGAAGAATATTTTCAAAAACAAATGAACAAGTAAATATAGCTCTATTTTTTGAATTTGAACCCAAGATATTCAATGAAGACAACAAAGATGAAAATTGGAAAAAGGTGATGGAAGAAGAGCTACATCAAATTGAGAATAATAAAATATGGGAATTAGTTCCTAGACCTACAAATAAACTCATGATTGGCACTAAATGTTTTTTTAGGAATAAGCTCAATGAAGATGGTATATTTGTGAGGAACAAGGAAATATTGGTTTGTAAAGGGTATGCACAAGTTGAAGGCACAGATTTTGAAGAGACATTTTCCCATGTAGCTTGATTGGAAGCAATAATAATTTTTTTAGCATTCTCTATTAATAAAAAAAAAAAATTCTATCAAATGGATGCAATCAACATTCCTGAATGGCAATCTAGAAGAGGACGCATACATTAAACAACCAAAAGGATTTCAATTACCTGATAATGTGGAATATGTTTGCAAATTGAATAAATATATGTATGGACTAAAATAGGCACCACAAGCTTCATATTCTAGGCTGGATAATCATGTTCAACGACAAGAATTCAATAAGGGTAGTGTCAATAATAATATGTATTCTAAATCAGAAGGTAAGAATAGGTTAATTGTAGTAATCTATGTTGATGATATAATATTTAGAGGAAATGATAATAGATTGTGCAAATAATTTTTTGAACAAATGCAATCTGAATTTAAAATGTCATAGATGCTTGGAGAACTTTCGTCTTTCTTGGACTATAGATTTCGCAGTTAGACAAAGGGATATTCATATCTCAAAAAAATAATGCATAGGAGATGCTCAAGAAATTTGAGATGGATTATTCTAAGCTTGTTCATACACACACCAATAGTGACTAGATGCAAATTGAGTAAAAATGATGAATCACCTGATATAGATTAGACAATGTATACATCCATGATAGGTATTCTTTTGTACCTTACTACATTGAAACTAGACATCATGCAAGTGGTTTGTATAGTATCTATATTTCAATCTGCTTCGATGGAATCTCATGTTAATATTGTTAAAATAAGTTTTAGGTATCTAAAAGGTATTGTTGACTATGGCTTGTGATATCCCAGAAGTGATGACTTTACTTGAACAACATATACAAATGTTAATTGGGTAGGATATGTAGATGAAAAGAGAAGTACTAGTGGTGGAGTGTTCTTTCTTGGAGATGGATTGGTCTCTTGGATAAGAAAGAAATAGGGATTTGTTTCCTTAGATCTACTACTATAAATTTGAGTACATTGCAATTGCTTCATGTTGCAAAAAAGTCTTATGGAAGAAGCAAATACTCAAGGACATCAAGACAAATTATAATGAACCCATCTCGATATTTTGTGACAATACAATTAAAATTAATATATAAGTGTAGCATCATAAAATTGCAACCTTGCAATTTTTAACTGCATTTGGGTCTTTGCATTGGTGGATGAATCCCTAAGCCTGATTGGAGACCAAAGACATGTTGAAACATCAGAAACTTGCATTTTCTACCACCCTGCACTGCCTTTTTGTCACTGCCTATCCTAAATTATGGCAAGACAGAGGCATGGCACCCCTAACCCCCCTAGGAAAGGGGTGTGGTTCCCCCATCCATGCCCCTGTCCCTGCCCTATTTTGGGCCTCCCTTGACCTAATCCTACATTAGGCTTGTCAATTGTGAGAGGGAAAAAGTTTGCCTATGTCGGCCTAAGATGGAAAATTAGTTAAATACCCCTAGTTGGCAAGTATATAAGCAACATTTCCCCTCCTATTTGCATAAGTTGGAAAGAAGATTCCAATAAGCAAAAATTAAGTTCATGAGAAAAGCTATGATAAGCGACAACAAGTTGATCATAAAGCGCATTCAAGCATTCAGCATTCCAAGTCTCCTTTCAAGGCTAGGTGTTGTATTCAAGTCAAGGATTCAACCATTGAAGAGGAGATCTCTACCAACATTCAAGACATTATATTCTACATATCCTTTCAATCAATTCTATCAACATTTCAATTGCACCCTCTCTTGAGGTGAACTTTACTTCAGACATTTCCTTTCATTTACTTGCAAGTATTTTCAATCACTTGGTTAATTCCAAAACAGGGTTTGACTTGAAGGCAAACCCCCAATCCCAACAACATTTCCTCTCTTTTTTGTGTGTAGGTTGTAGGTGCGCAGCTATAATTGCAGGTTTAGACTCCATTTTTAGACACGGAAAAACTCTTTTCAGCAAGCAGATTTTTCGAAGGACCAAGTACACTTTCAACCCGGTCCCAGCAACTTTTTCTCAAATCTGCAAGGGAGCTTCGTCTCGAAATCTTACTGCTAATTCCAGGTGCATAGTTTCATCTCGCATCTCTATCTCAAGATATAATTGTTTCTTTGTCTTCTTTACACTTAGTCTCAATTCACTTGATTCAACTTGTCTATTTTAAAAGAGGGTTACTTTACTTTCCAAATTTATTGCAAATTCCCTACAATTCACTTAGCATTCAATCTCTTTCCATTGAGATTGGATCTAGTGAATTCAACCCCCTCTTTTAAATGTAATGTGTGTGAGAAGTTGAAGGGAATCATTTGTGAAATTTTCACTCCTCTTTTGAGGGGAGTAAAGCTTTCCACTTGATCTCCTCTCATCACTTTTCACCACATTACATTTTGGTGAACCTGACATCTTACATGATTTACATTAAAAATTATTGCATATTTTTCATTTACAAGTTTAATTTCCTTACAAAACTTAGTGGTGAATTCATTCAAAACCCTAGTTGTCAAAATTGAACTTGTGTTTTTCAAAAATTGCTATCTATTGACTTAGATCTGAAAATTACTTTGTTTGTCAAATTCAATTCTTTCATTGTCTTGTTCAATTTGCAAATCAAATTTACAAAATTAAGTGGTTCATTATCAAAACCCTAATTTTCAAAAATCAATTTGAATTTGTGCAAACATTGGATTCACATTTAATTTTCATATTTAGGACCATTTTCAAACTTGTCTTCTTGCCTAAAATTCAAAATTTTAATTTCCCTCCTTTTTTCCAAAATTAAAAAATTTCAAAATTCAGTGGTTAGGCCCTAAAACCCTAATTTTCAAATTTACTTGGATTTTGTGCAAATTTCAATCAATTTCAATCGATTTCAATTTTCTAAATATTATTAAGGGTGACCCTATCCATTAGGTTTGACCTTTTTCAAATTTGCAATTCAATTTCTCATCTTTTTCAAAACCCTAATAGGGTCCTATTTTGACATTCAAACCTTATTTTCGCCTATCTAGAGATCATAAAATCAACCAATTTTGGGGGTTTAGCTCTAAAATCATCGTAGCTTTCATCCTTGAAAATTTCTGAAAAAGTTGGGCAGACCAGGTACACTTTCAACCAAGTGCTCGGTTTTTTTCTCGAAATTTTGAGAGACTGTTATGACTGTATTTAATTGCTTAAATCCAAAAAATTGGTTGATTTTGTCGAATTTTGATCCCTCTAAAATCAAAAATATTTTCCAATTTGAACATTACAACTTTCAAGGAAACATTTAAAATTAAGTGGTTAATTATAATCTATCCTAATTTTAAAACCTTAATTTTGTCAATTTTAATTAAGTGGTATCCCATTGGCCCTAATTTTAAATTTCAATTTATTTTTATCGTAAATTTTCTTGAAAAGTGTATCATTTCTTCTTTCCACAAATTTCAAATTATCTAATCATCATATTGTATTATTCAATTTTGCAAACTTTGTTCCCAACATTAAAAACTCAAATTCAAAATTCATTTTTTTTCTCTAGTTCATGAGTTTTACAACTATTAGTCCTACCTATACTATCCTCGTTAGATGGAGCATTAGAATTAAGGCTTCCCAAGGTTTAATTCCTAGAGAGATGGAGCCTAATTTGGGTGACTTCTTCAATGAGGATAATGCTAATTCTTCCTGTCTTAATAACATCCCGATCTACCCAATTGATGATTCCCATGATGAAGAAGAAGCTTTGACTAGAGTTTCCATAGATCAACTATCAAAATTGGACAATAAATTTGGCAATTTCCAATATTGGATCTCCTAAGAATATCCTAATAGTGAAGCTCTTCCATTAATTGAAGGTCAAAAATGCATGATTCAAAGTGATAAGAATGGAATTGATATATTGTGTGGTATTGCTCACATTTTTTAATCTAATGTTATGCCTATGAAGAGTTGTGCTAAGACCTTAAGCTATTCAAAAACTTCTACACAAAACAATTATTCTATTACTTTGACCACTCCAATGACTAGCATTCCTACTTTTAGTTCAAACATCATGGCTACATCAACTCAAAATTTCATACCTAAAACCATTAGTCATGGGGGAAATCTCTCTTCTTCATTCAATCCTCCATCTTTATCTATGCCTTCAATGAGTATTCCTATCATCTCTCAACCAGTCAATGTGACACAAGGGAACAATTTGTTCAATAATTTTACTCCTTTTAGTGTTCCATTTCCTACTCTATCATCACCTATGCCTACTTACCATAGTGTTCCACCACCCTATTCTCAATCAATTCCTTCTTTCAATAACATCACACCACCTTCTCAATCAAACATTTCTAACATAAGTTCTTCAATCGAAGCAACCAAATGTAATAGCCTTGCCCAAACTGTGTCATCATTGCAACAACAAATCGCTTCTATGAGTCAATCCAAGTTTAATGTGTAATACCCTAAAAATGGTCATCTAAACCATGGGCCCCTAATCTCGACAACATCACCAAGGTCCTAACCAAAGGCAATTAAATCAATCTTGAGCACATTATTAATTCTTCAATCATCAAATGTCACATGGCAAGTCAATTACTCAATATATTTATTTAATTAATTGAATCATTTCAAGAATATCATTTTGATCAATTATCCTGTTTAATTTATTAAATATCCTAGCATATTTAATTAATTAATAAATTTGTCATTTAATCATGCAAAAGGAATTAATTTATTACAAAAGAGGAATTAATTACAAAGCAAGAGTTCAATTGAAAATAAAATAAAAGACTTGAATTGAGAGAAAAATCAAACTTGAGATATTATTTCTTTTTCTAAATTTAGAACTTGAAATCAGAAAAGTAATTAATTGAATTATTCTCTAAAATTGGAACTCAAAGCTTTTCAGAAAAAGAAGTTCAATTGCATTGAAAAGACTCTTTTCTTGAATAAATCAAAGAATTGTCTATTTTTATCACAAATGCATGGAATTAATTTAATATTATTTTCCAATGCAACTTGAACTTCTTATTTAAATGCATTTCAATTAAACTATAATTGGAATCTATCTCAAAGTTAACTGAACATGATTTCTCAATTATTTCAATTAATCCTAAATTGAGCTTTTTCATCATCTCTCTTGTAATTCCCTATAAATTCAGCCTTTAGCTCTCATTCAATTCACCCCAGAGATTTTTTAGAACACGCTTGGAGATTATTATTACGCTAATTTTTGCTCTGCAGTCATTGAATACATTGTGCTTTTTTGATATTATTGCATCTTAGTTTAGCTTTTTCCATATTTAGTTTACACATATTGCTTGAATCCATTATTGCTTGAATCCATATTGGTTGAATTATTCATTCATCTTTCATCCATTTTAGCTTAATATCATGCTCGTATAGATTAAATCCTTCGTCTTGGTGTAGTCTAGTCACTAGTATTGCTTATAAAAATCTGAGAGCAATCTTATACTCGCATCTTTTAGAAGGCAATTAGTCGATTTTTTATGGTTTATTATTTATTGATTATTGATTTACTAACCATACATGTAATGACTTAATTGAAGTGTTGTGCTTGCAGCTTCAGACCTTTTTTCACACACAAATATCTGGCACCCACCGTGGGGCCAAAGACTACATTTTTTCGGCCTCCAAGACTGACTTTTTTATTTTTGTTATTTTTTAGATTTTCGTCCATACAGTCTCTACATCATCTTGTATGCCATTTCCCATAGGCTGAAACGACAAACTGCAAGTATCGTACGAAATGGAATAATGTATCATATGAGAAGGAATCTTGTACCATACGATCTGGTAAACTCTGTCATATGGCTCTGTATTTTTCTGGTTAAAAAGAGACAAAAAAACAAATTTCAAGATTTTTGTTTACTGTTCAAATTGATTATTCTGATGACTGACCTCGGTTGTTTATCTGTCTATCTTAGAATTTTTTCACAGCCTAATTAGTTTTTGCATAATGCTTGCCGAAGAATATGCTTATCACACAAAGACAATGTGACTACTGATTTGTTGTCTTTGCAGGTTGCCTAAGGAGAATCGACCAAACATCGTGTATACTTTCAATTCATTTTTAGACACCTAACTTTCTATCTGGTTAATGAACAAATCTATCTTTCATGTTTTTAGAAGATTCTGAGAGGTAGGAGAGTATGCTCTTGTCTTTTTCTAGACAATCAAAAATCCAGACCCTTGAGGCTTTTTCTTTGTTTGAGATTTGTACATCTTTAGCAGGCTTGCCGTCTCGAGGATCTTAAAAACTCTTAAAGCCTTTATGGCTAGTGTGAGGGGAACGACCTAAGTGGGAATGGCTAAATGCCAAGTACTCCGACCCACTATAAAATAAACGTGATTTGATGAAAATCAAGTCAATGACAGTGCTCGAGAA
Source organism: Cryptomeria japonica (assembly GCF_030272615.1). Lineage (NCBI taxonomy): Eukaryota > Viridiplantae > Streptophyta > Pinopsida > Cupressales > Cupressaceae > Cryptomeria > Cryptomeria japonica. The sequence goes on from NC_081414.1 coordinate 244,923,739, forward strand.
TAGCTCTCCTTCGTACCTTCGGGTATATTAAACCTTGGTTTTCAAGGTTGGGAGACCTCTTAATTGAGTTTATACCTCAATGCACCGAACGGACCCCTTACTAGATCCAATTAAAATTAGAAGCTACCCGGTTCACCTCCGAAAGGGGGATAATCTTTGTGCAAGAGAGATAGTAACTCTCCCAAGATATTTGTCATTTCTTGCCCCCATTAGTGTTTGGAGTCAGATAATACGGCGTTGAGAATCCATTGCGTGAAACTCAGTGGCCATATTCTGATTAGCTATTGGGTGTGTACCTGAGTCTACAAGAAAAGGTTTTCTTCCCTCATCAAATTCCGTAGGGCTTGCATGTTGTGATTGGAGTTACTATTCATATTACGTGTTTTTCATGTTTTCATCCCTGCAACAAAAATTGAAATACCAAAAACTGGAGAAAACAAGAAATAATTCAGTGATCAAAAACTTTGTCCATGTCAGAACTAGTCCATCCTAAGTCGAAGTTCTGTCCAAAACTAGTCTATCCTGGTCCAAAATCAGTCCATCTCAGAATTGGTCATACTCAGCTATCGAAAAACTTAGAATCTTAGTCTCTGCCCTATGAACAGGCGTATGAATCTGATCATTTATCATCCTGCACCGTATCCTGTGTCGTACGAGTCTGATAATTTGTCGTTTGAGCTCATTCCTTTGTCGTATGAAACCCAGTAGTCTTTCATCTGAAGCTAAAACCTATGTCATACAAAACATAACTGCACTGAATTTTTGTCGTTCTAGACATACCCATTTGTCGTACGGTACTAGGCAGCAACTCATACGAAACAGAACTATTGTCGTCCTGAAGCTATTAAATTGTCATCCTTCTTAGTAAAACCTATCATATGAATCTCTGATTTTGTCAATGTAGAGCAGTCAAACTTTCCTCAAACAACCTACAGCGAACATAATACTAGTTATCATCATCCTAAGCATAAATAGATCAAGACAATGTACCTCTGTCATTTGCGTTGCATGATTTGGTTGATCATCTTTCAGCTAGTTCAATCAACTACCTATCAAACCTAAGTCACTTAGATAACATCTTATACAGGATAGATCCTTCCTGAAACCAGGCCGAATCTTAGTCACTACTCTCGAATCAACTTAGATAAAAGTCTTATATAGGATAGACCTTTCTTAAAACTAGACTAAATCTCAATTGCTTCTCTCAAACAATACATTAACTGAACAACTAGCTCTGAAATTGATCTTGACCTCTACATCACAAACAACTTTAGGTCACACTAATCCATAAAAATGCCTACTCAAACCAGGAGTTCTCGTAAGAAAGAAGCCAAAGGCAAAGGAAAAACATTCACATATCAAGATAACCCATATTACATGGAGGAACCGCTCACTGACAAACCTTTGTCATCAGGAGTATCAATTTTTGATGAATCTGAATCTCCAACTATACATGAGACAAAATACAATGATAAAGACAACCTTAATGTTCATGAAACCGATAATGATTCCTCATCAAGTGAAGCTGAAGAAGACACTGAACCTCCAGAAAAAGATATTTGTGATTGTCAAAAGGATAAAGACTTCCGAAAAATGATGAAAGTTATCCTGGCTTGAGAAAAGGAAGACTATTTCTTAGAATTAGCAAAACAAGGTGCCAAACTCCCTACTAGATATGATGTTCAGACACTCATTACTAAAAAGGAAGAATCACCTATACTCATGGTACACAAACAATTACTAGCCTTACAGACTGAAATCAAAGAATTGAAGAACAAGGATAGGTCCCCAAAACAATATTCTCTAGAGACAATATGCCCTTTTCCATTTGACAAGAATCTATAAAAGCCTCCATTTCCTTCACAAGTTGAGATCACAAAATTTGACAAATATGATGGTACCTCAGATCCTCAAGATCATGACAAAGAGTTTTGTGTTGCCTGTATGGAGTTCATGCATGATCAAACGTATCTCATGAGCCTTTTCCCGAGGAGTTTGGGAGGACAAGCCATGGAATGGTTCTCAAGTCTACCTAAAGGAATAAAAACATTTGAATAACTAATCCAACTATTCTTACAACAATAATCATACAACATTCAACATCTTGTGACTATGATCGAGCTTTGCAATACTAAACAAAAAACAAGGGAGCCTTTTCTTACTTTCCTCCAACGTTGGAGAAAGATGTTCTTCGAGTATTCACGACCTATCCCAAATTCTGATAAAATGGACATATTCATCAACAACTTGGTCCCAGAATTGAAATATAGCATCCAAATGCAAGTACACCCATCATTTAACAAAATGGTAGATAATGCCATTCAAATGGAAGATGTGCTCATAAAGAAGGGGGATATCTCACCTTGGAAAGAAACACAACCAGGATCTATCTCTAAAGAGAAGAACAAGTATTGGAAATTAGGCAAAGACAACAATAAGAATGTTGTTAATGACAGAGTAGTAGACACTGTTAAAACCAACTCAAAGCCCACGATATTCAACTTGACTAGGGGCACACAAGCACTTAAAGTTGTTGAAGCTGCAATGGAAAATCCTCCAAAGAAAACAAAAGAATGGTTCAAAGAGAAGCCTTGGCTTTCCAAACCTAAGCGTGATTTCACTCCTTTCGAAGAATCATATGAATTTGCTTTCAAAAATCTGTTGGCAAACAACCTGATAATGTTACCAGATAACTCCAGACCATATGATCCATAAATCAAACCAAAATGGTGGAGAGAAAATGAATAATATGATTTCCAGCGAAATAAAGGTCACAACACAAACAACTACATGAAGCTCAAACATGAGATTCAAGATCTCATAGACGCTGGTAAAATTGTTGTCGGGAATCACCCGACTAATGTTGATCACAAAGCATTTAAGGACCATTTGCCTGTTTACGAATGAGGTGATTCCTCAAAGACCAAAAGAGGTGCCAAAGTAAATTATACTTATACCAACAATGACAATGTCATCAACATGATTGAGCCTTCCCAATCAGAATATTGCAATGTGGTTATAGTCCAAGATAAACCAAATGAATCACAATATGCAAGAGCTCTGACCTATTCTCAAAACAAAGTCACTCTCCAAGGAGCTAGTTCTTCCAACCTGGCTCAAGAAACATCAAACTCACCAGCCTCATCAAACAAACAAAAAGAATCAACCTTGGATAAATTTAAAAGGCTAACTTCAACATCATCCTTTGGATATAGCGTTGTTGAACAATTGAAAAGGACAAATGCTCAAATCTCAATCTTTGAATTGCTAAAACTCTCGTCTACTCACAAAGAGATCTTAGACAAAGCATTTCTCACCACTAATGTTCCCAAAGATTAAGATATTGATCGGTTTCAGTCTATGCTGGGTCATCTAACTTCACCTCACTATCTGACCTTCTCTGAAGAAGATGACAACTCACTAAATCATCCACATAACCAGCCATTGCATATTGAAGTCATGATCCATAAACATAAAGTCAAACGTGTTTTGATAGATGGAGGCACGGGGTTGAATATTTGTACTTACACAACTAGGATTCTCTGAAAATGTCATTGATCCCACCAAGAAAATAACAACTAAAGCCTATGATGAAGAAGAAGGACCTCTAAAGGTCTAGTATCATTACCAATCAGAGTGGGACTTGTAGAAAGAGATGTCATTTTCCAGGCACTTGATCTTACTTTTTCCTACAATATCTTACTGGGCAGGCCATGGATTCATGAAATGAAGGCAGTTCCATCAGCATACCATCAATGCTTAAAATTTCCTTATAATCGAACAGAGGTCAGTATTCCTGTTGATACAAATGTCACTTGTAATGCATTAATAAAAGGTGTTGATACTTGTGTACCTCATAATAGGGTGGCCTCTACAAGTGAAAATCTAGAAGCTCTGATGAAATACTCGGAAAATAAATTGAAGATCACAAATACCAGCATGGATGGCTACAAGATAGAACCGGTACTTTCATTAGTCTCTCTCCCTCCATCACCAAAACAGTTGGGCAAACCATCAGAGGCTATGAGAACACATACTTCAACTCCGAATATCATAAATGATGGTTTTTTTGTATAGTCTTCTACTTCCTTGGTAGATGAAATAGAAGAGGATGTTGTTCCTAATTGGCTTTTTAAGGAAGATAGTCAAAATGAGGAAGTATGACATTGTGAGATTTCTCCAAACCATATGGTCCTGGATACAAAATGATCCAATGCATGGGATATTCAGGTACTGGTCCTCTGGGAAAACATCAAGAGGGTATCATTGAACCAATTTGGCTACAAACAAAGACCATAAATGATAAAGTTGGACTGGGATACAATCCAGGAAAAACATCAGATCAAAAACATGCTTCTAAGTCTAAGTGGCAGAAATAGATATCGCCTTCAACATTACATGAAACAAACACTCAACAAACTCAAGCAAAGTGTGTAAAAGAGAAAGAGGAATCAACAGTCAAGAAAGAAGAAATAGTCAGCACTCAAGCTCCAATGGTGTCAGCTACAATAATACAAGGAGTTGAGGTCCCAGAGGATATAAGAGATGAAGTAGTTAGAATCAGAGAATTGTTTGCACCGCTGAAAATTCCAGTTACATACACTGGTAGGTGACAAGTAGAAGATTCAGAGACTGACTCAAATGAGTATGAATGGGGTCCTGACCACCTCTCAGATACATCTAGTACAAAAATTCTAGAAGAGTCTACTAGTACCATAGATGATACTCAAGAATTGATGCGCATAAAACTAGAGAAGGAAATACAGGAAATTAGACAAAAGAGACAAGCAAACTATGAACAAGGACTAAAGGAAGGAAGAATACCAGAAAGGTTTCATCTATGTACCCCTATACTAAGACAGAACAAATCAGGTATATCACTACACAAAAAGAGTTAGAAGCTATAGGAAAAAGAACCAGTTATCAGTCCAAAAGAAGCTGAATGGAGTAAACGACAACAAATCACAGAAACAATAAGATCATGTCAACAGGTATGTCAAATACAAATAATAAATGAGACAAATCTTGAAGGAACTTGCAACATTAAAGATGTTGGTATTGATACCATACATATACTCACTAAATCACTTGAAGAAGACTCGAAAACTTCATCTGATGACTCTGATGACTCTAACAACAGTCCTATTCAAGACAATATCTACTCAACATCAAATTTTGAATCATCTGATGCAAGCAATGAAAATCTGTCTACTGATCTTATCGTTGTCGAACCACGATATGAAGTCCAATCTGGCGTAGAGAACGATGCTACAAGTATGTCTATTGGATTAGGTCAACTAAATATTAACGTGAACTTTAATAATCATGACCTGACTCTTCCTGGTCTTGAGACACTTACACAAGGTATCCTTCTAGAACTTGACTTTTCGATCCATAGTTGTGATGACAATACCGTGAATGCTCTTGGACCTGTCCAACATTTATCCTTACTACATCCAAAACTAGTTGACTGTACTTTACAAAACCAGCCCATGAATATACCTACTTTTGCCAATGACTATACGTTAGCTTATTATCTCAATGCAGTTGAACCTATGGACTCTTCCACCAGTGAACAGAGTGAAAACATGACTGAAGCAGATATTACGTATCTTAGTCGCAAAAAAAAGAAAAATAAAAACAAAAGATCCGATGGCGAAAACCACATTGTCGCGGTGTCAGAATCTAAAAAAGAGAAAATAAAGGACATACCTAAGGGTGAAAACCTCTCTGAGGCACCTGAAGCTGAAATACTTGATATACTGCCATGTCATTTCCAGGAAAGGTCTTCTATATTGATCAAGCCAACTTAGCCAGTGAACATTGGGAGTCAAGAGACACCACACATCATTCATGTAGCTCAATCACTATTAGCAGAAGAATTGAAATATTTCACTCATCTATTCTCAGAAAAGAAAAGAAAATTTGCATGGAAGTACTCTGATATGCCAGGCCTAGATCTTGATCTCATCATGCACCATCTTTCTATCACACCAAGAGTTAAACCAATCAAGCAAAAACTTTAAAAGATGCACCCTCATGTGGCACTGCTAGTTAAGGCTGAGTTAGAAAAACTGATAAAAGTTGGATTCATTAGAGCTATAGATTATGTCGAATAGATTTCAAACATAGTACATGTGTCAAAGGTAGACAAATCTATCAGAGTTTGCACAGACTTCAGAGATCTCAACAAAGCTTGTCTGAAGGATGACTTTCCATTACTAAACATTGATATGATAGTCGACATGACTGTTGGGTATGAGATGTACTCACTAATGGATGGATTCTCTGGATATAATCAAATCAAAATAGCTCTTGGAGAACAAGAAAAGACAGCTTTCACCTATGCATGGGGAACCTTTTGTTAGAATGTCATGTCATTTGGGCTAGAGAACGCAGGAGCAACCTATCAAAGAGTAGTCACTACTATTATTCATGACATGATGCACAATAATATGGAAGATTATGTTGATGACACTTTAGTGAAGACTATGAAGAGATCAACACATATTCAAGAGCTAGGTCCTATACTAGACAAAATGGAAAACTTCAAACTCTAGTCAAATCCAAAAAAGTGTGCATTTGGAGTGACATCTGGTAAACTAATTGGCTACATCATTTCAAAGAAGGGAATTGAGGTTGATCCTGAAAAGGTCCAAGCCATAATGGAAATTCTGCCTCCAAAGAACATCAGTCAAATGAGAAGTCTACAGGGACGTCTTTAATCAATCAGATGCTTCATTTCTCAGCTAGCAGACAAAGCTCAACCTTTCAATAAAGTATTGAGGAAAGGAGTAATATACAACTGGGATCAAGAATGTGAGCAACATCTTCAGAAAACCAAAGAGTACATGTCTAATCCACCAATATTGATGCCACCTATTTAGGGTAAACCATTGATCTTATACATATTAGCATCTGATTCATCACTAGGGGCACTTTTGGCACAACAAGATGACAATAAAAAGGAATGAGCTATCTATTACATCAGCAGAACATTGGTGTCTTATGAAATTAACTACACTATAATTTTAAAAGAATTCTTGGCATTAGTCTTTGCATCACAAAAACTGAGACACTACATGTTAGCACATTCAGTTAAGCTAGTGGCTAAAATTGATCCACTCAAATATCTTCTCAGCAAAGCAACACTTACAGGAAGATTGGCGAAATGGGTCATGATCCTTACAGATTTTGACATTGAATATGTGGAATGCAAATCCATAAAAAGATAGGTAATTGTTGATCAAATTGTTGAGGCTCCGCTTGAAGACACTCAACCGCTGCATATAGAGTTTCCAAATGAATCAATAATGCATCTTATTCAACAACCCTGGAAGATGTTCTTCAATGGGTCTTTTACTCAAAATGGTTCCAGTGCTGGAATACTATTTATTACTCCTTATAAGTATTCAATCCCAAAGTCTTATAAGATTTTGTTCCCTTGCACAAATAACATTGTAGAATATGAAGCTTTGGTGATTGGGATAAAGCTAGCTATTGAATAGAAGGTTACAGAATTACACATCTATGGAGATTCTCAGCTGATCATAAATCAAATCAATGATACATATCAGACTCGAGATGAGAAATTGATACCTTATAAGAGGATGGTGGATGATCTCAAGAAATATTTTGCTTTTGTATCATTCCAACAGATTCCCAAATCCACAAACAAAGCAATAGATGCTATGGCCACCTTGGCGTCTATACCTGAGTTGCAAGAATCCAATTTTTGCTTTGAATTCTTGGTGGAAGAGTTACATTACCCCACCTATGATTCTCCTAAGACCCAAATAGTCTATTCTATTATTGGACATGACTCATCTTGATACAGTCACATCTACTCTTATCTACAAGACCAAATTATACCTGAAAATCTTACCCATAATGAGAAAAGAAACTTGACCCGAAATGCTTCACGGTATGTTATCATTGCTAATGATTTATTCAAATGAGGTTTGGAGGGTACATTACTTAGGTGTCTAGAAACTGAAGAGTCTAAACATGCGTTATCGGAAGTTCATGAAGGTATTTGTGGATCTCATTCGAATGGTCTTACTTTAGCTCAGAAACTACTATGGGATGGCTACTACTGGCCAGACATGGAGAAAGATGCCATTAAATTTGCTAAGACCTATGAAAAATATCAGCTACATGGGAACCTCACACATGCTCCGACAAGGGATCTCATACCCTTCACTACACATTGGCCTTTTTAGCAATGGGCCTTTGATCTCATTGGTCAGATATATCCTACTTCATCTAATGGACATAAATTCATCATAACTACCACTGAGTATTTCACCAAGTGGGTAGAAGCGGTTCTGCTCATCAAAGTAACTGGTAAACAAATCGCCTTATTCATCTTAAACTATATCATCTGCAGGTATGGGATACCTTCATCCATCATGATTGATAATGGAGAACAATTCAAGAATAAAGACTTGGACGAGCTCTGTGATAAATTCAAAATAAAACAACATTGGTCATTAGTATATTATCCTCAAGGTAATGGACAAGTCAAGGCATCTAACAAAAACCTATTGACTATCTTGCACAGAATAGTGAACAAATCTGGAAAGGATTGGCATCTGCAGCTCAATCATGTATTATGGGCTTATAGAACAAGTATCAGAACACCTACTAGGGCTACACCTTTTTCTTTGGTGTATGGGTCCGAAGCAGTATTACCTATTGAAGTAGAAATACCATCTCTAATAGTTTCTTTGCAAGGTCTTGTTACTGATGAAGATCATAGAATATCTAGATTGCAAGAACTCGAATTGTTGGATGAGCGTCGGCAAGTGGCATTTGCTAATCTCAGATTATATCAGAAGAGAATGTCCAGAGGGTATAACAAGAAGGTTAGACAAAGAGAATTTTAGGTTGGTGACCTAGGTCTAAGAGAAAATCCTAAAAATTGCCAGTTTCAAGACAACAAAGGGAAGTTTGAACCCAACTGGTTGGGTCCCTACATCGTTACTGCAGTCTTCGGCTCTGGTGCTTATCAACTCTCAAACTCAGAAGGAGAACAGCTCTGTGAACTGATTAACACCATCCACTTGAATAAATTCTTCACTTAGCATTCTCTGCTCCAGCAACATGTACAGCTGAAAATGTCCTGAAAAAAAATAAATAAATAAAATAAAAGAAATATATATATATATATATATATATATAAAGAGAGAAAATGCCCTGGTGAAAACCTGGTAAACAGACACTTCGGTAAAAAAAAAATGAATCTCTGCCAAGCAGGTGAAAACCTAGTAAACAGGCACCTCTAGTACTCAAGCGCTCCATCTATCAATGCAATGTTGGCATTCTGGCTTTCCTGCATCTTTGCTTTCGCTTGTACATATATTTCAGACACTTTCATGACATCCTGGTTCATTGGAACCCTCATGGCTTGAAACTGATCAACATCCTAGTCTTAGGTTAATCAACAAAGCACATTACATGTCCTAAGTAGTATCAACCAAGTCACCTTTCCATTAGTGAAACCTAGTTGTCCACTCCGAATCAATCACCTGTCTCCTGACTACTGAAGAGTTTTATCACTGAGTTAACAAGCAAAATGCCATAACGGAGAAACAATCACTAAACAGTTTGACCTATGCATGAAAATTTTCTTTGTGTGTTGTCTTTTATATTGGTTTTTGATTATTATCCCTTTGAGTAACTCGAGGAAGTCTATCATGACTAAGAGGAGCAAGGATTGGGGGCATAATATTTTCTTTGCTTTCTGCTTGTAGGAATGATCCCAATGATCTAGAAACATAAAATTAACGGGGTGTTTGTGATAAGAGCCTTCACATCAAGGTGAAATCACCTCATATACCTCGACTCCGCTTATTTGTATGCTACAGGGAGGTCCACATCATTTCTTTGTTTTTTTTGAGGGAATTTCTTTATGATGTAATTTGGGTCCCTGCGAAATATGTCCAAGGATATGAATGAAAAAAGGGTCATTGCGGACAAGATAATTAAAATTGCACATTAAAAAGAAAGGAACTCTAATATGCCTTTTATGTTCATTATGCTGAGTGATGAATCTTAAGCATTTTAAATCCAGTGACTAGGTTTAGGTTACATTCTGCATCTCATTTTGCATTTCATTCTGTATTTTGTGAATTTAGAGTGATTTTGGTGTGATAATAATGATCTCTTAATTTTATGAGAGCTGAAAGCATCATCATTTCTTAGCTAAGTGGTCTCTTTTTCATCATTTCTCCGATCGAGTACTTGTGTTTTGATATGATTAGCTGCATACATAAACTATTAGGTCCCGAGGAAAACTGAGAGGGGGGGGGTGAATTAGTTGTCTAAAACTTTAAACCAAAAACAACTTAATCAATTGCTGCTTTAATACCGGTGAGATAGTCTGTTATACCAGTGGATAGATTTAACAGATAAATGCAATACCGATAAAGATTAATGCATGAAACCAAAACATAAAATCATCCACAACACATGACACCAATATTTGTACGTGGAACCCTTGTAAGGGGAAAAACCACGGTGGGAAACCTTACCCACAATCAGATGATACTATAGATAGTAAGTGTACATAAATGGGGTCTACACATGCAGAAAGGCCAAGCGCCTAGAGCTCACTGCTCAAACACAAATGGAAGTCACACTGACTACAATTGGATGGTTAAATCCAATAAGAATAAATTGCTTAAAATAACATCTTCATATGCTGGATTCAGTATTGGTGTAATGCTAATATGCCTTCACAAAAACCTAGCTTCACCTTCAAATGATGTCTTCGTGTATAGCTCTGCTTAATCTCGCATATCCCTTCACAATATACCTTCTTCGCATTCCACACATGATCTTACAAATAAGATCTTACATTTATATCATAACCTAAGACCAATTTTAGTAGGTCGGCTCTACAAGATATTGCAATAAAAACATTTTACAAACAATATAATATCCGATGCAATAATCGATTGAACATGTCGGCTTAAGGCATTTACAACATTAATTAATCATCTCCATAGCATGCCATGCTAATCTAGAAAAGATAATCCTACTGGTGTAACCCTGGATAACCCTGGACCTATTTGTCGGTAAAAGCAAATATGCAAATATGAATATGCCAATGATCAATTCATTAAGAAAAGATGTCCACACGATGTCTTTGACATTACCAAGTGTTTTCCATATCATTCCAAGTACCGGTGATCATTATATCCTGTCGGTGTACCATATACCAGTAACTGTGCAATAGTTACTTGCTTGCCGATGAATGTTGCTGGATCTCCAAAGTGCTAGTATTTTAGTAGGTGTTGACATCAATGACAAAACCATACCAAAATACCAACAATCTCCCCCTTTGGCATTGATGGCAACACAAGATGGAAAAACCATCATAGTGCCAAAATAGAAATGCCAAGTACCAAAAACCAACAATCTCCAAAAAGATCATAACCAGAAATCAAAATCTCTCCTAAACAACAATATTTCCCCCTGGGAGCAGCATGTGATTTCCAAAGTTTTTTCCATACCAATCTTTCCTTAAAAGATAATAAAGATAATGTGTTTTTCCATAGATATCTCTCCCCCTTTGACATCAAATGCCAAAGTTACAGCATACCAATTGTTACATACAAAATACCAACCAATTTCACTATACCAACTACTCCCACTGAGAAGTAGCTTCCTCATCAAAGCCGGAGTAAAATATATCTCTGTTAATTCTGTTGGTTGAAGATAGACATCAACTCTCTAAGTGTCTACCGGTGGGGTTATGACCCCAAGCTGTTCTCTAAGATACTCAAAAGTCTCCTTAGGCAAGGGTTTAGTGAAAATATCTGCAAGTTGTTCTTTAGTATTCACATAAACCAGTTGTATTTCTTTTGCTTCAACTTTTTCCCTTAGAAAATTCAGTTTGATAGAAACATGTTTTGTTTTATAATGTAATACCGAATTCTGAGATATATCAATTGCTACAGTGTTGTCACAATAGATAGCTATAGGGTCCTTGCATTTTACCTTCAAATCTTTCAATATTTGTTTAAGCCATAGTACCTGTGTACAGTTAGTTGTTGCTGCAACATATTCTGATTCTGCTGTTGATAAGGATGTACAACTCTGTTTCTTACTTAACCAAGAAACTAATCTACTTCCAAGAAAAAATGCTCCGTCGATGGTGCTTTTTCTATCATCAATGTCTCCTGCCCAATTTGCATATGTGTATGCACATAGATCAAAATTTTCATCTCTAGGATACCATAATCCAAGATTTGGGGTGCCTTGTAAGTACCAGAAAATCCTTTTTACTGTTGATTCATGATTTTCTCTGGGATTAATCTAAAATCTTGAAACAATACATACTACTTTCATAATATTAGGTCTGGTTTGTGTCAAATACAATAAACCTCCTATCATAGATTTGTACCTAGTTGGATTCATAGGTGTAGATTCATCCCTTTGTGATAATTTGTCATTTGTTGTCATAGGTGTGCTTACCGGTTTAGAGTTTTCCATCCCAAATTTCTTGAGTAACTCCTTTAAGTATTTTAATTGACTTAAGAATATACCTTTATCAGTCTGTGATATCTGCAATCCTAAAAAGAATCTTATTTCACCAATCATAGACATTTCAAATTCTTGTTGCATTTTGATATAAAAGTCTTTACACAATCCATCTTCCCCTCCAAATACTATATCATCAACAAAAACTTCAATAGCCAAGATGTCATCATTAGTCACTTTATAGTATAAGTTACTGTCAGCATTACCTTTAGAAAAACCAATCTTCAAAAGATACTTATCCAATCTTGCATACCAAGCTCTTGGAGCTTGCTTCAATCCATATAAAGCTTTCCTTAACCTGCAAACCATATCTTTGTCATCTGTCAAAGAAAATCCATTAGGTTGTTCAATATAAACTTCCTCTTCAAGATCTCCATTCAGAAATGCACATTTAATATCCATCCAATATACTTTGTAGTTCTTATGTGCTACAAAAGCCAAAAATAATCTAACTGTCTCAATTCTAGCAACCGGTGCAAAGGTTCCATTGTAGTCAATTCCTTCTTTTTGAGAATATTCCTTACACACTAGTCTTGCTTTATTTCTGATAACCTTACCATCTTCATCAATTTTGTTTCTGAATACCCATTTGGTTCCAATTACATTTTTATCTTTAGGCTGGGGAACTAATGTCCAAGTGTAGTTTTTCTCAATTTGTTCTAATTCTTCTTCCATAGCTTTAGTCCAATACTTATCTTCACATGCCTCATTAACGGATGATGGTTCAATTTGAGAAATAAGACATACCTCTTCATTTGCTAATCTTCCTCTAGTCATAACTCCTTTATGCTTGTTTCCAATTATCTAATCTTCAAAATGATTCAGTCTTATATACCGAGGTGTCTTTGTTTGTTGTTGTTCCTCAGTCAGAGTGGAATTTTCAGATGATACCAATGTAACTAGATCTTCACTCTATACTAGTGGATTCAGTGTAGGTTCATTTAAAATTTCTGTTGCCGGTTCAGAATCTATGTACCTTGAAGTTCCTCTAAATTGTTCATCAATCTTCACTTTTGTACTCTCAACAATTTTCTGCAATCTCTTATTAAAACATCTATATACTTTACTCTTAGATGAATAACCTAAAAATATTCCTTCATCACTTCTAGGATTAAATTTCCCAATGTACTCATCTCTTCTTATGTAACATTTACTTCCAAATATTCTAAAGTATTTAAGAGTGGGAGTAATACCAAACCATAGTTCATGAGGGGTCTCACCGGTTTCACCTTTGATGTGAACTTTGTTAAATGTATAGACCATTGTGCTTACTGCTTCTCTCCAATATACATGTGGCAAGTTTGCTTCAGATAACATACTTCTGGCTACATCCAAGATAGTTTTGTTTTTCCTTTCAACAACTCCATTTTGTTGTGGTGTCCGAGGTGCTGATAGTTGTCTTCTGATTCCATTCACTTCACAGAATGCATTAAACTCCTTAGATGTAAATTCTCCTCCTTGATCTGACCTTAAACATTTGATTTTCTTACTGGTTTCATTTTCAACCATTGCTTTGAACAGTTTGAACTTTCCACGTGCTTCTGATTTTTCTCTGAGAAAAGTAACCCAACACATTCTAGAGTAATCATCAATGATTAGCATGAAATATCTATCACCTTGTAAGCTTTTAGTTCTAGCTGGACCACATAAATCAGTGTGAATTAAATCAAGAGCATTATTTGATTTTTCAGGAATACTTTTGAAACTAGCTCTAGCTTGTTTTCCAAATTGACATTCCTTACATATTGTATTCTGAGGTTTGACAATTTTAGGTAAATCTCTAACTGCCCTAGTAGTACTGATCTTTACCATGCAATCAAAGTTTACATGACAGAGTCTCTTATGCCATAACCAACTTTTATCTATTTGTGCAATCAAGCATGTCTTTTCACTGTTATTCAAATGAAAGATATTACCTCTAGTTTGGTTACCGGTTGCAATTTCTAAGCCAGTTCTGTTCATGATTTTGCATTTCCCATTCTTAAATTGTAATTGAAATCCTTTCTCAACTAATTGACCAACACTCAAAAGATTATGCTTTAAACCTTCAACATAGTAGACATTGTCAGTGTTATGCTTACCATCAAGAGATAAATAACCCTTAACTCTGATTTGACAAGCTTTGTCATCTCCAAATCTTAATAACCGCCATTGTATTCTTGAAAGTTCAAGAATTTTCCTTTGTCTCCTGTCATATGATGTGAGCATCCAGAGTCAATGATCCATTCATCTTTTACCTCAATTTTAGTTGTCAAGGCCTGTTCTACTAGTTGGACTGCAGGTGTCAGTTGATCTTCTGTTATAGCAACAAAAACCCATCCATTGTCTATCAGATCTTCATCAGAATCATCAGTCACTTCTTCATCAGCTATATAACAAGATTTGTCCTTATTCTTCTTGAATCTGTATCTCTGATATTCAGGGTTAGGCTTGTATGTCCTTCTAGCTTCTTCTCTTATTCTAGCATGTCTGTCAGGGCATCTAGAAGCCATATGACCAATCTTATTGCATTTAAAACATTTAAAGGGTGCTTTACCTTCATACTTACTTCCAACTGGACCTTTAGGCATTTTTCTTGCAAATAGTGCTTCAAGTTCTTCAAGTTCTTCATTTTCTTTCCTGCTTTCCTCAAGTTCTCTTGCATAAAAGGCTTTCCAATCAGATTTGTCAAATGATGATGCAGATGAAGTTGATGCTTTGAAAGCTAAATCTGTCTTTATAGTAGCAACAGGACCAAATTCATCAATTTCAAAGGCTGAAAGTTTTCCAATCAATGTATCCCTAGTTACTGATGTATTAGGCATTGTTCTTAGCTCATTTATTGCAGTAACCTTCATTTTGTATGCTAGTGGAAATCCTCTTAAAGCTTTTGAAACAATTTCATCTTCACTTAAGGTTCCTCCACAACATTTTATACCTAAAAAAATTTCATTTACCCTTTCCATAAAAGCAGAAATCCTTTCATCTTCTTCCATTTTTAGATGTTCATACCTGACTCGGAAGCTTTCAAGTTTTGCAATTTTGACCGTGGAATCTCTTTCATTCAGTGTTTCCAAATGATCCCAGATAGCTTTAGCAGTAGACCTATCTGATAGTCCCATGATTTGTTGATCTGATAATGCACTCAAAAGTACTTCTCTTGCTTTGCAATCATTTTCCTCATCTTTTGTCAAGTTAGGTGGATTAGGTTGACTTTGAGTAGGAGCACTATAACCATTCTTTGTAACATCCCAGATATCCTTTCAAATGCAATTTAGATGTGTCTACATTCTGATCTTCCACATTCCATAGTTGGTTCCATCAAGTTTAGGACTATCCTTCCTGAAATAGTTAGTAGACATTGGATCTCCTCAAGTTATTAAACTTCTACAAAAGAGGACTAGGCTCTGATACCAATTGTTAGGTCCTGGGGACAATTGAGAGGGGGGATGAATCAGTTGTCTAAAACTTTAAACCAAAAACAACTTAATCAATCACTACTTTAATACCGATGAGACAGTTTGTTATACCGGTGGACAGATTTAACAAATAAATGCAATACCGATAAAGATTAATGCATGAAACCAAAACATAAAATCATCCACAACACATGACACCAATATTTGTACGTGGAAACCCTGTAAGGGGAAAAACCACGATGGGAAACCTTACCCACAATCAGATGATACTATTGCAGATAGTAAGTGTACATAAATGGGGTCTGCACATGCAGAAAGGCCAAGCGCCTAGAGCTCACTGCTCAAACACAAATGGGAGTCACACTGACTACAATTGGATGGTTAAATCCAATAAGAATGTACTACTTAAAATAACATCTTCATATGATGGATTCAGTACCGGTGTAATGCTAATATGCCTTCACAAAAATCTAGCTTCACCTTCAAATGATGTCTTCGTGTATAGCTCTACTTAATCTCGCATATCCCTTCACAATATACCTTCTTTGCATTCCACACATGATCTTACAACTAAGATCTTACATTTATATCATAGCCTAAGACCAATTTTAGTAGGTCGGCTCTACAAGATATTACAATAAAAACATTTTACAAACAATATAATATCCGATGCAATAACCGATTGAACATGTCGGATTAATGCATTTACAATATTAATTAATCATCTCCATAGTGTGCCATGCTGATCTGGAAAAGATAATCCTGTCAGTGTAACCCTGGATAACCTTGGACCTATTTGTCGGTAAAAGCAAATATGCAAATATGAATATACCAATGATCAATTCATTAAGAAAAGATGTCCACACAATGTCTTCGACATTAACAAGTGTTTTCCATATCATTCCAAGTGTTGGTGATCATTATATCCTGCCAGTGTACCATATACCAGTAACTATGCAATAGTTACTTGCTTGCCGGTGAATGTTGCTGGATCTCCAAAGTGCTAGTGTTTTAGTAGCTATTGACATCAATGACAAAATCATACCAAAATACCAACAATATCTTATATAGATTTATATATTTCATTATTACTCATTTGTATTCATCTTATTGCATAGAAAAATGAAAACATTGCATTACTCATTACTCATGTACATTTATCTATTTGCATGTGAAAAGAAAAAAAAAACATCCATAATCAATTTGCATTACATACATCCATACTAAAAGATATGCATACATATAGAATAAAGCATATAGAACAACATCTCATAATTAATCAACACAAGTACAATGAAATCAAATCAAGAGCTCGTAAATCAGCTGTCCTAAGTCCATTTTCGGGATCGAAATCGAAATCTGATGTCAATTCTCTAATCAAAATTTCATGATGTTGACCACTTAGCGTTTTCATCAGATACTCATTCTCGCTTCAGCTTTGCGCTCAATTTCTCATCAATCAATGCTAAATCTTAATTTTTATTCTACACAACAACTTTGCACTCAATTTCTTATCAATCAACGCCAAATTTTCAAAAATTCCTCTGAATCAATTTGTGCTCAAATAACTTATTATCGCTCAAAATTGCCTATAATCATGTACCCTCGCTATCTTTCGATTTCAATCCCGAGGGGGCATACTCATGACCTTATGACCTCACATCTTCAAAGTTGAGAGACAATTTTCAAATCTTCATAAAAAATCAAGCAAAACTCTTTTTCAACTAAAGAAAATCAATCAAATCTTATTGCTAAGGAGCATCTCACTTTCATCGCTTCACATCAAGTTGAGATCTCTCGATCATCAAAATCGAATCAATTGCTAGGGGAATATCAGTTTCATCGTTCAAATCAAGCTGATATTTGTCTTCATCTGAATCAATCTCTTAACATTACTCAGTTTCATCGCTTTTCATCAAGCTGATTATTCGTTTAAACTCAATCAAAACTTTAAAGAGTATCTTCGATCACAGGCTCAATCTAAGCAAGTGTTCAGTTTCATTGCATCGAATCAAGCTGGACAGTTTATTTTTCGCTCATCGTATCTTGATCCATCAAGTTCAAGATCGATTTTATCTTCGCTCACTGTGTCTAGTTTAATCAAGTTCTAGATCAGTAAGATCCGCTTCTTGATCAATCAAGTTCAAGTTCAATATCTTTGTTCTCTATCGTTCCTAAGTTCAATCAAGTTCGGGATCGGTATCGCTTTAATTAGACTTTTATTCAGCTTCATCGTTTCAAATCAAGTTAAACACCTTGCTCTTTATCTAGTTCGTGATCAATCAAGTTCAGAACTAGTATCTCCTAGACATCAACTATGCTTTGAACCAACGCATTGCTCGCACATTAATTCAAAGAGGGACAAATGTAATACCCTAAAAATGGTCATCTAAACCATGGGCCCCTTATCTCGACAACATCACCAACGTCCTAACCAAAGGCAATTAAATCAATCTTGAGCACATTATTAATTCTTCAATCATCAAATGTCACATGGCAAGTCAATTACTCAATATTAATTAAATATTTATTTAATTAATTGAATCATTTCAAGAATATCATTTTGATCAATTATCCTGTTTAATTTATTAAATATCCTAGCATATTTAATTAATTAATAAATTTGCCATTTAATCATGCAAAAAGAATTAATTTATTACAAAAGAGGAGTTAATTACAAAGCAAGAGTTGAATTGAAAATAAAATAAAAGAATTGAATTGAGAGAGAAATCAAACTTGAGATATTATTTCTTTTTCTAAATTTAGAACTTGAAATTAGAAAAGCAATTAATTGAATTATTCTCTAAAATTGGAACTCAAAGTTTTTCAGAAAAAGAAGTTCAGTTGCATTGAAAAGACTCTTTTCTTGAATAAATCAAAGAATTATCTATTTTTATCACAAATGCATGGAATTAATTTAATATTATTTTCCAATGCAACTTGAACTTCTTATTTAAATGCATTTCAATTAAACTATAATTGGAATCTATCTTGAAGTTAACTGAACATGATTTCTCAATTATTTCAATTAATCCTAAATTGAGCTTTTTCATCATCTCTCTTGTAATTCCCTATAAATTTAGCCTTCATCTCTCATTCAATTCACCCTAGATATTTTTGAGAACACGCTTGGAGATTATTATTACGCTGATTTTTGCTCTGGAGTCATTGAATACATTGTGCTTTTTTGAGATTATTGCATCTTAGTTTAGTTTTTTCCATATTTAGTTTACCCATATTGCTTGAATCCATTATTGCTTGAATTATTCATCCATCTTGCATCCATTTTAGCTTAATATCATGCTCATATAGATTAAATCTTTCGTCTTGGTGTAGTCTAGTCATTGGTATTTCTTATTAAAATATGAGAGCAATCTTATACTCGCATCTTTTAGAAGTAAATTAGTTGATTTGTTATGGTTTATTATTTATTGATTATTGATTTACTAACCATATATGTAATGACTTAATTAAAGTGTTGTGCTTGAAGCTTCAAACCCTTTTGCACACACACATAATGTACCCACATTTGATGTTGCAATCCCACTTTCTCTTGATATTGTTAGAGTTGTCCCTCTGAAACATATTGAAGTCCCTCAATTGGAACTCTATAATGGAAAAGGTGATCCTTTAACACATGTTGAAACATTCCAAATCGTGTGCAGTGACTTTGCTTATGATCAAAGATTGCTTGCCAAATTGTTTACTAGAACACTAGGAGATAAGGCTTTATAATGGTATTTCTCTTTACCTTCCTATTCCATTACTTCTTTTCAACAATTAGCAAATGATTTTATTCAACAATTTCAAAACAACACAGGTCCTAAAATCACTTTTACTGATTTAATGTATTGTAAACAAGGTGTTAAAGAAAAAGTGATTGATTTCATTGGTAGATATAAGCATTTGTGTTCTCAAATTTCTTTTCTAGTGCCTGATAATGATATTCAAAGAATTTTCATTTCTAATTTGCAAAAAGACATTAGGGACAAACTTCTCATTTTTGAATTTACTTTCTTTCCCCAGTTGTGTGCAACACTTCACAATTATCAACTAACTATGAGTCAATTGGAGCAATCTACTCCTATGGATTTGATTGATAAGGGTAAGAATCCTCAACAACCATTTGTGAAGTTCAAACCGAATAAAGGCTTCATCCAATTCAATGACACCATGAACAAAAACAATGTGAATGCTACAACAGGTGTGCCTCCTATTTCTAAATTTTTCAAAAGAGAAAGACAATTTACTCCTTTGAATAAATCTTAGCATAGCATCATGTCTCAGTTGTTACAAAGAAATTTTATCAAACTCCCTTCAATAAAACCAATTGACCCTTCTAAGGTAGCCTCACCTTACTTTGATAATAATTCCTTTTGTCAGTTTCATCGTCAACCTCATCATGATACTAAGAAATGTTATGCATTAAAAAGTAAGATTCAAGACCTAATTGATAATAATACTATATCTATCACAGGTGTGAATGATAAGGGAAACAAATCAGTAACTCCCCCTAATCAAAATCTTAATATTTTCACTAATCCTTTACCCTCTCATACCTCTAACGTGATTGAAATTGAACATACCTCTTTCTCTCCTTCTGATCTCACTACAACAGCTCCAAATTTAGTGAATATGGAAGAGAAAAAAGAAATACCTAAGGATCAATGCATCACATTTAACCCTAGTGAGACCATTAGAGCACCCGATGGCCTGTTATACATAGTTGCGAAAATCCAAGACAAACCTTGTCGTGGTGTCCTTATTGATCCCTCTCGCATGGTTAATGTCATCACTGAATAATATCTTTATACTTTACATTTTCATAAAGCAATCTATGATGATACTAGTGTGGTCGTTAAATTATTTGATGGATTTTATTGTCCTACTATTGGTTCTATCACACTCCCTATTGAGGCTCACACTAAATCTATAGATGTCAACTTTATTATCATTCCTTAATCTGAACAATTATGTGTGAAGTTAGGTTACCCTTGACTATCTTCCATGAAGGCTATTGCCTCTCCAATCCATAAGTGTTTGAAATTTCCCCACAATGGAGAAATCATAACTATTAACCATAGCCTATTTCGACCAACCGAAATAATCCCAGGTGTTCCTAATGATTACTTTTGGCCTCAACAATTTCAATCTCTTCCAACAAGAAGTGATTCTCTCTTTCAATCTTATCATAAATGGAAGAAAGATATGATCTTATCCTTAAGCCAACCTAGAACTCCAACACTTGATATCCCCACTATTCTTGAAGATGAAGTTCTTCCTCTAATGGATAGAACTAATCTTCCTCCTAAGAAAGTTTCCCAACCTATTCCTATGGATGAAACTATGCCTTCTCCTAAGAAGAACAATAATATCCCTCCTAAGGTTAGACCTATACCTCCTCCTCATGATGGACTTGGTCTCCTTCCTACACCGAACATTCCTCCTTTATATGGTGCAGTTCTACCACCTTTCTTTTATAGAGAGAAGAGACTTGCCTCTCCTCTTGTCCAACCTAAACCTTCAACTACCAAAGATGAGAATATTCCTCTTTCAACAAACCTCCTTCAACAAATATTCCTCCTTCTTCTCATCCTTTTGCTAAGACTCAATGGAATCATTGTGTGAGAGATCGCCAATGAAAACGTCGTGCTAGAGCTCGTGAAGTTGTTTCTCAAACTATTCAATCTCCTAAAACACCCACAATTGACATGATTCCCTTTTCTCCTAAGCAAGATCTTGAACCTAAATCTCCAAATCATAAGTTTCAAAAAACATGTGATGGTTTTACTTCTATTCATGTTAGAGCTCCTCTTTCTATAAATCTTGATGAAGAAATAGGTGAAAATTTTATTCATGATGGGAATACAACTCCTAATGCTTCTAATAGTGACTATGAATATGTTGATGTTGACAAACATTTATCTGTAGAATTTTCAAAAGCCTTAATCCTAGCTCCTCGAAACGAACAAAGTGACTTAGCACATGAGCATAGTCCTTGTTTGGATCTTGTGCTAGCTCCATTTGTTGTGCTCAATGTTGCTTCTTTCGTGTGTTTCCTGCCTTCCCGAAATAGTGATCAGCAAGATCAAGAGGTGGATGTCATGCTAGACTAGCTGTATTAGCACCGTAGATCCTCCACCTCTATCTTTTCTCGCTCTTTTGTGTCCATTCTTCTATGCGTATCCCTATTCTTCTATTTGTTGTCCCTAGTGATGTCTACTTGACGACGATGCAAAGCATTGAGATCTATTTTGGTCTCTTTCATGTTGACTCAAAAGACACATGTGTTCCCTTTCTTCCAAGGTGGTTTTCTTTCTTTGGGGAATGAGGACTATTCTATGCATATATATATTATATACATGAGTTATCATATATCATACTAACCCTGAGAAAGCGAAGCCACCTCGTGCTTTGTGTTTTGTGTTCATTATCCTTGGGTTTATTCCTCGATTGGGGGTTAAATCCTTGCGATAATGTGCTCCCTCTTTTTCTCTCTCTTTGGTGTATCCTTCCTTAAAGCAATCGCTCCTAATAAGGCGTGCATGATTGCTTTAACGTGGGGGCATACACTCCGTTCATATTTTCCTTCTTGATACTTTAAGTTACTTAGTGAGCTTGGCCTTGCTTTGTAATTTTTTATATCCTTACTTTTCATGACTCATAGTGAGGGGAACCTTACTACTAGCACTCATGGTTCTCTCCCTCTTGATCTTCCCTTTTACTTAGTCAATCAAAGTTGTAAGATCCTTAGTCCATTGGGGGCTTGGCGTATCTTACCTCCTTGACGTGGTGAAAGTCTTTCAATCTTGATTCCTTCTACTTTACCGGTAGTATTGGCATATGCTTATACTCCCGCTAAAGTCGGGGCTAAATGTAGCGTCATAAAATTGCGACCTTGCAATTTTTTACTGCAATTGGGTCTTTGCATTGGCGGATGAATCCCTAAGCCTGATTAGAGACACGAGACATGCTCAAACATCAGAAACTTTCATTTTCAACCACCCTGCACTGTCTTTTTGTCACTGTCTCTCCTAAATTAGGGTAGGAAAGGGGAGTGGCGCCCCTGTCCCTATCCTATTTTGGGCCTCCCTTGACTTAGCCCTACATTGGGCTTGTCAATTGTGAGCAGGAAAAAGCTTTCCTATGTCGGCCTAAGAAGGAAAATCAGTTAAATACACCTAACTGGAAAGTATATAAGGAGCATTTCCCCTCCTATTTGCACAAGTTGGAAATCGAAGTCCAATAAGGGAAAATTAAGTTCATGAGCAAAGCGACGATAAGTGACAACAAGTTGATCATAAAGCGCATTCAAGCATTGAGCATTCCAAGTCCCCTTTCAAGGCTTGGTGTTGCATTCAAGTCAAGGATTAAACCATTGAAGAGGAGATCTCTACCAACATTCAAGACATTCTATTCTACATATCCTTTCAATCAATTCTATCAACATTTCAATTGCACCCTCTCTTGAGGAGAACTTTACTTCAAACATTTCCTTTCATTTACTTGCAAGTATTTTCAATCACTTGGTTAATTCCAAAACGAGGTTTGACCTAAAGGCAACCCCCCAATCCCAATAATATTTCCTCTCTTTTATGTGTGTAGGTTGGAGGTGCGCAACTGTAATTGCAAGTTTAGACTCCATTTTCAAAGACAAAAAAACCCTTTTCGACGCACGGATTATCAGAGGACCAAGTACACTTTCAACCCGGTCCCAACAAATTTTGCTCAAATTTGAAGGGGAGCTTCATCTTGATATCAAAATGCTAATTCCAAGTGCACAGCTACATCCTGCATCTCTATCTCAAGATATAATCGTTTCTTTGTCATCTTTACACTTAGTCTCAATTCGCCTTATTCAACTTTTCTATTTTAAAAAAGTGTTACTTTACTTTCCAAATTTATTTCAAATTCCCTACAATTCACTTAGCATTTAGTCTCTTTCCATTGAGATTGGATCTAGTGAATTCAACCCCCTCTTTTAAATGTAATGTGTATGAGAATTTGAAGGGAATCCTTTGTGAAACTTTCACTCCTCTTTTGAGGGGAGTAAAGCTTTCCACTTAATCTCCTCTCATCACTTTTCACCGCATTACATTTTGGTTAACCTGACGTCTTACATGCTTTACATTGAAAATTATTGCATATTTTTCATTTACAAGTTTAATTTCCTTACAAAACTTGGTGGTCAATTCATTCAAAAACCTAGTTGTCAAAATTGAACTTGTGTTTTGCAAAAATTGATATTTATTGTCTTAGATCTGAAAATTATTTTCCTTGTCACATTCAATTCTTTCATTGTCTTGTTCAATTTGCAAATCAAATTTACAAAATTAAGTGGTTAATTGTCAAAACCCTAATTTTCAAAAATCAACTTGAATTTGTGCAAAAACTGGATTCACATTTGAGCGTGTTAGTTATTTATTCCTTTTAATTTTCTTCCATGTATATAGTGTGTTTTTTATGGGATTTATCCATCATCACACTAGGGCTTGGTTTATACCATTTATGATAATTTTATTGGAGAATACCTCTACTATCAACCCCACTTCGCCCCGCAATTCTCCTAGGATCATGACTAGAACCCTCATCCTAGCAGCTCCAAGAGGAAATTTGCCTTTAAATATGAAACCCCATCTCCCTCCCATGCCATTTTTTTATGCAATGCTCTTCTTTGTTCTCCAAAGAGGCAAAAACTTACCCTAGTGTGTACTACACCCCTTCTTGTGGTTGACATTGGCCCTAAATAAATATCAAATAGTGGAAAAAAACCTATCAATACCCCTAGTAGCTCAATCCCCTTGCAAGTGGTAAAGGCAAAGCTATGATTAGGCCTCTAGAAACAACCCTATTGCTTCCCCCTGCTCCACTATTGATATATCTAACAACGAGATCACAAAAGAGGATAGAAACTAGAATGTCTTCCTACAAGATTTTTACTTTGTTGCTTTTATTTGTGATGAGCAGCATTGCAAATGGAGTTAGAATTAGGGAGACCAACATGGTTTTCTACGTGCATGGAAAGAACGCCGCAGAAATAGTAGTGGCAGGAGCGAATGGTTCTTCTTCAGAGTTTGGAAAGTTTGGCACCGGAGTGGTGATGGATGTTTTGGTCACTTGGGAACCTCAAAATGACTCCAAAGTGATTGGTAAAGCTAAAGGAATATATTTATTTGCAGATGCAAGCGGAAATCGAGCTTCTAGCCCAATGCTAATTACCATTGTCTTTGAGAATGATAAGAACCAGAGTGACAGCTATAACAGTTTGCAGTTGCAGGGAGTTGACGACCTTTATGGATCCAAACGCGAAGTTTCAGTAGTTGGAGGAACTGGGAAATTTAGATTTGCTCGTGGGTATGCAATCATTACAACAGAAACTGTTGATAATGGTCTACTTCCTGTTCTCAAATTTGACGTCACAATTCGGCCATTATAGGAATCCTGACGGCTTTTAAAACCAGGAATTAGTTTAAAGTTGCAAATATATGTTTAGTTTGTCCACCATTGAACAGATGGGACTTTTAGTCATAGGTCGAAGTTGTTTGTGACAAGTTTATCAGTATTACTATTAATTTGGGTTATTTTATATATTATTAAATATATATATTAGGAATATGAGATATGGAATAAAGTTTCCTTCAAACTCTATTGAAGGTAAGGCATTCATGTCTCGTTTGTAGTATAGTTAGATGACTCCCAAAAGGTATAGGGGTAGTCCCATATTGCTATAAGCCGTCTATAGACCTATATACAGACCACATGACATCGTGGACTATTTTTAAAGACTATTTTTAAAGACTCTTTCTTTTGTTTGTTATTTCAAATTCATAACTTCTTGTGTGAGGAAAATTATTAGGATACTTTTGACATCTGTAAGTGATCTTGTGCCTTCACATTTCAAATATGTGTTGATGGGATTTCATATAAAATGGTAACAATTTATTATATTCTGTATTGTATTGTCATTTTACTTTTACCAATATTACTATTAATCTCGGCTTATTTTATATATTATTAAATATATGTATGCTAGTACTATTAATAATGGCAATAAGTTTGTTTATTTCAGATTTATAGCTTCTCATGTGAGGAAAAATTTGAAGATATCTGATAAAATTAAAAATTGTAATATTAATATAGTTTCTAGATTACTATGACTTTTTAAATAGTTGAGATTGAGAAGGTCAAATGCTAAGTACACACAAATATGCTCATGTTTTTATTAAAATATAACATAGCATCTCATGTTTGCCCCTATTTTTTGTGTTGCATTAAGCATTTTCAAAACCAATTAAATAAGTAGCATCAAATATTGTACTTTACAATTTTATATTGTTATTGGCCAAAAAAAATTATATGTTTTATTCATAATGATTTATAATGCATATGTATTTCACTTATATTTGTATGTTTTATTCAAAGTGATTTATAGTAATGTTGTAGTACTTTATTTGTATATTAAATTTATTAATAAATTTGTATCCAAAATTGTACATTATAAAAGGATTTAACTACATGTAGCATATAAGTGATTGACTATCATATTAATGATCTATTAGATTAGAGATAGCATTAATAAGGTGTCACATTTCACAAGTATTAATTCAATAGAATATTACTTTCTTACATGTTTTAAACATTGGCTTTGTAGATATTCAATCAGATTGATTGACATTGGATATAAAAAATATATCAAATAGACACATTCCTTTACATATCTTTGATAAATAGGATTTAGTTTGATTGATTGACATTGGGTATAAGTTTTTTTGTCACATGGATGTAATGTTTTACATATTGTTAATCTAAATAACATTTAATTTGGTCGATTGAAATTAGATATATTTAGCATCCTAAATATAAGTGTAATTTTGAAAGGACAAAATAAAAAATGAATTTGGGTTAGTAATTCTTATGGTTCTTTATGGATGTGAATTTGGGGGTAGCAATAATTCTAACACCAAATGGTTTTAGATAGAAAGAATTCAAAAATGCATGATCGCATGAAAATTGAAGTTAGAAGTGTCAAGGTCCCCTACAAGATTCTTATAGTTGAAATAGGTGCAATTCTTGCGAAAGCTATCATTATGGGACCATGTATTTTAAAATACCTAATATAATTGAACAAATAAAAAAAATTATAATCCCAATATTGTCTTTATAGATATCTTGAGTGAAGGTGAGAAATAATGGATGAAGATAAATTATAAGGGTGAAAAAATGGAACATTCACTTGAATTATTATCCTAATAATGGTAATAAGATAAAGACTTTTATTGTAGATAAGTTTCACAAGACTATGCAGGAACAAAAAATTGAGAGAAAGAAGAAATATTATCTTGAATAATTTAATCCCACTTCGTATCATTAATGCAAGGCTATTTAGAAGTCAATATCTCTTAGAGGTCAAAGATTCTCATTAGCCAATTCAAGACTAACTTGCACAAACTTTAGTGTGAAACACATAGGTGGAAAAGGCCAAAAAAAATGGGAAGAGAAGTTGTGTGTACAAAGATATGCAATCAAGTAAATAAGCAATTTCACACTTTTTCAAAAATTGTTTAGCAAGGACAAAGTTGAAATGGGAGATTTCATTATCAAAATAATTAGCAAAGATTGGCAATTCACAAAAAAAATATAATACAATGTTAAAAGTCTTCTATTTTTAACTCAAAACAACAATCTAAACTTCTCTTCTAGAAAGGAGTGTTGGTTTCTCCAATTGATTGCCTAAGGATTTCCTATGAAATAGCCAATTTCAATCTTCAAACCCTTGGATCAGTGGCCAACAAATGAGATTTCAATCAAAGGATCAAAAGATCACCTTCTCTTTAGGCTCTACTAAACCTAGGCAGTTGTACCTTGCAATATTCAAAGTTTCAACACATATTTGCCAATATTGCATATATAGTAGATATCGCCCAACAAAAATATACAAAGGAAATGATTAATATTTCACAATGTGACTGCATTTTTGGTTCATCATCATCAACTCAACAATTGGGTGTGAAATTTAAACTAAACCTAATCCTACAATAGAGATCTTTTATCATTGAGATGTTTTTGAAATAAACTTGAAGCAAGGATAGATCATAACCTAATTCCTAGGGAAATAGAGTCAAATAGAAAATGTATGTGTGTCCAGAATTGATTTAAATCTAATTATTTAATTCCAACACTTATGCACTACAAAAATATTGATTTGTTATGCATCCACGATTGTATTGAATGATCACAACATATATCTTCATATTCACTACAATATGATCACAGAGTTTAATTTTCTCCTTGAAAGAAACCCATGGAACACATCACACATTCACACGAAAAGTGCAAGGACAAACCAATACATCCTTAACATACAAGTTCATATGAATATGATGACACAAATTGGAGACAATCCTAAAACGTATTCTCATTTACTTGCTTCAAACATTCCTAATTCTTTATCAAAGGTAGTTGATCTACCTTCATTAAAGACTTCCATCATTCCTGATCAACAAGATTATCAGTGTCTTATTGATTGTGATTCATGTTGGCCTTACATCAGTTCATTATTTGTAAAGTCACACATTTTAGATTTGGATTACACATTTGAGGGTTTATCTCTCCTATTTGATGATAGTTGTGGCACCGGTATTATCACTTCATCTTTGTCTTTGCAACTTGTTCAAAATCAATTTTCATTAGTTCCTTTCTTATCGCCTTCTATTGTGATTGCGTGTGCACCTAACTGGTTTCTAGCATCTTCATCATCCAAGGACTTGGCAACATTGAGTAGATTTCAAACACATCACCATCTTACACTTCTATTCCACTTCCTAATTCCTATCTAGAATGGGAAGCATTCCTACATTTGTACTTGCTTTATCTTCTTCCCAAGGAGAGAAATGTTGTTTGTAGACATTGGATTATGTTTTATCTTTGAGCACTCACTATTTCTGCAGTACATTGTTCATTATGGGGGGGCATGAAGTATCCATATTTTCTTCCTATGGGGGGATATTTAATTGTATATACATGGTGTATTTATTTCTTAGGGGATATGATTGATTCCTCCATCCATGCATCTTGCTTCTTTTCTCTTTTGGAGAGGAGTTTTCTCTCATATGACTTTCTCCTTTGGTTTGTTTGTTAGATATTGCATCTCTTTGCATTACATTTGCATTTGTACATTGGTACCTAACATGGCCTAGTTGTTGGGACCTATCTTACATCTTGCTCATATTGCATAATAATCTTCTCCCTAAGTGACACTTGAGGGGGGGTAAATTAATATTCACTAACATGCTTAAGTTTAATTTAGGCTAATTAATATTTAGGTTGTATTAATATTTGTGTCGAGTGGTTAAATTCTACCTACTTTGTACCTACCTTCGCATCTCATTAGTGTTGTCATCCTTACTCATGCCTTTATAAAAAGAGCTCCTTATACATTTTATTCATCTCAATCTCAAATACATTCATCTAATCAATAAATGCTATTACCTCACTTGTTCACATAGTGCACTATATTTGATCATGTATATTAACAACATATTGTTAAATCTTTTATGATTGGTTGAGCTTTTCCAATGGAGTACCATGAAGAAGTTTAATATAAAACAATTTGAATCTTATGGTCATGATTAAATAATGAAAATAGACTTGTCATAATTGTAATAATTATAGAATCATTTATATAAATTACGAAAAAAATACTAAATGTTTAACTTGACACTAGATAACCATTAAGTTCCTTTTAGTCATTATTTTTTATATTTTATTAATGATGAATGGAGTGCAGTATAACACAGAATTTGTAAGTTATACAAGGAATCCATAGAGTTTCATCATGTCTCCAATAATAGTATGTGTGGATGAATGATATAAGACTTACACCCGACAAGCTAATTTTTCACTCTAACTTGAACTCATTACTCATACCTAGCCAAGGCTCAACAAAGAATAAACAAATTTAGGAAAACATGAAATATAAATAATTTTAATGAAATAGAGATTTTATCATTACACACACACACACACACATATATAAGCAACTTTGATCCAATACACAAGCATACATCAATCACGAGTATAAATGTGAATTTTGACC
The DNA here is from genome assembly GCF_030272615.1 of Cryptomeria japonica. NCBI lineage: Eukaryota > Viridiplantae > Streptophyta > Pinopsida > Cupressales > Cupressaceae > Cryptomeria > Cryptomeria japonica. Next base: position 244,953,781 of record NC_081414.1, read on the forward strand.
AAAAGAAACAATTCCATGGCATCAAAATCAAATGGAATACATTGTTAGGGTCATGTAGAGGAACAAGAAGTATGTTAAACCAACAAGGAGATAAATCAACTACGTGGGTCATGATAGCAACATACAAGCTTGGCGAGTTATTTTTTTAGCCCACAACAAAGTAGGACATGCTTGCAAAGTAGCACAATGCAACACTTATACGATTATAACATGTCCCCAATAAGTGAACATGCATTTGAAGGGCCTCCTAATCCATCTCACAAAACATTTTTTGAAATATTAACTCATGATTCCAAATTCCATCCATTTTCACACAAAACTCTTATCTTTTGTCAATATTGTAGTAATAGTTTATCACAAATGTGAAGATGAACTTACAAAACAATATCTTTACTGAATGCTTATAAATATCCTAGAAACAATGTAACTGGTTATGCTTATATTAATCTTCATATGCCACTTCCAATACTAGGGGATAATTCAGCATGGTTTGTTCTTTATCCTAGGACAAAATCCTTTGTAACAAGTAAAACTCTAGAGATGTACTCCTTGTTTTCAATATAATATATATTATTTAACTTATTTCATGCATATAGATAGGTAGATGGATAGATATTCAAGAGATCAATAGGGATTGATAGTACATCCCTTGCAATAAAAACAAAAGTAGAAATAAAGCATTTCATTTCTAACCTTATAATAATTTTGGAATCACAAAAGAAACTAGATTTAATTTCTTCAATATGTGCCAAGTAATTCATTATCGTCAAAAATTTGAGAATGGCTAACATATGATGCATTATTTCATGTACTTGAAATTTCTTCTACAATGTCGCAATACTACAAAATTGTTCAACTTCTTCCTAAATTTCCTTCAATTTTTGTCATCATGCTAGAAAGTGTCACATTTGGCACTCGTTTCAACATGTAGAACTAATTTAACTAGCATTAAAATTGTAATTTTATGAAAACTCCAAGGCTATCTACTAATTGTTTTGCTTATCTAACAATAAATACAATGAAGGAACCACCTTTGCCTGAGGCATTTGTCAAATAACTAATGTCTATTGCATCATAACACCTTAGCCACAAGACTAACAACAGCTAGTAAAAGATGAACTTGGCAACATAGAATTATATGGATTTTCTTAAAATATCCTCATCTCAATGAGCAAGTTAGATTATTGCATATCTATCCATGACTTCAAGCCATAAAACACAAATTTTCCTTGTTTGTTAAGTGCAAAGACTATTGCAATCCACACAAAAATGAAGGTTCTTGCCAACATCTAGAAGAGCCTAAAGTTCTTACAAGTGGTCACTCTCTTTGACTAAAAAATTATCAAAGATCAGAGGAATACATACAGATTAAATACTATTCAAATACAAATTATGTATTTATAAGACATTCCATATATATAGGAAGGTTATTCTACCTCCTATAACCACTCTCCTAAATATGAGAGTTCTTTTAACAACTCACAAACAAACATTCACTATAACATATTATTAAGTTGTTTCTCAACAACTTAATATTAATGTACATAACTCTATGATATTAATCAACTAATAATACTAACTTAAACACCCATGTATTTATGTGGGATCCTTTTTTAAGGTTTACATTGTCATCTGTCGATGCCCTACTGCAGGCTACCGATTTCGTCATGCCTCTCACTCGTTCTCCTGGTGTTGCGGTCGTCCCGCCTGTGGCTCCCACTCGCTCCCCTGTCCCTGCCAATGTCATCCTGCCTCCCACTCGTTCTCCTGGTGTTGCGACCATCCCGCCCGTGGCTCCCGCTTGTTCCCCTGCTGCGATAGGGGGATCTGCAGGGGTTTTGTTCGTGCCAAGGCAGGTGGTCCAGGGGGTTCTGGTTCTTCCGCTTTGGACGCTTGATTGTCGCCTTCTTCACGGGCTCTTTCCTCTTCGAGGGAGGGTGTTGTGTCTGCTCCGCTTCCAGGGTGAACCAATGCTGGGATGAAGAAGAAGTTTGCCCCTATGGCTAAACCTTTTTACGTCTGCAGGTCCATTACCATTTCCCTGGAGGATGATACTAAGGCTGAGATTGATCATGTTGCCTCTGTTTTTGCTGCTCATGGTATTATTCACAAATTTAGGGGTTTTTTGGCCCAATCTCCTTGATCTTCATGTATGGATATCCAAGCACTGGGAGCCCACTCTGTCTACTACAGTTCATATTTTCCCTTTAGCTAAAGGGTTTTTTATAGAAAAATTTGAGAATGAGGTGGACAGAAACTGTATTCTGTGTTATCACTTCTTCAATTGGGATGATCGTTTTATGTTAATGGTTAAGCCTTGGCAAAAATATTTCAATCCCTCTTATGAAACTTTCAACAAGATGCCTATTTGGGTTAGGCTCCCTAACCTTCCTCTTCATCTTTGGGTGGATTCTCTTCTGGAGGAAGTGGGCGAGGCTCTTGGGGACTTTCTGATGTTCGACACTGATTCTTTTAATATTCGTCATTCTACCTATGCTCGCATTTTGGTGGACACTGATGTGTCTTAAGGAATTGCCTGCAGAGACCAAGCTTAAGTCTTCTAAGGACCATTGGATTCAACCTTTGGACTATGAAGGGATTCCCTTCAGATGGAGAAAGTGCTTTAAAACGGGTCATGTGGCTGCTAAATCTGACCTTGGTGTTACAAAGAAACGTTCTCTGTCTTGGTGGAACGATGCTTCAAATCAACATTATGTTGTTGTGAAGAACTCTTCACAGCGAATTTTTTTCCAGGTGGTTGCTTAGGCTAGCTTGGCTGCTACTATGGCTCCTCTGGCGGACGGGGTGGCTTCCTCTAGGGAGGGTGGCTCTAATTCTTCACGGCCTTTGGTGGTTGCTGGGGATTGTGGATCGCAGGCTAGTGCTTCTTCTGAAGAGGTTGTCCTTCCTATTGTTGACAGGGAGGAAGTTGATACTGCTGGCTCTTTGGATGTTGGTTCTTTGGGCTTGGATGACTCTTTCTCGGGTCCTTTGCACCCGACTTCTTGGATGGATTCCATTGGGAAGGTGGAAGAAGGGTGGATTTTGGTGAAAAGGAGAAAATCTAAATCTGCAACTGCTTTTGATGTGACCCTTCATTCCCATAAAGGGAAGAAGTAATGTGTTGTTTGTTCTTTTTTGGTTGAGGGAGCCAGCTAAAACCCTCGTCCCCCCTGGTTCAAGGTGCTTGTATTTGGGATAGTATTTTGCTATCCTTTATCTTGTGTTGGTCAAGGTTGCTAGTGTTTTATGTCTATCTATTTGGGCAGCCTTATCTGTTGGGTTCCAGTCCCTGGTTCTCTTTTGTAAGGGGTTTCGGGTCCCTTAAAACCTGTTTTTTTCCTTAATCAAAAAATTAAACACCCATGTGAACACTACTTCCTAAGGCCTCTCCTTAGTGTGATTATAGAGACAAGGTACATCACATTATTTGGAAACAAAATGTTATCCCTATGCATACTTTTAGGTCTAGATAATACTCTCTAGATTTTGCTGCACATGGTCACCAACATACAAGAATCCATGTTGCTTTCACTTCTCGTGAACTTATAAATGACTCACCATTACTTCCAAGAATTGTAGCAGTCAAAGGATCTCCATAGCTAGTTGCTCTCCTATACAACTACTTAGAACATCCAAGATGTCTCTATTATTATTCTTTCAAACTCAACAAGGGAACATTTACATTGTTCTCAATTGTAGCCATTGTTGTTGATTGTTGCCACAATCTCTACCAACATCGGAAACTCCCACTAGCACTGTTAGCTACCCTTGACATTAGTTCTTTTGGCACAAATAATTGTCACTAATACAATTTTGTGGTCTTGTTGCTACTGACTAACGAGAGGATGCTACTTGTCCTCCAACCTCTTGTGCATCTATCCTCCAATAGGATTGCTACTTAATTAGCAAACTTGGCTTATAGTCCCAGTGTTATAATACTCCCCCACAAGATAGACATCACATGCACGAGATAGTGTGTCCAATTACAATTGAGACTATCTTTTACAATTTTTGACATTTTTGCATCTCGACATACCTAATGACATGTAAAATGGCCCTTATTCTAACCATATTTTGAACAAAGTAATACTTCACTATTATGAAACTATTAAAAAATTATCTACAATAAATAAGTTATCAACAGACACTCAACAACTTCCTTAAGATCATTCACACTATACACTAGTTGCATCTAAGATCAAAGATGTTGAAGTTCAACAACACATTGATGATAAGATTTTTCTCCTTCCATTCTAATAAGTAAAGCCTCAAATTCTCGATATGTTGTCCACAACTTTTCACATTCTAACATATGTAAACCTACTACTATGAGTGTGTTGTGTTATAAACACACACCCCATTGCAAATGAATTTCTCCTTTCTACTTGTTTTGTTTATTAAGAAAGCAACAAGAACAACAATGTTGACCTTTAATACAACAAGCCAAAGGCAGTAAGAAAGACAACAAAACAAGGGAGCAATCCTCAAAAAAACATTATTAGACAAGCTAAAGGGATACTTGTCAAACCAACAAACACCCAAAACTCCACTCAAGGAAGGGGAGAGACACCCAAACTGTGACGAGGGGTTTTGGGGAGGGGAGAAGACTTCTCCTTTCACCTACGACAAACCACAATCCAAGCAATACTATCATTAGGACCATCAGAGGAGATATAAAGCAGCGAGGACCCCTCTAGAACACAATCAAAGGCACCAATAGAGTGTTATTGCAAAACTGCAGCAGACTACTTGGTGCAAAGCACCTAGCTGAAAGTTGTCTTTTCTTGCATTTTAGAGTTTTTGTGTGATTTCAAGTAATTTAATGTTGTAATAAGGTGGAAGAAATCCTATGATGCTTTTTGAAGGCATAGTTTGGTTGTCCACACTTTTGTTGTACTCGGGATCCAAAATTGTCATTATCCTAAAATGTTGTCAAAATGTCAATTTTTGGTTTGTACTAGGTGGATGCCTGGAAACTTGCTAGAATGTTTGGGCAAAAGTTGTCCATGAAGGAAATGGCGTTGGAAGTTCGTTGGAACCAACGTAAAACGGTGTATAAAACCTTCTAAGCATCTCCAATAACAGGTTAATCGACTTTTGGTTTGCATTCAATTCATTTGCCAAGGGCTTCCTATGTTTTTGCTCACGTTTGGACTATATTTGCTTTGATTTTCTACTTTTGTACAGCCTGTATGGTCTTGTACAGTGCTCATAATAGCAGAGGAAGTTAGGAATTTGTTTTACCTTTCCAGCAAGTATGATATGAAGGCTTGAAGTGCCTTGGATCAAAAGTTATCATTGTTTTTGTAAAAGTTGCTCACAAACCCTTGAAACTCGGGGTTTTGATTGTAAAGATGCATTTTACCTGAGCATCCATGAATGGCACAAGTTGCAATCTAGTGGATGGCTTGGGTAGGCCAAAAGGACTTAAACCATTTCCAAACATGTAAATAGTTTTAGAGCAGGTGTTTTATGTTTTTGCAGGCCACAAGGAGGAGAATGGACGAGATGAATAACACACAAGCTTGTAGTTAGTGTGTGGGGGCAACAGAGATTGCTCATTTTCAGTGTCATGGAGAAGTTACACCCCAGCAACCCATAGTGTTTTGGAAAGGTCTATGAGTGTACTAAAAGAATCCATGTTTGTTTGGGTTGGTGATTGTGACTGGTGAAGAGTTTGGAGCACATCTTCCAAAACTACTTCGAAGCCCTAAACCCCTTTAAAATAGCTTTTTTTCAGTAACCCTCATTGTACGGCAAACCCAGATGGGAAACTAAGTAATCTTGTTTAACTTCCAAATGGGTATCTGAATATGTAAAAATATCTGGGCGCTGTTAGGAAAGTTTGGGGAAGAAGACCAAAAAACAGTCCAAGAAAGGCTAGTCAATTAGGCCTAATAGCAACCAGTAGAAGCAAGTTGAAAGCCTAGGGCTTGGGAGGAAGGTGCAGACCTTGTCAATGCATAAAATAACCTTGAACGTACCTGCACAACATAACCACAACCTTTAAACATGCTGTTAGAGTGAACATCCTTGGTGGAAGTCTTTGGAGCCTAGTTGGATCTTTGGGAATACTTGGGATAGAGTTTCTCTTAAAAATTTCATGCAAAACCCCCCACAAGATCTAAAATCCGCTAAAACAAATCCTTGGATAAAATACAAATGCATTCAAGAATCCACATCAAGGTCACATTTTTCTTGGATTTCCACTTCGTAGTCCCTCTTCACCTTCAAATTGTGCTCACTAGTCCTTGAGTGACCTTGGTTTGAGCTTGTAGGTCCCTCTCAAACCTCATTTCGCACCCAATAGTCCTAGAATACCTTCATTTCACGCCCAATAGTCCTAGAATATTGTCATTTTACCCAAAATGCACTTGGGGCACCTTGTATAAGTATGCATCCTGCAAATATGAATGCAATAGGTGAGATACAAGGCAGGCTTAATTGGGAAATAGTAAACTCCCCTCCAAAATTCGCTCAAAAATGCAAAAAAAAACCATCACTGAGGAAGCTAACTTGGGTTGAGGAATAATATTTTCCCCAAAATTCAATTTTTTAATGCAAAAATCTCTAAGGAAGAGGGCGACTTGATATGAAGTGTAGGGAATTTTGAAATTTAAAAAGAAACAATGAATTAAATCTGGTTGACCTCCTTTTGTTGAAGGTTAAGTTTTTACTTCAGCACTTATTTATGCGTCAAAGCAAAACAATCATTTTTACAATAATTCAAAACAATTCCCAACTGAGCAGATGTAAATTCTAACGACAAATTATGCAATTTTTCAGATTGAAAATCAAGATTCAAGGTCGAGCAACTGAGGAAAAAAGGTGTTGTGAACAAAAGCATGTCATTATTGAGAAGTGAATGAGTGATTCACATGCATATCAAACCATTTTTTGCACAATTTTATGCACTTCCAAATCTATAACTTTATTATTTCCATATTAAGGATGATTTGTGTAATGATTTTGAGTGAATTATGGAGGTTATTTGAAGATGAATTTGTTTTGCAACTTTTCCATTTAAGTGTAACTACGATGAAAATTCTTTATAAATACAAACTTGTGAATTTTCACTTTCTTAATCAATTCCTTACACTTCACTAACCTAAGATTTCAATTAAAATTTTGATCCAAGGTTTGGTAGGAATGATTGCAAGCAAGCATATGGAGTCCAAGATTGATAAGGACAAAGAAGAAAATTACTTTATGATGAAAGATTCTACAACCACCTTGGATTTCCCTAGGATATCCAAGATCAAGGGCGGGGACATCACAACTTCAGCAATACAATTACATGAAGGATACAACTATAACACAAAGAAGACAAGATGAACACATTAAGGATGATGAAAGACTCAACAAGATCATTGCGAAGGAAAACAAGGTCAACATGTTCAAGGAAGATAACAAGGAAAGATTGCTTTGCATGATGGAGATCAAGACAAGATGACATCCAAGATATCAAGACATTATGAAGAATCATAAAAATGAAGATGAAGTGCAAAGAGGTGAAGCCTAAGGAAGATAGTTTTAAAAGAGTTCATCAAAGAACTTAGAAGTTCATTCGATGGTGAATGAAGGATGCAACTACAACACAAGGTCGAGATCCACAACCTTCAAGAAGAAAAGAATGATAAAGATGATGCAATTTGTGAATATGAATCATCATAATCAATCAAAGGACTAGATAATGTTGAGTATCAAGAGCTAAAAATGCAAGGAGATGAAAGTTTACAAGATATGAGAGTTGATGTGGCTCCCACTCATCTCCACAATCAAATAACAAATCAATGTGTCCAAATTCATTGAACCTAACTCATTAACAAGTGGACATGTTGATGCATTGGATGAAGTGTCATCATTTACTCCTTGCAAATTATGCCACTAAAGCTATGTTAATTTTCATTGGTCCTTATCCTCAAGAGCTATGTTGATGCTTTGGATGAAGTGTCATCATTTACTCCTTGCAAATTATGCCACTAAAGCTATGTTAATTTTCATTGGTCCTTATCCTCAAGAGGATGTCCATTTAAGGACTTCTAATTTCTTCATTGGTTGATATTAAATATATGAAGTGTTAGTTGTAACTACCTCAATTTAGAGTTTCATTGAATTATCTTGGTCATTGATTCAGAATCAATATGGGCCCTTCATTTGTAATTGAGAAGACTATAAAGGGCTTGGCCTTTCATTTGAAAAGGTTAATAGAGAATAGTTCTTTAATTAGTAGCACTAGGAGGAGGAAGAGGAGATTAGAAATTGTTGCCAAGACTATGTTGAAATCAATACATAATTTTCATTGAAGGTATGGTGGATCTTTATGTGTTGTTTCAACATTTTGCATGGTTTCTACAAATTGCAGTATTTAGTTGAAGTTCATTGTTTTTAATGAAGAAATGTGAGATGTTTGATGAATTCCTTGGTTCATACCATTTGTAATTTATTGATTGCAAATTGTAGTATATAGTTAGTTTGAACATCATTTGGCTATAGTTTGATTGTTGATGTTCATTTGGATTGCATCGACATTAGCTATTTCAGAGAATGTTTACAATATGAAAATCTTTCAATACCTTAGAAGATTGCACTCCTTCTATGTTGTTGTAGGTTGTCTCTATAAGTAGAAAGTAATTCCATAAGCAATTTGTCTAAGCACTATCCATTATCTTCATTGTTCATAGGTTTATATTAGATTTTGTAACCTTATCCCTTTTGTCTCTTATTTTCAAGTTAGTTTAATATTCCTGTTCCAATTAAAAGTGTGAGTCCCTTAGTGCAAACAACAAATCTTATATTTCACTAAGTCTATCCATTGCAAAATGACACTATAAACCTTGGGATTGCCTTAATTGATCACAATGTTTAGCATTTGAGGTTTACTTGTTCAAGAGAGATAGAATACTTGGGATTTTATTCTATGTTGTCGAGTGTCACAAAACACACATCAACAATGTGTTTGTTCAAACAAAGCCATTATCTTGTAATACCTTTCGATGTGCATTGTAACACAAACTCATCATGCTCTTGTATGAAATTTAGATAATTGGACCATAATGGAATGTACATACGGTTACATGCCTAAATAGTTTCCAAACTATTGTTCAAGCAAGCTTCATCCTACCACATTGTAGGACTTGGAGGAAACGAAGAGCTCATTACTTCTCCACATGGCCATATTTTTGTAGAGTTGAGATATATCGAACAAGTCATAGTTGTGAGGGTTTTGTGCCACTATGTGTTGGACAGCCTACAAGTGACCTTCCTATGTGTCTTCATCTTCTAATGTTGATGATGCCTTCATTGTGTCTTTTATCATCCACTCCCACAATACAAGTTCAACACTCACCTTCTTCTAACAAGTGTCTTTTTAAACCAATACTATTTCTCCATACCAATTATAAAATTTTGCCAAGTGAATAAATTATCAATGCAACATCCCCACTATACAACATGCAATCTACCTCCTTAAGATTACTCGTGGTCTAAGAGATGTGAAAACTTCCTATATTCTTTCAACAATTATATATCTAACAAATTTAAATCACTTAGCCATCTACCTTCTTTCGATTGGTATCCATAGTGGTTGAGAAAGAAATCATGTTCGTGATATCAAAAATACCTTTAGGTGCAACTACACTTGCTTCTGGTCTTATAAACCCTCCACTCGTAGGTCTTTACAAATAGTATTCCACATAAGAGTCAAAAGTAAAACTCAACAGATCTGATTATTCTAAATGAGATTATTAAAATTCCAAAAATTTATCCAAATGCATTCCTCTTCGTCCTACTCTAATCTCATATCAGAGATTAGGTGAATCCAGAAATATTAAAGACTACAAATGATATGCTTCACTTCTCTATTTTCATTCAATACAGATTACATATTTATACAACTTTCCATATCATATATTATAGGAAGGTTGTTCTACCTCCTATAACCACTCTTCTAAATATGTGAGTTGTTTACGAACACTCACTATAATAAAGTTGTTTCTCAAACAACTTATTATTAACGTACATAACTCTCTTTTATTAATTATACAACAATGCTAACCTAAATACCCATGTAAACACTAATTCCTTATAAAGACAACGTAATCCCTCCTCTTTACTTACACCATTTGATAGGAAAGAATTATATTGTAACACCAGCGAATTTGCCACAAATCTGGGATGATATGGGAGAAACGACAAGAATCATATACGTGGCTGCTGAGTATGCCTTTTAACTTCCAGCTAGGGCTCAAGCCTTTGGTCAACTAGGATAGCCAATCGTTACAACTCGGGCAACTGCTTAAGCCTCACATTGGATTCCATGAAGGGTAGTTGTAAATAATAGATGTGAATTTAATTAGAGACCCCAGCAATCCTGGATAATTCTCCCACCACCTGAACTATCTAAGGTTACCCTAGACGCATTGTCAAAGTTGAGTTTGACGAGGTTCAAGGGTGGGGAGGTTTCAAATTAACATGATTATGGTTGGCTTGACTGGATTTGTTACTCCATCCCTTTAGCATGGTTAGGCTTAATAAGGGACCATATAGAGGCTACTGATCCGTGGTTAATAATACTAAATAGACTTCTTAATTTTCAGCATGAGATGACACCAACCCTTTTAGAAGCCCTCGACTGTTTTGCACACCCTTTCCCATGGATCTGAAACCGCCTTCACAATTCTTTATGAATGTATTGACTCAGTTTGCTTATTCTAACCCTTTAGCAACATTAGTTTCAATAAGGGGCCATTTAGACAGAGGTTACTCATCCGTGATTAATAGATTCTTATTAAATTTCAACACACAATGACAACTCCCTCTATCGGTGGTCCTCAAATCATTTACAAAACCTTTCCCATGGATGTGAAACCTCCTTAAAGGTTCCTTCTTCTAATTTTTCCAGGCAGATGTTCCACAAGGCTACAAACAGGGCTTCCAGCCAAAGACATGGGATTGGGATTCTCTATGCAAACAGACCAGGATGCCACTGGGTACTCGCTGCTTCCTCAGAATATCCAATGTAAATCTGATTTTTATGGCATCCAATGCCAAATCTTTGGGGAATTGGAACAATGCAGCAGCGTATATTATGTATAAATTATAACTTAGTATTTTTACATTTTGAAGCATCATTTAAATAACAAATATTTTTTAAAACAATTTCAATATTACAACAATTAACATTAAATACATGTTCTATGGCAAACACTATTACAACAGGTAACGTGTCAAAAAATGCTATATAACAATGACAAGCCACAGCTCTGACTGAGAAAATAACCACTGCAGCTAAGACTTCACGCAAATGTTGACGACCTTGACATCTTGCTGGTTGAAGCGTCTTCATGGATTGGATCAAGTTCAAGTCCTAGTTGGACTTTGATTAACCTGCAATTATGACATTGAAGCTGAAGCCAACTCCCTGATATAATCAATTCCAATCAAAGAAGTTAACGACATGTTCAAGATGTTAGACAATACAATTTAGAGAAGCATATTGAGTTATTGCAACTCTCTCATGCACAAGCACAAGCACAATTATGTACACTTTTTCATGTTTTCTCATGAATGCATGAATATTAAGTTGCCAAGAAACTCATAGAACAAGGGAAACGATGGATGCTGATATATGACAAATTACTGTCATTTAGTTAAGCACAAAGCATTGGTCTACACGTACTTACAAGTTTGCAAAACATAGATTATGGATCAATTGGCAAAGGCTAATTCTAGTGAGCCATTAGGTGACAACCAATAACGCAATAGAGAAGTGACCGTCTGGTGACGAGCGGCACCAAGCATTGTAATAAAGAACCGACAACCATCTATCTTGTATTCCTCAAGTGGATTTCTAGATCCAAAGCCTCGTACACTCACCTGAATAAACAAGTAAGAAATGTTAAAGTTTACATAAAAATTTTGTGTCACCCTTACAATATGAAAATCAGCTAGAAATTCCAAGATGAAAACAACTTCAACAATAACATTGTGGTTCAAGATCAGAGGTCATGTTTAGAATACCGCTGTATTAAGACGGTTCATGTTCAGTAGATGATCACGCCAAAATGAATCCAGAGCCTTTAAAGCAATAGCTCTCTGCATCCAAATGTATGAATTAATGTGTATTAGTAGCATGCACATGTATGTAGGAATGTGGAGTTCACATAACCACATCAAACTTTTCATATGCACTTATGTGCAGATTTAGATTCGATGTTGTACATTATTAAGATATTAGCTATAAGAAATTTACACTATACTAGGTATAATAAAACTAATTACAACTAATTTAAAGAAGATATCATGTTCCAAAATGTATACTCAATATAGTGTTAGGACAAGGAAAACATCATCCAGTTTTCCAAATCTTCAGTAAAATTTCAACCACTTAAATGTACTGTTCATTTCACATGGCGATGAGAAATACACTACTTTATCAGGCTTTCATGGCCTCCAGCATTCAATATCTATCTTATTCAGATTTTGGCGCATTTTTGACACCTATAGAAAACGGATGCATATAATAGGGGATATGGGCATGCCTTTCTCTGAATTAGATTCCTTCAACATCAGATGAAAATTGGTCAACTTTGATAAATAATCAGAAAAGTTTCTGCATTTGAAAAGATATTTTCGGTTGAAACTTTGCTTCCAAGGGAAGAAATATTCTCGCAAGAAGAGTTGCAGATCAATGGTTATTTAGTATCCAAAAGAGTTGTTTTGCAAACATCTCTTTCATAGATCCAAAAGCATATTGTCAGGTGTATATGCAGATCAATGGTTATTTAGTATTTGAGAGAGACATGCACAGGATGCAAAAGTTTATCTCCAGCATAAGGCCAAGCAAGACATCATCAAATATTCTGACTCTTCAGTATGTTTTAATGAATTATAAATATTGTTGACTTTCATAGAAACGAGAAACATGATATCAGCAGGATCATCATGACCTCAGATCTTCTGTCTCTTACTGAGGCTTTGCTGTATTTTTGTCATGACCATAGGAAATGCATACAAATTACTTTATGGGGTGATGTTTTTCTTTGAAATCAGTTTTCCTTCAAGATCACAAGAAAATAGGAAAGGGGCAAGATGTGGGAGGATAGAATGAAGGAATGAAATCCACCAAAATGAGAGAGAAATGAGAGAGAGAGAGAGAGAGAGAGAGAGAGAGTGCCATGGTAAAAGGCTTGCAAGGGTGTGCCATTATACTAAGAAACATAGATGCACTACTTGCCAAGTTTTTTTGCCTGGCAAGTATATATGACTTTTACTCGCCGAGTTTTTGGCGAGTTTTTCACAAAAACTCAGCAAGTTTCAATAAAAAACTCGGCAACTCTAAAAAAAAGAGGCCCAAACATGTCAAAAAATTGGCAAAATCTTGAAATCCACCAAAATGCATGGAGAGAGAGAGAGAGAGAGAGTCATGGTAAAAGGTTTGCAAGGATGTGCCAAGGAATAAGAAATAAATACAAATCTTAATTCATGGGATTAGCATATAAAAAGTACCAAAATGCCAATGTACTAGATTAGCAAAATCAGTGTCAAAATTATTGATGCCCAAAAAATTTACATTTATTCTCAATCTCCATGAAATATTTTATAAATTATAATTATCTTTTTAAGGGTAGCTTTCTATTTCCTTCCATTGCCAGAGTTTTTCCTTGGCTATGGAGATATGTGCAAACATTTTTCTACTTAAACTCATTAATCGTAGAGATGTCTGATACATTCTAGGAGGTGCTACTTGCTGGGGTGGTGGGGTGGATCAGTCTTGAACAAATCTTTGAACTCTGTAGCACAATTCAAATTCAAAACCTTAACCTAAATGGCAGCAATGAAAGATAAAGAAATGAACACCAATGCACAAGAGAACACCATATTTACGTGGAAAATCCAAGAAGAGAAAAACCATGGTGAGAGCTATCCCACAATACATATAAACAAGATTACAAATTAGTTGACACTGCTACCTGAATGGACTTGCTGCTGAAGTTCACAACCTCAAGGCAAGATACAAAAGTGGAGGACCTGCTGAAGAGATTCACTTTCTCAGAGCAGTGTACATGAATATATGAAATACAATGAATAAGCCTTCAACATCACAACCTCTAGCAATCTCCTTAGAAAGTAGGTTCTCTTGACATGCTGCCTCAAACAACCATTGAACTATTCAACTCCAAAACATTCACCCATAGATCACATACTTGGACTCAAAGAGTACTCGGCAAGCCCAAATTTTTTGACTCCAAAATTTAAAAAGTACTTAAATTTCTTATAAAAACACTTTTTTTGGCAAAATTCAATTACAGAATGTATCCAATGAGTTTAAAAACTACAAGGAAGTGCTTTCTATTAAATTTGGCAGTTCAATACATAAATATAATTATGATTATGAACAATTTATAAATATAATAAACAAATTTAACTTTCTATTTAATATAATTTAAGAAAAACTATATTTAATTTCTCAATATATAGAATTAATAATAATTAATATATAAAAATATTTTAATTAATATATGAATATATTTGAAGTTAAAACTTCAAAATTTAAAACTACAAAACTAAAAAATTAAAAGTAAACTAGAAAACAATTACTATATGGAAATTATTGTAAAGTTGAAAATAAAAAATAAAAATTAATAATTTTTATTTTTTTTTGATAGGTAATTGGCCGAAGCCTGAATAGCTTTTGACTGGAGCTATGAACCAGTGGGGACACAGTAGGGGCCCCATCCCCATTACATATCTTTGAATTATTATTATTATTATTATGTTTGATTAGATTGACCCCAAGACCTTCCCCATCCTATGGAAGGCCAAGAGTCACAGCTTAGAATTCCACTTTAGATGTCCCTATTGGGAATTGAACTTGGGTCTCCACAATGAGAACCCAATGTTTTAACTAGTTAAGCTCAACCCCATGGACAAAAATTAATAAATATTAACTTTATATATGCAAGAACTTTAAAATTTGAGTTTTTTTTTTTTAATTTTAAAATTTTAAAAATTTATCAACTATACATGAGGAAGTGTTGACGTTTTGTTTAAACACAGAATAAAGTTACCAACGGTCACCTTACTCTCTCTTGATCAAAGTGCGATTGTAGGCTAAGATTGCGGAAAGAATCAAACAATTGACTCCAAGGTTCCTTTATGCAACGAACGTGACATGTTTGATGTGATATACTGGTGTAATCCAAGGGGCTAAACGTACACTCAAAGAAGATTAGACAATTTCGCAATTTCAAGGAATTTAATTCGCGAATTATTTATCGCTCGGAGCTCTTTTTTTAGGATTTTTGGGTTTAAGATATGCAGAAAGTAAATGGGAAGGGTTTAGAAACGCCATTCTAATCTAATTTAAACCTAAGAACAAGGAGACGAGGATTGCTCAAGTGAAACCAAACCACGCTCTGTTTCACCACTAGGAGACAACTACACAGAGGCAGTGCAATCTTCAAAGGCTGTGGGAAATGTTTCCAGAACATCAATGAACACCATCAACAAACTGTAGTGCTCCTCCCCGATTTATCTTTGCTTTTGTGCATCGATAGACCATATTGATATAGCGTAGACTACTTTGTGATGCTTTTGATTAGATATTTATGGATTTACTTATGATTTGGATACTTCATTATTGATGATAGACATATCACATTGCATTTGACATTATGGCTTCATGTAGATGATGATATTCATAGATTATTATGATGATGGATTCTTATTTGATGATCTATATGTACTCATTTTATATGTATGGTTTATGTTTGCCTATGGTGATTTGATAGAATCATAGTATGTACTAACCCTATTTCATGACTATATTGGATATGATGATTATGATAGTGCTTGGTTGTCATGACAGTCTTCTATTGTGTTTGTGAAAGGGACGATGTCATACCACTCATTCATAAGCACGATATAACATTGTGATTCCCCTTCACTTGTTTGTTCATTTCATGATATATGTTATGGTATATGTTGTACGTGCGTTGGTGGTGATAGGTTTGCAGGTACTAGACATCGACTCCACCTGACTTAACAAGTTTGAGCATGTCTTCATCCCAATGGCAAGTTGATCGGAGGTGACATGAAATCTCATTCTACACTCTAGGTTTAAGTTGGTACCCTGTTAGTATTAGTTTTGTGGTTAGAGTCGTCTTGTGGTATTGTGTCACCCTATGTGTGTGGTCTTGAGATATTGCGATTGTGGGTTATTTAATTATTAATTAATTAGTTGGCTTATATAGTTTATAATAATAAAATAAATTAATAGTTAATAATATTTAATATTAATTTAATGTGAGATTATTATTATTGGGATTATTATTTATTAATGATTTCATATTATTATTATTTATTTATTAAGTTGTGGCATTAATATTTATTTGAGCTCCATGGTTTAATTATTTAATTGGGCCTTTATATTTTATCGTGCCTTGGATTATTTAATTAATTGGTTGATTATATTATTATTATTTCTCTTTTACCCCTTGGGTTATTAGATAATTGTTTATCCTACCTACCCTATTTTACTATTGGCTGTGAGTTTGGGGTAAGTTAATTAAATATTATTTTATTATTCTTACCTTGGTTTTTGGAGAGGGTTGGTATGAAATATTATATTTCATAATTATTTTCCATTGGCTGACATACTCTATGGTTTTGGCTTGATTTTCTATATATTGGTTTTCCTGTGTATCTGTCGAGTTAGCCAACACAAGAATCTTTCTGTGAATTGAGGAATTTGGATTGTGTTGCTTGGAGCTTTGTTTGGCTTGGCTAGAGAATTGTTGGATTGCTCTTCATCAATTTTCTTAGACCTCTCCATTTTCAGGTTGGAGGTACTTCTCTTTTGCATTTGATTTTGAAAAGCCTGCCTACATCCTATCTGTGTAAAGATTGTTTGCACCAGTCTGCCATCATACCACCTAGTACGTCTGACATCGTACCACCTAGTGCATCTGCCATCGTATTAGTCAGCCATCATACCACCTAGTACGTCTGCCATTGTACCACCTAGTATGCCTACCATCGTACTAGTATGCCATTGTACCACCTAGTACGTCTACCATCGTATCAATCTACCATCATACCAGCCTACCATCATATCATCTCGTACGTCTACCATCTAATATGTTTGCCGTTGGGTATTTGTCGTCGAGTATTTTGTCATTGGGTTTTCTGAGTTGACTTTTCTCGGGTCAATAACTTCTAGAGGCTATTTTATGTTGGTTTATGTGTTACTGAAGCGGTCCTAGGATCAATTTACTGATTGTAATGGATTATATGTATGTTTTGGTTTCAAGCAAGATGTTGATACCTTGTTGTTACTTCTTGGGCTCATGTTGTATATGTAGTCATTAAGATTCTTGAATGTTTTATGATTCTTGGCTACCTGTGTGAGGCTATGATCAGGCATATGTTATTCATGTCTCTTGATTATCAATGTTGATTTACCTTGGTTATCCGGTTATGATGTATTGAGAGCCCTTGCTTTTGTGTTTGCATGTTGTTACCCTAAGGTCTAGGTGCATGCTAGGGGAAGTGGGCTTCCATATGAGTGACTGGGGTCGTGAGGATTAGATTGTCAAGTTACCCAAGGTCTAGAACGCCAAAATAGCTCATTGGGAGTTTTCCTTGTAATCAATTGATAACATAAATAATTAATCATGGCTGGGTTGGGTAGTAGTTATTCATCTTAATAAGATAACAAATGGATGTGTGGCCTCAACTCATGTCCTTGGGGTGATTATATAGATCCGAGAATGGTTGGGTAGACCTTGGTGATCCAGGAAAGTCGAAGTCCCTTGATATCCTCAAATGTTGAGACGGCTCTGCATGGGTATCACAGATGCCGGAACAAGTTCCTAAGTTCCCATGGTGGCTGCATGCAATGACACTCTTTCCCTACTTGTAGGTCATTGCACCTTGAGTCTTGTTTTGTGAATTGCCTCTAGAGTGTTTAAGTTCATGTATAGAGCTTTGACTTAGTTGTATGATATGATTGTAGTGTTGTTAGGTGGTTTTGGTTGTATCCATTGGTTGTTAGGTGTCAGCCTAGATCTAGAGTGTGTGTGGGATCTTGTGTCATCTCCTAGCACAGGGGGTGGTTCCTTTGGTTTCACATGGTTGGGTGGTTTGATGTCTTCTTCCATTGGGATGTTCTTCAGTGGATGTTCTTGTGCATGGATGTGGATTCTTCTCTCTTCAACTACGGATGGATGCCTGTAGCGGATTGATGTATATGATTCAAAATATGGCATATGTATATGTAGAATTCATGATGTAATTATATTTGTAGTTGAGATCTATGCTCCTTGATGTAAAATGGATAATGTATTCATATGTAATGATAGTTGATGTATTTTGGATATCGATTCAACAATGGCAATAATGTAATTGAATCTATCGATATGCATTTAGTGTTATGTGAATGTCTAGTAATGTGGTAATTAGCATTAGAAATAGAATAATGATGCTAGGATGTTGAATAAGTAATTGGGACTGGGAACATTTGGATTGGTGCTCTTAAAATGAATCTTAGGGGTTTAATGGGATTTGCATTAATAATGGTTGTATTCATGATAGATAGACTAGTGAGGGATCTTACGTATGCAAAAAGAGAAATGTTAGTTAAGTTAGAATGCATTGGATCATGGTAGTAAATATGATGTTATGCTTATATGGATACGATCTTGGTGAGATTGTAAGTAATGACATTGAGGTACCCTAGGGAAAGATTAATTATGGAGTTGTGTATATTTCTGCTTGCATAAAGTGCTTCTTATGTTTATATCTATGATAAAAACATGTACATCTTGTTAATGGATGTTAAATGCATTTGAGTAGTTAGTTAGTTGTACATGTTGGATTAAAAAGATTTTTAAAAAAAGTTATTATCTAGATGCATATTAGATGGATAGTTCTCTAGGGTATTTCACGGGCATTACACGAATGATGTCCACCCGATGATTGAAGTTAAGTTTCCACATATAAAAGGCCAAAACTAACCTTCCAAAGTTAGTAACAGTTAGCTACCAACCAAACGTATGAGCGAGGATTTGCACTATAAACAATCCTATCAAATCTCGTTCATCTAACAACTTGAAAGCAAATCTTATCTAAGTGAAGAGAGCAAGACCATGCAAGTTGCCAAAACAAAACAAGTAATATACCATCAAATTGAACAATGTATTCAGTTACTGCTTCAACATATTATCGCAACAAACTCAAAATCAATCTCTTTTGTCTAGCGCCCATCACTCTTCTTGGGTGCTAAATTGGCCTGGGTGAGGAAATTTTGTGATGTCCCCAACGAAACTAGTTCAGTGTATCACCATGCGCCAGACTAGATCAGGACTGTTATTAAGTTATAGGCAGAAATATCCTTGTACTAGATGGTATGCAGGAGGAAGAATGTTAACTACGATACAGGCGGAGGGTGCAACATTGATCTAGCAATATGTGCAGTTCATAATATTGATGCCATGTTGAAGGAGAACTCTTTTATATATGAAGACAAATCCTTTCAATACCATCATAACCGACTATGCAGAGACCAGTAGGAGCAGCAAATCGACGATTATCTAATCATTAAGCAAGTTCGATCTTGACTAAGACATTTGCAAAGGGGAGTGACTAACCAAAGGATGTATGATGTCAATTAATGATTAAGCAAGTTCCATCTTGACTAAGACATTTACAGTAGTTATGAAAGGACCAGACATGACTCTTCAGGGACTATCTATTCCAAAGGGGCATGACCTTAAGGAAAGGAAGATATTTAAGGGGAACCGATAGCCATTACCAAGGAGGAGGGGAATAATCTTTATTCTTCTTCCTATCGGAGATTTGAAAGACTCTACCACCAATGAAAGGGAAACATATGGCGATAGCCATCGTAATCCGAATTTAATCAAAGATCTATTAATCGAGGTTGTAAGCATCAATATCAGTTACAGTCATCACTCCCGATCAACACTTAAGCCTAGCCTTGGATAATGTTGAGATGACTACATCGGTAATAGAATGCCAAATGGTGGCTACGTGGAACAACAGCCATCAGTGAGAAGTCAACGTAATGAAAATGATCGACAGCTGATGAAGGATTGGCGTTAGTCAGACAACACGCGAAATACAGATTAATATCATCATGATGAACATGGTAAGGCAAATACGATCCAAGAAGCCATCAATCTTATGGCAATGATTAAGTCTAAAACGAGTTTATTCCAAAGGAGTGATATGGAGATCAGAATAATTTAATTAATGAAGAGATGCAATCGTTAATAGTCGCAACCTTTACAAAACGGCACAGGGTGAGTATAAGGGCATTGAAAATCATTTTTGGAAAGGTGGGGAAGGGAGAGCGAGAATATCGTGGAGTTTATATCTTATTTCTATTCAGTTTGGATCACTCTTATTGAGCAAATGCCTTAGGCACATTATCAGGCATATAAGCAAGTCGAATTCACATCTGAGACAACCCCATTCAAGTTGCATGTAGATAAGCTACCCAAAGAAAAGTGAACATATAACCATCAAGCGAAATAGTGATCATCAATCTGCTTGTGTTACCGACTTATCAGACATAGCAGTGGATACTGTTATTGCATGAATAGAAAGCATAAACAGAAATAGCATCAATCTTGGAGTTGCAAGCACATAAATCTGAATCTGAAATAGCAACAGATTGTCATAAATGATATCGCCATATTTTGCATAAGTACATTGTCATATTAGATATAGAACTTGCCATCGGTCCGGCATATCTTGTTGATGATATCAGATATAGCAGAAACAACAAAGTTCATTGCATAGTTCTATCATCTTTATTGGGAGAGCAGTTGAATCAAATCGCAGATTGGGAGATTACATATAGCATATTCTTCAAAGATCAGACTAGAGACAGCTTCTATTCAATCAACCATCTCTCATTAACATTAGTGAAAGACATATTATTCACAGGGCATTGGATATAATAGAAAGAGCAAGTGACATTGAAAGTTCAAATATCTCTATATATTCAGACTATCGATTATATAATCTAATATCTAAATCTGATATTATAATCTTTAGTAAGTTAAGGATTTGAAATAATTGTCTCTTACTAGTCAATAATCTTGAAGGGACATTACAAATTTGGAGTTTGTCGACTTTCCAGGATGCCTTGAATTTGGTGCCCAACCTCTACCTTGGGCACCATTTCACCTTGATGAAGGAATTTGACTCACTTCTCTCCAGACTTAGTCACTTTTGAACGTTTCTAGATTAAAATGCCATTCTGGGGAATTGAAGCGATTTCCATGTGCCACACTTAGAAGATTTTCACGCTGCTTTCCACTTCTAGAATGGATGTCCATACTTAACCATTTTTTTATCCATTCAGCCTGCCTTTTGACTTTTCAAGATTTAGAAATGTTCACTAATACTCAATCTTCAATGTCTGCTTGTGAAAAACCTGTGAAAATAGACTTTCCAAAAATAGAAAGTGTTTCAAAATGTTAGGATTAGTGTAAAACGGAACGCAAGGACACTTACTAAAAATAGTTTGTTCTTTTGGCAAAATTAGACCAATCCGAGAGGCAGATAAATCCCTAAAAATAGGAAGTTTCTACAAATAGAAAGTTGTTCAGAATTCCCTCAAATTTCACGATTAGGTTCCTTGAAGAGTCCTGATTCCAATGCAACGCTCAGTTTTTCCAAAAAGCTAAAGGAAAGACCTCAAATTCAAGTCTGAAGGTCAAAACCCTAAAACAGTCAAAACATGCTCTAGACATAGCCAAAATTGCTCAAACGATCTGCCAACTTGATCAAACTGACCCCCAAACACCTATAAACTGAGAGGACCGACAAGACCGTCGCAAAAAAGACCCAAAAGACTGAGAGGGCCTAAAAAGTAGTTGGTCCCCATTTGGAATAGCGTGATATGTGAGTAGGTCACAACAGGAAGGAAAGTGAGAAAGGGAAACAAGGAAAATGTAGAAGGAAAATAGAAATTTTTAAAAACCTACCTAAATCTCTCAACTTGTTTCGTTTAAAATTTACCTGAATCGGTCAAAATCGTTGTGCATCATGCAAGGGTTTTATTGGAAAAACTGGGTCCAAAGCGTGAGTTTACTAAGTGAAAATCGCGACAGAAATTGCCTTTGCCCCATCTAGGATTTTCGGCGAGTTTTCTGTGATTTTTCAGCTAGTTGCAAAGAATTTTTAGCGAGTCTTTGTCCTAAATGCAGTCGCGAATTAACTCACAAGCTGCTTGTTAAGGCTTCTAAGTGGCAAGTTTTCACAGACTCGGTGACTACTCACCGAGTTTGTGAACTATGCTTTCACCACAATTATACTACCTCAAGCTCGCTTCAACATCAATCTACACATTGCAATTGATTTGATCTTCTATATATACCATCCACAACATCTCAAAACTCCAATTAGGTTGGCTAGAACAATGAACAAAGAATGATCCCACTAAGTTGGCCTTAAAACATCTTTATGGTGAAAGCAATCTTATCTAGTAGATAGAGATGACTTGAAACATCTTAATACATCTTTCAATGCAGCCCCAAACATCACACTCTTGTGCACATCCTCCCAAGTCAGCAACAAGGTAACGTGTAGATTAAAGATGTAGCACATAACCAGTCAACCCAAAAACACATCTTCTAGATGAATTTACTCAATGTGGATCACCACAAGGCATAGTAGGACCCAAATACAACTCGCTGCAATCTCCAATGTTTGCACAAATCCCCAAATGCATAGCACAAGCAAGAGAATAGGCCCCAATAGGCCAAAAGACCACAAATCACCCTAAAAACTAACTCCAAACAATATGTGGCGCCAAAAATATAAACCATTATCATGCGGATCACATAGAGACAATCCATGAACATCCAACTACATTCCCAAATACTTCTTTCACATTGTCAAGCCAAAACAAGCTAGTGCAACCAAACTAATACAAACATAAGGCAACTCCTACTTATTAATTGATGAGCTAAATGGGCTCTATAATGAATGGTTCATAAGGCACAACACTTGCTGAAGGTTTTGAAAATGGGGTTTGCAAGCTAAGAAAGTTTAAACTTGGAGGAAACTTTGTGGTTAAGTGTGCTTGAGTTGGAGTTGTATTGGGATGGGTGGCCTCCCGAGAAAGTCCAATGCTTCACCTCTATGAGCATCACCTAGATGCAATGAGTGCTAAGTGGACTGTTCATTTTCATGAGAGATGGGTTCTTGTGAACCACTACTCATGAAACATGGGTAATTTACAATACAAAGATTTGTACAAGAAGCGCCTATCACATTGGTGCACTTACCTAACATTTGATTGTACATTTATTTGTTGGCCACCTAAGCAATTGTCAATTTAGGAACAACCATTGAACCAGCTATACATATCCAAAAAGAAGTAATCCAATACCTAAGGTAACAATATAAATAGTAATCAACCACATAATTAAGTCAAATACAAAACACGTATTTTATTAACAACTAAGAAAATAATGGTCTACATACTACACTCAATCTTGGAGTCCCTTGATTCAATGACTAGCATACTTGGTGCCACAAAGTTTCAAGAATCCTAAAATTATTAGTTCAAGAAACATGATTAGCTTCTAAAACATAAAATGCCTCACAAATTCATGTTTTAAATGACATTGCCACGCATCGTACCATCATCACCAAGAATCTCAAATTTCTGGAAAACTCATGACAAATAATTTTTTCACATTAAATAAAACCTTATCTAGATATTGGAACTTCCAAGAAACAATCCAACATTGCAGGATAATGCATTGATGTCCCCAAGGTTCTTGAATTGATCACTATTCTCAAAGCTCATTAATTTTCTCATGAATTTGTTTTTTAGGTCTTAAGATTTCAACTTTGTAAAACCATGAATTGCAATGTTTACACTAATGTCATTTGAGGTCCCAAGTCAACACACTTAGCAAAGAGCACATGATTATAGTGTGGAGTGGGGGGGGGAGTAGGTGAATCAATATACTACAATCTTTTACTTTATCGGCTTAACTATCACAATATCACCAATCGCACAATATCAGTCACATTAGATCAAACAAATTATGCAACACAAGTAGAACACATGATTGACATGGAAACCCTTATAGGAGAAAACCACAGCAAAATATTGCTTGTATATATAAATTTTTATTACAATCTTCGTAGGTACAAACCCATGGGAGACGCAAATACCCTCCTATACAACTTGTGAACACCAACCCCCACAACTAAGCACCAACTCAATAAGAGAGACCAATCTCTTCTTATGGTAAGCACCAAACTCTTATGTGCAAATTCACCTTCTTGATCATAGCTTCTTCAATGAATGATAATTATTTGACTAGATCTCTTTCATAAAATTCTGCCCAAATTTCCTTCTAACTTTTGCTCGCAAATCCTCCTTAAATCTGTTCATAAACTTTCATAAACCCATTCACTATTTCCTCAAAAATTTGCTTATGAAATCTTCACACATCTGCTCATAAAGATTTCACAAGTCTAATCATCAAGTCTTCACAAATCCGCATATATTATTGTCATATCCCCCCCTTGATCGTTATATATATATTAATTATTATTAATTATCAACAAATGATTATTTAAAATTTATTTATTTATTAAATATTATTATTTAGTTAATATTTATTACTCATAATATTCTTGAAATATTCAAATAAAAATAAATAAATGAATTAATATTATATTATAAACATCAACTCGTTACTAAGACAACGGTGCTCCATGAAAGAGTGCTATTTGTAAGGAAATCGATGAAGGGTAGAAACATCAATTGATGTTAAGGGGGAAGAATGAAGATCGATCAACTAAGGCAAGTATCGAGTTGAGGGAAAGGATTAGTTACCGGCGATAATATTAAGTTATGAATAGATAAAGAGACACGAATTGGTAACTAATGACAGGTGCCCACAAGTTATTACCAATCGATATTCTAAGGGACATTACATTAAGATGCAGCAATCTTATACATTCTTTAAGAGCAGCGACTTAATATGTCATAAGGGCATAAAATATAATGGGCAGCGATAGTGATTTAAGATAGCGACAAGTGTTCTTGATGTTGCTGATTTCATACCTGATGACTTCCTTATTAACGACGGTGGTTCTACATCAAAGTGGTAGAATAACTATGGTTCAAGAGATGCATTAGGCAGCGATTATATAGTTATTATATGTGTTGGGAGACGTGACTATGACAGATTAATAACAGGAACTTCATTGACATCGATTTGTATTTACACTATGATTTAAAGCATAGTCGACATCCTTAAAGACAAGTCTGATTTAAAGCATAGTTGACTTCCTTGCCCATTGAAAAACGATTGCAAAAATAGAATAAAGAAGTCAGCAATTGAATATGAGATGCAATTTCCAACACTTCATAATCAAGTACAAGCAGTGACCAGTATTAATGAAGAAGACAGCGATCCCTTTGAGAAGAATGATCATGGTTAAGAGAAACGGGTTTATTAGAAATCATAAAATCGTATTCATTAAGAAAAGACAAACAGCGAATCAATTCTGAAGGGATGTGATTGAAAAAGAAGAGCAATTGTATTGAAGAGGTGCAAGTTAATTAAACATCATGTAAACAATGATTTCAATGTAATATGTTTATTATAAAGGTAGCGATCCTTATAAAGGGGAGCACCTACAATTAGTAGATTACTAGTGCAATTAACAAAGGGATGCAATTAACTATTAGAAAGATATGACTCCTTGATGAAACATCTTTTCAGAAAAGGTATGACCGCTTGATGTAAAAATATATATACAGAAATCAGAATTTGGATAGACGGGGTGGAGTAGGAAATAAAAGAATATATTTAAGTGCGTGCAGGTTATGTGGAGAATAAGGAAGATAAAATGCATACACCAAAAGAGTGAGAGAAGATAATGAAGAAGAGAACAGATCTCTTTTGAGCAGATTTGTGATCAGAGTAGTAATAGATTGAAGGAGGAGAATTTACTTGGTAGATTGTATTTGATTTGCTCTGCTCATTGGGGTACTATCGGCCTTGGGTAATGATTGCATATTTCAAGTCTACACCAGGTGTAGCACCAATACATGACGTTGGGCTATATGCTTGGATTTTAGTAGACGATTATATTCAAAACGATTTAGAAGTAGTTATCATTATGGAAGAAGCAATCATCAAGCATTCGATCAGAGAACAATCTGCAGAACTCAGAAAACATATATTAACCAGCAGCACTAATAAATATGTAACAGTGTGGCTCTACATTAGAATACTGAGATAAAATTTCCATTTCCAAGCATTATTCAAATCTTAATTGAAAATTTGGGCAGATTTGGTTAAGTCCCAGTAGGGGGCATTACAATTATACTTTTAGATCTGCAATAATTTGCTCCAACTTTCTGCAATACTCTTCATATCTTCTTTACAAATCTCTTCTTACTCTTTTACATACATTTCTGCTTTACATCTGCTGAATCCTTCTTGCAATTTTGCTTGTAAATCTGCTTCTTAATTGCTCTAGATTGAATGATTTATAATTGTTTTTTCTTACTCTTTTAACTCCACTTTATGTTCTTTTATACCACTCAAAAGAGGCGACTTCATAGAGAGGTGGCATCTCTTCCAAGAAGGGTCCAGCTCATTTAATTCCAGCCCATCCATCATGAGGTCAGACACATTTAATACTATATTTATTTTGCAATTGACAATACCAAAAGAGCGCCAAACATGAGTTGAGCCTAACAGATAATAGAATTTATTTTATTTACAACTTTAATATGGGTGACAATATAATAAAGCAGGTTAGCCTCCTTAACAGCAAATAAATGTAACTTCAAAATTTATCCTTTGTTAAGATAAAATCTGTCCTTGGGTACAAATAGTGGCCTTTGGCCATTGCAAACTCATACAGCTTCCTTCTTGACATCAACATACATGGATGGCAACTAATGGTGACCTCCATGCTTTGAATATGATTTGACAATGAGTTTCTTTGATAGAAATTTCCTTTGATATCAATGACAATAATCTTGGACAGCTAATTCCTTTTTTACATCATTCTTGGAGTGTGAAACTTTTGACATCAATGACAAATAATGTAACATAATTTCTTGACATCAATGACAACTATAATATTTCCAACACTCCGTATAAAAAATTTACAAATAAATATATTGTTATCAAGTGTAATGTTCCCTTCTTAGCTAGTTCTATTTTTAGCAGGGTTGGCCTACCATCAGGGTTCCCGTAAGTCAACACAATGGATAGGTGACCCAACCAGGGTTTGTGGTTCCTTATGGGGGGATTTACGAGCCATTTCAAATGATTAAAGACAGTCTCCTATTTTTTATGAGGGGTCCCTATTTTGAGGAGACTAGGATTTCGCCTGTTATTTTTAGACATCACCAGAAGACCAAGTACACCATCGGTTTTCAGTTGAAGAGGTCAAGTTGATGGTTTCGAAATATAAAATAAAATATTAAAGTATTAACTTTAATATTTTAATTAAATTAAATAAAGTGCTTTATTATAAAGTCAGTCTAATATTTTAATAAAGTAAATGAAAAACAAAAAGGAGACTACCAAGGGGTACGGCAACGTAGTAAGGCTAAGTTGTTTTTACAAAAGAAAAAATAATATTAAATTAAGGGGGCCATGAAGGTGAATGCAGCCTAGAGGAGATATAATCTTTATTTTATTAAATCATGGAAAACCCTAAAAGGTGCGTTAGGGTCTGAGAGTCAATAAAAAGACTTTTGGCCCTCCATTTTGTAATCTTTGGCATCATATTTATGGTGGAGAGTGTTGCTTTTTTGTGTAACTAGGATAGGAAAATAAAAAAGATTTGGATTGCCTTAAGGCATCATCCGAATCCTTATAGGGCTGGGCCCTTCTTCATTAAGGAGGCGTGTTAATAGGGTTGGGCCCTATCTTCATCTAATGTATTTATGTAAAAGGGCACATAGGACTTGGCCCTATCTACGTGCACAAATTAGGATAGGGCTGGGCCCTTTCTCTTCCACACGCCAAGCAAGGTCAAACGTGTGAGATTGTAGCATCTACCTTAGCGCCCAGAATAGGGCTGAACCTAAATAAATCGTGGAGTGAGATATAGGGCCGACCCTATCTTGCACATATAACGTTGGAAAAGTGCAAAGACTTTAGCGCCAAAAAGTGCCTTATTGGGCCGACCCAATAAGGCACCAATCCTCATATATAAAAGCTACATAGAATGCATCTTGATACAATTACTATATATGCGAATCAGATCTGCAATAACAGTGCGAAATATATCTGCTCTCCTTTGGTGTGAAGATACCTGATCTATGGATGCGACTCTGCTCTAATTGATGCGAACTTAAGTCTATTGTTCATGCTAAACAAGGCACGGTTATGCTGATTACAAAAAGGTTATTTGAAGCTGAAGATATCTGCAAATGTATTCAGCCTGAGATAAGTGTTCTAAGACTGCAATTTTATTCATAATGAATAATCAGATCTGAGGATCTGTTGTTGCTGGATTTTTCCTCCAAGAGGGAGGTTTTCCCAGGGTAGACTTGTGTTGTGTGACCTTTCTATTTGTGTGCTTTGATTCTTGTGACTCTGCATTATTATTTCTTGCTCATTATTGTTAATCTGATCACGAAAACTAACAGAGAGTTAGATTTTAGAGATCTGGCATACAGGGTGAGATTTACAAGTTGCAAGGATGAAAACCATTGCAATTCATAAGGCCTGCAGGAGTGGAAGACCTCCCAAGGGACTGAATTATTACGTTCATTCAGAGAAAATTGTAGAAGGAATTCATTTTCAGGTTGCAGCAGTGAAAAGGATAGCGAATCATTGAAGTTTCAAACCAAGGAGCACATCTGAACCATTTGAGATACCATTTATCAGCATTCCAAACACCTACAGCCAGTCATACACCTCTTGTAGCCAAACACAGCATTCCAAGTGGGACGTGAAGATCTTGAGGGCTACAAAGAGGCAGATCAGATCTGGTACCAATCTGAAAAAATAGATCAGACCAAAAAGAATTCATTTGCTGGTAAAAATCAGGCTCAACGTGACAATTTCAGCATGTGACAAACACAATCAGACCTGTACATAATTTGTATGGTATGTAACTGTCAAGATAATCCAAATAAAGTTCAAAAAAAATTGTCCATTTTGCATGTATTTGTTGTACTGTTATTTCCAACATACATTTATTGCTATTTCCATCTAAATTCCAAACCAAGCATAAAAACCAAAAAATCAGAAAACTGACCCGTTCATGGGTTCCCCAGGGTTAATCATTTGAATGTTCCTTTGGATGGGGATATGGTGAAATGGTCAAACCAGAGAAGGGGTGGGTGAAAATAAATTTTGATGGGACGTCAAAAGGTAATCCAGGGATTTCAGGCGCGGGATGTGTGGCTTGTGACGATGAAGGGAAGATCCTCTTTACAGATGCAAGAAGGCTACGAGATGGCACTAATAATGAGGCGGAGGCTTAGGCGGCCTTACTAGCAGCTGAACTGGCAGCAAATATGAAGGTGATGAAGGTACACTTGGAGGGTGACTCCCAAATTGTAGTCCAGGCTTTGATGAAAAGCAATACACCATGCTGGAAATTGAATAAATATGTACACAATATAAGTGAAAAGTTGAAATCTTTCCAAAATTATTGCATCTCACATGTGAAAAGAGGAGGAAATGTCATTGCGGATGGGTTGTCGAATGAAGTGTGTGAGCTCGCGCTAGGGGAAGTGAGGTGGCGTGACTGCAAAAAAGAAATAGTGAGATGGAGTTAAGGCTACTTGCCAACTTGGTACGTCAAAAAATTCAAATTTCATGTCAGACAGCTAGCTTTTCTTTTGAGTAAGGTCGAGTTAATGAGCATTTATTGTGGAATGCTTTCTGAAATGGCGGCAATGGTGGAGTGTTTTGCATTGAATACTAATTTAGGAGTCCCGCGCATTTAATGAGAAGAGTCAATAAGTTGGTGAAGACAGTTTTTGACATATTACATCGGAATTCTCTGCAATTCTTCAGTGAATACCAAAATGGAAGCCAATTTCACTCTGCAGTCTTCCAAGCTAATGCCAGCTTTTCGAGGACCCGTCCCCCTAAAGAAGCTTGAGAAGATGTTTCTTGCAAAAGATCCATTGTTTTTGAAGCCAATTCAATTGGTCTTGGGCGAAGTGATGGCAGTTATCGACCACAGATACAAATGCAGAGCAGATGTTTACTCTCTTATCATGGCTTGGGGACTGGAGCTAGGTTACACCTGTGAGGATGTGAGAAAATTTGAGGAAAATCATTCCACAAGAGTACTTGTTAAATTTGGAGTCCCTGTTGGAATGGGTTGTGCCAGGGTGGGGTTTCAATCTTGTTGAAGGCATCCCACCGGAGAATGGGGAGTTGCGGGTGAGGCACTCGTGAATTCAATTCCTTCGCCGTCGTGAGGAAGCTCGAGTCTGCTTTAAAGAAGACACAAAGCGAGGATGGGAAGGGTTGACAATCTTCATCCAAATTATGGATATTGAAGATGTAATTCGGCAGAGGGTGGGGAGGTGAGATTGGCGAAGGAGATGAGATAAAGGAGGCCGACTGCGAAAAATATCAGCGGGAATTGGCAAGACAGGGTGTAGTGGGTGGTGCAACGGTTGGGAGCGGTGGTGAGATAGAAAGACCAGCTTCACGAGGCTTAGTGGTCGAAGTTGCAGAAGGAAGAACTGGAGATTCACACGCCTCTGTGGGAAGATGAGGACTCCACTGAATCAAGGTACCTCTAGGCACATCTTTTGTTTAGATGTTTAATTTTTAGTTGATGGACTTAAAACTTTATTTTTTGTTAAACGATAAACTCTTCGGCCAGCTTTTAGCATGATGTATTTTGAATTACTGTTTCAGATGATGTGGGGGTGGGGTAGGGTCTGAGCAGTAAACATTTTGGAAAACTATGGTTTTAGACAGTAGGACTGGATGGTGGTTGGGGGTGGTTTGGGAGAGTGGTTTCTTTTTTGGAATTTTGATGCAAATGTAATTTTTAGTTTAAATAAATAAAATATAGCTATTACCGATCAAAAAAAAAAAAACTAAAAAAAACAAATAACCAAACTACCAAAAAAGTCATACCGGGGTGGAGCACTATAGTGGTATTTGTAGACACTTAAAATTGTCCTAGCCTAATTAAATAAATATTTTATTTATCTAATTATTTTATTCTAAGCCTTCTATTAATTAAATTAGATTCTTTATTTATTTAATTAATTCATTAATCCTTTTCTAACCTTTCCCCATTTAAATAAATATTTCTATTTATTTAAACTATCCTTTCCCTAAATTAAATAAATATTTTATTTATTTAATTGGTCTCACTTCTTCTATTAATTAAATAGATCTTTATTTATTTTATTAATTCATTAATCATTAGCTTTTTCCCTCCATGACACTTATCATTCATCTCTTAATTTACCTTTAACCACCTCTCTAATATTTTCCTATTTTCAATACCTACCCTATAATCCTAGCTGACCATGTATCCCTCCACTTCTTAATCTTATTCCTTCATTTCTAGGGTACTCTCCATATAAGAGGATCCTTTCATCCCTAAGATCCCTAATCCTAACCCTAATCACTCAATCAATCAATGCTCGTGAGAATGTGATCAAGCAATCAAGCATCTACACAACCACAATTCGTTCTTTGTTGAGCTCTTGTGCACACAAAATCTGAGAGCAACCATATCAAGCAAGATCAATGGAGATGGGAAACAATGGAAATCAAACCCTACTAAGCATGTGAATGGTATAAATTTTCAATATTTTGCATTTTGCATGTTTTAGGTTCTTCATTGGTGTATGGTGGATTTAATTGTAGAACTTGGGTTTTATGTGATTGTATTTTTGTTTGGTTTTACAATATTTGAATTCATAATTTCACCGTATACAGTATTAGAGCCTAGTTTTCCTCCTGTAAAAAGGGGTTTTGATGTGTGACAATGAGTTTCAAACATGCCATAGGGAAGAACATCACGTCCAATGGCAATCACTTCAGGGATTCTAGGTTTACATAGATTCATCTAGTGATAGTGACAATTTTTTAGGCCAGATGGCAAAAAAGGGCAAACGATGAGCTGGATCTGAAAGTCCAAACACTAGAGCAGAGAAGAAATTTGATAATATGATGGACATGATGTCGCAGTTGTTATCCAAGCTTAATGATAACAGGATTCCGCTTCATTCAACAGAGTCCAGTGAGTTCAATAGGATGAAAGACCAATATGCTATGGAGAGCAAGAGACCCACTTCTATCTCAGCGCCTAGGTCCCTACAGCCAACCTTTGTGCATAGAAAAACTCCACAGTTTCAGAAGCAGGAATCGCCAGTCTCTATGGCTGAGGAGATAAGTTCACATTATACAGAGCATTTGACTATACCACTTGAGATTCGTGAGATGTTAGACTCTAGAACAATTCATGAACTCAAAGAGGCATAGGATAGGTGCACCTAGCAAACAAAGACCAGGATGACTCAGGGTCAGAGAGATTCCCAGTAGATAGTGAGTAAAATAATGTTGGAAAACTTTGATGGTAGTGATAGATGTTCAACACGTGCTTGGGTACAAAAATTAGACAATTACCTCTCCTTGAGACATATGACTGAGGAGGAGGTGATTAGATTTGCCACCTTACACCTTGACAATATGGCTCATGGGTGGTGGTATCACTATCACGGGTTAGTCACTCTAGGGCACAATTTGATCACTACCTATGATGAGTTCACAAATAGACTCATCGAACGGTTTGATAGGAAAGATCTAGATATGTACTTGAAGGAACTTGCCCAACTTAGACAGCATGATTCTTTGGACTCCTACATTTTAGAGTTTCAAAGGCTATCTATGATGGTTCTTGGTATCACAGAGAGGAGACTTCTGATCCTATTTAGTGGGGGATTGATGGAGCCCTTATGCAGATGGATCAAAGCATTTGACCCACCCAACTTGCAGGAGACCATGAGGAAGGCATTAAACATGGAGCTTGCTGCCCAAAAGAAAAAATTTCAGTCCAAGACATTTACCTCCTCCAAAGATAAGTTTAAGCATAAAACTTCAGATCAGCAGAAGCAAGCAGCGCCAAAACTCAATGATGAGACCCTAAATGACATGAAGAGAAGGAAATTATGCTTCAAATGCAAGGGTCCTTGGGAAATGGATCGTAAGTGCCCTATGAAGGGCAGAGCAAATCAGATGGAATATTACTATGAGGATGAAACTACTTCTGAAATTTCAGAACAGCTATCTGACCCTGAGGAAAATGAGGTGGAAAATGTACTTAGAGAGTCAGAAAAGGAACCTAAGGAGGAGGTACCCATGGTGCATCTCTCTAGCATCTAGAAAGAGAGATCTTTTGGGATAAGAGGATTCTTGGGAGGACAGAAAGTGATCACTTTGCTTGTTACAGGTACCACTTACAACTTCATTGATGAGGGGCTTGTGGCTAGGCATGGGCTCAAGACAGAGGAGTTTGAGGGGTTTAGAGTGAGAGTTGCTAATAGCTTCACTCTCACGTGCACTAGAAGGATTCTCAATCTCACCATACAGCTAAATGATTTATGAGTTCTAGGCTGATTATTATGTTGTTGGTTTGGGTGAGATGGATTGAGCATGAAGTGGCTTCATGTGACTGAGGTGTTTACCCTCAACTTGCGGACAATGGAAATGAAGTTTGAGGTAAATGGTAGGAAACATGTGTTGAGGGGGATATCAGATGAGAATCTTTGTGTGCTTTCTTTGAGGAGGATGGAGAGATTGATCAGACATGACCAGGTAGAGTGGGATGCAGAGTGTATTGCGATGCCTACAGCAGAGGAGCAACAGAAGCAGGATTATCCACCAAATATATTCAGGAACTCTTAACTAAACACAGTAAGGTGTTTAGTGTGATACCACCTAGGAGACCACCAGACATGGGCATACAGCACATTATTGAGTTGGAAGAGGTGTTGTTGTGCTCTGCACACACACCCCGTCCTCGACAAGGACCCTCGTTGCCCTTTTGGTTGTTGTCAATTTTCTAAGTTAAAGCTCTCCATCATGGTCTTAGTGAAAGAGTGGAAAGCTTAGGTTGTGCCTGCCCATGTAAGGGCTAGTACTAAGTAAGGAGAAAGATGAAATAAGGAACCAGCAGCATGTAATGTGAATCATGAAATCCAAATGGGAATCGGAATAACAAAATCTATCATAGGCAAGTTTTAAGTAAAACTCAGCAAATTTGAGTCAAAAGTATTCCAAACCTAGACAAGAGCCTTCTATTTGTTGGCCAAAGTTGACTAAGTATGGTTTGCCTCCTTCGAAACTCAGCATTTGCACTAAACGGGGGAATAACTCTTTATTCACAAAAAGTTTCCCAGTCCCGAAGTTTTCACCAAAAATTTCATGGAGGCTTGAAAAGTTAAGTTTTTGGCAAAGCTAGCACCAAATTCGGTGTTGGCAACTAGGATAGGATTAAGCTTATTCCAAAAATCGGTGGTTGCAACCTAAATAAGAATAGCCTTATTCCTAAAACTTTTCCAAACGCCAAGCTAAACAACAAATTTCGTAACGAGTTTGGAAAGTTAGGTTAAAATAAAGCTCTTACGGCAAAAACGTAAACTTCGGTATTTGCAGTGAAAGTGGCAATAAGACTAGTTTCACCTTATTCCAAGAGCTATTTCTAATACCAGATTAAACCCCATGTTTTAAAGAGTCTAGACCTAGAGTAAAGAAAGAGGCACATGGCAGAAGGAAAGATCACACCTGGAAAGGGGGCTACCTGCAAAGAAAGAAGCACAACATGGGGAGCAAGTGAAAATATCAAAATCGTTGAGACAAGCTCATCAAAAGAAAATCGCGCAGGAAAAGGAGAACCTTTGAAGATCAAGCCTAAGAAGGAAGGTCGCACTAGGTTAAAACAAGTCGCACAAGAAAATTAGGAAAGCATCGTGCCAAGTTTGTTCCTACCCTTGTCATTTTGGCAGAGCAATCATAGTCTTGTGTTTGATATTGATGAAAGTCGCTTTGACAAAACCCTAAGCTGAAAACATGGTCATTTTCCCTCCAAATATCCTTTTTGAACATTGCCCAAACTAAAATCAAACCAGGGAATCATAGTGCCATCTTAAAACTCAGTATTTGAGTTAAAGGTAGGATTAATGCTTAATCCAAAAAGTATTATTTGGTCCGAATTTTGCCCCAGGATTCTGCAAAGTTCGGTATTTGCACCATAAAACAGATTAAGCCCTATTCCTAAAAAAGTTTCCTAACATTGAACTTTCCTCCATCACAGTCCAAAATTCAGTACTTGCATTAAAACAAGAGTTTGCCTCAGTCCTCAAAATGCTCCTAATCCCGAACTAGGCACTGAGGGTTATCTTCTGCACAAAATTGTTGATCAGTGTAATGTCCCCACTTTGAAATAGAATTTAATGGTAAATAATAATAATAATAAAATTAAAATTCAAAAGAATAAAAAATATATTAAATTAAATTAAAAATATAAAAGAATATAATTAAATATAATTAGAATTTCATTAAATTAATGAATGGTCAAAAGACATGAAATGAAAAGTTGTGACTCCCTCAAACATGCAAAATAAAAGGGAGAAGAGAACCTCACTTGAGAGGGGATAATTTGTCAATCAGAAGTGCAGATCTGATTTAAATAAGAAGTGCAGTTCTCATCATGAGAGGTTGTGTCCCTTTCAAAGGGCAGATATAATGAAGAGTTGCACTCTTTCAAAGGGTGCTATTGTGAAAGGCTTTGTCTCTTGCCAAAGGGCATGTATGATGAAGAGGTGTGACCCCTCCCTCAAACTGAGAGATATAAAGGAAAGAAATCAAAAAGCAAATAGGGACATCACCATCAATCAGATCAGATCAGAACTGTTATGAAGTTACAGGCTGTCTCCATACTCAAACAAAGGCACGAATGAGATCGAAGGAGGAAAACAAAAAAGAAAGCAGATTTAACTCACAGCAAATCAACTCGAGAGTTCTACTCGAGAAAAGGATCAAGACACTGCTGAAAATCAACCTCCTTCCACAGATAAGGAAGAGAATGTAAACACTAGACTAGTTGCGGTTTTTGAGGCACAAGGAAAAGAGGTTATGGCCACCACCAGTCAATTAGCACCTGCCAAATGGCTGCAACCCAGAATTGAGGAGAAGGCAGTGGCAAGAGAATCATCTTTTAGTCTTGATGGCTTATTTGCAAGAGTAGGACAGCCCAAGACAAAGGAAGAAGCCCAAAACCTACTCACGGATAACTAGAGATGCAAAGCAAAATCTGGTTGTGCACAATGTTGTTCCGCCTTCAAGCAAATTAGTTGAAGAAGTCACCCCCACAGATTACAAGATCTTATCATTAGAAATGGGGAAGGCAGGCAACAAGAGAGCAAGAGGTTGAGGAGTTTCAGGATTCTTCCGATGCAATACTCAGAATGTTGAAGAAAGAAACGGAAGAGAAGTAAACATATAAGGCCCGGGTTGAACAGGCTGAGAGGTATATTGATCACTTGCTCGGGCCATTTCAGCGGGCAGAAGAATCTTATGTCCCTCCTACAGCATTTGCACAAGGCACGACAATTGAATTCGATGAGATGAGAAACTACGCCAAAATAACAAAGGCATGCTTCGAAAAGTTAATTGCAAAAAGGGACAATGTGCTTAAAGAGTTGATGACACTGCAACAGGGAATGGACCAGAATCTCCAGTTGATAGAGAACCTCAGGACCATTATGACATTATCAGCAAATCAATCGGTGTTGCGCTTCCTCTTTTGACTACTTTAGTCAAAACCTTTACAAAGATTCCTATCAACAAGCATATCATAGAACCGCATGAATTCAGCACCATCAAAGAATGGTATCAGGCATTGACATTCAAAAGAAACATTATTGTCACTATTAACAGCGAATGGGAACGATGCGAGGACGCCATAGAATATGTCAAAGAAATTTGTTCCTTACTCCTGGAGAAAATGATTGGCGATAGGAACCCGCAGATGAACATTGATACGTTGAGGATTGTTTGGAATAATCAACTATTGCACAAAAGAGCCCCATTTTTCGAAGGTGATATGGCAACTGCTAGCAGACTATGTGTTGTAATGCGCGCCTATGACACCAATAAAATAGATTGGAACAAGGAGATGATGAAGGTGGATAACAAAATAGAGGCCAATAGATATAGGTTCCCGTTCAATAGTAATCTCGTGCACTTTGACCAAGAACTGAAAACAATCCTGATAAAGTTCCAAGAATTTGTGCCAGCAGTAAGCTGAGACATGGAAAATTTATTTAAAAGATGAAAAGGAATTTTTATTGTAAAAAGGAAATATCTGTTTTGGGCTAAAATAGAGATAAAAATACGAAGCCCAAAGTCAATTATTTCCTC
Source organism: Cryptomeria japonica (assembly GCF_030272615.1). Taxonomy (NCBI): domain Eukaryota; kingdom Viridiplantae; phylum Streptophyta; class Pinopsida; order Cupressales; family Cupressaceae; genus Cryptomeria; species Cryptomeria japonica. Next base: position 244,991,241 of record NC_081414.1, read on the forward strand.
AACTAAAAAGTTTGTCTTTTTGTATCTTGAGCCCTATGCACTTTTGCTTTTTGGTGAGATTAACTGCAGGTAGTATGGTGTAGTCTCTATGGGGATGAATCTAGGCCATTGAATGGATTAAATCCTGGGCATTCATCCAGGACCTAAAATCTATAAAACAGGCAAGCCCTCTTTCATTTTTGTACAAAGTTTTTAGAATTGTTGCAGAAGCTCTATCGAAATCAATACAGAAATTATTGGCAAAGTGATCAATGTGTTGTTTCTTCCAAATGTATGGTTCTCCCTTCTTCAATTTATTTGTTTTCATTAAACATATTAGTATGGAATGATTTATGAATTAGTATTGGATGAAACCCTATTCATACCATTTGGATTTAGATAAATGTTGATTTTTGTGTATGGTTAGTCTAAACTTTTTAGAGCTTTAGTTCAATTGCTGAATGTATGTATTGGATTGCTTGTTGTTTTGAGTTCGATATATATTTTGCTAATCTGAAAATCTGTTTAATCCTTTGAAGATTGCACCACCTGCAGTTAGTTGTGTTATATTGGTAAGGCTGGGTTTGATTTTTCAAGGGTTTTGTCTATTGTTTTGGAAATTGTTTCATTTAGGCTAGATTAGCTCTCTAAACCCTTACCTTTTGTTATTTCTTTTAAAATCGGTTTTGGAAGTAAATCACAAAGCATCATATATATTGAAAATCTGATGCTTAGAAGGCCTTGGATGCAGAAGGTTGTATATAGCAGTCATCCTGAAAATCCATCTAGAAAGCAGGCACATAAGTCCCTTAGTGATTACCAGCAAATCACATTAGCCCTGAGTTATCCTAAGCTTAGTCATGACCTGACATTAGAAACCTTGAGGTTACTTTGTTTCAACAGTTAAAAGGCATACAAGGTTCCCTCACCCAAGAAAGAATAGGATAGACTCTATACATTCTATTATGTGTTGACGAAAGTGTTGAATTTCCCCATCAACAGGTGCCAAACCCGTTATTATCACTCCATATAAGTATCCTAAGCGGCTTAAGGATGAGATAGAGAAAACCATTATGGAACTGCTTGAGATGGGACACATTCAACCGAGTAAGAGTCCTATTGCATCCGTTGTCGTGTTGGTCAAGAAGAAGGATGGGACACTCCATGTGTATTGAATACTACGCCCTAAATAAGAAGACTATTAAGAATTGGTATCACATCCCACGCATTGATGAGCTGATTGACAGGTTACATTGGGCATGCTACTTCTCCAAGATTGATTTGAGATCTGGATATCACCAGATTTGAATGAGTGAGGAGGATGTGGAGAAGACAGATTTCTGGTGTCATTGCAAACACTTTGAGTTTCTGGTTATGCCATTTGGCCTAACTAATGCACCAACTACTTTCTTGTCCTATATGAACAGGTTTTTCCAGCATCAACTGAGGAAGTTTGTCCTCATCTTCTTTGATGATATACTGGTCTTCAGTTATTCTTAGGACGAGCATTTGAGACACCATGAAAAGGTGTTGAGCATACTAGAGAGGGAGTCCTTGTACGCCAAGGAGTCCAAATGTGAGTTTGGCATGACAGAATTGCTTTACTTGGGACACATCATCAGTTCAGGGGGACTTACAGTTAATCCAGACAAGATCCACGCTATTGTAGATTAGCCTCCACCCAAGAACCTTACTCAGCTTTAGGGATTCTTTGGGCTTTGTGGTTTTTACCGACAATTCGTTAAGGGGTTTTCACAGTAAGTTGCACCACTTACTAACTTAACGAAGGGGGCATTCCTTTGGACAAATCAGACATAGCAGTGTTTTGACAGGTTTAAGTAGTTGATAAGTTCATGTCCAGTTCTCACCATCCCGGATTTCACTAGACCATTTGAGCTAGAGTGTGATGCCTCTGGAGAGGGCATCGGTGCAATGTTAATGCAAGATAAGCATCTGATAGCATTTGAGAGCAAGAAATTGAGGGGTGTAGAGCGAAGCTACAGTATATATGATAAGAAGATGGTAGCCATTATGCATGCTTTGGCTAAATTCAAGCAGTATTTACTGGGCAGCAAGTTCATAGTTAAAACAGATCACAACAGCCTGAAGCATTTCCTTAATCAGCGGGACCTCAATGACTGACAACACAAGTGGCTGAATAAGCTAAAGGCTTGCGACTTTGATATTGTTTATGTCAAAAGGAAGAAACATATAGTTGTTGACACGTTATCGAGAAGACCACATTTATGCTCCCTTGGAGAGATTACAGCTGATTGGAGAGAGTAGATTTCAGCTGAGTGTGCCAAGGACCAGTGGGCCTCAAGCATCATTGATGGTACAGTGCATGACGACAGGTACTCCATTGTGAATGAGCTTATCATTTACAAGGGGAGAATTTTCCTAGTACCAGGATCAATGATGAAGAGGAGGATTTAAAGAGCTTTCCATCATGCTCCCACGGCAGAGCACCGAGGGTATTTCAAAACTTACTAGCAAATTAAGGAGTGTTTCAATTGAAAGGGTCTCAAATCCGAGGTCCTTCAATATGTGAGGGAGTGTCCTATTTGTCAATAGAACAAGCAGGATCATTCTTTCCCTGCAGGTCTACTATAGCCCCTACCCATTCCTAATCAGAAGTGGAAGTATATTTCCATGGATTTTATCACGGACTTACCCAAAGCTCGGAGCAGGGACTGTATTTATGTTGTGGTTGATAGGCTCACGAAGTTTGCACGCTTATTTGTGATCACAACCATATTTACAGCAGCAAAAGTTGCTGCTTTGTTTTTCAGAGAGGTATGCAGACTACACGGATTGCCACAGTATAGTTAGCGATCGAGACACCAAGTTTATGAGTCACTTCTGGCAGGATATATTCAGACTTAGTGGGGTAGAGCATACTATGAGTACCAATTACCACTCGTAGACTAATGGGCAGACAGAGATTGTGTCATGTCCACTCCATAGACACTAGACCAAAACAGTGAACCAATGTTATATCCCCATCAAATTCCAATCCACACAATCATTTTAAGATTAGTTCCTATAAGCATTACTTGTTGAGATTGAATAATAGTATGGACAGATCAACTAAGTATGAGAAGACAACCTCAATAGTGTCTAGATCATAATCGACATTAAGGAACATTAATAATTACAGCCGACTTAGAACAATTCAAGCAATTGGATAGTTTGTCAAAATACAAGTGAGTGACCAAGCAACAAGCAAACCAAATAGTGATGTGATTGATGAAATGATCTATTTTAAAGAAAGCTAAAGGCAAGCAATCAAGATAGACAATGTAGCCAGCAGCAAATCAGTTTGTGAAGTTTTAAAACGACGTTGGAGAAAGCATGGTGCGATTAAGAAAAGCATCGATAAAGCAATTAAAGCAAGCTCGATTCATTGGGTAATTAATCAATAAACAAAGCAGTACTTATACTTGTGTTTATTAATAACAAACTAAGACAAAATTCAAGAATGTGTTTGAAAGATAAATTACTGAAGCCAGCGATAATATAGAAGGCAGCGACTATGTTATTCCAAAAGTCAACGACTTATGTAAATAAGCAAAAACAGTTTGAAGGCAACGAATGTCGTTAAAATATAGCGATATATGGATTAATGGCAGCAATTTGAAAGTATCAATTAATGCTAGCAGACTCCCATCGGGGCACTGATCATCATTACGTATAGCAAATGATTAAAAATAAAGCAATAATAATTCAAGATGGAAATAATTCTTATCAACAAATAGCAGTGATCAATAAGAAACAATTAGCATTGAACGAATGATGACTTCAATTTGTTTTATGAAGCGCTTGGATTTGTTAAGTTATATAACAATTAAGTTAATAATAATCAGCAGTAGTCAAAGATACGGGTCACCTAGTGGGAGACGCCACTCTAGAGGGAAGAGACGTCGACTATAGCTCTTCCATCTCAAGAAGAGATTTATAGAGAAATTCAGCAATCAGGAATAAATATAAGAATACCTATGCAGAATATGGGATCACTCAGCAATAAATATAGAAAAAAGGCAGAGTGAATCATCAAGGAATCAGCACTCAATCGGAGAACACAACATCAGTCCTCTTCAGTAAATCACCATCCATTAGATCAGATCAGAACTGTTATTAAGTTACAGGAAGTAACATCCTTGTTCTTGGTGGTGCGCATGGGAATGTGTTTAATCTGTATGCCTAATATATGAAGTCTGATAATGTTCTTATGCAGAATATAATAGTAATATTAATATAAACTGCAATATGTATGGCAGTCATACTTAATATACATTAACCAGACAAATTATATATATATAATGCTTGACCAGACAAATTATAATATTGGAATGTAAATCAGAAAGAACTCTTAAGTTAATACAGTAAGAAGTAATCGGAAGGAATATAGGAGAAGGGACTATTGCCAATAACAGAAAACAATCAGCAATCACCATTAAAGGTTGGCCATCCATTATTATCGATTGCTAAGTCAACATATCTCTTGTATTGCATATGTCATGATTATAGAGGGTTTCCTATCAATATTTGATGATGTCTAATTACATTAGAGGCTGCACAAATAATATGCCAGAAAATATGTATTGTCAGTTTATATCAAAGTCACTGCTGTACTGAAAATTCATTAATTCTTACAGCAGGCATGATACAATCAGTATAAAGTAATTCATTAGAAACTGTGTTTGTTAAGACCATCATGTGTGAGAAGAATGGGAAGTATTCCAGTGGTGACGAGGGGCTCACGTGTGGACATAAGGACCCATGGAGTCAAGGAACTAGTTACTCCTCCCACACCAATCAGACCAAGATGGAGATGTGTGTAAGGGTATAAAAGCTTGAAGGGCAGCAATATGGGGCACCAAGTCTAGCAAGGAGGTTAGAAGCAACCATTCCTTGGGCTTTAGACAACAGACCCAAGCAATCCTTTCATGCATCATATACTCTCTCCCTCTCTGTTGTGACAGCAAAATAGATTATAACTAATTAAGAATGAATATGTTTGTAGGTGTGTGCCTTTCTTGGTTGGTGCAGGTTATCTTAATTCAATCTCCACTCTCCAAATATAAGACTTATATCCAATAGGGGACATTACAAATCGTTAATAAGTGGGTGGAGGGATACCTCAAAAAAATTACATAACAAGGCAGCAGAAGGCATAGGTCAGGTGGCTATGCTAATGTGAGTATTGCTATAATACCACTTACCACATGTCTATTTAGATGTCACCATTCATGGCACGATATGGGTATGAAGCACCCAACTTCTTGGATTTTCTATTTGAAGATAGCAAGGTGCCTAGCACCAAGGACCTTCTTCAGGAGAGTCAAGACATCATGCGATCTCTGAAGTAGAATATTCATAAGGAACAAAACCAGTAGATGCGGTATGCAGATCACAAGGGCGTTGAGCGGTCATTTGAAGTTTGTGACATGGTGTATTTGATGTTGCAGCCTGTAAGCTGGTAAATTAGTAAATAAGACTTTTTGGAAATGTATTAAAAGAAAACAATAGTTTAAGTCATAACTAAGGGATAGTTGTATGACGGTTGATGGCCTAACCAACCGCAAACTCTTTATATGCAGACTTGTAGCACATTTGAAGGGGCCAGATTGTGGAAATTAATATGATAGATCTCTGTGTTGCATATAGTACATTATTGCATACTGTTCTGTGATCAATTCATGTTCCATGCCAGTGTCGTCCTATGCCATGATTGTTGTAATTCAGATCAGTGTTTTGTATGCTTATAATTCAATCCACTTAGGCTACTAACATTTTAGTGCCGTTGCCTAAGTCGAATCCGGAGGTCTCAGGGGGAAGGCTGGCGGGATGGAAGCATAATGGGTCGTTCGTTCGACCAAAGCGTTCTTGTAACAGATAGTGACGTAGAGGATAATACCGAAGTAACCAGGGAGGATTAGTTGACACAAGAACTGATTCACGCGTGGGACGTTTCCGTGGATCGGTACGTACAGCGAGAAGTGGAACTGAGTGCTGTCTCGGCTGGTATGGTACGGGCGGAACTCAATGTTAACCAGGCGGTACATGAACTCCTGGGTAGTCTTCCACAGTTGTTGGCACGTGTACTCCTAGAACTTGAAGAGGAACGAGAAAACGTGCGAAGGGAGCAACATAGACAGCAAGTGTTCCAATAGTACAAAGAAAGGAATCAAAGGGAAGAAGAGAATAGGGACACAACACGGCAGCGCAACCCCCATAGTTCCAATAATTAATGCCAAACATACTCAACAAAGATAGAAGACGACAACCCCGAGAGGAGCAAGAAGGGGACCAAGAAGACATAGTGAGGAGATCCCTGCGCATTCAGGAGCAACTGGAGAGACGCCTGAAACTCTATTGGATAATTGAAGGAGGGATCCCGACACAAGGTCCTGAGCAACATACACAAGAGTGGGATAGGAGTCACAACAGCCCGCAGGCAATAGCAGGTAGTGATAATTGGGAGCAAACGACCGCACCAACCGAGTCCTTCAACAATCCCCAGAGTAACCCTAGGAGTATGAGAAAGATGGCACATATCCCTGAAAAGCAGAAACTTCATAGATTCAATGGAGTAGGATCAAAGGATCCCACCTGTCACGGTAAAACTTGCGTCACCATATGGAAGGCCAATGGCGAGGATGATGAGGACTACTGGCTGAAAGCATTCCCAGCCACCCTCCGTGGAATTGCCATTGACTAGTACACGGACCTGCCCACCACTTCAAAGGATTCCCAGCCACCCTCCGTGGAATTGCCATTGACTATTGGCTGGAAGCATTCCCAACCACCCTCCGTGGAATTGCCATTGACCGGTACACGAACCTGCCCACCACTTCAAAGGATACTTGGAAAAATCTTACTAAGGCATTCCAGGAGGAGTTTCGGTTACTTCAGGACGATGACGATATTGTAGCAGAAATATACAACACCAAACAGGGCAAAAGTGAGACGGTAAGGTTCTACTACCGCGGGCTGAAAGAATTGATTGGAAAAATGGACAATACCCCAGCCGATGGTCTGAAGAAGCAATGGTTCATCGAGGGATTGAATCCATCCCTGCGGAGAAAGATGAAGGTAGTACCTCCATCTACTTTCATGGACGTGTACAATAGAGCCATGGACATTGAAAGCGAGAACAAGACGTCGAAGGGTAAGAAGCGTACAAGTGACGAAGATAGTAGTGATGGAGAAAGCGAGGAGTCTCGAACGATACAAGCACTCTAGAGGGATATGAGGCGGATGATGCGGGAAATGCGGACTCAGAAGGAAGAAAGTAGGGAGGGCATGGAACTCTAGTGCATAGAGTGCAAACTAGAAGGGCACACAAAAACCAATTGCCTGAAGAAAGCCTTCTGCGATATCTGCCAAGTGTTGGGACATTCCATTAAGGAATGCCCCTACAACATGAAGGGAGGGACTGCCCAGGTACTCTACACGGAAGAGCAGGCAACACCACAAACTACACCCCCAAAGAACACAAACTCAGATGCCTCACCAAGTGGCTATAGGAATAGTAGGAGGGGGAGTAACAACAATAGCAATAATAATACCCCGCGCGGTCGCATCCAATATGATACAAAAGGCAGACCAATGATACAATGCCGAAGGTGCAACGAATGGGGCCATTTTGCACGCGACTGTCAGAGTGGTGTTGGACAAGGAGGAGGGCAACTCTGCAAATGGTGTGGGCCAGGCAACCACGAGGATGCATAGTGCCCAAGACAAAAGGGCGTGAAATATGCTAAAGGTAGCTCGGCCAGAACCAGAAGTACTGGCCATTACCCGATCTCATGCAAAGAAACTAACGTACCTTGACCCGGGTACAGAAAAGGAAAGGCCGAAGGAGGCACAGAAGGAAGTAGAATGGGAAATGAGTGAGGAACGATGGAAGATAGTATCCAACAAGCCCACCAACACCATACGAGCCGCCTCTGAAGCAACCATAATGAAGCAGCTGCTACAAACCACCGTGTCGGTCTGAGTAGCGGACTTGTTGCAGACACTGCCACAGCTACAGATAGCCATAACCCAGGTGAATAATCAGATCACATCAGAGGAGACCAAGGAGGAGGAAAAGACGCCAGGCGACAAGGAGGACGTGGAAGAAAGGAACCACTCGAAAGAGGCTGTTGACCCTATGTTGATGACAATAGGTGTGGGCAGAACACCAGCTGTAGTAGAAATGGAAATCATGGGCTACAAACTCACCAATACGATTGTGGATGGAGGATCAGCAGTAAACGTATTACCCGAGGAGACATGGAAGGCCTTGGGGAAACCAACACTATGGCCACCCGCACTCCACCTGGTAGGAGCAGACCAGCATGGAATAAAACCAATCGGCACACTCATGGGACAAAAGGTAACCATTGGAACCCAACAGTTATTTCTAGATTTTATGGTTATATCTTTAGAAAGGAAGGGATATGATGCACTCTTGGGAAGAGGATGGCTCATCATGGCCAAAGCAGATCACAATTGGAAGAAAAACACTCTCACAATCGAAAGTGAAGGAACAAAATATATCATTGATCTACGGAACCACGTAGTGAGTCAAGAAGTGCCTTCAAACTCTGGGTCCGAGAAAGATACACTGAGGGACGATGGTGAGATGGAACCTGACGAAGAGGGAGTACTTTTCTTAGGGAATTGCTCAGAGGACAAGACAAGTTCTATCAATGGGCTATTCCACTGGCAGATGGAGGATTATGAAATCTTCCACCCAGAGTGCAATGTGTTGGAGATCCTTGAGATCGAGGAAGACAATACCCGCCCCAATTTACCGAGTACCAGGAAGGGGAGGCATGGGTAGATGGGGCCTCGGCTCATCAATTTGGAGAAAATGAGGTCGTACAATATGTGGAACCGAAGGTACGACAAACCAACCTTGGGGAAGAAAAGAACCCAAAAGTAATACTAGTGGGGGATGATTGGGACCTGTTGTGACATATTCACACATCTCCCCATTGCAAATGGGGACCCCTACTTTTTTGCTTTATGGGGTTTGTTTCTAGGTCTTTTAGGGTTTTGTCTATTAGCCTTTGCATGTTGAGTGTTGCCAAGGGGATCACTAAGATGGCAGGCTCTGCTTGAGCCAGGGGGAGTCAGCATGTGCTCCAGGTTAGGGTTTCTTTGAAAGTTTCCCTTAGGCCTAGTCTTGCTCTTGTTGCTAATAGTGTCTTGTTTGAGTTTCAGGAGGTCAATGAAGCTTGGTGAGTGAATATCATCTTTGAAGATCTGAGTTAGGTCAAATGGGTGAGTGATGAAGTCTGGAATGTCATCCTGATCTTCAAATGTCCTGAAATTTGGCTATCTGGAATGTCATCCTAATCCTGAAATTTGACTAAGTCTGGAAAATTGAAGAATCCTCCAAAAACTAGATTTTTCATTATAACTCCTAGAGGTCCGAAACCACTCTCAAATATCCTAACAGTATATATGGAATATAACTTAATGTATAAGAAAGAAGAAAGATATAACTTCTTTCTTGTACTTAAATGTTATATTCCATATATGAATCCTGACGGAGAGACCAAATAGTCAAATTCCACTCCTGACCCTTCCAAAGGGTCTAGAGCGAAATTCTCCATAAGACATTCTACTTTGACCCAAACTTAGAACTAACTCATTCCCAGGCATTATTGAGGGCAAAACACTTGTTTGGATGAAGAAATGTGAGAAATGAAGTCAAGATTTGAGACTAAATATGAATTTCGCACCTAACGCTTCCAAAGGGTCCAGAGCGAAATTCTTGAATGACCTTATTTTCTCACTTAGACCTTGAAATAAATGCCACTTTGAGAGCAATTTTACTTGATGATGGTAGGAGGAGGCCTAAGAAGTCATATTCGAGCCAAGAAAGGGAGGAAAAAGGTGAGAAATGAGTCCAAGTAGGAATTTTGCTCCTGACCCTTCCAAAGGGTCCAGAGCGAAATTCACATAACCTTCATTATCTTCCTTGATATGGCCAAGTTTTGGACTTCTAAGGCACGGTTGGAGTGACCTTGAGGTGTTCTAGCCTTTGAAAGAAGGTGAATTGAGGCAATGGAGTGTGAAATCAACCTAATTTATAAATTTCGCTCTTGACCCTTCCAAAGGGTCCAGAGCGAAATTCTTAGAAGACACTTTCCTTCCTGGATTAGACCAAGGTCTTAGTTTCCAAGGCATGTTGTGAAGGTTTTGATATGTTCTTGCCTAAGGAAGTGATTGGAAGTATTGAAAAGTGAGGGTTTTCTCCAAGAATGGAAATTTCGCTCCTGACCCTTCCAAAGGGTCCAGAGCGAAATTCCCCATAAACCTCATTTTCTTCCTTGTTTAGACCAACATTCTAGTTCCTTGGACATATTTGGAAGTGGATTAGCATGTCTTTGCCTTTTGAAGTGATGGGATGTAAAAATGTGAAAGATTTTGTCCTAAAACTAGAATTTTGCTCCTGACCCTTCCAAAGGGTCCAGAGCAAAATTCTTGGAGACTCATATTTTCTTCTTGGAGATGGTCAAATTCTTGAATTTTGTGGCATGGTTGGAAAGACTTTGATATGTTCTTGCCTAGAACAAGAATTTTGCTCCTGACACTTCCAAAGGGGCCAAATCGAAATTCTTGATAAACCTCTTTTGCTTCCATGTTTAGGCCCCAAACCTTGTTCCTTGGGCGAAGAGTGGTGTATTTTTACCTTGCAAAGAAGATTGGAGTTGAAAAGATGAAGAGTCAAGCCTAGAGTTGAAATTTCGCTCCTGACCCTTCCAAAGGGTCCAAAGCGAAATTCCCCAAAACCTCCCTTTTTTCTCAATTTTGTGCCAAGCCAAGTGTGGGTTAGGGTGAATTAGGATTGGAAGTATCCTTAGGTGTGACTTTGACTTGCTAGTGATTATCAAATTTGAAGGAATTGAGCCAAATCATGAATTTCGCTTCTGACCCTTCCAAAGGGTTCAGAGCGAAATTCTTAAAATCACCTGTTTTCCTTTCAAAGCAAGTCAAGTCTTTGGTTTTTATGGCTTGGATGGGTGTGAAGTAGCGTGACCTTGCCTTCGAAGATGAATTGAAGTGAGAGGAATGAGGAAATAAGCTCAAAATAAGAAATTTGCTCCTGACCCTTCCGAAGGGTCCAGAGCGAAATCCCTTAAAACACCCTTTTCCTTTCATTTTTATGCCAAGCTAAGCCTAGACCAAGGTGGGAGAAGTTGGGGGATGCCCCTACGATTGCCCTTGAATGGATTGTTGCCTCCAAAATTGAAGATTTTAGGCTAGGACAAGGATTTCGCTCTTGACCCTTCCAAAGGGCACAAGGCGAAATCCTAAATATGTCCTCTGTCCCTGGCCATGGTTTTTAGCGAAATTCTCCTTTTTAGCCATTTTGAGGTAAAGCAAGTGTTGTTATGTTGAGAGATAGATCCAAAGGTGAGAATCAAGTAAGAACAAAGTGAGAGGAAGCGAGTTGAATGAGGGAAAACAAGCAAAACTTGAATTTCGCTCCTGTCCCTTCCAAAGGGTCCAGAGCGAAATTCTCAAAATGTCATTTTTCCTTAAGTTTTTGCTAGGCCAGGATAGTGATCAAGGTGAATTGGACTTAAAGATGGCCATAGGCATGTGTTTGAGTAGGTTATGAGTCCAAGAGGTAAGGATTTTGAGCTAAAGAATGAATTTCACCCCTGACCCTTCCAAAGGGTCCAGAGCGAAATTCTCAATTTCACCTAACTTGCCCATAACCAAGGTCAAGACATAGATCCCTAGGCTTTGGAGAAAAGAAAACTAAGCATATGCTTGCCTTGGGAGGAATTTTGGAGTAAAGGAGTGATAGAATTGTCCTGGAATGTAAATTTCGCTCCTGACCATTCCAAAGGGTCCAGGGCGAAATCCCTTATAGGTCTTGTCCTTGGCTTGAAATCATTTCTCACCCATTGTGATTTCGCTCAAGAAAGAAGGGAATCAGATACGTATCTGTGTAGACTTCAGATGTTAAAATGCTGCAACTATCAAGGATCCGTTCCCGATACCTTTCACTGATAGTATACTAGAAGAAGTGGCAGGGCACGAAATTTATTCCTTCATTGATGGCTTTTCGGGCTACAACCAGATCAGCATAGTAGAAGAAGACAAGCTGAAAACCACATTTATTGTGGAGGATGGAGTTTACGCGTACAACCAGATGCCATTTGGATTGTGCAACACCCAGGCCACATTCCAGAGGATCATACTGCATATCTTCGACAAGATGGCAACTGGAAATTTTAAACCATTCCTTGATGATTGGTCAGTATACAACAAGAAGAAGGATCATTTGAAAATATTGGGGGAATGCATGGAAAGGTGTCGTCGAGCACGACTTGCCCTCAATCCGAAGAAATGACGAATTCTCGTTCCACAAGGAAGGTTACTTGGCCACATAGTCTGCAAAGCAGGGTTGAAGACTGACCAAGATAAGGTAAGAGTCATCATTGAAATGGAAAGCCCGATGGATGTTACAAGAATAAAATCCTTCCTTGGCCATGTGGGGTACTATCGGTGGTTCATTAAGGGATTTGCTGAGGTCTCTCGTCCGCTGGAAAAACTCACGAGGAAGGGGGAGCCATTTGTATGGCACAGAGAGCAAGAAGAAACCTTCAGGGAACTCAAATCCAAACTTGTAAGTGCACCTATCCTAAAATACCCGAATTGGGACAATAAATTTCATGTGCATGTAGATGCCTCCAACTTTGCCATTGGCACCACTTTGGCACAGGCAGGAGCCACGGGCTTGAATCACCCTATATACTTTGTCAGCCGCCTATTGTCAAAAGCAGAAAGAAACTATAGCACCACAGAATGAGAGGCCTTAGGGATGGTGTACGCAGTGCAGAAATTTCGTCACTACCTCCTAGCCACACCCTTTACCTTCTTCATGGATCACCAAGCACTCATGTACCTGGTTAATAAACCGGTCATCCAAGGGAGAGTAAGTCGATGGCTGATCTTAATTCAGGAATTTACCTTCAACATTGTGGTACGACCAGGAAAAAGCCATGTAATGGTTGACCACCTCTCAAGAATAAAATCAAAACAGGCAGAAGGGGGAGTGAATGAGGATTTTCTAGATGGCCACTTGTTCCAAATAGCAGTCTTGCCATCTTGGTAAGAGAAGCTTGGACAATATCTCTCCACAGCAACGTTCCCAAAGGAGATGCCCCCAAGCGAAAGAAGGAAGCTAGCACTGAAAAGCACGACGTTCCAATTGATTCATGGGCTTTTATACAAAATGGGCCCTAATGGGATACTACGAAGGTGTGTCTTGGAGGAAGAAATTCCCGGGGTTCTTAGGGAATCACATGAAGGACTAGTGGGAGGGAATATGGGCCCAGATGCTACGGCAAGAAAAATATTGCTAGCAGGGTTGTGGTGGCCTACACTCTATACAGATGCACGGGAATGGGTGTCAAGTTGTGACACTTGCCAAAGGGCAGGTAAGACACTCAAACGAGATTTTATGCCTCTTTTTCCATCACAACCTCATGAGTTGTTTGAGAGGTGGGGGCTAGATAGATTTTGTACGGCCACTCAACACAAGCAATGTGCACAGATGTCAATACATAGTCGTAGCTACAGAATACCTTACAAAGTGGGCCGAGGCCAGAGCTCTCCCGAATAACACAACACTCAGTACTGCCAAGTTTCTATATGAACATATCATAACTCGGTTCGGAATACCCATACAAATCAGCAGTGATAGGGGTGTACATTTTGTGAACCAAGTGATATGCACCATGACAGTGGAATTCAGAATTTTTCACATGCTGTCAAGTCCGTACTACCCAAGGGCAAATGGGCAAGCAGAGCCAACAAACAAAGTATTGGTATCTATTCTATACAAGACTTGCGGAGTAGAACAAGGGGACTGGGAGGAAAGGTTAGGTGTTGTGTTGTGGGCCTATCGTACTACTTACAAAGCCACTACTAGGCATACTCCATTTCAACTCATGTATGGGCAGGAGACTATGATGCCAGTAGAGTATACTATACCTAGCTTGAGGATAGCAGTCCATAACCGATTAGGAGACAAGAGTCTAAAGGAGAGACTGGCTGCATTACTTAAAATGGATGAACGTCATACAATGGCACAATGGGCCACGGAAGTAGCACAAAGAAGAAGAAAATGTTGGCATGACAAACATCTATGACGGGTGAAGTTCCCGCCGAGACAGCTAGTACTCAAGTATAACGCTTGGAATGAACTACAGCCTGGGAAGTTTCGAATCAGATGGCTAGGAGCCTATAAAATAAGGGAGGTAGGGACAAATGGAGCTATAAAATTGTCAACCCTGGACGACAATCCTATCAGGGACCCGGTGAATGGATCAAAACTCAAAATCTACAAGGAAAGAAGGCACATTGCTATCAATATGTTGGGGTACGACTTGACAATAGGTCGGAGCAATGAAGACGAAAGTGATCCTAAATTACAAAAGCTAGGTACGTGGGCCCAAAAATTTTCTAGAAATAAGGAAAAAATTAAAAAGAGAATGGAAGTCAAAAAAATACGAATGAAAAGAGAACGGAAAAAGAAAATAGAAAAAATAAAAAGTCTAGTCGAAGCAATATGGCCTAAGTATTTTTCAAAAGAAGGCAATTAGGAGGAAAAAATCAAAAAGGGAAAACTAGAAGACAAAAATCAAAGAAAAAAGGGTTGGACGCATTTTGAAAAGAAAAGTAAAGGCGTGAAGATAGCCCATGAAGGGGACAGGTGTAATTTTATACCCTAGGTACGTTAATCAGATTTATATGTTTGATTATGCCCTAGATTGTAATCAGATTTGTAGTATTTAAATAAGCCAACATTCAGTAAAATCAGAAATAAAAAAACAGGAGACAAACACGCATACCCTGGGAAAACCTCCAAGGAGGAAAAACCCAGCATGAAAGACCCACAAGTCAGATTATATATTCTCCTCTAAATCATAAGTACAATACTTAGCTTGAATCTGATCTTCACATATCAGATCTGTCCCTTTGCATGCTTCAAAGCTGCATCAAAATACACTATGTCCTCTTGGACAATTTCGCACAAGTCTGGATAAGTTCGCACCCTTCCTTGAGAATTCACACCTTGGCAGCAGAGCTCACTCGCTTTTACTTGAGATTGAATTGATACATTTGACTTGTAAAATGTCCTTTATTTATATGCGCTTTTAACCTTTATTTCCAAGTCGGCCTCCTTTAGGTTTTGGCACCAATATTATTATGGTGTGAGTATTTAGGATAGCATGAGAGATAGGGTTGGGCCTAGACTTGGGGTCACGTTACCCTTTAGGGCCCAGACCTAAAAGGGTTCGGATGTTGCCTTAAGGCAATCCGAACCCTATATATCCCTAGTTACAAACAACACTCCCTCTTAACTAGGGAAGAGGAGAATACATAATCTGAACCTTTAGAGTTCCATCTAGCACACAAGCATAGAATGGATCTAGCAAACAAGCATAGAATTACATCTTCCACCTAGCACACAAGCATAGGATGATTCTAGCACACAAGCATAGAAAGTGTAATACACAAGTGGGTCTTTACATAATCACAATCATCCATCTAGCACACAAGCATAGATTGGACATAATTCATTCTTGCACACAAGCAAAGAGTGATTCAAAGTGCTGCAGATAGAGTCACTGAGATTGCAGCTCCCTCTCAATCAGGGTCCCGTTTTCCACAACACCAAGTCTATCTCTGAAGTATTCGAACTTCACTCTGGATAAAGGTTTGGTAAGGATGTCCGCAATCTGTTCATCTATGCTAATGTACTTTAGATGAATGGCACCTCTTTGCGCCATGTCCCGAATGAAATGATAGTGTGTTTCCACATGTTTGGACCGATCATGGAATATAGGATTTACTGACATCTTTATACAGCTTTGATTATCACAATGAATGGTGGTAGGATCACTAACTTGACCAAATAATCCAACAAGGAGCTTACGAAGCCACACTGCTTCTCTGGATGCAACACATGCGGCGATGTACTCAGCTTCTGCAGTGCTTAATGCTACCGAAGATTGCTTTCTACATGCCCAAGAGATCATTGCAGAGCCCAAGTTGAAGCAGATACCTGAAGTACTTTTCCTGTCCTTGACACTTCCTGCCCAATCTGAATCTGAGTAGCCTACCAAGAGGATTGGGGTATTAAGTGAATACTTCAGCCATAACCAATTGTGCCACGCAGGTATCTTAGAATGTGCTTGGCAGCAACCAGGTGAACAAGTTTAGGTAAGCTCATGAACTGACTAAGAGCATTCACAGCATAGTAGATATCTGGCCTAGTATTGACTAGGTACATCAGGGAGCCAATCAACTGCCTGTACTCAAAGGGATCTGCAAAATCAAAGTTAGCTGCAGAAACACTTAACTTCTTTAAGTTAGATTCCATAGGGGTATACATAGGTTTACAATCTAACATTCTAAATCTTTTCAAAATATCAATAGTATATTTTCCTTGACTTAGAAAAATTTCATTAGCTCTTTGCCATACTTCTAACCCTAGGAAGTAATGCATTAGACCTAAGTCCTTTATTTCAAATTCTGAGGCTAATTCCTTTTTACATCTTATGATTAATTTACTTTCACCAGTGAGAAATAAACCATCCACATACAAAACTAAAATAAGCATCTCATCATTATAAACTTTCAAGTAAATGTTAGCATCAGCATCATTCTTGGAAATCCTAAACTTGGTAAGTACTTCTCAATTCTTTCATACCAAGCACGAGGAGCCTGTTTGAGCCCATATAAGTCTTTCTTCAACCTGCAAACATGAGAATCTCTTTTATGGATTACATAACCTTCTGGTTGCTCAATATAGACTTCCTCCTCAACGACACCATTGAGGAAGGTTGTCTTAACGTCCATTTGATGCAGCTCCCAACCTTTGGCTACAGAGATAGCTATTATAGACCTAATAGAAGTATATCTAGCAACAGGGGCAAAAGTTTCTTCATAATCTATTCCTTCTTTTTGAGAAAAACCACATGTTACAAACCTAGCTTTATATTTTTCAATACTACCATCAGCATTATGTTTAATTTTAAACAACGATTTAGAGGAAACAACAGACTTACCTTTGGGTCTGGGTACAATGTCCCAGACATCATTCTTGATGATAGACCCATACTCTTCATCCATGGCTAATTTCCAAGCATAATGGGACATGGCTTCTTCGATATTGTGAGGTTCAGACTCAATGATATTGCACATCACAGAAATGTAGTTGGCGTGATTTTGGAATCTCTTGCTATTTCTAAAGGTTCCTCTGGGAGCAGCAAACCCTTCAGCATCTTGAATCGTGTTTTTAACCCAAAGTGGTCTCTTCTTGCAGACCACAATATCCTGAGGTATATCGGTAGAGTGCATAGGTTCTGATGGGTCATTATGAACTTCCTGATCTGGAAGGTCAGTAAACTCCTCCAGTATCTCAGGGTTAGCATCAACTATTGAATCTTGATTTTCAATCTCCATATCATTATTGTTGGTTAATGAACCTTTAGATCTTTTGAAAGCAATATCTTCTTCAAAAGTTACATCTCTACTTACCTCAACATACCTTTGTCCTGGAATGTAGATCCTGAAGGCTTTGGAAGATTCGTTGTAGACTACTAAGATGCCTTTCTTTCCAGATGGATCCAACTTGGTTCGTTTTTCTTTAGGCGCATGAACATACACAAGGCTTCCGAATATCCTTAGGTGACTGATGTCAGGTTTGATTCCTAAAAAGGCTTCTTCAGGCGTCACATCCTTTAGGGCGCAATGAGGACATCTATTCTAAATATAAACTGCGGTTTTGGATGCTTCCACACATAGAAAAGGTTGCAAGTCTTGATCATGGATCATGGCTCTTGCAGCTTCAACAATGGTTTTGTTCTTTCTTTCAGCAACTCCATTTTGCTGAGGATTGTAGGGAACACAGAACTCCCTCTTAATTCCTACGTTAACACAAAAGTCATAGAAACTACCTAAGGTGTATTCACCTCAATTGTTAGACCTCAAACATTTAATTCGATTTCCTGTAGTATTTTCAACTAAGGCTTTGAATTCTTTAAATCTGTTTAGGACTCCTTCAGACTTTTTAGATTTAAGAAAATAGATCCATGTTTTCCTAGAGAAATCATATATGAAGATAACATAATATAGGAAACCGCTAGGAGATGCTACAGACATAGGACCACATAAAACTGAATGAATAAACTCTAACCTTTCTTTAGCCCTACTATCGTTTTTATGAAAAGGATTCTTTACATTCTTACCCATTGCACAACCTTTACAAGCATCATCATGAGATAAACTGAGTTTAGGCATACCTTTAACCATTTTACCGAGAGTGGGAAGAGCTTGAAAGTGAAGGTGACCCAATCTTCTATGCCATAGCTCGCATGATTCAGGGGTCTCATGGATGAGAGCTTGAATTGGATTAGCTGCAAGCTTATATAAACTATCACATCTATTTCCAATAATACGAGCAGATTTGAAATTAGATTTCTTAGGCCAAGCGAGTAATTTCCCTTCAGAAAATGCTATTTGCAAACCCTTATCTTCTAAGGTAGAAATGGAAATAAGATTTCTTTTAATACCAGGTACAAAGAGAATATCACAGAGTTGCAAGGAAATACCAGAATCTAGATTTAAAGAGGTAGTCCCAGAATTTTTTACCGAGTATCGAGCATCATCACCGATTACTACATGAAGATTGGTGTCTTTTTCAATCAGATCTGAGAGATGCTCACTAAATCCTGAGATGTGTCTGGAGGCACCAATGTCAAGTATCCACGTATTGCTGTCCGTAGGAACATTGCTGGATAGAGCAAAGATAAGAAGGTAATCTTCACTTTGTTCGGCAACTTCATTTAAATTGGCTTCCCTTTCCTTTGGGTCATTCTGACAATCTCTGGCATAGTGACCATACTTATCACATCTGAAGCAACGAATGTGAGAGGAATCTCTTGACTTTTTCCTTGGATCATAGGAGGAGGATCTAAAATCTTTGCTTCTCTTCTCTTTCTTTTAATGACCACCTTTCCTAGATTTAGTTAAGAGAACATGATTATCTTTGAGAGAGTTCTTGAGTTTTCCTCTTACCTCAATTCGAGATTCCTCTTCGATGCAATCAGATTGAAGACGCTCAAAGTTGGGACGATCGGCTCTTCCACCAATGCTACGAATGAATGGCTCCCATTCATCAGGTAGACCATTTAATGCAATCATAAGAAGATCTTTATCTGAGATTTGGCAATCAAGAGTGCTTAGCTTGTCCTTTAGTTCATTGATCTTCATGAAGTAGGCTATGATTGAGTCTTCTTCTTTCATTTTCATGTGAAGAAGTTGTTCTCTTAGAGCAAGGGCCCTGCTGAGATTGTTGACTTCATACATCCCTTCCCAGTGTTTGATCATTTCTCTGGCAGATACAAACTTTGATATGACAGTGACAAGATGATTCTTGACGGACTCAATTATGATCCTTCTAGCCAGGGAATCTTTCTTGAACAGTTTCAGCTCTTCAGCATCTTCTAGAGGAGACAACCTTTCTTCTTCTACAAATTTCAGTAGATCATTCTCTTCAAGGATCAATAGGATACGAACTTTCCAAGCAGCAAAATCAATGGCTCCCTCAAGTCTATCTTCAGCCTTCAAACCTGACATTTTTAATCTGAAAACAAACAACAGCTATATGCAACAATTGATTTGCTAAAATCAGAAGTTAGTGACACCTTAGCTCTGATACCATGTAATTTTATACCCTAGGTACATTAATCAGATTTATATGTTTGATTATGCCCTAGATTATAATCAGATTTGTAGTATTTAAATAAGCCAACATTCAGTAAAATCAGAAATAAAAAAACAGGAGACAAACACGCATACCCTAGGAAAACCTCCAAGGAGGAAAAACCCAGCATAAAAGACCCACAGGTCAGATTATATATTCTCCTCTAAATCATAAGTACAATACTTAGCTTGAATCTGATCTTCACATATCAGATCTATCTCTTTGCATGCTTCAAAACTGCATCAAAATACACTATGTCCTCTTGGACAATTTCGCACAAGTCTGGATAAGTTCGCACCCTTCCTTGAGAATTCGCACCTTAGCAGCAGAGCTCATTCGCTTTTACTTGAGATTGAATTGATGCATTTGACTTGTAAAATGTCCTTTATTTATATGCGCTTTTAACCTTTATTTCCAAGTCCGCCTCCTTTAGGTTTTGGCGCCAATATTATTATGGCGTGAGTATTTAGGATAGCATGAGAGATAGGGCTGGGCCTAGACTTGGGGTCACATTACCCTTTAGGGCCCATACCTAAAAGGGTTCGGATGTTGCCTTAAGGCAATCCAAACCCTATATATCCCTAGTTACAAACAACAAAAGGCGTGCGAGGGGAAGTGTGCGGGGGAGTGAAGGCATTGGAAGGGAGGTGTACGCCGAAATTATAACCGCCACGAAGAGGGACTTCGAACGCGTAAGGGAAGCAAGTCGAAGGGAGTGTAGGGAGGTGTACGCGGTGGAAGGTGGTGTACGCGCAAGGTCCGCAAATAGAAGAAGCCAGGCGGAGGTGCACGTCATGGAGGTGTACGCCCAGGCGGTGTACGCCCAGGCAGAGGTGTACACAATGGAGGTGGTGTACGCGGAAGGAGGCCAGGGAGAGGTGTACGCGGCGAAAGGCATACACAGAGGGGAAACCAAAGGAGGGGGTCGTGTCGAGGCATACAAGGAAGTGGCAGACGGAGGAAGCCCTGCGAAGGTGTATGCAGGAGGAAGCCAGGCGGAGGTGTACGCAGTGGAGAGCATACGCATAGAAGACAAAGAGAGCAGTGTGAAGGTGGAAGCAGTGTACGCAAGGGGAGGCGTGCGTAGAAACAACGCAATTTTGCAAGGAGGGTGGATGGCGAGGCATAACTCCGCAAACAAGGAGAGTGCATACGAATAAGGAAGCGGAGGTGGTAGCAAGCGCAAGGAAAACACAAGCAGAGTGTTCACACAAAAGAAGGTGTGTACGCCTAAAGGAGGGTATGCCAGAGAGTTGAAGGCGGAAGAGCGAGGAGACATGGTGAGAGGCAGCCTTGGAGACCCTAAAAAGGGTAGTTACAAGATAAGTTACAAAGCCGATACTTCCAACAACAAACAAAGAGGTACAACGAAATTGGCCACTCCCAAGACCAGCAAGAAAAGCCAAGAGAAAATGCAAGAACTAGTGACTGTAGAGAACCTGACATTTGAAGGAGTTACTGGAGCCAAATGTAGAAGGTGGTGGGGAAGCAATGAGGACGAGCACCCCCTGAAAATTGCATTACGAAGAGCGGAGGTGGACAAAATCATTTTCATGCCTATCTTCAATCTAAAAGAATTTGAGCCCATATTGCGAGCCATGGTCCATGGATATGAGCAGCACAAGCATACATCAGTGATTGACTATTTGGGATAGACGGTGATCATTTCTTATGCGCCCAAGGAGTTCAAAAAGGTTTTTGTCGTCCCAAGTAATGGGGATTCAGCGAAGAAACCATCTGCCAAAATGCCTACTGAAGAAAAGAAGAGGTTGTTGGAGCACATATGTGGCAATACACTAACAGAAGAACAATGGGGCAGTTTGTGGCAGAACAATAATAGAAGATGCCTGAAAAAGTCATACTTCACTTCACCAGAATGGAGATGCATGATGGACATCCTGAAGAGCAAGCTGACCGCGACAAGCCGAGCATCAGATGTTGCCATATGGATGCTATGCCTTATGTACGGACTAAGCAACGACAAAATATACAACTAGGGTCGGGTTCTATCCAATCGAGTAAAAGAGGCTATGCTCCTGAAGCATAAAACGTTGTATATGCCACACCATATCATTGCCCTCTTCTTGGGAGCATTGAAAACGCAGGTGGCGTCGGAACATAGAGGGGATTTTGTGGCCGCGAATCGGTTGGAGCCCTACAAACCAGCCATGTACCACTAGCTACACCTGAAAACTCTTGCAGTAGTACACATGGAAGCACTCGAGAAGAGGACAAGACAAGAACCATTAGGCACAGCTGGTGCCAAGGCTGCCACAGGTTTCGTCCACGACACACTTGGTGCTAGGATTCCAGGGAGCCTCATGCCAATCCAGACTAGTGGGTTTACGGCGACATAATGCAGGGGCCCACACCCTCCATATAAACACACCAAGGGGTGTGGAAGCGGCGAGAGCCATAGCATTGGTGGTTACACCACTAACTGACCCAGTTAGCAATCCAACCATGGGCGGAGGGGACACAGGAGAAACACATCAGGAAAAGGATATGGAGGATGAAGCAGAAACACGTCAAACACATCCAGGAGACTCACATCCCAGAGAGGAAAAAGATATGGAGGCGGAAGCCAACAGCCTACTGGCTAAGTTCCAAATGGATATAGAGGTGCTACCACCCTCACCATCATTGGGGTTTGGCCAACTGGAGGAGAGCCCGAGGACTGGAGAAACTGGGAAAGGGCACAGCACATCTTCACCAGAAGAGGTTGCCAGAGGGTTTGAAGCGTAACGTTACGCAGCAATTTTTTTCAGAGTTGGAAGTAATGAGGACAGCTACATAGAGGATGATAGATCATTCTCGAGGATCCGATGTGGGTGCTATAGTGAAGGCAGCAGAAGCCCTAATGGCATTTATGATAGAGGGTTGTGAAAGGGAGTTCTCTGAGAAGATGAGAAACCAAGGTTGGCCTGACAAGGAGACTTTGGAGATGATAGCAAACAAGGGGGTGCCACAGATTCTTAGAGGGCATATAAGAGATCAGGAAGTGATGGGGACCCTCACTACCATGGAGCAGACCATTCGTACTACATTTTTACAGCTCTAAGGGGTGACATGGAAAGCTAGCAAAATGGAAGGAGAACACGCCTTATCCCTGCAACGAGAGAGTGAGCTAAAGGAAAGAATCAAAGCTCTGGAACGAGAAGTGGCACAAGAAAGAACCACCCGGCTGGGAAAGGAACAGGAGTTGGTTGCCTCTGAGAAGGACCGAATGGATGCCCTCAGGCTTCTTAAAGCAACTCGGGGAAAACAACTCGCTGCTGAAAGAGATCTGAGGACCATACCAGAGCGTGCCACGTCAGAAACAGGGACGCCCTCTTGTCCCTCTTAGTAGATAGTTTTTGTTTTGTTGTTTTGTGTCGTCTAGAAGACGACAAGTTTTGGGGGGGATGATGTAAGCCAGTTAATTAGTAAATAAGACTTTTTGGAAATGTATTAAAGAAAACAATAGTTTAAGTCATAACTAAGGGTTAGTTGTATGACAGTTGATGGCCTAACCAACCGCAAACTCTTTATATGCAGACTTGTAGCACATTTGAAGGGGCCAGATTGTGGAAATTAATATGATATATCTTTGTGTTGCATATAGCACATTATTGCATATGCCGGTGTCGTACTATGCCATGATTGTTGTAATTCAGATCAGTGTTTTGTATGCTTATAATTCAATCCACTTAGGCTACTAACACAACCCTACCATCAGTCTACCCTCAGGAAGAGTGGAGCAAAGAAACTCAAGCCATGAAATTATTCTCCTTTCAAGATTATTAGACACATTGGAGAGGTGGATTATGAGTCAGAGCTGCCAGCAAACAGCAAGGTGCACAATGTCTTCCATGTATCTCACCTCAAGAAGGTGATTGGGCACAATGTGGTTCCTTCTAAAGCACTACCACTCCTGGATGACAATGGGAAGTTGATTCTCATCCTTGAGGCCATTATTGATACTAGAGAGCAAAGATTGAAGAGGAGGGTCATTAGGGAGTATTTGGTGAAGTGAAAGGATCTGCCATTGGAGGATGATGCATGGGAGAGCGAGCAGATTCTACAGCATCCAGAGTTGAGGTTGCTTGAGCACAAGCAATCTCAGGGAGGGCGGATTGTAATGTTCCCTTCTTAGGTAGTTCTATTTTTAGTAGGGTTGCCCACTTATCAAGATTCCCGTAGGTCAGCACAGTGAATAGAGGAACCAAACAGGGTTTGCAAAGCTTTCCAAAGGGATTTGTGAACCATTTCAAATGTCCAAATACAGACTCCTATTTTTTTAGGAGGGATTCAATTTTCAGTTGCAGCGGTTAGGTGGATGGTTTCAGAATAAAAATAAATTATTAAATTATTAACTTTAATGTTTTAATTAAATAAAATAAAGTGCTTTATTATAAAGTCACTTTATAATATTTTAATAAAGTAACTTAATGAAAAATAAAAAGGGGACAGCCAAGGGGTACGGCCACCTAGTAAGAGCCAAGTTGTTTTAAAAAAGACAATAAATTAAATTAAGGGGGCCATGAAGGTGAACGCAGCCTGGAGAAGATATAATTTTTATTTTATTAAAATAAATAGACTTTTGGGTCTCCATTTGGTAACCTTATTAACATCATTTTTACAGTGGAGAGTTTGATTTCAGAGCTCTGGCACATAGGGTGAAATTTACAGGTTGCAAGGACGAAAACCCTTGAAATTCAAAAGGCCTGCAAGAGTGGAAGACCTCCCAAGGGACTGAATTATTACAATCATTCAGAGAAAATTATGGAACGAATTCATTTTCAGGTTGCAGCAGTGAAAAGTACAGGGAATGATTGAAGTTTCAGACCAAGGAGCACATCTGAACCATTTGAGATACCACTTATCAATATTCAAAACACCTACACCCATTCGTACACCCCCTTTAGCCAAACAGAGCATTCCAAGTGGGATGTGAGGGTTTTGAGGGCTACAAAGAGGCAGATCAGATCTTGTACCAATCTGAAAATATAGATCAGACCAAGAGGAATCCATTTGCTGGTCAAAATCAGGCTCAACTTGGCAATTTCAGCATGTGACAAACACAATCAGACCTGTACCTGATTTGTATGGTATGTAACTATCTAGTTAATCCAAATAAAGTACAAAAACAAATATCAATTTTGCGTGTATTTGCTGTACTGTTATTTCCAGCATACATTTATTGTTATTTCCATTTAAATTGCAAACTAAGCATAAAAACAAAAAAAATCAGAAAACTGAAAAAAACAAAAAAACACAAAAAACCAAACTACCAAAAAAGTCATACCGGGGTGGAGCACTACATCAAGCTTTCAATCTTCTACGATGAATAAAAACATTGCAACATCATCTTACATTATTAGTGTTTCAAAACTCGCCAAGACTTGCCCAAACTTCACAAGTATAAAGGCAACTAGAGTAAATCAATGCCCAAGGACTTGTGACTTGTGACCTAGGACCCAAGTACTCAACAAGACCTATCGTTAAGACTCAACCAAGTCGAGTTTGAAATTGGATAAAACAGAAAAGAATAAAAGATTGAAAACACTCAAACATAAAACTGAAAAAAACAAAAAAACACAAAAAACCAAACTACCAAAAAAGTCATACTGGGGTGGAGCACTACATCAAGCTTTCAATCTTCTACGATGAATAAAAACATTGCAACATCATCTTACATTATAAGTGTTTCAAGACTAAATGCCCAAGGACTTGTGACTTGTGACCTAGGACCCAAGTACTCAACAAGACCTATCGTTAAGACTCAACCAAGTCGAGTTTGAAATTGGATAAAACAGAAAAGAAAAAAAGATTGAAAACACTCAAACATAAAAGTGTAAAAGACAAGTGTTTATTGAAGGGTTTAGAGGACCATTGGTGGTTGGTTAAAAGCAATAAAACTATTATAAATGGCATGCACCACAGAGATTTTTATGGTCTCAATGGCTTTGATTTTGGATTGTTGCCCCTATACATTTGCTCTAGTTTTCAAAAATAAAACATGAAATCATTTTGAGCCATGCTACATGGAAAAGCAACAAATTTTTATTTTTTTCAACTTTTTCCCAATTACATCCCACATAATTAAGTTAAATTTATACTTCTAGTTTGCTGAGTCAATTCCTATCCTAAGTAAGCTCCTATGATTGTAGCAGCATTTGCAGACTTGTCCAAGATACAAGCACATGACTCCACGTATTGCTAGCAATACTGAGTTGAGCAATACAATCTCCTTTCTACCATTCTTCATGACTCCATATTGTGGTTTTTGTTTTTGATGCCATGGATATCATAGTCCATGTATCATAATTCATGAGTTTTGTACACCTTACACATTTTACATCATTTATATATTTAAAAATGTTGTATCCTTCAACTAAAATTCACTTTTGTAATCATGTAATCAAATGTATAATTGTGAATGTGATCAAAGTAGCTTACATTTGATTAGTTTATTGTGTCTTTAAATTTCCTATATAGAAGGCTGCAGGATAAAAGCTTTAAATCCTTGAAAATCTCTATCTTTATTTTTTTTTTTAATTTGCAAAGTCTTAGCCAAGTTTGAGCTCTAAGCCCAAGCTCAAGCCAAAAACAGTTTGCTGAGTCTGAGCCAAGTCTAAAAATTGCAAGACATCTTTAGCTCACATGTTCCTCCTCTAAGCTTTCCCTCAAGCCTATTCTTTGCTTATGGTTGTTAGAGTTGCATCTAACATTAAAGCCAAAGTTAATCATGTCGAATTCTAACCATATGCTCGTTCCAGAATTTTAGACTTATAGAATTTTGGCTTAAGACTTAGATGTTTTAATTGAATTTAACCCATAGGACTAGGATATAATTTAGTTATAGTGTACGCTTGTAAAGCTGTGCATAACATGCGTTTGAGGTATTTAGGACAAAAACATACAAGCACCAGGATTAAAAACATATTTTTTTATATAGTTTAAAAAAAAAGAACGATAACTATGACAATAGTATGTTGTACCTCAACTTCTTGCGCATATGTATTATCATAGCCAGAGTCTCTGACTGCTTCTATGTAAGAAGCAATCAAAAAATCTCCAAAGTATTTACGAAGAAGATTGACATTGTCCTGGTACTTTCCAGACCTGAATTTAAAGAGATCATCCAATGAGACAGTATAAACGAATTGATTGGAAGAAAATCCAAAGTAAATGAAAACAGTATGCAAGAAACCCCATACAAAGATTAAGATCTAAAGACTTACATGACTGATCCATCTGATGTAAGCAGAAGCCAGCGCTTGAAAGAAAAGGCCTTAGCATGGATTCCTTTGAACATATCTGGAGGCACAGGAAGGTTTTGAATCTGGAAGGTATCAAGTTCTTGAATGTGCATTCGGCAAAAGTGCTCTAGAGATACTGCAAATGTTTCTTCAGAAACACCAGCAAACGTATCTGCAAATGGAATAAAACTCTTAACAGAAAGAATTAAAATGTAAACAACCCAATCTCTCAATGCAAGGTGGCAAGCTTGGACGTGGCCTACTAAAGATATTAAAATGATGGATCATGAATGAAACACTATATATAAATTATAGTTTTAGTAGAGTTGAAACTCACCAACAAATGCTCTCTCTGTAATAGCATGAAAGTCATCCAAAAGATTTCGTAAATTCCAGTACCTAGGAGCCTGAATAAATAAAAAAGTTAGATATCTAAAGGTACCAAATTATGTAATCTAGGTTCAAAAACAACAAATTAGAAATGACATGGTTTTCTTCCAGATTAAATATCAACGGACCTTATGTGAATTTACATTTCTGAGAACAATTTCGTCCATAACAGCTTGCATATATCTGTAATTTAGATATTCAGATTAGTGCAGCCTTGCATTTAATGCATTTCATTCTCATCGATTGATAAAAAGAAAGCATATGCAACATTTATTTTATCTTAACTGAAGATTGTGGGAAAAATATTCTTACTGGCTAAAACACAAAGTCAATAACACCACAAGTTCTGAATGAACCAATGAGGAAATTGTATAGGTATTTAATCGCTAGCGTTACTACCAAAATCTACATTCTCAAGGTGGACATCAAATGCGGTTTGATAAGAGGAACAAATACACTCAATAGAAAAGAGTAACTGATAAAGTTGATATATGTTAGAGGTTTCGGGTCCCCTCAAAACCTGTTTGATCCTTAATCAAAAACTGATAAAGTTGATATACAAAAAATTAATACTGTTCGAAAATAGCAGGGGTAAGCTAGATATAAAATATTATGTATCAGTCTCAGATGATGCAGATAGTAGTGAAAGTTATCAGCTCTAACTCCTCGAACCAATATTTATTACTCTAAAGAATCATCTTATGGGATGATACAGAACATTTTTTGCAAATTCAAATACAAGGAAAGCCATAACAGAAAAAAGCAGAGCTTCAGTGCACTATTGGCCAAAAGTCATAGTTGAAAAAGTATTTGCAATGTGATTTAAAACAAATGCGAATGAAACCAAAGATGATTTATTGACAAGGAGAAAAGATTAAAAAAGACATGCTGCATATATCTGGCATGAAGTTAGAAATCAGCAGACCATACACATGATTCG
The DNA here is from genome assembly GCF_030272615.1 of Cryptomeria japonica. Classification (NCBI taxonomy): domain Eukaryota; kingdom Viridiplantae; phylum Streptophyta; class Pinopsida; order Cupressales; family Cupressaceae; genus Cryptomeria; species Cryptomeria japonica. The sequence continues at coordinate 245,019,592 of NC_081414.1, forward strand.
GAGTTTTGATTTTGATGCTAAAGTTCTGTAAATCTACTTCATTATCAGTCCACAAATATAACATACGCTTCCTTTTCACTTATTCTCAGGCATAAATGTTCCACAAGTACACTGTCAAAATTGTCAGTGATGAAAGCACAGCTCACTGTTGAAACAATATCCATCATTCAAAAGTCCAGAAGTGTTAAAGTGGTCTGTAATTATTTTAACACTGATAAGAAAACTAAACTTTAGAGAAGATACCAAAAATTCAGAATAATGAGCAAAACTGCGCATGATGCATACATGTGCCACATATCTATAGTCTACAGATATTGACAACCCAAAACTTACACTATTAGCCAACATGATAGATGAGATTTTTGTTTTATTATGTTTTGTTGATCTTGTCTGCATGTTCTACTTATAAACAAAGGCAATTTTTATAAAGATGAAATGGTAAAATGTTTTTGATTCTATAAGAAGGGAAAAGGGCCCCAATCCCAAAAGTCAGAACAGCATAGAAACGAGACCAAAAGAGGCAAGAAGGGCAGGCAGGCCCAGACCTAACTCAAAAGTGGCTCGCAGGGCAGAGATCACCACTTAAAAACTTTAATGCTAGTAGGTGGCAGACAGGCCATAAAGAAGCTTAAGATAGGCATGCAGGCATGAGAAAATAAAAAGACAGAAAACATCATCCATCGAAGAAACAGAAAAAAAGAACAGCAACACCTGCAAAACAGAACAGCAGCACCTGTGTAGCAAGAAGATCATTTGATTAAGTTCCAGTTCTCCATTAGGGAATCATGCTTTGCTGAGATTGCTAATTGAAGTTTATGACAGTGTGAGGTATTTGCAGATTTATATTCAGTTTGCACTCAATTTACAGAAATGATTTTTCAGATCACCACTATATTAGAATATTGTAATGTTTCTTTAATGGTCATCTTAGTCATCTTAGTCATCTTTAGTTAGTTTCTATTTTCAGATTCAGTTTACGATTGTTTCTTTTAGAAACATTGTCTCTTGTAAAATCTTTATATAGAGCTCTCACTCTATTGTTTAATATCATCGAATATTTGAACATGGTATCAGAGCAGGTCTAAGCCTGTCTCCCTCATGGGAGGGTTTGGGTTTTTTGGGAAGGCTTTTCCGGCTCTCTATTTTGGTACAGATTTGCAAAGGCGGGTTTCTGTGTTCAAACCAGAGATTGGAAAATCGACCAGGACTCGCCAAACTCAGCGAGTCTGAGTACGATTTATGCTCCCCGAGTTTGGCGAGCTTGGACTCGGACTCGTCCGAGTCCAAGGGGCGAACTCGCCAGACTCGCCGAGTTGGCGAGTTTGGCATAAACTTGCCAAACTTGGCGAGTCCCGTGCCTAGGACTCAGTCGGCGGCAAGGCCCAAAGAAGGCCTTAAAAAATGCATATTTTAAATATTTTTTAAAATGAATAATCTCGTCTTTGTTCACTACAACCTCCACTTGAGAATGAAAAAAATTAGGGTTACAACATGTCAACCAATAGAAAAATAACACCTAATGCCTTTACTAAATAATAAGAGTCTGCAAGGGGCGATGCCCCTTGACCCCACCTTGGGGGCACTGCCCCCAAGCCCCCATTGAAAAATATGGGGGGAAACTACGTCGATAGAAGTAGGGAAAATTTAACCTCAGAGTCTGACACTGATTGGATCGACCAGGTAGATATAGAGGCTGAGACTGTAGCCATGGCAGAGGAGTGGAGAGCACGAGCAGAGACAGGAGATTCAGAGGTAGATAGTAACACAAATGTTCCTGATGTTGGTGAGCATGGCATTGTGTCACGAGGAGTGGCTATGGTTGTTGAATCATCCAGGACCTACCTTAGATGCCTTCCCAGGGGGTCGGGGCCGAAGGGTGCAGGCTCCTCTGAGCCATAGGCTTGTAGTTGTATTTACCTATGGTATTTGTATCGAAAATTTGATGATGATCATATGATAACATGGATTTTTTATTCCATGAGTTTTGTAATATTGTATACATTTGACAATATTTATAAATCTATGTTTGTTATTTCCTTCACCTACAATTTGCGTTTATGCTTATGTGATTGATGTATACTTGTGTATGTAATCAAATGAGCCGAGTTTGATGATGTTATTGTGTCTTTAAGGTGTATTCAATAAAGGGTGCATGAAACAAATTTTAAATCTTTAAAAATCTCTAAATTTCTTGAGTTTTTCACTTTCCCGAGTCCAGCCGAGTCTGACTCCGAGTCCTAAGTCTAGGTCATCCTTGCCAAGTCCTTGCCGAGTCCGAGTCCCGTTTCTTTGGTTCAAACCCATGAAGGGTTTTGACCCGTCTTCAGGGCAAAGATCATATAGGATTTTAGAGTACAGAATCGAAGGTTTTCCTATCTGCAGGTTCGCGAGCTTTGTGTGAAGAGTTTGCGATTTTTGTTTTCAAGGGTTTTTCATGGCCACGTGTTTGTCTTTGTTTCTTCTTGGCACCAGCTCACGCGTCTGTGATTTCCATTGTTGTGTTCGCCATCAAGAATTTTTGCTTGTGCCAGACGACGAGAGTTTCCTGCGTTTTTGTGACTGGAAATTGTCTTTTACGACATCTATATATTTTGCGATGGAAAGTTTATTTTCTTTTTGTGTTCATGAGTGTTTGTGTTTTCCCGTGTTCGCGTTTTTCTTGTGGGTTTCAATGTAGGCTTCTCTGTGGCTTCTCCAAAAATCCCTACAAACGGTCGTCCCAGTCTTCTTGCGACAGGAGTTAATTCTCTGCGATGGGAGTTTATCCCTTTCTACCTGCGAACGGTCATCTTGTTCTTGTTTTTTCTTCTACGTGTTTGGTTTTCCCCTAGTTAGATTTTCTGCTGTTCGGGAGGGCTCTCTAATTTGTGGATGGAATTTTTTAATTTTTGTCCCTTAAAAAAAATTAATCAGTGGGTTTATATTTTTTATCCTTAAAAAATATCTGTGGGTTTTATAAATTTTATCCTAAAAAACTTATTCCATTGCGTTTTATAAGTTTTATCCTAAAAAATTATTTTGTTTGGTTTATAATTTTTTACCTTAAAAATTATTTTGTAAGGTTTATAATTTTCTCAATAATTATTGGAAGGGTTTTTCGATTTTTGCCTCAAAAATCATGTTGGGTTTTGCCTGATTTTATCCTCAAAAATCATGGGTAAAGGTGTTATTGTCTTAGGGTTTTACCATTTTTCCCGAAAAAACGATGCTTTGAGAACTTCAGTTTCTGGGTTTAGCAATTTTTTCCTCAAAAATTGTGGCTTCTTGCAGTCTGTTTTGGGCCGTCATGCTCATCTCATCTGCAAAAGTTTGTGGACGATTTGTGTTATCCAGAAGTTCTCAAGATTCTGGGAGGGTCAGTGGCAAGCTCATCTTAGTGATAGGGTCAGTGACAGGCTCATGTCACAGAACGTCTTGAGAAGAAGGGGGCAGCCTTCTTTGTTTTTCTTTGGGTAATTACAACAATGACCATTAAGGGAGGGTATTAGAATATTGTAATGTTTCTTTAACGGTCATCTTAGTTATCTTAGTTGTGTTTAGTTAGTTTCTATTTTCAGCTTCAGTTTATGATTGTTTCAATGTTTATATAGAGCTCTCGCTCTATTGTTTAAACTCATCAAATATTTGAACACATTATACAAGATATCTATTTGGAGTATGTTCATGTTCAAAGTGTAATTGCTTACTTATATGTTTCAAATGTTATAAAAAGAAATCTCAGAGACTGTAATCAGTTGTAACTTGTAATTGTGACATTTTTAGAGTTGGTGATTTAAGAATTTCTAAGTTGCTACTTAGATCATTGAATTGTGATTTTGGAAGAGTTGGTGCTCTTATAAAGAATTTGTTGATTCCTTGGAAGTTAGTGCCCTAAAAAGCTTTGTAAACATTCCAACTATGAGGTTGGATTGGTACAGTAGATCCTAGCAGCGTTTCCAACCGTGGTTTTTCCCATCCTGGGTTTCCATATAACTCTTGTGCATTAGCTTAATTGTGTGGTTGCATCTCTTTCTAAGTTCAGTTTCAATTCCTTTCACTTTTCAAATTGGAGTTTGACAAGTTCCATTAAAAGTTCAAATCAATTAAGGATCAAAAGTTTATATCGACTAATGATTCAACCTCCCACCCTATCAATAGTAGAATTGTGTTCTACACCCAAATCAGAAGAGTACCCTTTTTAATTTTATTCTTTTGCCCACTAGACTGCCTTTTACAATAGTGTAAGTGTTTTGTGAAGAGATCTCAATTAATTTTATCTTAACCAAGCTCTTTTTGGGAGCAGGGTTAGAAATAGGAATAATGGCAATAGTGAACTTACATAAAACCAGCATTCCACGGGGACGCATCCCCCCCCCTTTTTGGGCGCGTCCCCCCATCAGGGACGTCTTGGGGACGAGGGACGGGGACGCGACATCCCCCGCCATCCCGCCACCGCCACCCAATCGCCGCCGGGACGTGGAGACGTATCCTCAGAGACATCTGGGCATCTCCTTGGGAGACGCCCAGACGTCTCCCGCGTCCCCACACCTAAACAAACTAAAAAAGCCACATTTTAAAAAACATGTGCCATTTAGGGGGATTAAGGGGTAACCCTAATTGGACGTGGGCCCCACCCAACCCCCCAAAACAACACAAAAGCATGTTTTTTTTTTTTAGATTTAATTCTCATTTTGGTAAACTGATTTTTTTTTCCAGCAAGCTAAAGAGGAAGAAAAACTTGAAGAAGACTGATTGAAGGGGTGAGAAAAGCTGATTGCAAGTGTGATGGGAGCTAGAAGAAGCAAGAAGAGGAAGAAGAAGATTCTTCTACATTTTTGAGAGATTTTTCAAGCACAAGGTAGGGTTTTTCAACTTTTTCTTGTTTTTTTTGTTTTTTTTTTTTAATATTTTCTGATTTTCATTGTTCTATGTCATTTTTGGATTTTTTTTCCCTATTCATCTCAAGACTCAAAATGAGATTTGATGTTGAATCTTGAGGGCATCAAGATTCAACATCAAATCTCATTTTGAGATGAATAGGAAAAAAATTTAAAAATATATTGTTAAACTAGGCTGATTTTATTTTTATTTTGTGAAATGCAGTGTCAATTTCACAATGAGTTCCCAAGGCATGAGTGAAGATGACATGGAAATCCATTCTCATAGTGAGAATGATTTAAAATATGAACCTGAAAATGAGGGGGGTGACGATGGGGCTGATCCTGAAGCCCAATCTAGCTCTATGGCAAGTGCACCAGCTAGTACAGGTTGCCCTTCAGAGTTGTTGGCACCATATGCTAGGGGTCATTTTGATCCTAAGTCTCCTCTAAAACAGTTTGCTTCACGAATATCAGTACAAGGTACTGCATCACATTCAAGTGGGGGAACAAGGAAGTGGAAGTACAATATTTGTGACACAGAATGGTTCGGTAGCATTAGTAGGGTGAATGCACACTTTCTGCTTTGGAGAGGAAAAGGCGTGAAACATTGTAAGTTTTTGGAGGAAGCCAAAAATATACAGTACAAAATTGAGTTTAACAGGATTTGGGGGGTTCCAGATGACACAAATATTTCAATGCCTACTACTTTGTCTGCTAGGGCAGCACTTCATACTTCTCATGCTTCGCAGACAGGAGGAATGATGTTTGGATCTCCATCCACTTCCACTTCTACTGCCGCCAGGGCTGGGAAACGTAAGTTGTAGACAGCACAAAGCAACCCCATTACTGATATGTTTAATGTGCAGCTGAGAGATGAGATAGATGAATCCATTGGCAAGTTATTCTTTGTCAATGGCATTCCATTTCATGTTACACGGTCTCCTTATTATAGGGAGATGATGGCTATGGTGGCCAAGGGAGGACCATCTTATCTGCCACCAGGGGAGACAAAAATGAGGACCTCGATCTTGGATAAAAGCTATTCCAAGATCAATATTTTGATGGAGAAGATGAAGGCATGTTGGGTGGCATCGGGGTGCAGCATAGTTATGGATGGGTGGACGAACATTAGCCATCATCCACTCATCAACGTCATGGTCACATGTGCAGAGGGCCCATACTTCCTTAGAGCAGTTAATTGTACAGGGCATTGTAAAGATGCTGATTTCCAGTTTCAGGTCCTCAGGGAGGCTATTGAGGAGGTTGGGCCACAAAATGTGGTCCAAGTAGTGACAGATGCAGCCCATGTGTGTAGAGCAGCAGGGAGACTCATTGAGGCAGCCTATAGACACATTTGGTGGACCCCATGTTGTGTGCATGCCATGAACAATGCACTCAAGGACATGGGGAAGATAGACTAGATTAGAGGAGTGGTCACCGATGCGAGAGATGTGCAGATGTTTATCTGCAACCACCACACTTCACATGCACTCTTCAAGACCTTCGCGAAGAAGGAGTTCTTGAAACCAGTTGAGACTAGATATGCATCCTATTTCATTCTCTTGGAGAGAATGATTGAGTTGCAAGAGGCATTGCAACTCATGGTTATGACTAATGAGTGGAATAGGTGGGCTGAGGCCAAGAAAGAGCAAGGGAGAAGGGTGAAGGAGATAGTGAAGAGTGATGTGTTTTGGACTGATGCGAAATACATTGTCTCTATCATTACTCCAATATTCCAGGTGATCAGATATGGGGATGGGGATGCACCTAACCTTGGAGAGGTGTATGAGTGCATTGACTCTATGCTTGACCAGATGAGGGTTGTTGTGCGAGTGAAGTACCCCTCTTTAGCATTCTACAATGAACAAATCCAACCTATCATTCAGCGTAGATGGGACAAGTTGAACACTCCTTTGCATATGGCTGCCTTTGCCTTGAATCCTAAGTGGTACAAGGCTAGACCGGGTAGACTGACACCGATTCAGGATGATGAGGTGAAGGCGGGTTTCTTTAGGTGCATAGAGAAGATGTTTGATTCCAGAGATGCCGGCACAATGCACACTGAGTGGGGAAGATTTGCCACTCTTAGAGGTTATTCAGATGCGGCAAAGATGGATATAGACAACATGGCACAGAAGGACCCACTTTTATGGTGGAATTGTCATGGCCCGAAATCTTTGACCACCACTCTAGCCATCCGTCTGCTATCCCAGATTTCCAGTTCTTCAGCTGCTGAGAGGAACTGGTCTACATATAGCTTCATCCACTCTCTTAAGAGGAACAGACTTACCTCTAAGAGAGCAGAGAAGCTTGTGGCTGTACACAGTGCTTTGCGTCTCATTGACCGCAAGACACTCATGTACAAGGAGAGTCCAACGGCACGATGGGATGTAGAGCCAAAGGAGCCTTCACAGATTGATGAGGATGATCCTACCACTTCAGATGCAGGGCTAGTTGGTGTGAGCTTGAGGGACCTTGATCCTCAGGAGTCCAGCAGTTCCAGTGAGGAGGAGTTCGCAGATGATTAGAGGCCTCCATTAGCTATAGTTTGAGTTTTCAGTTTTGTCATTTTGTATTTCACTCTAGTCTCTTTTGTAATGCTATTGCTACACGTATTTGTATTTGGCTACTCATTGTAATGATGAATCATGTAATCATCTTTATTATTATAGACTTTGCAATGGCATCAGATATTCGTATTTTCGTTTTCCTTTTTCGATATTCATATGATAGAAATGAGAAATCTCCAATTTGACAATTTCATTTGTCAAATTTTATTTACTTTTAGCAATTAGTTACATATCACTAATCTAAGTAATCTTGGTATTTCCTATAGGTTCATTTGAAATCTAATTCTTATACTGTTATACTGTTATACATCTTTTCAAAACTAGTTTTTCAAGTACTATATGTATATGTATAAGTATATGAGCACCACCACCCCACACCCCCCCGCCGCCGTCCCCCCGCCGTCCCCAAATTTAGACCCTTGGTCCCCCCGTCTCGGAGACGCATCCCTGCATCCCCCGGGTCCCCCCGTCCCCGACGCCCGTGGAACATTGCATAAAACCATAATAAGCCCTTGGTGGAGAGGAGGGCAAACCCCATCCTCGATACATTTTAGGAGAGAAGATAGCAAATAATAAGGAAGGTTTATTTTTTTGCCATGCCTAATGTAGTTGAGAATCGAAAAATCGTAACCATGAACTGTTTAAAATCTACCCTCCAAGGTAAAGTATTTCATAAACATGAAGGTTTACCAATCCCCACAGCAACAAGAGATTCTCCTTATTGAACCCATTTTGATACCTCTACATTTTCACCCTCCTCAAATAAGCTTTCAAGAAATCTTTGATATTTTTCATTACTCCTCTTAACCACTTTCAAACCATCACATTGTAAGTCAGTCACCTCAGCAATCAATTGTAGGGTAACCAAAAAATGCACTCCTATATTGACCTCGCCATGCTCCCAAGAGTTGCAGAGTTTTGGAGTTGGTCATTGTACACTTTCATAGCAAGGAATTAAGGGAGTAGGACAAGCACATGTTGGCATGATTGGCATAACTGATGCAGATGATGAATGATGACTAGACCGGTAAAGGACTGTTTGTGATGACATAGTGATGAAGAGATTGAGATTGCATGATTGGATGACTTTGATCAGTTATTTGTGTTGTCACTGTTGGCAACTGATGTTTACTATGTTGTATTTTGTCATCTTAGTCTTTTTGGTCTACTAGAAAGACCTTACCGTTAAAGAAACAGGAAACTAGCAATTAGGACCTTAACCGGTAAACGAGGAAATGTTTTGATTAGAATTGGCGATTGGTGATGATTGAAGTGTTATGGTTTGGAATTTGAGTTTGTATCATTGTAATATGTATATGACCGGAACCGCATCATGTTTTGGTTACCGGAAGTCATGTTTATGATTTCTATTGTATTTTTGCTAGGGTTTAAGAAGGGTTTAAGGACCGGTAAAGAATTCTCTTAACCAGTAATGATTTTTGGTTTAGCGGTGATCTACATCAAGTTCAAATGTTGGAGGTGACATGGCACAACCCGCGTAGATGGATGAATTGCTGTTTTGGCGCATTCGAAGATGGAATTTCTTGGGAAACAGTGAAGCGCTTAGAAGAGTATTCTAAGGGTTTGACTTTGTATCAAATCGAGATGCGGTGATCATTCAACAGTTGTAACTGATTTCTAATTGATTGTAATAATCCTTATGATGATCAATGGTGATCTCTAATGAGTTGTAAAAGATCTATGATGATCTATGTTGCAAGTCTTAGGGTTTTGTAACCAACTAAGTTGAAAAAGTTATTTAGGTCGGTATAGTTGATGTTTGTTGTGACGGTGGTTTTTGAGAAGAGTGTGAAGCTGAACCAGAGTGTGAAGCCGAACCGGGTGACTCCTAACAGGGCATCTTTGTAAGCTCCTAACCAAGCTAGGCTCCTAACAGAGCGCAATCCGAAAGAGTGCAAAATTTTTGTGGGTACCAATTCCCACCGTGGTTTTTCCCTATTTGGGTTTCCACGTGAAAAACATGGTGTTCATATGCTGAATGTTTTTATGTGTTGTTTTGATTTACTTTCAGTTTATGCATGTTGATGAACACTTAATGAGTAGTTTTGTTAAATCAATTTAACAGTTGGTTATCAGTGATTACCGGTAATGGTAAAGAGTTTATTACTGGTTTATGATTGATTTGGTGAAGTTTTATAAGTTCAAGTTTTAAGTTTGAAATTGTTGTTAGTATTGATTCACCCCCCCTCTCAGTAGTAACCGGGGATCCTCTAAGATTAACAGCACAATCAAAAATATACCACAATTCGACATTCAATTGTAACGCTTGACAAGTAATGTGTTCTGAACTTTTCTTGGGACCTCCCATCTTGACATTGTCTTTGCTACCATCACTTCCCATCACCAGAGTAATACATTCTGCCAAAAATAGATAAGCATCTAGAAAGCAAAAACTTCTAAAATAATCCAAATTAAAAATTCTAAACTTGGCAACTCCACCAAAAGCTAACTTAGTCTTTCTAATAATAAAGACTAATGGATAATTCTTCCATATGGCGTTTGTGTGGTATAAGTTAGTCATACCAAACTAATTGTAACACACCCTTTTCTCCCTTTCCCAATAATCATTTCTAAATATCATTTTGGCTATCGTGCTAGTAGTAATAACTAAACACACGTGGAAATTGAATTAAACTAGGAATACCTTTGGCAAGGATACTGAATTAAACTAAAATGAGTAATAAATTCATGTTCCCTATGACACATACAGATCTTCTTATTTCTATCATTACTTTAAGTCGTCACAATCATATTATTAACCTCAATATTGTTACTCATTTAAAATTGATAAATCTCCATGTGCCACGGAACATCCCTCCCACTTGGCATCGCTTCCTTCCAACGACCATAAACTTCAACAACATTTGCAGCTTTGCTTACTAGACATTTTGAAACATACCAACTTTGCATAATTCATTTGAAATCAACCCCTTGATTTTTGGTGGGAGACTAGCATACACCCAAGAGGTGCACTCTAAGCAAGACAACCCTAGATTAGAAACAACATTTGCAACCATATTACCTTCCCCATAAGTGTATTGTATAATGGACTAAAGGAAACTCCTTAACATTATTATGCAATCATCCATCGTATCTCCAATTTGCCAAGGGAAGCCATATCATCTTTGAGAATTTTAATTATTAACTTCGAATCACCCTCAATAACTACTTGATTAAAACCCAACACTTTCAATCTTTTGATACCCCACAAAATAGCAATGGCTTTACCAACATTGTTAGAGCTCCTTCCACAACTTTTAGCAAATCCTTCCACCAAATAACCCTTACTATTTTTTATAACCCCCCAGCAGTAGCACATCTAGGGTTTCCTTTCGAACAATTGTCAAAGTTTGATTTAACCCATCATTCATCCAACAATTTCCATTTAGTACTCTTCATGTTCAAAATTTTGATCCAATTGATTTTGATCAAGTCTTGAGTAATCCCCTATGTTCCACTAACTTTCCCCACGAGGGGATGAGGAACGGGTTTTGGGGACGAGGGTATGGCGTACCTAAGTTTGGAGATAGTGGGGGGACGGCAGTGGAGCAGTGTTGAATTACATATAGTACTTGAAAAATTAGTTGTAAAACTATGTATAATGTATAAGGAGTAAGTAAACACATTGCAATGATTGCACTGAACTTTGAACATTAAGTTATAAGTAGAAAGATTGTGTTGGAGAATGTTAAAGGATCTAACATAGAGACAGTTAAAGCTACACTTACCTCTATCCTCATGAAAAACATCTTTATATGTGTAATGACCACCTGTTGTGGTTTTATGCACATTCAACACAAAATAAAATACCCTGAGATATCCTATCCTCTCTTGATCAAAATCATCTATGTGCTAAATAGCCGAACTGTGTGATCACAAAGACAACTGCAAGGTTCCCAACTACGTACGGATAGTCTCAGTTGGTTCGTTGTGATTTGCTGATAATCTCAAGGAGGACATACATAATTGTTCGAGGAGTAAATCAATCTAATGATTCTATTGATTCCCAACACTCGTAATTTTCTTTTCTTTTTTAGAATGATTTTGCAATAAGTGCTTTTCAATCCTGTTGATTTGTTTTTATGCACATGCAAACACAATAAAATACCCAAAAGAATCTTATCCTCTCTTGAATAAAGTTTCTCAAATGTTGAAGGTTGGCTTAAGGATTACTTATGACAACTCCAAGGTTCACAAATACCGGGTCACAACGTATGGATAAGCTCTGTTGGTCATTGTGATTGTTGTTTCATCAAGGGGCATTTTTAGTTACGAAAGATTTCATGAAGTATTTTGCTGATGATATGCGGTGAAGTTCTTTCCTAACACTACTGAATGTTTGTCAAAAAATAGCAAAAGATAAGGGTTTAGGGAGGTTCTAAGCTATCCTAAGAATGAATGGATGAAGAACGACACAAGTGAAACTCTACTAGTCTTAGCATCGCCATGCAAGAACAACTCCACTAGAACTAGTGCAATCTTCTAAGGATATTTAGAGATTTTCAAATCATTACTAAATATAAACACCATTACTTGAATGCATGTCAATGATTGAACAACAATTGAACTTAAGCAATTTCAAAGGTTCCACTTGACCACACAAGGCGCACTTACAATCAGCAAGAGGCTAGTGGTATGGATAACGAGTCTCACAATACATCAAGTGCAACATTCCATCATTCAATCTAAATACTTAAACTAATATCAAAGATTGACTTGAAAAGATAAAGAACCATGCAATAGGTTTCAAAGATTGAATAGAAACACCATAACTTCAATGTTTTATTAATCCAATGGCCAAACAACAACAATTCTTCAAGTCCTTCTCTTATCACTCTTGACTTCTATATCTAATATCTAATCTCTCTCTTGCTTATTTCTAATCAAATCCCCTATTTCTCTATTAACTATTACAAATGAAATAAGTAGAGTTTATATAATACTCCCAAATACAATGAAGGGCCGAGATCGAATGGAGATTAAGGGCCAAGATTTTGCCACATAAACCCTAATAAGGGTTTGATACAAATGACACCCTATCTTGATGAACATTATCATGGAAACAACCAATGAGAAAATAGCATGTGCTGACACAAAATTTGAGGAAACATCCTCCAATGAGAAAACGAGTTACCAAGTGGGATCATAACAAACTGTCTTCTAGAATCTTGTTTCCTTTCTCACGTTACTTTCTGACATATTCAATGAATCTGGTCACTATACCTTCAATCTTTGTCATCGGGATCTCAGGTAGAGACTTTAGTTGTTCCTTCATGCGCATGACCTCATCAAAAGCTTTGACGATGGCATTCTCCCATTCAAGTTCGTGTTCGTGAGTCTTGTTGGCTAATACCACGAACTAGAGCATATCATTCATCTGTACCTTAGTGATCATTCCATCAGTCCCATGGAAGATAACTCTTATTCTTTCCTCCAACTCTCTAGCTTCTATAATTGTTCCAGGATCAATCTTCCTCTGTAAAACAATTTGTGCCACTTCCACTATCTTATCATGAATTTGGTGCATATCATCTTGAACTTGACTACATCCATTTCGAATCTCCTCAAAAATGATCTTCTTTATGCGAAGTAGGCTGCTCCATTGTAGAAAGCTGGGTGTAGATCCTTCTCTTATCTTCTCTCTTGATAGGACTTCCCTAGGTGTTTTCCTTATTACTTAAAGTACCGGAATGATGACATCTCTAGCATGAGCAAATGCTTTGAACGCTTCTATAAGGACGTGAGTTCTCCCAAGGACCTTTATGACTGTATCGAATGTCTTCATTATGCCCTTCATGAACTTGCTAACTCTAGTATATGTATCCTCTATCCATGTATCCATCAACTATGCCGAATTTCTCATCTTCTCCATATGATCAACTGACTCCGCAGGAAGCAAGGGTGGCGATGTAGCTGTTGGGCTCTGATGTCTCAATGGTTGCTGAAATTGTTGGACATAATTCCTCCATGCACTTATCTCCTTTTCTAATCTTCTATTCTTTTCCATTTCAGCTCTCAACATGTCATTAACTGCTTTCAATGAATCAGTTCCATCACCTATAGCTTGCTCGGAAGTGAGTGGACCTAAATCAATAGTCTCCATATCATACTCATCTGTTGTGATCTCACCTTCATACTTCTCAACCCTTGGAGTAGCTATTTGCAACTTCCTTGATCCCCAAATAATCTCTAATCACCTTGGACATCTTCGTAGCCTCCTTCTCGATTTCTCGAGTTTGGCTTAGAAGACTCGCTATGTCATATGTTGGTTTTTCAGCAACTACTATTACGTCTTGAGCTAGTCTTTCCTTTAACCATTCCAGGATAGAGGATCTGCCTTCTTGAATTTGTGTTTCTTCATGCATTTGCTCATCTCTAGGTGGTGAGGTAGTCAATTGTTGTCCTCTTCTTCTTTTCCTTCGATCTCTTGGGTGTGACGAGTGAGATCTTCCTATTCCTTTGATAATTTCTCCTTTCCTTTATCATTGTGAACTCTGGATTCCGATGATTCATTAGCTCCCTAACTCAATTCTTTTTCTATCCTTCGTTCTTCATGTCTTTCTCTTTAATTCAATTCTTCTTCATGTCTGGAGGAAGGATGACTTGAATTTGATTTATGTTTCTTCCTTGAGGGCTCTTTTTCTCCACGATCTTACTTTCTCTTTGAACCGTTTGAGTGAGATGGTTGAGGTGCACTCCCACGTGCGCTTGCTTCGTCCTCATCATTTGCTCTTTCTTCTGAGTGGAATGTAAGTGCTATATTCTTCTCTTTCAACTTCTAGTGTTGTACATCTATCCATATGCGGGTGTATTCCAAAACTGGTTTCAACAGCTCCTTCAAATTAATAACTTCCATAACTGCCCATTTGAATTTGATCTCTTTGTCTTCCTTCCCGTAGGCTGCTTGGAGATATTTACCGTTGTCTTGAACTTGGTCGGCAACATGAAACAACTTGCATTTCTGATAAAATCGAGAGATAGCCTGGAATACATCTTCTTTACTTCTACATCATCTTGAATGTTCCTCCAATAGTCCTCAAGCTGCCACTTGTGTCCATATTTCTTTCACAGGACTTCTTTTACATTATCATATGGATCGAAGCAATCTCTAGGCGTGAATGGCTTGAGTGAATGGAGTGCCAATTCTTTCTCAGCATCTTCTGTCACATGAATGGAGGGGCATACTTCAATAGAATCTCCAAGTGTGATAGGAAAAGAAACACTGGCTCTATGCTTATGCCTATATGCCTTGACATATGCTATCAATTGTCTCACCACCTCGAGTAACACCACTCTATTCGTTGGGTAGTGCGGCAACATGTAGGGAGGAGGAGGACATCCTTAAACTCTGATATATGTGAATTTCGAGAACTGGATGAACCATGCACCATGTTGTTCTACCAATGTTTGTGCTTCTGGAGAGAGTCTTCGCTACAATCCAACTCGAGAAACACTTTTGTCGCATGAATGGAGGGGCATACTTCAATAGAATCTCCAAGTGTGATAGGAAAAGAAACACTGGATCCATACTTATGCCTATATGCCTTGACATATGCTATCAATTGTCTCACCACCTCGAGTACCACCACTCTATTCATTGGGTAGTGCGGCAACATGTAGGGAGGAGGAGGACATCCTTAAACTCTGATATATGTGAATTTCGGGAACTGGATGAACCATGCACCATGTTGTTCTACCAATGTTTGTGCTTCTGGAGAGAGTCTTCACTACAATCCAACTCGAAACATCCTCGTGATATGCAAAGTGAATTCATCATTCACTAATATATAGTGTTGCTTTGGTGGCTGATTAAGCTATGGATAACACTCATGCAACTTTATCTCTTTGGTTCTCCTTCCAACTACGCCCATGTACATAAGTCCTGGATACTCATAATTTCTTTCAATGGAGTATATGACGTAAGAGCTCATATAAAATGTCCTAGTGCGCATCAGTCTCCTTAACTGTAGATCAATGCAATTGCTGATGAGCCACGCCCAATTGATTGTATTCTTTCCATGAGTAACAGTCTCAATGAAGTAGAACATCCAGTCCTCAAAATATGAAGCCTCAAGTGCACCAACCAATCGATGGAGTAAGGTGATGAAGTCTCTGAATTCGTCATTGAAGTCTATCCTATGTAGTCTATCGGCCCATCTACTTCTACCACCTCTACTCTTCTTCAACCAATACTTGTCAATGATCTTCGCACAAGCATCTGGGTCATCATCATAGGCAGACTTAGCTCCTTCCATGCTTATGTAGACCATGCCTTTAGGCTCAAGTAGATGAAATGTTTCACTGATCGTTGTCTCCAAGAGATATGCGAGCACTGTTCCATCCCTCGCCACAATTCTTCTTGACGTGGAGTCATAATGTTGAGCACATTCCACAATCAGCTCGTAGCATTGCACCGCGGGAGGAAAGCCATCTGCATTTATGATCCCACTTTCAATCATCTTCTTGGTTGTAGCAGTAGGTTCACTTGTGTATGATGGGTGTCGCAACTTCTTGGTGTCGAACTTCCCAAGATTGGTGTCTCCTATTTTGCTCCAATGCGAAGTGATCCTGCTTTCGAATGCACCACTCTTGGAGTCTTCCTTGATGAGTGTCTGGCGAGAAATGGTTTTGTTTGGCCTAGGAGCCGCCATCTTTCACCTATGAGAGATATATAAGTTAGAGTAGTGGTGAAATATTGATGTGACGGAGTCTATTTACTCAGCTATGAAATGAATCTTGCATCTTAATAAATATGAAATCAATTGCTAAATAAGACTGATTTACTCTTCTTGATGAATTATGAGATCTAATTTGCCAATAACAAAATCAATTTCTGACCTTAATCACACCTGTATTTGATTTTATATCAGTCTAAATGCTGTGCTTACTTCTGTTTTAAACTTAAAATATGATCACTGATATGACTGCTGATGTCTAAGTGTTCACTATCTCCTTGAATTCGCCTTAATTCCTTGCTATTAAAGGATGAAATTCGCCCTTCAATCTGCTCAAATTCGCCCTTGTAATTATGAAGTTGCTGCTCCTTTGGGGTGAATTCGCTGTAGAAGATGGTTAATTCGCCTTCTTGCTTTTAAAATTCGCCAATCTGCTCTTGAAGTTTGCTAATTAGAGAGATGAATTTGTTTTGATTGATGTTTAAAATGATTATTTGCTCTTTCTCTTATAGCCGACTAGGGAAAGGTTGTGCCTTTTGCCATATAGGCCGACTCGTTCAATTAAATTAGAACAATAAATTTCATTAAGCTGGCAGACTTATCCTTTTGAATTTCAATTTTGAATTTAGCTTAAAGGGCGCCAAAACAATGTTTAATCATTCTTCTTTAGATTATTAAGAGAATTCACTCATCTCCCTTGAAACATGAAGTTTGCTCATGTAGGTTGAAACATGAAGTTAAGGTTTTGGCAGTGTTCAATAGAAACGTGTTTCCCCCTCCTAGGCCCAAGTCCGCCCGTCCCCAAAACCTGTCCTCGAAACTTTTTCCATTTGTCCCCCCATCCCCGAAGCCCGTCCCCCTGTCCCCAACGGCCGTGGAACACTGGGTTTTGGGGGCTTGGAGAATGAGGTGAATTGAAATCGAATATTGCCTATTTGCACATCACCTTGATTCATTTTCTCCCTTCAAACTTGCAAGGTAAGGCCTCTTGGAAACAACTTCGGCCAAGGGTATTTAAAGTGAATTTTGATTCTTATGAGAGGCAATTGAAGTTTTACCTTTAACCTTGAACTCTTGGAGTGTCACTAACTAGCAACTTCTTTAGACTCTTCAACTGAGCTCTTGATTGACTCACATGACATCTAGACCCTATAAACTTACTCATTTCACCTATGAAAAGGGGAGAGACTAGACTAAGAGGCTAGGACTATAAAAAAAGGGGGGTCCCCATCTTGATGGGGTGATGTGTGAAATGATCACAACAAATCCTACTTCTCCTAAGACTTGGAAGAAAAGGAAAAAACGGGGGAGGGTTTAGGAAGATAATTCTAATCTTAAGCTAATCCTATGAACTTTGGAGACAAAAATTGCAAAAGTGGAAATTAAACCTGTTGAATTTCATTACAATACTAGGATCACAAGAAGATGACCATGCACAGTAATCATAGGGTGTGCTCGATTAACTACGAGCAATGATTCAAATCATTGATGCCCTCCCAACCATAGACGATATAAGGCTATCGTCTCCCCCAAGCACGAAATTATCTCTCTCTCTCACTATATATATATCAAATATGAACAGCAAGATGCTTTTACAATGATCAAGTACAAAGGCCAATGTGAATCACTTCACTCCTTGAAGCTATATGCTTAGATCAATTTACAATGCACAGTTGTGTATGCAGTCCGAACTGCATTAATGTATCCAACCTATGAAGAATGTGTTCGATCAGCCAAGGAAGAATACAATCTGCCAAGTAGTGTATTCGCTCTCCCAAGGAATGATTTCGCTGATGATAATTTAATTCAATCTGAGATATATGGAAGTCAATCTGCTATGGAAGTCGATCTGCTGATGATAAACATGGACTGCATATAGGAAATCTTCCGCACGATTGGAGTATCTTCCAAATTCACCAAATGAAAGAGGTAGCATCTCTCTTATACACGCCACGGTGACCCTTCATGAAGAATCGGCTTCTTCAAGGGCAACGTGATCCTTCATCAAGGGGTGGCGGACAATATCAATGAGGAGACGTGTCTAACCATGGGTGACGGGTGTGTGTCTTAACCGGTGCTTAGTTAAGGACTTAAAACAAAACCGCTTCATAATGTATATTACCCGCTTTCTCTAGAGTATACACGGGTTCATGATTGTCTAAGGCCGATAGGCCAATTAGACAATCATGTTCGCTACATCGGCCAAGGGAAGGATCCGACCATAGCTATAACTTCAACAAAACCAATTCTTGTTTTGCCAAATTCAACAGCTACACAAGAACGGTGCTATCTCCTAAGGAATTCAAACGATTTCCATATCACTTATATTTACCAACATATTGAACAATGAATATAGTGATGGAGGTTAAGTTTTCATTCACTTGTTCAGGCTAACTTTGCAAAATAATTGAAAATCATCCAATTATAAAAAGTATGAACACATCAACTCCACATTAAGCAATTTTATCAATCCTTCATTCAATCTATCAATTTGGAAATTAATCCTATTCTAATGAGAGCCAAGAATCCATGCTAACTTGCAAAAGTGGACAAAGATTCACCAACATATTGAACAATGAATATTGTCTATTACTTAAGAAGTATCACTACAACAATTTCTTTGAAATCTCTCCTTAACAAATGAAAAGAGGAGGGTTTATATAGACATCCCATTACAAAGCACTAGCCCAGATTGATCCAAGATCAACGGCCAAGATTAAAACGTTGAACTCTAATTAAGGCAAGCTACAATAGATATCCAAAACGACCAATAAGAAATAAACATCTATTAAATCCATCTTTCTTCTAGAAGTGGGTGTCCCTTATCCTTTTCTTTGGCAGCAAATTATATGAACCTGGTCACTATGGGGCAGAGCTCTTCCATTGGGACACTTGGCATAATGTTGATATTGTATTCCATCAAGTCCATCTCATTTTCACATGTGGCAAAAGTGGCTATCCAATCTATTTCTAGTTTTCAAAAACCATCCTCAATGGACAGAAATGAGGATTCCTTTGGTAAAATGTTGCTTCTAGATTGGATTCGTAGAAGTGAAGAAGTTGCTTTGAACTTTGGCCTTCAAGTTCTCTACATCCAAGTCCTTGTCTCGAACTATTTCCTGCTCAAGCACATCGAATACTGTGTCAAAGACCTTGTCTTAGACTGCTTTGATTAATATCTTATATTCTCGCACCATCAATCTTCATCTTTTCCAAGATTTCTCCTCTAGCCACCAAGCGTGATACCATGTGCCGAAATCATATATCTCATGAACTTCCTACTCCTTTGTAGCAAGACCTAAGTCCACAATCATTAGCTCGTAATCTTCAAGAGTGATGTCCTCTTTTGTTTTGTCAACTTTTGAAATGGCCACCTGTATTGAACGAGATCCTGTACCATCTTTATGGATTAAGGAATATTTCTTTTCCTTCTTCTTTTCTTGAAGTCTTCGAGGTCCACATGGCCAAGGTTGGTATCTTCAACCTTCTTCCAATTTGTCACAATCTTAAACACCAATTGCAGTCCTTTATTATTGAACTTCATCTCCACCTTCTTGGAAATCCCTCCCTGAGTTGACATCTACCACCTGAAAAGCATGAAAATTTTCTAAGTTAAAATAGGGGGTTTGATGTTTGTTTCTAGCCTGGAGTGCAAAGTTTGATGGAATTTCAAAGGATAATTCTGATTTAAGTTATGAAATTCTAGAAATTGCAATTGTAACTAAAAATCAGACTTAGTGGAATTTTGGAAATTGAAATTAAGTCTGATTGTGAAAATTTTGCCTCCAAATCTGCATAAAAGCGTAAAAAGCAAGATGGTCTTGAGTAATATTTGAAGAATCTGAAGTGAAAGTTCTCTTGCATGTCTGGAAAAATAAAAATGACTGAAAGTTGTCTTGAAGTCGGAAAGAAATTGGAATTCTGAATGAAAATCTGCCTTCAATCCTTAGTAAACCTGCAAATTTTGATGAAATCCCTTAAATTGCTTTAAGGAATCGCCTTCAACTTTGTCTCCAAGTGTAGAAATCGACCTGAAATTCTCCTAGAAGTTGCCTTGTGCCAGAAATTTACTTCAAAATTTTCTTTGAAGTTAAGAAAAAATCGTTTCCTACGCTTCAACTTTCAGCCTTGAGAAGCGATTTATGAGTGAATGAAATGCCAACACTCATGTTCATAGAGAGGTCGAACTCTTGCTTTGTTTTGTTTTTTGCTTTAGTGTTTTATTGGAAACAAATTTGGTCTTGTTTTGAACACCAAATTGAACCTTCTCTTATTGCCAAACTTCATGTCTTGATTTGAATTTTCACATTCATTTACACTTAGCCAATTTTCTTTATCCACCTTGGGCAGACTTGCTTCTTGTTTGAGGGATTTATACTAAGGGTGGACTTGCTACTTGTTCAAGGAATTTCAATGTTGCTAGGTGCAAACTTCATACTAATTTGTGGATTCTTTATGATGCTAGGGGCGGAATTTCGTTGAGATCATGGATTTTCTTCAATGCATAGGGCAGACTTATGTCAATTCAAGGAATCCATGCTAAGGAAGGGTGGACTTGGTGCTTGGACAAGGATTTTCATCATTCCAAGGGTGGACTTGGCTTGGAAACAAGGAATTTCTTCCAAGGATGGAGCGGACTTTGCTTCAACTCAAAGAATTTGGGGTGGACTAACAGAAGATTCTTGGCCCAAACTTCATACTTAGCCAATTTCTTGCGATCTTTCATTAGCATTCCTGACATTATCCTTTGGATTTGAAGGTGGTTCCATATCTGGTTCATTCAAGATGAATTCTCTTGGCTCGACACTTCCTCTAACTTGGTAACTACCTATGATCCCAGGAAAAGCAAAAAAGCAACTTTCTATTTTTAGAAAAAGCTAAACAAAAAAGTAGGTTCCCGGATTGGCCCCAAAATGCCAAAATGAAACTTTTCGAACAAGCAAAAACTGTAGAAAAAGCAACTTTCCTAAACAATAGGAAGTTGTCAAAATTGATCCCGGAAAATTGCGCTTTTACTCCTTTTACCTATCTGAGGACATTCATAGCATTAGAACGTTCTTTTGATCATTCTTTCTCCTTAATGATTTATTGACTCCTCCGAATTTGAAAAACTTGACTCATTTGCGAAGGTGAGAGACCGGAGACAAAACGTAAGAAGCCAAAACACTACCCTAAAAAGCGAAAAGCAAGGGGGTCCCCTTTTGCAATGGGGCGATGTGTGATTATGTCACAACACCACCCTAGATGATCTTTTTATTTATTAACAAGCATAAGAACCATGCAAACTGAAACAATGTTGCTTCTGCTATTTAAGTATTGATAACAATTACAAGCTGATACAAATGCTAGTGCAGGGTAGCACATTGACAAGACACTTCTAGATTGCCCAAATTGCATGAAACTAACACCCAATAGAAACAATAAAGAAAATACCTTGAAAAGATAGCTGAAACGATCACAACAAGTAGGGAGCACACATTTAAATTACTGTATACAACAATGCAGGTCTGGTACAATTAGAAAATGAAGAGCGCATGGTTATACTAAGAGGGGGGGTGAATCAGTATAACAACAATACTTTACCACTTTAAACTTTTTCAACTTCAATCATAAATATATAACTTATCTCAGAAACATAATCATTGCATATCAACATTCATATGTGTTCTAACTAATGTGAACACAAATAGAACACAAGATATATACGTGGAAACCCTTACGGGAGAAAACCATGGCAAATTATTGCTTTTATGTATATTTCCTTTTACAATGCTTTGTAGGCACCAACCCCTACGTTTGTGAGCACCAACTCCCAAATCTGAATTTTGTGAGCACCAACCCAATGGAAGCACCAACTCCCACTTCAGAATTCGTGAGCATCAACCCACTTCACATAAATCTGATTTTCCATCTTCACAATGTTGCTATAACAATGCATGATGGACAATAGCAAACTCTACAAATCTGCATATAAATCTGTCACAATTTCTTTCTCAAATCTGTTATAAGCTGATCCTAAATCTGCCTTACTAATCTTCAATATACTTTTATATCTGCATAAGTTATTACATTAAGAGACAACCCTACTTTTCATTCACCTCCTCATATATTATTCTAACATACCTCTTCACCAAGAGAGGCAACCCTTCACAAATATATTTTCATTTTTATTTCTTCACAACAGTAGTAAATCTGATTTGAATATAACTTGCACACTCACTCACAACACATACTTCACTCCTTTTTACATTTTCATAGTTCACACATCATATTTATCTGAAAGTTCTTTTCTATCTGAATTATATTTTTAGAATTACTCACACGTATTATATCTTCTATATCAAATCGACTCCCTTCTTATATCTTCTATTACTTAAAGATGCGTCCTTTAGAGTAGATACCTCTGGGATGAGACACGTCCTTTTTCATTCAAATTATATTTCACTTCTTCCTAATCGCACTTTTTGGATATTAACAAGATATTCTTTGTTTGTTACCTTGAATAGATCAAGCGTTTTATCCATTCTTTTAGCCATGTATATTTTCAATTATTATGAAATCAAATGCCACTTCTTTAATCAATGTGTTTGCACAGGTCACGTGAATTCGTTTTTTTTAGACGCTGCTAAGAAATGCTTGTCTGATCGTAGCCATATTTGGAATACACATCACTGCATCTGTAGGATTTAGTAATCCCTGTCCATATACTTCTAAACCACTTATTATATTCTCCCATTATCATATGCTGTCATTATTATTAACCACCTTAGACAAGGCTGTATTAGATTGCTGACCAAGTCGCCACCTCGCTGTGCATTACATCGCTGCTTACTCATGATAAATCCATTCATATCCTTTCGTAAGGACATTGCTGCCTTAATAGTGATTTCAATATCCTCGTGTAGTAAATTTTGCATACAACCGCTGCAAACTTTATTCAATTCATATCGTTTATATTTGAAATTATAATCACTGTCTTTAACATTCAATTGGAATCACTGTCTTGCTAAAGTTGGCTAAACATATCGGTTCCTTTATTTATTCTTGAAGTCGCATTTGAAGACGTCAGCCACATTATGAGTAATATGACCAGCATTTTTTCTTAAGTCGGCTATAATATAAGACACTTAATATATTTCTTTTGTACTTGACCGTCGCTGTTTGTTTTTTTAATTAAATCAACTTCATTCGCAAATCACAAATCTGTCTTCAGACAATCGCGCCATGTCTTCAATGATTTTCTGATTTGGAATAACATACACGTCGCTCCTTTGTCTTTGAATCGCTTTTCATATACCAATCATAGTCGCTGTTCTAAATGATGATTGTTATCATATGTACGATGTCTTTCTTCCTCTTAAAGAGTTGATCTAATTATAGTCGCTGAGTTTGGAAATAAGTCACTGCTATCCACAACTTGTTTCGCCGATATATTAGCAGATGTAGCCGCTGCCTTTCATTTAAGGTTATGATCGATTTGCTTTTTACGGCAACCAATATTTATCTTCAAACTGTACATGAAGTCAACAGTGTTCAAGAAACACTTCCAAAACTGGTTATCGCACATATATAATTTTCTTTGTTTGTCACGAGTTCTTGCCAATCGCTGTTATTTAATTTTTGTAAACAAATAATGACTTAATAAAGTCATTGTCTTTTAACATATGAGTTGTTGTTCTCCTTATTTACATGCCACTGCATACGAGAGATGAATCTGTATTTTTGTATCCTCTAAGTAATCGCTGATGTTATGCAAATATCTGATCACCGCCTTCTTAAGCTCATCCATTGCCTTCAATCGCTGCATAACTGTATTGCTGAATAAGTCATATTCAGGTATCTGTAACTTGATGAATTGCTACATACAAATATGTAGTCACTGCTATGTCGACACTCCCTCCAAACATATTCTTATCGCTGACTTGATAATGAATCCAGCCTTTCATGATATCTCTGCAATGAATCGAACCTGCAGTGCTGACTTGTCTGAATCAATATTAATATTCACCGGTTCATTGTCTTGCTTCATAAAAGTCACTTGGTGCGATCATCGCTGTTGTCTTGATACTCTAGTCGCTTTTCTTGACTCAAACATGATTACTAACACTTGTTTTACAAACGCTATCATTAACAAGCTACTCACTGCATTATATAATATGAATTGCTTCTCCTTTATAGACTTTAACTGCTTTGACTTTTATTGTCTTCACCCATATGGCCTAGTGCTTTATAGCCCAATCAGATCAGCTATCTTCATATTGATTTTTCTGTTGATATTCTTCAACATAGTCTTATGCATAGTAAGATATTAACATAATAGATATCATTCACTATCAAACCTATTGCATCAACTTCAATAATACAAGGGCTTTCTCAAGGCATCAATAAAGTTATAACTTATCACTGTATAGCAATATTTCCATGCTTGACATCAAAGACAAACTTATCAATAGCATTGTGTACTTATTTTCTTGACATCAATGACAACCTTTCCAACAGAAAAAAAGTTGTGGGTCTAGAACATCACTAATTTAGGTCCAAAGAACCCCTTAAAGCCTCCTAAAAATCACTCTATGTGACGATGTTCACCCCCAAACAAAGCCAAAAGGCCTCAGATAGACTCAACAATACCAAACAGCCTTAAAAATTTGCAAGTCGGTTAGCAAGTCCCCTCCAAGGTCAAGGGACCTTTGGGAGTCTCAAGGACATCCTAGCATCCCCTTATGGCATTTCCTAACATGAAACATCTCAAAGACATCCCCTATCAGAGGAAACGTCAAGGAAATGGCAAAGGGTGTGTGGTGGTGTGGGGATAGATGGGGCACGTTCCCCTAGAGTTTTCGAGTCTCTAGGACGTCCCCATCTTGGAAACGAGTGGTTTTTCCAAGGGGACATGTTCCCATGGAACACTAGTAATCCTCCCATTTTCTATTTACATTTTCATAGATATTTTGTTCAATACACCTGAAAAGCTTCTTGTTGTTTCGTTTCTGGTCTCTAAAAAGTTTGTTCTTTCTTTCTTTCTACAAACCCTAGGAAACAAAAGGGGGAATTTGCTTCCATAAATCTAAAATTATAAGGTGAGAAAGAGCATTTTTGTTCTAGCTTAAAAACAAAATCCTTCAAAGATCTAGGGAAAACCCAAACAAAATGGAGATTTTGTAAAACTTCAAAGCAAAACCTCTCCTGAGTAAACACGGTGAAAGAAAGGACAATCAATGATCTCCTCAACCTCATTACATAAAGAATGCCTATTTATGAATTGGAAACCTATTTTGGTTAGATTGTCAATACTAAGATCCTACAGTGAACAACAGCCCATCAAAAAAAAATTAATCTTGGGTATAATGTGAATAATCCGAACCTGACTCCAGTCTAGAGGAGTATCATCTTAAGGCTCCATCATAGAGTATGTGGACTTAGTAGTGAACTGCCCTAAAGGATTGCAAGTCCAAATACACTGATCTTGTCTATTAGAAGTGTGAGACATGGACCAGCTCTGATACCATGTGAGATTTTGCCAAGATCAAGAGGCAATGGAAAGCACAAATAAGAGAGACAAAATATATGATAGGAATAAACTATATTCTATCAAGATGCAAAATATGATCAATTGGATCATTACAAGATATAGATTGATTGCCCGTACAAACAATGTAGATGAGCCTGCTTATATAGGCAAGGCTAGGGATATGTGAGCACACAAACATGACATGTGGCTCAATAAGAAACAAGGCTAGGCAGGAAATAGGTGTGGGTAGGTAGGAGAAACAATATAATATTCCACATGAGGTGGAATGTAACAACAAGATCAACACCATAAAAGGTGGAAATTCTCCTACACACACTATCCCAATGTGGCACAACCACCCAAGTGTCTCATACCCAAACTACTATGAAATGCATTTCCTAAGTAAACTTAAGTGTGTGTAATAATATCCAAGATGAATAATTATTTACACCAACACCCCCCCTTAAGTGCAACTTAGGGGAATGCACTAAAGTCTACAATGCAACTAAGCAATGCAAGATGGGTCTCGACTATGAGGCCATGTTAGGTACCCATGTACAAATGCAAATGCATGCAAACCAATGCAATGAATCTCTCACAAAATGGGGAAAAGAGAGAAAAACCCAATGGGAAAAAACCCTCCCCCAAAGGAGAAATTATGAAAGCACACAATGCTCTCAATGATGAATGAGAAGAACAAAATATATCCCCCCCCCCCATAAGAGAGAAGAAGGACCATGAAGCCCCCCCCCTCAATGTTGAATCTCCTGCAAAGATGGTCCGATGATGATGACCAAAATACCTCCCCATAAGGAAGAAAGAGAGCCAATGCTGCACCAATAATGTCAAAGTGTGACAAAACCAGGTACCGAGTCGATGACGATGAATCACTCGTTGCAACAAAATGAAGATCAAGCATGGAGACAACCTGCTGTGAGCATCATTTGGATAGTCAGAAATAGCAGAAATACCGGTACAATCCAAGTCTCACGGGAGCCATACACAAATGTGTACAATCTAAGTCTCAATTGGAGCCATGCACCAAGTCTCACAAGATATTCCTAATCTACGTGTACAAGAGGATTACATCAAATAGTCAACAATGACAAGATACAAAGAGGTGTGGCACTTTATGATAGTGCGATTACAACATTGCTCAAGCAAGAGTATACATCATGATAAAATATTCAAATGTGGAAACATGAAAATGATGCCACCAACAAAGAAGCCCTGTATAATACTGCAGATGAAGATGCCTCCGAATGGAATTTCACCAAGAGATATAAATGAACAACTAACCCCCCATAAAAAGATCATTGTGGCACTTGCAAATAATGGCAAAGTGGACTTCTGATTTCAACTTTACAACTTCTCAAAATGAGATATAAGAGACTTCAACAAATATTGCTAGTGATCTAAACTGAAAAAGAGTCTATATGCGCCCAAATGAAGCCTTCAAAGTTGTAAAAATCGGGATTTCACTATTTTCGAAAAACCTGTATCCGAAATATAGAAAACTCCTGCACCACTATGCAGATCACGAAATTCTACCCCAAAACAAAAAAAATTGCTCGAAAAAAGGAGTCTGGATGAGTGAGATATCGCTATTTGAAAATTGCCTGCAAAATTATTATAATTTTTGGAAAATTTCCGCCACAACTTCAAACTTCAAATGCCTCTAGATTTGACCTTCGAAGTCTGATTTGGATGAAACAAAAAGCAAAACTGACTTTCTTGGACCTCCTACATCCAATGGTGACCTCAGATTTGACCCATCAAGCTTCAATAGTAACCTGCAATAGAAAGCTCCAAAATGCAAACCCCAAAGAGAATCAAATTTCTCTCAATTGGCAAACCAATGACACTCTAATGGCTCTGATACCATGTGAGACATGGACCAGCTCTGATACCATGTGAGATTTTGCCAAGATCAAGAGGCAACGGAAAGCACAAATAAGAGAGCCAAAATATATCATAAGAATAAACTGTATTCTATCAAGATGCAAAATATGATCAACTGGATCATTACAAGATATAGATTGATTGCCCGTACAAACAATGTAGAGGAGCTTGCTTATATAGGCAAGGCTAGGGATATGTGAGCACACAAACATGACATGTGGCTCAATAAGAAACAAGGTTTGGTAGGAAATAGGTGTGGGTAGGTAAGAGAAACAATATAATATCCCACATGAGGCGGAATGTAACAACAAGATAAGATCAACACCATAAAAGGTGGAAATTTTCCTACACACACTATCCCAATGTGGCACAAACACCCAAGTGTCTCATACCCAAACTACTATGAAATGCATTTCCTAAGTAAACTTAAATGTAATAATATCCAAGATGAATAATTATTTACACCAACACCACCCATTAAGTGCAACTTAGGGGAATGCACTAAAGTCTACAATGCAACTAAGCAATGCAAGATGGGTCCCGACTACGAGGCCATGTTAGGTACCCATGTACAAATGCAAATGCATGCAAACCAATGCAATGAAATCTCTCACAAAATGGGGAAAAGAGAGAAAAACCCAATGGGAAAAAACCCTCCCCCAAAGGAGAGATTATGAAAGCACACAATGCTCTCAATGATGAATGAGAAGAACAAAATATATCCCCCCCCCCCATAAGAGAGAAGAAGGACCATGAAGCCCCCCCCCTCAATGTTGAATCTCCTGCAAAGATGGTCCGATGATGATGACCAAAATACCTCCCCATAAGGAAGAAAGAGAGCCAATGCTGCACCAATAATGTCAAAGTGTGACAAAACCAGGTACCGAGTCGATGACGATGAATCACTCGTTGCAACAAAATGAAGATCAAGCATGGAGACAACCTGCTGTGAGCATCATTTGGATAGTCAGAAATAGCAGAAATACCGGTACAATCCAAGTCTCACGGGAGCCATACACAAATGTGTACAATCTAAGTCTCAATTGGAGCCATGCACCAAGTCTCACAAGATATTCCTAATCTACGTGTACAAGAGGATTACATCAAATAGTCAACAATGACAAGATACAAAGAGGTGTGGCACTTTATGATAGTGCGATTACAACATTGCTCAAGCAAGAGTATACATCATGATAAAATATTCAAATGTGGAAACATGAAAATGATGCCACCAACAAAGAAGCCCTGTATAATACTGCAGATGAAGATGCCTCCGAATGGAATTTCACCAAGAGATATAAATGAACAACTAACCCCCCATAAAAAGATCATTGTGGCACTTGCAAATAATGGCAAAGTGGACTTCTGATTTCAACTTTACAACTTCTCAAAATGAGATATAAGAGACTTCAACAAATATTGCTAGTGATCTAAACTGAAAAAGAGTCTATATGCGCCCAAATGAAGCCTTCAAAGTTGTAAAAATCGGGATTTCACTATTTTCGAAAAACCTGTATCCGAAATATAGAAAACTCCTGCACCACTATACAGATCACGAAATTCTACCCCAAAACAAAAAAAATTGCTCGAAAAAAGGAGTCTGGATGAGTGAGATATCGCTATTTGAAAATTGCCTGCAAAATTATTATAATTTTTGGAAAATTTCCGCCACAACTTCAAACTTCAAATGCCTCTAGATTTGACCTTCGAAGTCTGATTTGGATGAAACAAAAAGCAAAACTGACTTTCTTGGACCTCCTACATCCAATGGTGACCTCAGATTTGACCCATCAAGCTTCAATAGTAACCTGCAATAGAAAGCTCCAAAATGCAAACCCCAAAGAGAATCAAATTTCTCTCAATTGGCAAACCAATGACACTCTAATGGCTCTGATACCATGTGAGACATGGACCAGCTCTGATACCATGTGAGATTTTGCCAAGATCAAGAGGCAACGGAAAGCACAAATAAGAGAGCCAAAATATATCATAAGAATAAACTGTATTCTATCAAGATGCAAAATATGATCAACTGGATCATTACAAGATATAGATTGATTGCCCGTACAAACAATGTAGAGGAGCTTGCTTATATAGGCAAGGCTAGGGATATGTGAGCACACAAACATGACATGTGGCTCAATAAGAAACAAGGTTTGGTAGGAAATAGGTGTGGGTAGGTAAGAGAAACAATATAATATCCCACATGAGGCGGAATGTAACAACAAGATAAGATCAACACCATAAAAGGTGGAAATTTTCCTACACACACTATCCCAATGTGGCACAAACACCCAAGTGTCTCATACCCAAACTACTATGAAATGCATTTCCTAAGTAAACTTAAATGTAATAATATCCAAGATGAATAATTATTTACACCAACACCACCCATTAAGTGCAACTTAGGGGAATGCACTAAAGTCTACAATGCAACTAAGCAATGCAAGATGGGTCCCGACTACGAGGCCATGTTAGGTACCCATGTACAAATGCAAATGCATGCAAACCAATGCAATGAAATCTCTCACAAAATGGGGAAAAGAGAGAAAAACCCAATGGGAAAAAACCCTCCCCCAAAGGAGAGATTATGAAAGCACACAATGCTCTCAATGATGAATGAGAAGAACAAAATATATCCCCCCCCCCCATAAGAGAGAAGAAGGACCATGAAGCCCCCCCCCTCAATGTTGAATCTCCTGCAAAGATGGTCCGATGATGATGACCAAAATACCTCCCCATAAGGAAGAAAGAGAGCCAATGCTGCACCAATAATGTCAAAGTGTGACAAAACCAGGTACCGAGTCGATGACGATGAATCACTCGTTGCAACAAAATGAAGATCAAGCATGGAGACAACCTGCTGTGAGCATCATTTGGATAGTCAGAAATAGCAGAAATACCGGTACAATCCAAGTCTCACGGGAGCCATACACAAATGTGTACAATCTAAGTCTCAATTGGAGCCATGCACCAAGTCTCACAAGATATTCCTAATCTACGTGTACAAGAGGATTACATCAAATAGTCAACAATGACAAGATACAAAGAGGTGTGGCACTTTATGATAGTGCGATTACAACATTGCTCAAGCAAGAGTATACATCATGATAAAATATTCAAATGTGGAAACATGAAAATGATGCCACCAACAAAGAAGCCCTGTATAATACTGCAGATGAAGATGCCTCCGAATGGAATTTCACCAAGAGATATAAATGAACAACTAACCCCCCATAAAAAGATCATTGTGGCACTTGCAAATAATGGCAAAGTGGACTTCTGATTTCAACTTTACAACTTCTCAAAATGAGATATAAGAGACTTCAACAAATATTGCTAGTGATCTAAACTGAAAAAGAGTCTATATGCGCCCAAATGAAGCCTTCAAAGTTGTAAAAATCGAGATTTCACGATTTTCGAAAAACCTGTATCCGAAATATAGAAAACTCCTGCACCACTATACAGATCACGAAATTCTACCCCAAAACAAAAAAAATTGCTCGAAAAAAGGAGTCTGGATGAGTGAGATATCGCTATTTGAAAATTGCCTGCAAAATTATTATAATTTTTGGAAAATTTCCGCCACAACTTCAAACTTCAAATGCCTCTAGATTTGACCTTCGAAGTCTGATTTGGATGAAACAAAAAGCAAAACTGACTTTCTTGGACCTCCTACATCCAATGGTGACCTCAGATTTGACCCATCAAGCTTCAATAGTAACCTGCAATAGAAAGCTCCAAAATGCAAACCCCAAAGAGAATCAAATTTCTCTCAATTGGCAAACCAATGACACTCTAATGGCTCTGATACCATGTGAGACATGGACCAGCTCTGATACCATGTGAGATTTTGCCAAGATCAAGAGGCAACGGAAAGCACAAATAAGAGAGCCAAAATATATCATAAGAATAAACTGTATTCTATCAAGATGCAAAATATGATCAACTGGATCATTACAAGATATAGATTGATTGCCCGTACAAACAATGTAGAGGAGCTTGCTTATATAGGAAAGGCTAGGGATCTGTGAGCACACAAACATGACATGTGGCTCAATAAGAAACAAGGTTTGGTAGGAAATAGGTGTGGGTAGGTAAGAGAAACAATATAATATCCCACATGAGGCGGAATGTAACAACAAGATAAGATCAACACCATAAAAGGTGGAAATTTTCCTACACACACTATCCCAATGTGGCACAAACACCCAAGTGTCTCATACCCAAACTACTATGAAATGCATTTCCTAAGTAAACTTAAATGTAATAATATCCAAGATGATTAATTATTTACACCAACACCACCCATTAAGTGCAACTTAGGGGAATGCACTAAAGTCTACAATGCAACTAAGCAATGCAAGATGGGTCCCGACTACGAGGCCATGTTAGGTACCCATGTACAAATGCAAATGCATGCAAACCAATGCAATGAAATCTCTCACAAAATGGGGAAAAGAGAGAAAAACCCAATGGGAAAAAACCCTCCCCCAAAGGAGAGATTATGAAAGCACACAATGCTCTCAATGATGAATGAGAAGAACAAAATATATCCCCCCCCCCCATAAGAGAGAAGAAGGACCATGAAGCCCCCCCCCTCAATGTTGAATCTCCTGCAAAGATGGTCCAATGATGATGACCAAAATACCTCCCCATAAGGAAGAAAGAGAGCCAATGCTGCACCAATAATGTCAAACTGTGACAAAATCAGGTACCGAGTCGATGACGATGAATCACTCGTTGCAACAAAACGAAGATCAGGCATGGAGACAACCTGCTGTGAGCATCATTTGGATAGTCAAAAATAGCAGAAATACCGGTACAATCCAAGTCTCATGGGAGCCATACACAAATGTGTACAATCTAAGTCTCAATTGGAGCCATGCACCAAGTCTCACAAGATATTCCTAATCTACGTGTACAAGAGGATTACATCAAATAGTCAACAATGACAAGATACAAAGAGGTGTGGCACTTTATGATAGTGCGATTACAACATTGCTCAAGCAAGAGTATACATCATGATAAAATATTCAAATGTGGAAACATGAAAATGATGCCACCAACAAAGAAGCCCTGTAGAATACTGCAGATGAAGATGCCTCCGAATGGAATTTCACCAAGAGATATAAATGAACAACTGACCCCCCATAAAAAGATCATTGTGGCACTTGCAAATAATGGCAAAGTGGACTTCTGATTTCAACTTTACAACTTCTCAAAATGAGATATAAGAGACTTCAACAAATATTGCTAGTGATCTAAACTGAAAAAGAGTCTATATGTGCCCAAATGAAGCCTTCAAAGTTGTAAAAATCGAGATTTCACGATTTTCGAAAAACCTGTATTCAAAAAACAGAAAACTCCTGCACCACTATACAGATCACGAAATTCTACCCCAAAACAAAAAAAATTGCTCGAAAAAAGGAATCTAGATGAGTGAGATATCGCTATTTGAAAATTGCCTGCAAAATTATAATTTTTGGAAAATTTCCGCCACAGCTTCAAACTTCAAATGCCTCTAGATTTGGCCTTTGAAGTCTGATTTGGATGAAACAAAAGGCAAAACTGACTTTCTTAGACCTCCTCAATCCAATGGTGACCTCAGATTTGACTCATCAAGCTTCAATAATAACCTGCAATAGAAAGCTCCAAAATGCAAACCCCAAATAGCATCAAATTTCTCTCAATTGGCAAACCAATGACACTCTAATGGCTTTGATAGCATGTGAGACATGGACCAGCTCTGATACCATGTGAGATTTTGCCAAGATCAAGAAGCAATGGAAAGCACAAATAAGAGAGACAAAATATATGATAGGAATAAACTGTATTCTATCAAGATGCAAAATATGATCAACTGGATCATTACAAGATATAGATTGATTGCCCGTACAAACAATGTAGATGAACCTACATATATAGGAAAGGCTAGGGATCTGTGAGCACACAAACATGACATGTGGCTCAATAAGAAACAAGGCTAGGGAGGAAATAGGTGTGGGTAGGTAGGAGAAACAATATAATATTCCACATGAGGTGGAATGTAACAAGAAGATAAGATCAACACCATAAAAGGTGGAAATTCTCCTACACACACTATCCCAATGTGGCACAAACACCCAAGTGTCTCATACCCAAACTACTATGAAATGCATTTCCTAAGTAAACTTAAGTGTAATAATATCCAAGATGATTAATTATTTACACCAACAAGAAGAACAAAACAAACACTCTCTAATTTGCTGCATGAGAAATTGAATATTATCATACCACTTGTGTCATCTTCCTCCCTTTAGAAACCAACCACTAGCAAGCTATCCCCAAAATCTTTCCACCTCAGGTTATCCCCATTCCAATCAATATAGCAATGCAATTGATTCCCATTTAATTTCTGAGCATTTCTGAGCATTAGTGTTGAAGGGGACACAATGAAGGGCCTTCTATCCAAGAATCCTCCTAGAAGGCAATCATTTTTCCATTATGCATTCTCCATTCAACTCCTTGTTTAAGGACATTTCATATTATTAATAAATTGTTCCACATAACTGAACCACGAGGTAACTCACTATAAGATTAAAAAAACAACCTTGGTCACCATTATCCATATACTTGGCTGTAAGAATAGAAACCCAATCCTTAACTCCTTCCAAAAGGTTCCACCCAATTTTGGCAAGAAGAGCCTTACTAAACACCTGGAGTCTCCTGACTCCAAGTCCATCCAGCCTCTTCGACCTAAAATCTTTATCCCAACAGACCAAAGCAATTTTGGAATGATCCTCTACTCCAATCCAAAGGAATTTTCTCTGGATTTGTTCAATCCTATCAATGACAAAGGCTAGAATTTTGAACAAGGAGAGATACTAAACAGAGATATTTTGAAGTGAAGCTTTAAGAAGCTGAAGTTTTCCAGCTTGACTTAAATGTTCATCAACTTAAATTTGACTATAATAAATGATACATCATAAAACATGGATAACCCATTTAATTAAATCAACCTTCCTATTAGATAATCCATTTTGACAAAGAGTTGGCTAAAATTTGTCATAGAAATTGAAGGATAAAGATTCTTATCTCCCATGTCCACATTTTTTTGCTAGCTTTCAATTCAAAAATGAATCATTTTTAACTTTTAATTAAAAATATATATATTTATGATTTATTTTTATTATCACGTCACCTTTCTAAAATATATAAACTGAAATGATAAAGAGATAAACATTCATAGATTTCCCTTTCCAACCAGTAAGCTTTTTTTGAATTCTTTCCACTATACTACTCCAAAGTTGTTTGAAAGTTTTTTGGAAGTCAAAGACAGCAAATAAGTGGCCAAAAGAACAACAGATTGGCACCCAAGAATCCTCATAATTCTCTCACAAAGGTGACAATCCATATTAAAGTACAGCATACTTTTATTACAGTTGATATATTGACCTAAAGCCTTAGCATAATCCCCCTAGATAGAATTCCAATGATTGGCTTCAACAACCAAAGCATCTCTAAAAAGAATACTGTCATCCACAGATTGCTGATGAGAAGAAAGGGGCAAAGAAGAAGCATCTTTTGCACCCTTTAAAATACTAGAATTAAGCTTCCTCTGAAGATTCCTCCATAGGACTTCAACCACAATAATAAACAGGTAGGGAGAAAGAGGATCTCCTTGCCTTGGCCCTCTGCCACAAAAGAAGAAACCCCTAGGAGCACCATTGATAAGAATAGAACACTCGGGTAGTAACAGAAGCTTTAACCAAACTTAGAGTTTGCCTTTAAACCCAAGCTTCTATAGCACAACAAATAGAAAGGGCCAAGAAACCCAATCATAAGCCTTAAAAATGTCCAACTTTAACACCATACCCGACGTTTTATTGTTCTCCATAGAATGGATATATTCGTAAGTAGATAAAACAATAACCAAAAATCACCTTTCTTTAATAAATATCTTTTGGTTGGAGGAAATCAAGTGACGGAGAACAGGTTTGAGTCTATTGACAATAAATTTGAGGAAATCTTACAAACCGTGTTACATATACTTATCAATCTATAATCTTGCATTGACCATAGAATGGATATATTCGTGAGTAGATAAAATAATAATTAAAACTCACCTTTCTTTAATTAATATCTTTTGGTTGGAGGAAATCAAGTGATGGAGAACAGGTTTGAGTCTATTGACAATAAATTTGAGGAAATCTTACAAACCATGTTACATAGACTTATCAGTCTATAACCTTGCATTGAAGAAGCTTCAGCCTTTTGGGAGATTAAAACAATAAAAATGGAATTCAGTTGATTATGTCTGACCAATCTGAAAACGTCCCTAAAAACATTGAGAAGATCCTCAAAAATAATTTTCCAGACATCTTGAAAAAAAGAGGGGCGAAACCCATCAGGTTCAAGGGCTTTGAAAGCACCAAAGCAGAACACTGCATTCCTGACTTCTTCCAAAGATACGACCTTCCCTAATTCCTTTAGGTCGTGATCAGACAACCCATGCGGAATCACATCAATAAGATCCTTAAACCCTGAGAAGTCAGGGTTAAAATCAGCTAGAGTTTTTATGAAAAAAGAAACAGTAGCATTAGCAATATCATCTTCCTCAATAATAATTGTCCTAACAGCCAAAGAAAGGCTCCTTATGGTATTCCTCCTATGCTTCATTGTAGATTGATGGAAAAATTTTATATTTTTGTCTCCTTCCGTAAGCCATTACATCCTTGATTTCTATTTCCAAAAAACCTACACCTTTGAGAGTCTAAGCCATTCAACCCTTAACTCTCTTTCTTTTTCACAGGTTTCCATGTCCACACTTCTTCCAATCTCTCTTGAAACTCTTTGAGATTATTAAGACTCGCTTCTTTATTATGAAAGATATTCCCAAAAAAGATCCAATTCCATCCAGGTCTTTAACAATATTTATTTTTTTAGCAAAACAACACATAGGAGTACCATGGCAAGGGGAACTCCACCAACTTTTAACAAGATCCCCAAACTTAGGGTGAGAAGACCACATAATTTCATACTTGAAGGAAAAGGTCCCTTAGAAACAGCTTCTTCCCACTTGAATAAAATAGCATTATGATCTGACCCAATCCTTTGGAGGCCCATCAAAGAGAGCCTAGGAAGGATATTCCGACCATGTGAAATCAAGAACCCATCAAACTTAACTTGAATGAGATTGTTCCCTTGCTGCCTATTGGACCAAGTGAACAAGTAACCTTGCTAATCAATATCAATAAGACCCATCAAAGAGAGGATGTCTGCAATACCCCCTACTAGGAGTACCTCACTCTGCCATAATTAAACCATGTATCACCACACTTATCATGCCTTCAATCAGACTATTAAAACTAGAGAACAATTAATTATAAATAATACAATCAATAATTATTATATTTAGGCCCCATTTTCAATCCTAACAATATGGAGGGCGGGGATTTACTGTCATAGGGTGCTTGGAAACCAGTCTACAAGTAGGCTCACTCGAGCTTTCAGGACTCTGTCCATAACCCATCTTAGGCTTAAGTATCTTTTGAGGATTTACTCTCCAATGTTTGTGCAATAAACTATGAAATGGTTTTAAGTCCCTGCCTCGATTGTTTGTGTGGACAATTTCTAACTGACCGAATGCTGAAGAGTACCATAGATTTTAAAGTTCAAACTTCTTACCCCTGACTGGAATCTTGAAGCAGAATAATTTAGTGAGTTTTTCTTCATCTCAAGTTAAAGGTAGCTTTGCCTCAAACATAAAACAAGGAACTGAAAGGAAAGAAAAAACACGTGGAATCTGTATGAAAGAGGAAATCAGAATTAAATATTATCAGTATCAGAACAGCCGTGCGATGCCCCCATCTCTTAGAGAAAACATAGTTTTAAAAAGGAACCCAATTGTGAATCTTTAAACCAACCTTAATAAACATTTCAAGTCCACAGGAGCATAGTCCGCCGAGGTTGTCCTAATTCTAGGAGTCTCCTATGGAGACGAATTTGAAAGTAAGATTCAAACCAATACCAACGTTCAAGAGGGGAGAAGAAAAAACACAGTATCGAGGGATATAATCAATAGCAGAATTAGTAGTTATGGTTAGCATTGATCATCAACATTCCATGGTTCGCACATCATCATGACCTGCTAAGGCGTGGAAGATAATGTTTGGATCCATATCTAAATACCATCGATTATTCTTTATAGTCAAACAACTAATCAATGTAAGGCTCAGTCTTCATCGATAGAGAACACACTACAACCATCTTAATTGGCCTAGCATCGCCATACTGAGGATCGAACAAATGGGAGAAGGTCGATAGACAAATATTGAGCTATTAGTACATCTATGAAGGTGGACTGTATCCTCTAACAGAAAGGAATGTGATATATATACAGCAATGTGTTATACTTAGTGACAAGAGTTTATTACAGGAAGAGCAGACACATTGGTGGACAGGACAAAAGGGTCATATTAATAGCAATGCAAAGTGGTTTGTGTTAAACAATTGTCATTGATGTCAAGTGACTATAGACACTTAAGATACAATCAGCAATAAGAAAATTAAGATTGTTTATTATAAACAATGACCAGGTTCAGAATTAATAGACAACGCATCTAATGAAGTTGATCTCCACCAAAAATAATTTATTATGGTAGAATATGGTAGAAACATACAGCCACACAGCCAGCGATCATCATAAGACAGTCAAATACAACGATAATCAATTAAGACAAATTTATCTTATTCACCTAGACTTTTCACAAGAAAGGAAGACAGCGATTTACTAAGGAAGGCTGCCATTTATTAACATTCAAATATATTGCAGTTAATTTTAGAAAATTCAAAAACTTAGATTTGTCTTATTCAAAGGAGAAGTCACTAAACTGTTATAATGAAAAGACAACGTAAGATTATAAAGATAGCTGCCACTAAACTAATCTTTGTTAAAGCCAGCGACTCTTTGTAAAGGTGCGATTTTGATCAGTCTTCAAAAGATGCAATTTATTAGTTGCAAAGAACTTAGTTTGCAAGGAGGTGTGATTTATGAAAAAAGGCAATATGAAGAGATGTGACCAGATTTTGAAGTGTCTATTTGTTGAAGGGGCATGTCCTTTTAGAAAGGAAACACATGTCTTAGAAGATGTATTTAGAGATTGGAAATGAAGGAGAAGGGGGGCTGGTAAATGAAAAGACAATCAAGCATATACACCAGATTTATGAAGAGCTATTAATGAAAAGATAACTTGCAGGTTTAATGAGAAGAGTATAAGGAGTTTATAGCAGATTTACATGAGGAGATTGTAATCATTTTATTGGCAAATCTATGATCACTTTATAACAGATTTAAGAAAGGAATTATTGCAGTTTGGAGAAGAGAGTTATGGTAAATTTGTGAAGATCAATCATATACCCCAATTTAAGCGAATGCATTATTATTGCAGACTTTTGAAAGAGGTTATTATGGTTATTCTGTGTTAGGTTTGTGGAAGACTAGAGAAGATTTGGGGAAGATTTTATTTTACTATTTTTCTAATCTGAAGGGTTGAGTCGAGTAGCAAAAATTCATAACGTGGAGGAATATGTTTCAAGTACACAAATCAAAAAAAGCTATCAAGATAAGTTCCATCTTCCGAACTATTCTTAGAATTTTAAGTTAAATGTTATAATGAAATGTATTCTGTTTTGATAAAATTATACATATTAATATATTTCAACTCTCACTTTTAGTTAGAATTGTTATCTCAGGACTAAATTAAGGTAAATCCTAAATGGGTACATTACAAGTAGACTGGTATGCTGTATCATACTCATGATCAAACACTGGTTTACATTTATGTTATGTTATGTCTGCATTCTATCAAGAATAATGAGCATATATATAATATAATAAAATGTTATAGATTCTGGTATAGATTATATAAAAGAAGTATTGTCAATAAGATTTGCATTTGTTAATAATAATAGATCAGAATTATACTTAATTTCATTTATGTACATATACATTCATAATACATGAAAGACAATTATATTAATGGGCCTAGTCTTTAATCATTCGCTATTGCCCTCAACAGGATAGGTTGGTGTGTGTAGGGAGAGGCGGAGTAAATCCTCACAAGATAGGTAAGCCTCAGATGAGGTATGGACGGAGTCCTGAAACCTTGAGGGAGCCTACTTGTAGATTGGTTTCCAAGAGCCCTACGACTGTAAATCCACGTCCTCCATTAGGGTTAGAAAAGAAGTATGGGGCTTAAATATAATAATTATTGATTGTATTATGAATAATTAATTGTTCTCTAGTTTTAATAATCTGATTGAAGGCATGATAAGTGTGGTGATACATGTTTTAATTATAGCTGACTAGCTTACTACTAGTAGGGGGCATCACAAAGTCAGCAAAATCAATCATACTGACTGAGAATTCATCCAAACCACCTAACTTTTCAGAAGGGAACAGAGGCTGTTGAAGTCTCCACCAAGCATCCATCTATTCATTTTCCTTGCCTTAATCAGAGAAGTCAAAGAACCCCACAGCTGTTTTCTAGCAGCTCTCGGATTAGGAGCATAAATATTATTCAAGTTCCAACTGACAGCCCTTTCAACTTTTAGTATTAATAATAGTCATGATTTGATTCCATATGGAAAGCTGTGTCGAATTGGCATACTTATAATTTTATTAAAAGCTTGAAATGCATTGGGTATACATTTATAATTTAAGGGCATTAATGGTCCTTTCCATGTATACAAAGCTCCGACGATATGTTGAGATAATTATAATTCTATATAGTAAAAAACATTCATTCCATGTATATGTAGTGAATGTTGTAGCAACATTATTATAAGCTTGAAATGCACTGGGTGTACACTTATCATTCAAGAGCATTAATGGTCCTT
Organism: Cryptomeria japonica; assembly: GCF_030272615.1. NCBI lineage: Eukaryota > Viridiplantae > Streptophyta > Pinopsida > Cupressales > Cupressaceae > Cryptomeria > Cryptomeria japonica. The sequence goes on from NC_081414.1 coordinate 245,060,012, forward strand.
TCCATGTATACAAAGCTCCAATGATATGTTGAGATAACGTTAATCCTATATAGTAAAAACACATACATTTCATGTATGATGTGGTGAATGTTGTAGCAACGTTTCTGTGGCTGTCATATTTCTTGCACTCGTGTCCTATAGGATTGTCTTAACATTTGTCTACACATATGGTACAGAATTTGCAATCAATGCATAGTCTATCACGCATTTGTTTCAAGAATGTTTGTTCTCAGCAAACATTTAACAGTGTTTCATATTTGGGTTGGAGACATACGTGGGGCTACCACTATCTCAGTGCTTATATCACATCTACAGAAAATATTTACAGAGAACAAACCAGAAGATTCTCCCTCCATACCTTAAAATCATTAGACAATATGTTCGAAACTTTCCAAGTATTTTTGTATATACCATAAATAGACTGGATGGTGAAAAAGACTCACTGATAAATACGTTGACGGCAAATTCCAGTATCATCAAGCAGAAGAGATTGCCTCAAATCATATACATGTTTCCTCTGAACCTGTGGATAAATATGCATGCATCTTTTGAAATAATCTGGCATGTCTACTAAAAATTATTTTACTTAAAAATTTGAAAATAAACTGTCATCCACAAATATGAACTATAAAAGTCAGTTCCTCAATCATTGATATTAAAAACTAACTCTTGTAAAATCGATGCCAAGCAGTTCGCAAATAATGATGGTAAATGCGATTTTTTTTATAACAAAGGTTTGCACTGAACTAAAAGTACATTCTTTTACTTTTAAGTTTTAACATCCTGGGTAGATGAATTTGAAGGTCAACAGTATAAGATTTGTTTTCCACCATTTGAAGAATGTATCCCCATTCAACCAAAACCGTGAAGCTAAAAGTCACTATATAATCATTATCTGATAGTTTGGCATAATCAAAATTTGTATATCATTATCTACCATCTTGGCATTGACCAATTCTAGTCTTTGTATACTCTCACCTCGAACACATCAAGAACTAGTGATCAGAAGTTAGAATTTGAGTTGATTGTAAAAAATTCTAATGGATTTGAGCTAACAGTTAGCCTAGGGACATTACACAATCATTGAAAATATCACATAGACAAGCAATAAATTGTATAGGGCTGCTCTCCCTTGATCTAAAGAATAATTAGTCTGAATTCTCTCTGCAATTCAAAAGTACAATAATCCTATTGAAGTTCAAATGAAACTTAGAAATCCTGTAGCTCTTAAATATTTGTATGACTTAATCTGTTAATTGTATTTAACTTCTTAAGTTCGTTTTTATATGAAATCAGGAAATTGCATTTAGATATTATTAGATTATTGACCACCTAATCCAAGTTTTGCATTTAATTTGCTTTTATAAATTTACTAATCTTGTAATTTACTTGAAGCAGGGTATTGAAGCAAATTTGAAACGTTGGGATTTAAAAACACTACACAATGGTATCCGCATTCATGATATTATGTCTCACTGAAAATCTTAAAAACGTTAATTAGCTAATCTTGTTCATCCTATCAATGAGCTGGAATACATACCACAAATTCTTCTGCTGGTGGGGTTATTCTCATTGGACTTGGAATGGACATATGACTAACATCTAAGAAAAAGCAACTCTTTATATACCAAGAATATTATATGATAGTAGCTCAAGGATTTAAATTTGAGAGATGTGTATTTTGTTTTGTCTGACAAATATAAGTGATATTTAGTAAAGCAAATATGAATCACACAGAAAATTATATGATGGATAGATAGATACAGCAAATATAAAGATTGAGAAAATGTAATGACAACGTAAAAATATAAGGAGGTATCTTTTCAAGAAGTTTGTAAAGGAGTCTAAAATATTAGAGCTAGATTAAATAGGATAGTTGTTTAAATAACAAAATATCATTCAACACTAGAAATATATCATTATTGTAACCAATACATCATAGACTAAAGATGCACAAGCTCATCCTTATATAGCTAAATTGTCGATTCGGGTACAGGTGCGGGTACGATACGGGATACCAAATTGGGTACGCGGATACAAAAAATTCTTTTCCCTTTGGTATGGGTACGGGTACGGGTATGGATATATATGTTCAAACTTCAAAATTATTAAATATAACTATAACTATAAGAAGAGCGATACTCATAAATCTATATCTCATAATATAATATTCAAGTCTCAAAATGTCATTACACAATAAAGATTCAAATTACAATCCATATTCATCTTCATCAGAAGCATCAAGGTCAACATTTGGTTAAACTTCATTTGAAACACAATCCATTGGATTGCCACTCCCACTAACTACGTTTGTGTCAAGTGCAAGAGCTGCCTCATCTATAAAGACTTGGGCAAGCTATGCAACTGTAGCATCTAAATCAGCAAACTTCAAAACCAACTAGGAGAATAAAAAATGGTGAGAATGCAAGTTTTGTGTTGAAAAACTGAGATGAAATGATAAAACGAAGGAAAGGCAGGGCGAAATTAGTTTGAGGGGGAATTTTTTATTTTTAAATGGTTTTTTTTTACTTGTGGGGCCCATTTTTGCATGCTCACGACACTAGAAACACCCGGGTTTCACCAAGAGTTCATCCCAGGCGCCCAGGTTTGAACCCTAGGCGAACCCAAGGCCGAACCCGAACTAAACCCATACCTAGACCCAAACCCACAAATCCGATAACATAGTTATATAGTATAAATCACTAGAAAACCACCATTGTTATGGCTCTTGGTCACTGTCAATATATAATAGCACTTATTTATTATTTGTGCAAGGGCCTCTTCATTGCACTAAGTCATAATCTACATCCTCCTCCAAAATATACCATCCCATAAAAGCCTCCTTTGCATTGTGCTTTTAGTCATTGGTTTATATCTATTCAAAATATCCTTAATCTTGCAATGGACACCATGTCCAAAGCCTTATATGCACTATATGCTCTTAAGAATATATCTTAAGATTTATTATTTACATCATCTAGTTATATGTTTTTCATGATGACCATACATTATCAAAAATTTATCCATACAAGATAAAAAAGCATTACAATGATTTAGACATAATGTTTGTTGTCACACAAATAATGTAATATCCCCGTTAATTTTTTTCACAAAGTTACATTCAAGACAACACTTGTTAATGTTAGGAAATGAAAACCAAATGCTGCTGAAAGTAACCCTCCACTTTCTGATCACCGAGAGCCCAATCTGGGAGCGTGAGAGCATATAGTGTCGAGAGGATCATTAGATGCCAATATCTGAAAATGATTACAATCTTCAGGCGACAAGCCAGCCCCTTCCGCTTATACAGCGGGATATTAAAACAATGCAATCACTTGGCGGTAAACCAGCCAAGGATAATACAAGAAACTAAAGAACAATCACTCTACCGCTTATGCAGCGGGAGGACTAGAAATGAAATTTACTATCAACTCCACCACTTATTCAGTGGGAGGACAACATTACAATCAACTCAACCGCTTATGCAGCGGGAGGACACTACTACAAAATATTCAAAATAGGCGGCTAAGCTAGCCTCTTCCACTTACACAGTGGGACTACGAGTAATAATCCAAAAGATAGTTGTTAGTACTACTAACTAGCTTTACAATGCACATTATGGATTATCAATACATGAAATATCACTATCCCAAAGATAGGCGGCATAGCCATCCTCTTCCACTTATGCAGTGGGACTAAGAAATAACATAACTTTGTTGTTAGTACTACTAACCAGCTTTACAATCATATAGAATGAAGAATCAAGTGCTGATAACAAGTCCAACAACTGCAACAATAATAGATAATCACTCCCAAACCAATTTAGACTACTCACACCAAAAAGCTCTTCTAACACACAACTATGAAATTCTGAAAATCAATAACACGCACAGAAAACACGCAGACCAGCAAGCTACGGACACCCCAAAATGCTCATAACTTCTCCAAATCAACTCCGAATGACTCAAAAATGGAAGCAAATGAAAGCTATGACTAAGGCAATGCAACCAGAGACTCAAACCTGCACCGCGAACACCAAAAACAACCAAGACGCAACCCAAGGCAGCCAAGAGATGGTACGGCCCAGCTGGAAAGTTCAATTTGCTGCCAAAAATCAGAAAAAACACCAAATGAAACGCCAATGTAGAAGAATGATCGCCCTCCAGATACGCTTCCAACAAGCTATTACCCAGAATAATCGATTGCATAGGCAAGGAAATACGATCGAATCTTCGCTTCAGCCACACCAAAAACCAGCAACACTGAAATCCACCCCACATTGAAAATCTGAAAATGCACACTAAAATCGAACCACACATTCAAAAAATCCAATCACAACTAGGAGTGATGTCTCACACTCGAAGTCTGTCAAGAGCCCTAAGAGATATTCACCCTCGAAGATTGTCTGGAATTAATCCGACAGCATAAGGGTGTAAATTGTCTGAGATACCAAATGAGAAGCCCAACACTCTCATTTATAGATTTTGAGGGCTCAAATTCAAATTCACATCCCCTCCAAATGAACACCAAATCCAAATGCGCATTCACTTCACATTATTTTGAAATTACATTTCATTTCTCTTTTCTCCAAATTGACCTTCTCCTAGGAGCAAATATTCTTTATAAAAATGACAATAAAATCATAATGTGGCATCCAAGGTAGATAAGTGAAATATATTATAAAATTAACTTATTTCTCCATAAGGCGTCCATCTTGCCGTATTAATATTTCACTTTATAAAGTATTTTTCTTCAACAATAAATCACCCAATTTATAATTAAGGAAAAGACTTATATATCAATATAACTTAAGCAACCCCTTTTAAATAAATCGTCCAACCTTTGCCTTAAGTTATAATTTAATTTAAAACACCATTTTTCATCAAATACTAAACCTGCCAAAACAAGCTCCAAGGATATGGGGAAACAAGCTGAGAGAATTGCCCTACCAGAAATAGTCACTGAACTAAGCTGAGGAACCCTTGTCAAGAATAGCACCAAAAAATGAGGGAAGACCAACTGCTCAAACTAACCTGCCGGAAATAGCCATCTGAGCAAACCTGTTGACATCCTGCTAAAAATAGAACTCCTAAAAATAGCATACTGCTAAAAATAGTAAGTGCTTCCAAAGTGATTTTAACCACATTTTGAGCAGTCGTCGCACTTACTAAAAATAGTAAGTCTTGTAAAAGTCACCCAATGCAGATGCATGTCTAACCATCCTGAAGCTCTCTAAAAACCCAGAAGGAATCCAGAATCCAAATTGTTAAACTCCGACATATACCCCTGAAAACACCAAAGAATCCTCCTAGAAAATAGGAAACCCTAATTTCTGCCCCTGACTAGCCTACGGGCCTCCGAACTAGGCTAACGGCCAACATAACTAGTCACTTCGGAGAAGGGGACATTACAAATAACTTGAACATGGTGAAAACAAAGATTGATGTCACACGAATTGGTATGTTATTGATAACCTATTTAAACGCTTGACTTGATTTTATTATAAAATAATGTTTGCATGGTCTCCAATATGTTCAACTAAAAAAATATTGTTTGCAAATGTGGTATCATGAAAAACTAAATTCAAATGCTTTTGAAAATCTGATCATATGCTACTTTAGAGAGACTATGAATTGACACATTGCATATCAATCTCAAGTACAATTTACAATCAACATCAAATGAAACTAGTGTTTAAATGATGTTCATAGCAACATATAACACTTCAAAAGGTAGTTGATGAAGGATACAAGACATGATACCATCACTTGCCTGGCCTACTCTACAAATGTTACATATCAAGCAAAACAAGCTCTTCACCCAATTTATGATAGTAAGAGAAAAAAGGCAAGAACAAGGACAAAAATGGCTTCTGACTATGCACATCCTACAAGCAATCCTTTGCATAAACCAATTGCTACACAAAAATCTTTAAAGGAGTTTGTGTGAATACCTTCTTCTATAACATGTGGCCAAAATACAAATGGAAGAACATTAAATTCTTTCTTCACAGCTCATAGTTGACCAAGATCACAAACCCATTTCAAGTGTACAAGATATAGGAAGAATGTCCATGAACAAGCAAACAAAGAAATCACAAATGTTTAGTACTACTCTAGCCTATCATTTCATGTTGTCATATGGTGGATGCTATCATAGTTGTGATTCTTAGGTTCAAAGCCCCATCTTATGAGGCATTGAGGGTTGGTATGCTCAATAACGCACTATAGAATGTTAAGGCTGTTGTTAATGAACATCAATTAGAGTGGACAAAGACTAGATGCATCATAATGTTGGATGGATGGATGGATGGATAGAAGATACCAAATATTCATCAACCTCCTTATCTCTTGTGATACTAACAAGATCATTTTGAAATATGTGGATACATTAGCAGGCTCGAATCTGCATCTGCTTTTGTTAAATATTTTTGATGAGGTAGTCATGGCTACGAAATGGGGTTCAACTTATTAAAAACAATGCTACTATTTGTGTTGTTGTTGTGAGACTCCTAATGGAGAAGTATACCTCTATTTTTAGCTTGTGCATAGCACACTGTAACCCTACAAAACATTGGAAAACATGAACAGGTTAGAAACATATTGCAAAAGGCTTGCATAGTTACCAAGTTTATCTACAATCACACGAGGGTTTTATATGATGTCCTTCTTCACATAAGCAAAAAGCTAATTCAACCAAGGGTGACAAGATTTGGTGCATGCTTACTTGCACTATAGACTCTTTGGGAAAAAAAAAATTTGAAGCAAATGTTTGTTTCAAATGAAAGGATGGATGTCTAGGTTCACAAATCAAAAGAATGGCATAATAGTGGTAGTGTACATTTATGCTACAAATTTTCAGGATGTGACTAAACAAGTTTTAAAATTTCCAAAGCCTCTAGTAAAACTTTTAAGGCTAGTGGATGGGGAGAAATCCCAAATGTGCTATTTGTATAAGGCCATGGATATGACCAAGGAAGTGATGAAGAGTATAATAGAAAATAACATAAACAAGTATATGTTATTGTGAGGCATAATCAATGGGAAATGGGATCAATAGATCCACTCCCCTCTTCATGTTATTGGATACTATCTAAACCTAACGTCATTCTATAACCCTTTATTTAGCAGTGAAGACTTTGAGGTCACCTAAGGCCTATTCATCTGCATGGAGAAAATATTCTCTACTCCAAAAAGGTTACAAGGAATTATGGCAGATTTACCAATGTGCAACCAAACAAGTGGTTTTTTCGCACCATACTTCACCTGCAAGAACCTAGTAGACTATGTAAACTTTGGGCAACCTCTCTATATTGCAGACATGTACATTAAAGGTGTTAACTTTTAGTATATCTTACAAGATATCATCTCAAAAAAATTTGTATTTTTCAATGCAATGGTCAATTCTTTTGGTCAAAAGGCCAAATACCTTAGAGGGGATAGTGAGAAATTTTAAACCAACCATCCATTTCATCTTTTTGCAAGCACACTTGGAAGTTATTCACACATTCATTCCAAGAATGCAACCATCTAACACAACAACAACTGAAAGACTTGGTGTTCATTCACCACAACCTTCGCCAAAAGCTCTAACGAGCACATACTTATACTGATAGAGTGCGGGGGAGTGAATCAGTATAAACTATAAAGTAATATTTTACTTTTTCGATTAAATTAAAACGATACTAGAAATAACACAACATCAACAATTAAGAACATGAAGAACACAAGAATTACGTGGAAACCCTTTTCGGAGAAAACCATGATAAAATATTGCTTAATATAAAATTCTTTTACAAACTTTGTAGGAACCAGCCTACTAGAGACACCAATCGCTGCTTATCTTTGTACCCATCTACCCACTAGAGACGCCAATCCCCACTACTAAGCACCAACCTCTAACACAACAAAACTTTTGACTTCTTGATATTGCTTCTTCAAAGCATGAGAGTCTACTTCACAAAATCTATTATAAATTTGCTATAAATCTGCTCTTAAGTTTGCTGTAGATCTGCTCTAAAGTTTGCTACAAATCTTTGTAATGTCCCCACTTTGAAATATAATTTAATAATAAATAATAATAATAAAATTAAAATAGAAAAGAATTAAAAAAATAAATTAAATTAAAATATAAAACAATATAATTATATATAATTAAAATCTGATTAGAGTTAATGAATGATCAAAAGGCATGAAATGATAAGTTGTGACTCCCCCAAATATGAGGTATAAAAGGTAGAAGAGAACTCATTTGAAGGGGGATAATTAGGGAATGAGAAGTGCAGATCTGATTTAAATAAGGAGTGCAGGTCTGATTTTGCAAGGTTGTGTCCCATTCAAAGGGTAGATATAATGAAGAGTTGCAGTCTTTCAAGGGGTGCTAATGGTGAAAGGGTGTGTCTCTTGCCAAAGGGAATACATGATGAAGAGGTGTGACCTCTCCCTCACATTGAGAAATATAAAGGAAAGGAATCAAAAGCATCCAGAGAGAACACCATAGATCAGATCAGATCAGAACTGCTGTTAAGTTATGACACGTGCCCTCCACAAACCCAGCAGATTATTACACTAAATCGCACTCTTCAATGAAAGAAGGGACTCCTATGCATTTGATCGGATTCTTGAAAGTAATCTAACACTTAGAAAATGCTGGACGACCATTCTTATGTTAAATGCTAGTCAATTACACTTAGAAAAATACCAGTAGGCAGGGAGGAAATAATTAATTAATAATTACATAAGCTAAGATAAAGCAAGTGCCTTGTGAAAGTAAATATTTTGCAAAGGAAGTGATCTTACGCTTTGGTAGCGAATTATATAAATGTCATCATAAGGCAGCAACTTTATTACGGAGAATAGTATTAAGGCAGCAATGATTAAATTTCTAAAGAAAGGCTAAAGCAGCAAACGATATTAATAAAAAATCCATGGTTTCCATAAAAAATCAAAAGGGTCAAGGAATAACAAAGATTAGTCAAACGTGGCCATAACCATTTGTAAAATAAATAAGACATGAGGAGGTGCGAAGGGGTAACAAAGGAAATACCCTAATCCAAGGGCCACAACCTTGGAAGAAGAAACAACCTTCCAAATCTGTTAGAAGGATATACAGAGGCTTTTCCTAGGCAGAAGATGCGATCATCAATCAATCCACGTATCACATTGACAGCTATCATCTCCAAAATGATCGAAGTATTGAATAACATCATCGTCCCAAAGCAGATCGCAAATAAAAGAAGACTCAATAATCCGTATCAAAGAACAAGTATAAACCCAATCAAACATTGAACAAGGCATTCGAATAATAGATTAATTATTAGAATAACCAAATTACATTGAGCTATATTAATCTGTAAACTAAATTTATTGATTAGAGACTAATCAAAGTAGAAAGGTGTGATCTGAAAGGTAATTAATTACTTAATGAGGAGATAAGATTAAAATATGAAAGGTGTGATTTAATATTAAACCAACCTGTCATGAGGAGATATGATGTAAGGGGAAGGAATGACTGTTCCAAACCAAGGGTTACAACCAATCAGCATTACAAGATATTTAAAGGGAATAAAACTGGATCGATTGTGGTATTGGTCTTCTATTTGTAATCTTAGTGGATGGGCTCTCTTGAGCATTATTTGCCAGTGGCATAAGGGGTTGCATGTTAAAAGGATTTGCATCAAGAATAGCACCACCATTGTTGCATGCTTGTACAGTCAAATCAGTAACAGCAATCAACCCTCTTCATTAAAGGACTGAAGAAGCTTATCAGCATAAATCCATTGTTAAATCAGTGAAAGCTATCAAGATAAGTTCTATCTTACAAACTAGTCTTAGTATTTTAGGTTAAATATCTTCAGTTTTCAATTATATTTATTAATAGATTGCAATTCTCACTTTAAGTTGGAATGGTTGCCTCGGGACCAAATTAGGTTAACCCCAAAAGGGGGGACATTACAATCTTCCCTTAAATCTGTTGTAAATCTGCTCTTATGTCTGCTACAAATCTGCTGATGGGAAATATACTTCTGCTTTGAATCAAAAAAATATTTCGTTAATTGCATACTTCTTACACTATGAACTTATCTTGCACATATGCCTTCCAATATACCCCTTTGCCCAAAAGATGTGACTCTCCCAAAGAGGTTTGCCAATGTAAGAGTAAATAATTTATTTTATTTCACCCAAGCAGGGCAATCTTCCATGCAATCTCGGCCAAATAAAAAGCTGGTTGAATTACCCTATGTGAGTATCATAAATTGGGCACTAACAAGATGCAACATGGGTCGGCCCTAATAAGGATAAAATTCTCACTTTACATACGATAAATATTTCCCATTTTTAATTAATTCTTCTTTGCATAAAACTTCTAGATCGATCCACCTTTTATGGTACCTTTGCCATCAATGACAAATTGTCTTGATATTGGATCCCCTTTAACATCTATAATGTCCCCAATTTATAAATACCTAAATTCTGCCCTAAGTCACAATTTTTAATTAAAACAAGACAGGGTTAGAGATACCTTTTACTTCAATGGAGATCCTGCAAACAAGCTAGAGATTGTTTCATGATCATAACTCATTAAAATAGATAACTTCATTTGGGAAGTAACAACACATGTATATATTAAAAGTATAGATCCAATCACACATTGGTTAACAATATTTTGAGAAGGTTCAACCATTGGGAAGCTAAGATATGATGACTCGATAGGGTGCCCTAGAAACCCTCTATCCCAGGCCCAAGGGCGGACCTTGTCCCCCTTGGCCTCATGTGGCCTGTGCCATTCATATGAGGTGGCATACCTGGTGAGGAGTCCTATCACCGTTCCCGCTCAATCTTGCCACTTTTATCCCACTTCTTATGATTGAATATTCTTAAGGCATACATTCACCATGATGGAGATTGTGAGGAGCATTTACCATAGAGTGCCCTGAAAGTTCATCCTTCACAGGCCCAAAGGCAGTACCCTTCATACCCCTTTGGCCTCATGGGACTCCAAGGTCATATACCATGAGGTGGCATGCCTGGAAGGTGACCCCAACATTGTTCCCCTACTACTAAGCTCCTCATCCTCTAACATGGCTGAGAAGCACTCAAATCATAAGAAGATATACACAAGTCTCAGATAAAACAAATTAACTAAAAAATGTCCCTAATCAGATCTATATTCAGAATATATATAAACAATCTTATCAGCAGCATATGATTTGTCATAAATATGCAGGAGTAGGTATATAGTAGCATTATGCTATGTTGAATAATTGTAAGCAGCCATGTATATCAATTAGGAGAATGCAGATATAAACATAGTTACTATATCATGTATGTAAACAAAACCACAACCAGAATATACATGATCACACAACTTAGTGTCACATTCGCAATAGTTATCCAGTATCTATATACCCATGTCTTCCTTGTATGCTAGCACATTCCTCTCTATAACCCCTCCATGGGATTGGTAGGGAGGCGTCTTCTCACTAGAGATGTGACCAGTTAAACCAATGCATCCCTTCAATATCTGACCCCTCCTCTTCATTATCTTGCTTAGGATTAGTTATCCTTGAATGATGCGAGGAAGACTTAGGGAATTTATCTAAGAGGTGCTAATGATTATATGTTGGATGAAATGGAACAATCTATACATGATGTGTTGTCCATTGAGAAGAGAACCACGATATACATGGTACACTATCTATTGTGAAGAGAATCCGTGATATAAATGATGGATTTGTCCACTGTGAAGAGGATCCACAATCTGCCCTTGCTGATGATCCCAATTTGTTAATCCTTGCCTGGTCATGAGTTTCTTATTTGGGGCCATCACAATCCTCCCCTCCCAAATTTGCTTGTCCTCAAGCAACTTTAGATTTAGATGCTCAAATGTGAGACATGTTGTGAATTTTGCTATTCGTGAGGAGTTCCAATTCATAGGCCACTTCTCCTATTTTCCTTAATATTTTATAAGGCCCATAGAATCAGCGCTTAAGTTTTTCTGCTCCACTCACCTTGAGTGATGACTATTTGTATGGTTGCAACCTCAAAAAGACCAAATCTCCGACTTCAAATGTCTGTTTCGTTCTCTTCTTATCCGCATACACCTTTTGTTGATTTAGTGCTTGATGGAGGTTGTCCTTAAGCGCATTCAGATATCCATATTTTGTTGTGTTAAATCCCTAGCTCCTCGCACCCGGCTTTCTAAATGAATTGAGTCCCCAAAGGATGTTGCTGTGTACCCATATAATGCTTGGAAGGGGCTCATTCCTATATACATATGGTGAGTGGTATCATAGCAGTATTCCCCCAATTGAAGAAACTTAATCCATGCATTTTGCTATCCTATCACATAATTTCGTAGATACCCTTCAATCCATTTGTTGACAATTTTGGTTTGGCCATCAGCTTGTGGAAGATGGTGTTGGAAGTCAACTTTGTTCTAGCTAGTTTGAATAGCTCTTGCCAAACTAAACTAAGAAATCGACTGCCTCAGTCACTCATAATGTTTCGAGGTAGTCCATGTAATCTGAAAACTTCCTTAAAGAAGACTTCGCATACTTGGGGGACTCTAAACTCTGTTGAAATGGCCATGAAGTGGGCATACTTGGTTAAGCGATCAACCATGACATAGATGCAATCTTTCCCTTGAACCTTCAGTAGTCCCAAAATGAAATCCATAGATATGCTTTCCCACTTCTGATTAGGTATGGGCAAAGGTTGAAGTGGTCTTGTTGGATGTGTATGTTCCTCTTTGTTTCTTTGGCATACCATACATTCCCTAACATGTTTTATCACATCTCCTTTACGGCCTCTCCACGAGAACCTCTCTCTGATATGTCTCTAAGTCTTGTAATACCCTTGATGCCCAACTGATGGATTGTAATAATAGTTTTTCAAAATTTCCCTCTTCACCCTTGATCCGGAAGTAATGTACATCCAACTCTTATAAAGAATGAGGTTGTCCTTGACTTGGTACCTCCCATCTTGTATCTGTCTTTCTATTAAATCATTTGAAAATGAGCTGTTAGGGGTAAAAACGTATGTTAGTATGAATAATAATTATAAGTGTGTTATGTGTGGTTATGTTTTGTTATTGCCGAGAGGTTCCCGTCGAGTAGTTGGGAGTTGGTGACAATTGGCAACTTGGCCAACCGTCGGGTCTATATATTGTTTGGTTGGAACCTCGGAAGGGGAGATTATGGATGGACAATTTTGGACATTGGAATAAAGATATAACTTTCTGGTCTAATCCTTATCATTTGTCATTTATCTTATGATGTACAATTGTTCCGGTTCATGAATACTTGGTACGTGCAGGGAATACTATGTTATCTAATTATTCACCAACTATACATTTAGGACTAAACATTTTGGCGCTATTGCCTAAACGAATCTGGAGATAACCGTGGCGGCAGGCGGAAGCAATTAATGGGCCGACCATTTAACCAGCAATTAATTGTCGTGGACAGCGACACGCGCGAAGAGAGTACCGCGGAAGAGGAATGAGAGGATCAGTTGACGACAGACTTGGTGGAGTTGTGGGACGTGTTGGTCACGCAGTATGTATGGCGAGAGGCTCAGGAGAGAGCCGTCTCGGAAGGTACGGTACGTGGTGAACTCATCGTCAGCACCCCCGTCTTTGACTGTAATGTCCCTTTCCGCCCAGCTCAATAATATATACCATTGCCAACCTATTTTATTCCCATATGCTAAGGCATATAATAATAAAGGGAATAAATTAATAATTAATAAAGGGTGGTCTTTGAATTTTAAGTTTATAGGATATTCCTAATTAATTATAACTAGGGGACCACTTCATTAATAAGCCAGGTGGCTAAGCTTTTTGGGTGATTTAATTATTATATGCCTAAGTCAAGACTTTAATGAAAAGGGCGACTTACTTATCTTGAGCAGCTAATGAACAATTACATGGACCGTCATAAATGAACAATTTTCAGACTTCTGAAGACTCAAGGACTGCAACTATACTTATGCATTCACACTGAGAATTTACAATGAACGCTACTCGTAAATGAACCTGATAATGATGCCTTGAAGAAGAAAGCAATATCCAATGTCCAAGACCCTCTAATGTGCCAAATCGGTCTTCTTCCAAAATCGCCCTTACTGTTGCAATGTGAAGTCTGAGATCTCAATGAATGGCAGCCAAAAGCACTTCAAACCTCCACCAATAGGATCGCCTTCAATGCTGGGATGTATCGCTACTTTCGATGTAGAGTTTGGAAGACAAATCGACAAGCTAGAGGCAAATACGATGGGCCATGGCAGCCTAGGCTCGGTTCTGATTTTAATTCATAAGGGGCCGATTCCTCACCAATCCTCCTTTAAATTGTCATAAAAAGAATCGTCTAAGTCTCTTATTAAAATCGCTGACCTCCATATGAAACTTCAATGCTTCAATGATGCACAATGAGCAAAATCAGAGGTTAGGAATATGCAGATCAGTCTTGGTAAACAACAATGGCGCTCTTCCTGATTTTGCTCTTTATGTATATGCAACCAGTTTATGCCAATGGCACTTGCTCACTTGAGCGGTCCAATAAGGATGTAAATAAAATAAGAAGTAATCTGCTGCCTCAGAGAGAATGGATTTGATATCCATTATATATTTTGCAATATTGAAGGGATTGCATCTCTTGAAGGTCTAAGGGGCATATCTCTTCCGAATCGCACCTCTTCCTAGCATAAATAGATTGGTTTGTTATACAAATCGCATCCCTTCATGATACCAATTAGTTTATTATGCAAAACACTTTTCATTTGTATAATCGCTGCCCTCCATGATTAATCATTGCTTGTTAGTTCTTGTCTTAATCAATATTCTTTGGTTGTTACTTAGCATTCTATGGGTCAATCCTTACTATGCAGCGATAATTGATCCAAAGCAATCAGATGCTTATAATATCTTCCTTTATCGGATATCTACTTAATGCTTGTCGGTTGCTCATTTATGTTTATCATGTCAATACCAATGATGTTTATTATTATATTAACCAATTCATATATATTAAGCATTATATAGAATCGATTCATATTAATTAACTCATAGAATCGAATCATATAATAGTTGATTCATATACATAATACGATGTATATTAATTAGTGAACTAAGTTGACTCGGTTAGTGTAATATATTCAATATATCTATTTTATGTTTTAATGGTAAAACTTCTTTAATAGTTAATATAATATTAATAATTGAAATATGAACGTTACATTAAAATAAAACAATAATAATAAATAATAATCATAACAAATAATAAATATTAATAATCATATATTAAAGGAAAATCGTGAAGTCTCATAAATGAGACGATTTTCCAATATCATTAAATGTTAATTTATAAATGTTTTAATTATCGTATTTATTTAATCCAATGTCCAAAGAGGGGTTATGACATTGACCTACTCGGAAGTATTCCAAGGTTACTCGCCAGGAATTTGATTGCACTCCAAGACCAAAGGGAGGAAACGGCAAAGGAACTTCGGCGGCAACAAGTTCTCCGACGATACGAGGAACGGAGTTGTAGGGAGGAAGAGGAGAGGGAGACCAGTCAACGTCGTACCTCTGGCACTTGATGCCCCTACGACCGAACAAAGACAGACGTAACACTGCTACCAAAGGAGTAAACGAGGGAACTATACGACGATCTCTCCACATAAAAGAACAGGCCGATAGGAGACGGCGACTAAGAGAGGTTGCCGACTCGAGGAGTCCGGAGAAACACAGCATAAGTCAGAGTGTGAGTCGGAGTCGTAGTCGAGAGAGGCAAAAACCGTGTACGTGGAAGGAGTTGGCCAAGGTCGCCAGGAACCTGCCACTTCCAGACGTAGCGGAGGAAGATCTCGCCGACCAGGCCCCACACTTGACGTCAAGTGAAGAAGACTCCAGAACCGAATCACAAAGCACCCAATCGAAATTTTCCGAACAAGGAGAGGGGGCGGTACGAGACTTGCACGAGGAAATCGCCACTATTTTCGACGCAACATTGTCCGACATTAAAACCTTGTCCTTGTCGGAGGGCATCAAAATAGGAAGATCGGATCCGGAAACCCCGGATCCGGAAACCCCGGGAAGGAGTGACTATAGAAGTGAAGGTGACCAAAGCCCGGTTGGCAAGGGCCCAACTAGACCAGGAGCGTACGGTACCCTCCAGACACATGGTACCTTCCCGGCATATAGCCATTTCCAAGCACAACATAAAACCGCACAGAAAAGAACGATGGCACACACCCCAGAGAAACAAAAAATTCCAAAATTCATGGGCGACCGGTCAGAGGACCCCGTACGGCACTGCAAGACATGCGTCACCATCTGGGAAGCAAATGGGCAAGACGACCGAGACTACTGGGTGAAGGCATTTACGGCCACTCTGCGAGGAATAGCTATTGACTGGTACACAGACCTTGATGCTCAGCATAAAACATCCTGGAGCAATCTGAAGAAGGCCTTCGAGGAAGAATTCAAACTCCTACGAGATGACAACGAGATTGTGGCGGAAATTTACAACACCAAACAAGGAAAAAACGAAAGTGTGCGCGCATATAACAGAAGGCTGAGACAAAATGGTGAACCAGCCAGCAGATGGCCTCAAGAAGCGGTGGTTCGTGGAAGGATTGGTACCATCCCTGAGAAGGACGATGAAAGTAGTCCCACCGCCGTCGTACGATGAAGCATACAACCGCGCCATGGATATTGAAAGTGAAAACAAGACATCACGGGGGAAGCGACGGACCAGTGATGATGACAGCATGGACGAAGACAGTGACGAGGGATCCAAAACCGTGCAAGCACTCCGGAAGGATATGATGAGGATGATGAAGGAGTTAAAAGGTGACAAAGAAAGTGGTAGGGAAGGAAAAGAACTATGGTGTACTGACTGCAAGACTGAAGGACACACTAAAGGAAGTTGTCCCCGTAAAGTTTTCTGTGACATCTGCCAAGTAATGGGACATTCCACTAAGGAATGCCCGTACAACTTGAAAGCACGAAGCACACAAGTGCTCTACGCCCAACCCGACCAAGCCACACCATCGGCAACACCGTCGAAGCCAACAACAAAATATGACGCCTCACCTGGGTACAGAAACAATCAGGGGGGTAACAACAGATCCAATAATAACACACCGAGGAGCAGAATTCAATATGACGGGAAGGGGCGACCCATGATTCAGTGCAGGAAGTGCAACGAATGGGGTCACTTTGCCCAAGAATGCCAAAATGGAGGTGATGTAGGAAGTTTGTTGTGCAGATGGTGCGGTCCAGGAAATCACGAGGTCATAGATTGTCCAAAACAAAATGGGGTGAACATGCTCGATGTGGAGGGATCAAGAGAAAACGTACTGGCAATCACAAGGTTGCAGAACAAGAAAGCCATGTACCCAGACCCTCGCATAGAAAAAGAAAGACTCCAGGAGGCAAGAGCGGATATCGAGCAGGCGATGGCTGGAGAACGGAGGGCCTCGCACCTGTCTGTCGATACACCAGTCCGGTCGGAACCAGAGAAGAATATCATCAAGCAGATGTTACAAACCACAATACTCGTACGAGTGTCGAACCTTCTACAGACCATGCCACAGTTAAGGATGGCTCTGACAAATGTAACCGGGGACACTACCATTGGTCAGGAACACCAAACGATGACAAAGTCTGGTACGGACCCGGTGAAGGGATCCGGTACGGATGCCATGAACCCTATGCTACTAGTGGTGGGCGTTGGACAGAAACCCGCAGTGGTAGAGATGGATATATTGGGACAAAAGCTGACAAACACCATTGTTGATGGTGGGTCCGGAGTCAACGTACTATCGGAGAAAACTTAGCAAAACCTTGGCAAGCCGACTCTATGGCCACCAACCTTCCACCTGGTCAGTGCGGATCAGCACAACATCAAACCCCTTGGCACCCTCATGGCACAAAGGTGGTAATTGGGACGCATCACTTCCTTCTGGATTTTGTAGTCATCCCTCTGGAAAGGAAAGCATACGACGCTCTTCTAGGAAGGGGGTGGTTGATCATGGCCAAAGCTAACCACAACTGGAAAAAGAATACGCTTTCAATCGAGAGTGACGGTCATAAGTATGTAATTTATCTAAGGAACTAGCCCGTTAGCGAAGAGCTCGCGTCATCGGACTCCAACTCAAAAGATTCAAATAGATGGGAGTGGGGTTCTGCAGGGGACAAGGGAGAGAAAGAACCCGACGAGGAAGGAGTGTTGGAACTGGATGAATGTTCCGAGGATGGAACCAGTTCACTGGCGGGACTTTTTCATTGGCAAATGGAGGACTATGAGATCTTCCACCCAGAGTGTCACATGCTTCAAATATGTGAGATAAGAGAATCAAGCGGCGGGATGGAAGAACAATCCTTTCCCCGGAGTGCGGTAGATACCAAGAGGGAATGGCACGGATGGACGACACGCTAACCCACCAATTTGAACGAAATAAACCCATCAAGTACGAGGAAAGGGATGTGAAAAAAATCAATCTAGGCAAGGACGAGGACCCGCAGGTGATACTCGTAGGGGATGACTGAAACCCCGTACTAGGTCACTTGTACGACGTACACCAGTCAAGGAAGTGTTTGAATTATCTGTACAACGTACGGTCGACAAAGAAGGGAGAGTGGCAGTGTTTGAGTTATCTGTACAGCATACGGCCGGCAAAGAGGGGAGATTGGCATAGCCCGTACGGTGTACGATCTGCAAGAGGGGGAATACCGTACGGCGGAACATTGCACCCACAGGAAACTAAGTTATACGATCTTGTACGACTAGCAACAGATAAAGGAGAAAGACCGTACGGTCAGAAAACAGACATATCCTACATGCAGGATCCATACAATCCCCTCCTTCGCGGTGTTTGTACACGCAATGAGCAGTTGTATGAAAAGTTTGAGGGGATCTGTGCAGAGATTTGTGCCATCCATGTGAAACTGAGTGAAGAGTTGGCACAGGTTGAAGAGGCCATACGACTAGGGAGTGGAAGTGCACGAGTTAATCCATACGGTGTAGAGGCAGCAGTCGATCCAATGGTCCGTACCAGTATGGCAAACCAGACAATGGCAGAGGAGGCCGCACTAGGGAAAAAAAGAGGTCGCCGTACAAGTAATTGGTACTAGTACGACATGTTCGGGTACTGGTACGACGAGCACTAATACAGTACCAGCAGATATTGGTACGGTTCCAGTAGGAACTAGTATGTTTCCAGCAAGAACTAGTACGGTACTAGCACGTATTGGTACGCCAGGTGCTAGTACGACAAGTTCAGGTACAGGTACGATGATCACCAGTACCAGGTCGGAAGGACAACTTCTGGCAGAACGAATTTATGTTTTTGTCAAGTTGGAATACAAGACATTATACATGTGTCATCATGCTATTAGCCTATTCCTAGACGCCATACGCGTGCAAGTACCACGAGAAATGTGGGGAACCAGTGAACCTCGCGGACGGGTTGAACCAAATAAACCCACCATGTACTACTACATTCACCTGGACATCCTTGGCGACACAGTGCAACCCACACAGAAGAGGAGGAAACTAGACGCATCTGTAGAAATTGAAGAGGTTAGCAGTGCAGAGGATTCGAAGGTGGAAGAAACAGAAGAATAGGAAAGTGGGGATGAAGGGTTCCACCTATCAAGACACATCGTCGTAGAGGAGGAAGAAGAAACAGAGTCATGGCAGCAGAAAGAAGATGAAGAGGAGGAGCGACAGGGAGGATTGCGGGAGCAATGGAAGAGTACGGGGTTGAAATTTACACCCTCGAAACTAGCCTCGGCACACCTGGTACCTCAGGAGGTGCTTGTAGTAGCTAGCCCAGTGGGAGATGTACGACCAGTAGGGGTGTTGTTCCAGAAGATTGGAGAGGGCGAACTGTCGGCACAGCGACGGGTATCGTTGCCACAGATCAGTTTGGTCGTACTTGCAGCGGGAACATAAACTGGTACGGTGGCAACAGAAACTGGTGCGGTGGCAGCTGGAAACTAGTACGACGGCAACCGAAACCAGTACGACGGCAACAGAAACTGGTATGGCGGCTGCAAAAACTACTACGATGGCAACAGAAACTGGTACGACGACAACGGAAACTAGTACAGCGGCAACAGAAACTGGCACGGTGTCAGCAAAAACTGGTACTGTGGCCGCAGAAACTGGTACGGTGTCGACAAAAACTGGTACGGCGCCAACATGTACTGGTACGATGCCAACAAGAATTGGTACGGTGCCAACATATACGAGTACGCAATGAATTGGTATGGTGCCAACAAGAACTGGTACTGTGCCAGCAGGAACTGGTACGGTACCAACAAAAACTAGTACGGTACCAACAGAAACTAGTACAGGTGACTTGGAGGCAAAAACCGGTACGGTACCAGCAAAAAC
This sequence comes from Cryptomeria japonica, assembly GCF_030272615.1. Taxonomy (NCBI): domain Eukaryota; kingdom Viridiplantae; phylum Streptophyta; class Pinopsida; order Cupressales; family Cupressaceae; genus Cryptomeria; species Cryptomeria japonica. The sequence continues at coordinate 245,080,419 of NC_081414.1, forward strand.
TGGTACGGGTGACTTGGAGGCATTAACAGTCCAAGTGGCAGAGCTCACCTTACAGCTGGAACAGAAAGATAAAAAGCTACTGGAAGCTGCTCGCATGGTAAAGAAAGCACAGGAACGACAGCTGCTGGCAGAAAAGAACCTCAAACTTCAGGCCGGACAGCAACCTCCTCATGCGGCCACTACAGGAACGCCTCCTCCCTCTTCTCGGTCTTAGCTATGATTTATATAATTCAGTTTCTCTTGTCTGAGTCGTCTGGAAGACGACTACGTTTTTAGGGGGGCTAATGTTAGGTGTAAAAACGTATGTTAGTATGAATAATAATTATAAGTGTGTTATGTGTGGTTATGTTTTGTTGTTGCCGAGAGGTTCCCATCGAGTAGTTGGGAGTTGGTGACGGTTGGCAACTTGGCCAACCATCGGGTCTATATATTGTTTGGTTGGAGCCTCGCAGAGGAGATTATGGATGGACAATTCTGGACATTGGAATAAAGATATAACTTTCTAGTCTAATCATTATCATTTGTCATTTATGTTATCATGTACAATTGTTCTGGTTCATGAATACTTGGTACGTGCAGGGAATACTGTGTTATCTGATTATTCACCAACTATACATTTAGGACTAAACATGAGCCTTTAGCATATTCTATGAGTATAGTTGTTCTCCAATCTGTGGATATTGTTGTAATTGAACCTATGTGGGGTCTTTGTGATAGAGCATCGGCCACTATGTTGTTCTTGCCTTTCATGTATTCAATATTTAAGTCATATGCTTGCAACTTACTCACCCATTTCTGTTGTCTATAATTTAAGTCTGTTTGGTTTAAAAAGAATCTTAGACTATTGTGGTTGGTCTTCACAATTAATCTTCCACAAATTAAATAGTCTAAACTTTGCAAGGGCATGCATAATTGCTAGCATCTCCTCATCGTAAACTACGTATGTTCTTTCTATTTCCTTCAATTTCCTACTCCCAAAGTCTATTGGGTGTTTAGTTTGCATTAGCACTGCCCCAATTCCTTCCCTGAGAGCATCATAATATAACTCAAAGGGTGAGGTGAAGTCGGGTATTGCTAGTACATGGCAGGAACTCGTCACTTCTTTGAGTTTGTCAAAAGCTATTTGTACTTCTTCATTCCAAGTAGATGCTCCCTTTTTAGTTAGATCCCTGAGTGGTGCAGTTAGTTTTGAGAACCCTCTTACAAACTTTCAAAAAATAATTGTAGAGCCCTAAGAACCCTCTAAGGTGTGTTAAAGTCTTGGGTTTTGGCCAGCTTAGAATTGTCTCAATCTTCTCTTCACCCACCTTTACTCCTTGAGAACTAATTTTGTGGCCTAGGTACAAGATTTCTTCCATACCAAATTCACATTTGGACAATTTTGCAAATAATGAAAGTTGCTCCACTATTTTTAGGACTTCATCTACATGTTTTAGGTGTTCCTCCTAGATTTTGCAGAAACCCTAGCAGTTATCATAACGACTAGCCGATAGTGAATAAAAGCAAAAAAAATCATTCAACATCCATTTCAATCATGGCAGTAGGGAGTAGCAGTAAAGGGAAAAAAAACATGACCTCGAGTGCAAAAGAATGCTAGAGTTATAGTTGATACTCTCACATTTGAGAACCTGAGCGACATTGAGTGTTGCACATGGTGGCAAGAGACCCTTGATGATCATGCAATCAAGGATTCACTAAGGAAGGTGGAGATTGACAAGGCAATTAATATGCCTATATTCAACGTAAGGTTTTTTGAGCCAATGTTGAAGGCTATGGTAGTGGGCTATGATCGCCACTCAAACAAGTCTACCATAACCTTATAGGGATGTAAAGTTATCATATCGTTTTGGCCAAATGAGTTCACCAAGGTGTTTGGGATCCCCTTGAAAGGTGTCAAGGTAGCCAAACACTCAAAAGAAAAATAGTATGTTGAAACTGGTGTGTCGAATTGACTTGACACAAAAACAATGGGATAGCGTCTGGAATAGCAGTAGTAGAGGTGTTACAAAGACCTTCATAGTGACAGTCAAATGGAGGTGCCTCATGTATTTGATAAAGATTTGTCTCACAAGAGCCAACAGAGCCTTGAATATTGCCATATGGATGATATATCTAATAAAAAGGAGGGTTTACAACTAGACGGTAGTGTTGACGAACAAGATTCAAGAGTTTTTGAGCCTTAAGCATAGGGCATTTTATATGTCCCACCACGCCATTGGTCTTTTTCTTGAGGCACTCGAAACCCATGTTCCTACAAATAAATGGGGCCACTTCCAGCCCCTCAAAAGGGTGGACCCATCCAAGTCGGCCATGTTTTATTGGGTGCACTTGGACACGCTCACGGTTGGGGATGAGTACACTCAACCTACGAGGAAGAAACAACAGTAGGAGTTGCCAGAAAGTGTCAACGGAGTGTGGAGGGCGAAACCAGCCCAAAGGAGGAGACTGTGGAGGTCTCATCCTTCGAGAGAGAGTGTGTGAAGGACACCTTTAGGATGGCAGCCAATGAAAGTGATGAGGTAGACATGGAGGAAGTGGAGGAGGTGGTAAGGATCGCTGACATAGAGTCTCGGCGAGTGGAGGATGTACAAGAGGAAAACCCATTGCCAACTTTGCCAACGATGTTATCCCCTATGACACACTTACTGGCTCCAAACACATCTCATTGGATTCCTAGGCCACATAAAGTACAAGAAGCTATGCTAATGGCTATTATGGTGAAATAAAAGACAATGTCAGCATCATAGCTACTGCCCGTGTCGTCGTACCTGCCAATTTCGCCAATGCTGCCAATATGGCTGCACTTGCTACAAGTGTTGTCACACCACTTGTAGCACCCAACAATGCTACCATGAGGTCAATTGAAGAGGTGGCAGCCACTATGGGGATTAAAACTAAGGGAATTGACAGTTAGTTGAGTAGATTTGATGTGGTGTCCACTGCACCTCCACTACTATCACCAAGTCTTATGGAGGACATCGGGTTTCAGCCTAGAGAGGTAGGGAAAGCCACAAAACCTGTTAGAGAGCAAGAGAAGGAGCCTAGTAGGGAGGAAGAGACTTAGATGTGGAAGCGGACAAATCCTACCGAGGAGGAGATAGTGGATATTGAGGAGTCGAGAGCACCATGAAGAGCAGAGTGAGCATGCAATTTTATAGTCTAGGACAGCTAGGGAGACGGTGCCTTGGAAGGAAAGGTCAGAAGGGTCGAGTACGAAGGAAACCCAAGAAAGGCACATCAAGGTTTCAAAACCCAACCCTCGAGACACTTTAGGATCGGTACAAAGATATCTTGCAGAGTTGGAGGAGATCTCCTCAGTCACCCGTGAGGTGGCTTAACTGGCACACCAAATGGACATAGATCTAGCACCGTTTGAGGCAGAGATGCACCACTTGAGGCAAAGAGGATCCTAACCTTTATGCAAACCAGTTGTGAGCAGGGATTCTTCAACGATTTTACATCTAGAGGATGGCCAACCACAAAGACTCCGAAAATGTTGGAAGCATGGCAACGAACACAACTGACCTCGGTGGAGGTATAGGGCAGCATACTTTCTACCTTACACACAATATGGAGATTTCCTTCCAGGAGGTGTACCATTGAATGCAGTGGGCAACTCACACCTGGGAGGAGGCTGAGGCAAGGAGAGTGGTTGCACAATAGCAAGCAAAAGCTACTCAGGAGGAGACGGCAATATAAATACACACCTCCTAGGAGCAAATAGCCCAGCAGACACGGCTCACTACCTTGGAGAGGAAGTGGAGGATGGTTGTGGAAGCTACATTGGCAAAAAAAAGGAGGGTCACTTCGCGAAGCAGAGGGTGGCAAACTGAGGGAAATGGACAAACATGTGGCTGGCCTAACTCAGCAGTTGGAATGTAAGGAGCAAGATCTCATGCAAGAAGTGAACCTCATGAAGGGGTTGCGAGAGCAAGAGTTAGTAGCAGAACGTGACCTGCAAGTTCATGCAAAGCAAGTGCAACGCCTTCGATAGTATCTGGCAGCATCTGGAGTCGCATGAATTATGACGTCCTCAAGTGATCCAAGGATGTCCTTTTGTTCTCAAAAGGTTGGTGGTAGTTGCTGCTAATTGGCAGTCTTAACCAACCGCCAAACACTACATATACTTTGATTGTTGTAACGGATACATTCATGATTGCATAGAGATTACACTCTAGTAATAAAAGAACACATCTTTCTGCTATGTTATTGTGTTGGTTACTATTATTTGATATTATTGTATGGCATGTTTCTCTATCTTGTTTACTATGCTTAATCAATTAAGTTCCTCTTGGGAGTAAACAATTTTCCTCTACGTTTGAGAGGAGTAGCTCCCTCATATGATATGATTTAGTTTTCAGGGGTATGCTTTTGACCAAAAAGTAGAAAAGGCAAAACTAACATTTGTGCATAACCATGACACATGCGATTGGAAATTTAGGATGAAGAGAAGGAAGAATATGATGCACAAATCATCCACTTTGAACTCACAAATGATAATCATAGGAACAAACGGTGATTCCTTTCAAATAATATGACACATAAAGACTCACAGATCATGTAATGAACATATTCATAATCTGATATAAAAGGGAAGATATCAAAGAGTAATTGCAAAAACACACAAGTAAATGACAATCAAAAGGAAATACAAATAAGCACAAAGATTCAAAGTATATCCTTCATTTCCTTGATGAAAAACAAAGGTCGCATACTTTGTCCCATTGTACAAAAGATGATGCTTGAAAAAGAAAATATACTGTCATATGTTCCCCTTACCCAAAACTGAATAAAGATCCTCCTTCTGATCAAGTCTCACTCTCACATCACAGTGTGATGGGGATAAAGAAAATTGGACCCCTCTAATGTTCTCTGATTACATATTTAAAGATTTTCCCCAAGAGCCTTTTGAGTTCCGTAACTGCCCTTTTGCTTTTAAAGAGTTAATTACAAAAATAGATTATATGAATTTTCATATTCTTGGGCATGACAAATTTAACTCGATAATGAGTTAAAGTATCATTATAATGAACATTTAAATTATAAGGTAGCCTTTCTTGTGAATTTGATCGGTATATGCAAGTCAAAGCTACTCTCCCAAATGTTCCGATAGGATACCATCTACTTAGCTTCGTTTTACATACATTTTCTTGCAAAGACCTTACATTTCAAAGTTTCGAGCGAAATCATTCCTTCCATCAGCCTTCGAGCATAATCGATTACCAGATTAGTAGCATCCTTAAATCATCACCTGCTACATAACCATTCACTTTATCTGTCTCAATCTGTCTTTTATGACATAATTGGTATTCTCGAATAGCTCTGTTCGCTCTATTTCATATATCTCCATTGATCCCTTCTAGATTTTGTTGACCGATCCCAAAAAGGTGAAATCACCAATATGTTGAGTAAATGTCTGGACATGATCCCTCCATAGCCTTTTACCAGTCCCAACAGAATTATTGGAATGACCATTTTGCAGAGCAATGTGATTCTAACTTAAGTTATGGTTTGATTGCTACCATTTGCATTTGCATGAATTATTTGAAGGCATTCTATGTACATAACACAGCATTAATCCTACGCCTTGCATACATTTTTAGCAAAGCACTTGTGGCTAAAACATCTAACAGAAATCTGCTTCTATTCATGTTTTGATGGATATCAATGCCATATTCCAAAGCTCAATGAATGATTGATAATCAACATTAATAAACTCTAAATTTCAAGACCAGTAGTACTTAAATCCAGTTCATAATCTCCCTCATGACAATTTCTCCTTAGCACGGGCCTAGGAAATGCTTACAAATACAATGGCATCACGGCTTTATGCATATCACTTGCATTTGCTTGAAAGTTTCTAAATCTTTTTCAACAAATCAACTTTGTGCCTACCCTGCAGTCATAGCACCATGGAATACGTGCATCAAAAGTTTTGATGCTTTTCAAAACCATTTTGAATCCCGCTGAAGTTTTAGAAACCATATGACATGTCGCAGCCTCTTTTTCTTTGATATGTGGTTTTGAATAATATGTTGGAGTCTGGCGTGGTTGTGACAACCTTGTCGGGCTCCGACTGAAGTTGCACAAGGAAGCTAAAGCACTGATGGGCTTTTCAAGCTTCTTTTTTGCTTTTCTTCACGCGGGCAAAGAGTTTGTCGGAGATTTTGGTGGTTGTGGAAACCAACTTGAGTGCCGATGTGAGTTATGAATCTTTCAAATAAGTCTGACAATTTAACCTTTTTTTGTTCTTTCTCCTTTGCTTTTGAGTGGCTGGCGAGAAAAAGGGTGGTTGTGACATCACAACCTCGTTGGATTCCGAAGTGGAAGTCATAACTACATGAAATTTTGGAATCGTTTCAATTTTTGATAAGTCAGTATAATTTTTGAGTCCATTAGAAAAAATCATTCGGCGACATGACCACCTTTACATTGGACAAAGAAAATGAAAACCTTATAACTTCATATCTTTCCTTTTGCACAGATTGACATACTGGATTTGGTTTGGTATCACATGGTGTTTGAAATGCATGGTAAAGTTTGAAATTGATTCTGTTAACAACATGGCAATAAGTAACATGTGGCTGAATATTATCTAAATAATCATTGCATGCCTCATAGATGGCAGTGCAATTGACCTTCCTCCTCACAAAAGTTAGCAACATTTTAGAATGCAAATGTCTTGATTATCATTAAGTTGGAAACAACACAGAAATGTATCATGTAAAATAGGCTTTCTTTCTTATTTACAAGGTTATGATATCTTATTGCTTATCTTTTTACATTGTCCTAAGCATAGTTCCAAACTTGGTGAGTTGCTGATTACTCATGAGGTTTTCTGTTCTGTGAGTACTCACATAGTTTACTCGCCAAGTTTTTTGCCAAGATTTTCCACTTGAGTTGTCATGCCAGCAACACATCAAAATCTCAAAAAAAACGTGTTAAATATTCCAAATACTCTTTTTTTTTAGCTTGTCTTTTTCCTTTTAAAAAATTATGAAAGCAGTGTGTGCCATGAAGGTTTGTGCGATCTTCAAAGTCTTCATTTTGCCCCTCAACCCCCTAGGCATGTTGCCCCCATGCCCCTACCAAACTCATTTGATACAATTTGTAGTTGATGTCAGCATAAAATTTGTTTGATTGATTTTTTTATTTTTTTTCTCAAAAATTTAAGTGTCTTTTAAGTTGCCAAATTTTCATTGAGTACGCTCCAAGTCTGAGTCTGCAAACTATGGTGCTAACTACTTAATTGATGGACACCTCACTTGTGCATTGACTCTTTGATTCAAAGATTTTCTTTTTTAACTGAAAAATCTTTTTCACTGTTTACTGTTGCCAAAATCCTAAAAAGCCCTATAATTCTAGAGATCAAAATTTAAATTTTATAAAAGCATGTAGAAATGAAGAAGCAACTTTCCAAACTTTACCTACATACAAGATAGATGCTCTTATTATGTCACATGCATACATAAACAAACAACCAATCATCTAGTTGAGGATGACAAAGCACAAGCCAATAACCAACAAATGGGATGATAATTGAATTTGTTTTACTAAACAAAGTTTGAACATAGTTTGAAAATATAGGAGTTTTCGAAGGCTAATTTTTATAACAGTACTTTGTACAACATTTAAAAAGCATAAATTAGTTCTCTCTTAACCTTCATATTAGCCTTAGCCTAAAAATGGTGCCAGACTGATTTATATTAATTATAGGTCTGGGTAACCACAAGAATACAGAATCTGACAAGAAATCTAACTACATTTTGATGCTTTACAAACTCCAAGTATCTCACTTACAGAACTTTTTACAATCATAGAATGAAATAATGCAACATGACTAAATTCTTATTATATAGTGTTATTTCAAAATCTAAATATCATGATAAATTTTATAAAAATATACAATTCCTTTACCTCTAACACTTCATCAAACTCCACAAGGTTCTTTCGTAACCCAAAATAATATTGCTCTGCACTCTTTTGTAAACCCAAAAGCTGCATTGAAAGTAGAATAGTTAGCTTTGGATTTCATAAAAAGAATTCAAAGACTTGCATGAAAGGTTATATGATAGACATGGATGTATACAAGTTTATCCTGGTTAAAAAAAATAAAATAACTGGCAGGTATCACACAAAGAAAACTTAAATCACCTGATTTTTAATAGTGTCACCTTCAATAGGGATGTTTTCATTCGACGTGACCTTTGATATTAAGTTCACTGCCCATTCTGTGTTGAAATTGAATTTAACAAACATGTCATCTTGTAAACTGCAAAATATAAAAGGCTAAGATTACAAACAAGCAAGACGGCCTTAAACAGATGCAACAATGACCATGGAAAAAGAAAAGATACACTCCTATGGAACAAGTATCAATGAATCTTGTCTCCACTGGTTATGTAAATGGAAAGGGAAACAGCAACAGAATAAGAAATCAGTTGAATGGCTCACGCTCAAAATACAAATGCATATAAAGATGTAAATGGAAGAACAATCCAACAAATCTTTAACATGAAATGTAAATGCACATAAAATTGGAAGAAGATTTTACATTTCAGACTTGTGCAGCAGATTCCATCATTAAACAAAATATTCAAACATAAAGCATTTATTTTAGTGATGTGTTAACATTTTAAGTCGTCTCTTGTGAGACATCACATAACAGAATAGCACACAAGGATAAACCTCTTTTCAAATTAGTAAGGGAAGTGCCCAACAAATTTAACACTCCTCCTAGCATAAGAGAAAATAATTTAAACTTGACCAGTCTTTTTAAGTCAATGAGGTTGAGTGGAAAAACTGAGAGGTTCTCATCTAACTAAATGAAGTGCTTTTAAATGAATGAAGACTTGCAACTAAACAAATTAAACTAAACGAAAAATGCTTACTACCTGGCTCAAAACAGAGACCAATAGATCCACATGCATAAGAATGGAACAAACAAATCTACTACTAATACTGATATCATAGTACAAGATTTTTGAAAGACGGATCACAAAAAGATTAACTACGATGAAATGTAATGTCAATACAAAACTTGAAATTGTCTTCAGCACAATCCACTTTGAAAAAACTTACACGGTAACACATAAAACTTAGACCAAACATGCAAATGGCAATCTTTGCAGTGCCAATATTTGCAGCATAAGGTTAACTTCAACTACCACTAAAAATATCTTGTGCCCAAGGTACATATTTATATGTTACAATGAATATGCTCCTAGGGATTTGAGAATAATAATTAAATATAACAAAAAGAAATAATTCAATGCAACCTCTCCTAAAGCTACAAAAAATTAGAAAAAAAGCAACGTAGAGAAAATCTATTTTAAAACAACTAATTAAAGTGGCCGAAAAATCCCTTATATTAGAAAAAGCCACTATCAAATATAATCATTTCTAAAATTAGCAATTCGCACGAGTATCCTCTAGGATTCAAAAAACATTTTTTTCTCAACAATCTTGACAAATCGTCAAAAGAAATGAATCCCCTAACCTAAGTCATGGGGTTCACCAAATTTCAGCCATGAAGTTTGAAATTCATTGGACATAAAAAACACCCAAAAACTCATTGTAATTCATCCAAAAATTCATACCAAATAGGGCTTAGGTTTTAATGTTAAAATATATTTTAAAAAAGAGCCTATGGATGTAGCATGGTGATTTCTTGAGCTTGCAAGTTCAGAAATTTTGGGAGAGGTCAAGAGTCTATGTTCAAGGGATTGAAAGTTTGACAGTTCAAGATTCAATTTTTTTTAACAGAATTTGACAAGATTATTTTCTTTACATGATACACTTGGGGCATTCCTCAATCTGGAGCCTATGCCTTCTTGTTGGGCACCCCATCTGTAGTGGGGGCCCTACACTTAGCATGGGAAATACTCCACCATACCATCTCGACCCAACTATACAATCTTGACTATCTCTATGGGAGGAGATAGATTTAGCGAGGGATAGGAACAGTTTTTTATTAATCTTTCAAGAATCATAATTTGCCTTGCCAAATTTTATCCCCTCCAATGCCACAATTTAATATTTTATAACATTTAAATTAGATTTTTTATTATAATATATATATATATCATTTAATATATAATTATTTATATATTAATAATAATTTTTTTCTCTTTGTTGAATTTCATCTGAATTTTACTGTTGCCAAACACAAATAGGAACTTGAACATTGTGACATAGCCTTTAATCATCATGAACATACTACCAACTCCATCAGTCCAGCTTGATGACTTGAATTACATGAATTCTAGGGTTTTGAATGGACCAAAGATAGAAGAGAAAATCCTAGAAAAATTTTATCAATCAGCAAATCGAAAAACCATTACTTAGGGTTCAAGAAAGAAAAAACACTAGTTGACTCTTTGAATGAAAATATGATGACCATTGGTACAAAGCCCTCCAAATCTGGAATATGTTCAACACTGCTTTCAATGCTTGTTAGAAAAATGGTCTAAAACCCTAACAACAACCTATGTTACGAACACCGCTTTCAGAAAGTCAACCTAATGATACTTGCATCAGAGTAGAGGTATAGAGAAAATTTCACCACAGAAAAAAGTAGTGTAGCGAGCATAGATGATTGAAATATTGATTTGAGCTATTGTAAATAGCTGGAAACTTGCTGATCTAACATGACAAAAATTGATCAGGAGTTATCTTTATGAATCTTTCAGCGACTTTAATCTGTCCTAGGTTCCTCGAAGTACCATTCCTCTCACTTGAATGTCTGATTGCATGTACATACCTATTTTATTTTTTTATCCTAGCCACTTAGACATGTGCCAATGAACATCAAGCCATCTCTTTTAGCTATCCACTTGCCTAGTTGGAACTTAAAGTAGCCAAACCATTTGAAATGCTCACTAAAAAACACTTAGGTGCAGTTTTTACTTGACATTGCCATCTTATCATGCCATGCAGAACATTGCAATGGCTTAGCTATTGTTGGTAACTGAATTGGTATCTCCTCATTTCAAACCATTTTGGAGAAAAAAAAAATGTGCTCCTGAAGAAAGGTGAGGAAGTCCTTATTGAAAACCCAAAAAATTATTTATACAACACACTATTACATACAGTTTATATATAATTGGTTTTTGCGGGTAGGATATCAAAATACTACAAAACTTGAAAAATAAAATGCTTGGAAAGAGGAGTGCAAATCAAAATAAATAGAATGTTGACATTAATTTAAGTCAAAATGGCAAAAATTAAAAGACTACTTCCGTAGCAACATTTCAGCAATTCCAAAGAATCACATAAAAGAGGCAATTGAAAAATGAAAACCGCACACTAACATAGGAAAAATGCAAAAAACAAAATCATTATTCAGTCTTCAAACAAGAGCTCAAAGATTTTCCTCCTTTGTCCAATATCTGCAAAATGGCTAAAAGATCCTACACAATGTTCAGCTTTTACAATATACAAAGTGATCTTTTGGCTTCCCTTCATGACCATTCGCATTTTTATTTGGAATTTTACAAATATTTGAAAACATTAATGCAATATTTCCTGTGATAAACTTTAGGAAAATTGTCCTACAAATGATATAAATCCTAGCAAATCTTACCCAAAGGGATTAATTTTTGTGGTGAATGCGTGCCTTTTCTAAAGAAAAATAATAATCCATGTGGCAATTCCATGGTGTTAGTTTTTAATGGCTAATTAATATATTATAGATAAGTTCAAAAAAATGAAATAATTTACTTAGTGAATTATAAATATATTCAAAAAACAAAAAGACAGGTGGCAAATTATATATGTTTTTAGCTTTATAGATATTGAATTGTTTGATAAAGCTTACATCATTTCATGAAGGTTGATGACTGGCTTAAGTTCAATTCCAGGTCAAAGTTCTAACACACTTAAATTGGAACCTCCAATTACTAGAATAGACAAGCATCAAAAAGTGAATGGCACTTTGACTTGCGATAACATAGTGATACAACGTGTGTGTGTGTGTGCATGTAGATATATATGTTATTAATTTATTAAACTTCAGCAATTTTAGTGATTGAATGGTAAGTTATGCTCATTCAACATTAGGACCTCGGATAAGATAACTCTTAATAGAAATATAGGCATTTTCATACAATTAGTCTCCCTCATCTGATATATGATCATCAATGGCTTAAGTTCTATTCCGGGTCAAAGTTCTCAAACACCCAAATTAGAACAAACTTCTTGGGTTAGGTTTCCTTAAAAGACAAGTGTTAATGAGTGAAGGGCACTTTGGCTTCCTATGACACAATCACGCACTATTAATATACTAATATAGTGTTGATTTATTACATCAAGAGGCATTCTTGATTCTACAATGGCATAAAAGTGCCTCATGTCCAAAGTGTAAAATATTTTTTACATTAACTTGACAGCCATTTACACATCAAATTGTTATTAAATATTTAATAATAAACATAATATTGATAATAGCATTTAACAAAATAAATGAATCAAAGCAAAAAATAACTTAAGTAAAAAAACTCTTCAAATAAAAATAAACTATATATATATATATGAAAAATATACTACTGTATTAAAATAAAGATAATAATAATTGTTTCAGGAAAAAATGGCTCCCAACAGAATTCTATTCAAGGAAGTGAATTATAGAATAGCAAAGGTGTAGGAGAGATAACCCACAAAAGAAAGAAATCACTTACATTGGAGAGATAGATGGGATTAATGGCCTCATACAAGAAACTGCGAATCAAGAAACAAAGGGAGACCTTGGTTTAACCCTCAGATGAATCAGATATTCCAAAACCAACCAATTCAGTCAGTCTCAAAGAAAAAGGCCAAATTGGATTTCCAAAAGCACAATCCCCTGCCACAAGTACGAACAACATTCCCATCCTCCCTAAAGTCCCTGGAAAATGCATTTTTATTTCTATGAATAGTGAGGTTTTAAAAGGAACGGTGTCTCACTTGAGCACTAAGGCTTTCTTTCTAAAATAGGTGGGGTATTGTTGACGTGTATTTTGTACACAATCAAACACAGAATAAAATACCCAAGGTTACCTTATCCTCTCTTGAGTAAAGCCTCTGATTGCTGAAGATATCGCGAAAAAGGATCAATCAGGATGACTCCAAGGTTCTTCGTTGTAGGATCTCTACGTGTGGATAAGCTCTCTGTGGTATGATGTGATTTGCTGAAACCACAAGGGGACTTACATTTGATGATTAAACGTCTGATCTGCTTTGAATATTGCTGGAACACAGGCTCTTACTAGCTTTGATTTGAAAAAAAGGAAAAAAAAGAGGAGGGTGAGGAAAGGATCTAATTCTAATACTAAGAATGTAGGAGCAATGAATGATCTTTGATGAAATTCTAACTAAGTCTTATTTTGACATCCCAGGACCATCTCCACAAGGTTAGTGCGATCTTCGAAGGAAAGCTTTATGATGTTCAAATCATCACTACAGGGATAGACACCATCAGGTTGATGCATATCAATGAAGAAGCGACAATTGAAGTTAAGCTTAAGCTGAATGATTCCAGTTGACTACACAAGGCAAGTCTGCAATCAACAAACTGCTAGTAGTATGGATATACGAATTCCACCATCAATCAAGCACATTTCTTCCACTCATCTAATAACATGAAATCAAATACGAGAAGCATAGAGACCATGCAAATTGTTGAATCGACCCATAAATTTCACCATTTCTTCAATGAAGTTACAAGTCTTTTACAACAACATCTTGGCGACAATCTTTGCCTTCTCTCTCTACTCTACTCTAATTGCTATTCTATCAACTAGCTAATCACCTTCTAACTACTCTCTATCTGTCTTCTAACTGCTTCCAACTATATTCTAACTGCCTTTACAAAATGAAATGCCAGGGCTTATATAGTGCCCTCAATACAATTTGATGGCTTAGATCAATTCGAGATCAATGGCCAAGATTCAACAATGAAAACCCTAATTAGGGTTTGTTACAACCATTACATAACATTTAATGCTTGACCAATGATAAAATTGTATTGCTTGGACACATGTCCTCTCTAGAAAATTCCACCAATGGATAGCTGGGGTAGGTACATCGGAGTTTGTGCCACCTTCCATGAGTTAGGTACATTGAATCTGGAAATGTTGAGGTGGACCACACTGACTGGAGAAGTGATGACTAGGATGCCACCTCGTCTGACACTTGTAACTTGGTAAATATTCAACTTGATGTTGTTGAGAAGCTAGCTTTAATTAATTCATATGGAACTATCTGCTTCTTCAACGAACCCTTGTTCTAACTTCTTGTGTCCTTGATGCGCAGGATGATTGATGTACCTCGCCTTGGAATACTGGATTGGAGAAGTCGCCCTTGATGACGTTAGTCCAAAGAAGGCCGTCCTTGTCGATGCTAGGCTGGAGGAGGTCGCCCTTGTCCTTGCTTGATCGTCTTTGATGAGAACCTGCCGACTTGTAGATCCTCCGGGCTTTGGAGTCACCATCTTGATACCTACACAACATTTCAAAATTAGTAATATATCTTGAAATCTAAAAATTAAACTTTAAAAGGAAGATTCAAGATTTTAATTAGGAAACTTCATGATAAATCTTGAGTTATCATTTCCTAATTAACTACGCAATTTTAAAAACTTGAAGTTCAAAATTCAAAATTTCAACATTGGGACTAGGATGATCTCGCCATACCTCCACTTGAGAATTAATTCTAAAAAAAAGATGCAAAAATAAGGTGAATTTGCTAGGCAAAATGTAGATCAAGACTCCCTTTAGCAAAATGCGCCTCCTTTAGTCTTCACAAGCATCAACTCCACCACCTTAAGTCTTCAACACTTGAGGAAAATTTGCTCCAAATAGGCCAGCTTTCACACTTCTTCTTTGCCCTCCAAATCGCACTTGAAATAATGAGTGAATGATTTGAATAATGAACAAACACACCCAAATATATAGAGCACTCACCATTTTACCTCCCCATAGGCCGACTTGATAAAATAGGCTCCGAAATAAATAAAATTGAAAAAAAAAAAGAGGCCGACTTGATAAAATATAAAAAAAATGATACCTCAAGCGCTCCATCTTTTTTAATTTTAATTTCACAAAAATTAATTTTAAATGCCTTTATAATAGAAATTCGATTTTTTTTTTTGAGGCTAAAAATTAATTTATTAAATGCCAATTTAATTAATTTTTTTTTTTCAAATATTCCAAAGTTAGCAATTTGGCATCTAATGCGATTTGGAGGATATTAATGCCCAAATATGGTAAAAAATAACGAATGTCAATAACCTCACTCTGGTCCCTTGGAGAGGGACAGGAGCGCTCTTGCATTTTTAAACCTTGTATTCCTTGCTTTCACGTTCAAAACCTCATCCTTGGCGTCCAAAATGGCATTGTTATTTGGAACTTTGAGTTTAATTCACTTGATCTTTAGAAGGAGTGTGCCTTAGCACATTTTCGCCCTGGTCCCTTGGTGAGGGACAGGAGCGATTTTCTACTTTTGTCCTTGATCTTTATCTTTTAAATTGCCAATTCATGTTGTGGGGTAAGCAATGATCCCCATTGTTCATTCTATGCATGCTTAACTCGTTTCCTCAAGGCAAAATAGGCTCTCCCAAGATTTTCGCCCTGGTCCCTTAGAGATGGACAGGAGCGATTATTGTCTTTTGGGTTGATTCCCTCCTTTGTGGTCCACTCAAGTTATATTCAACGGACAAAACACACCTCCCTCATGCCTTTGATGTTCCAATTTGACCAAACAAGGTCAGGAATGACCCAAATAAGCCTTTTCACCCTAGACCCTTGGTGAGGGACAAGAGCGCTTTGCCTTGGTCCCTTGGAGAGGGACAGGAGCGAAATTCGCTCTAGATCCTCAGTGAAGGACAGGGGCGAAATTTGACTTTTTGAACTCTCTATCAGGATAATTTTTATGGAATATAACATTTAAGTATAAGAAAGAAGAAAGATTCTTATACTTTAAGTTATATTCCATATATACTTTCAGGATGTTTGAGAGTGGTTTCAGACCTCCAGGAGTTATATTGCAAAATCTAGTTTTTTGAGGTTTTTCAGTTTCCAGACTTAGTCAAATTTCAGGATCAGGGCATTCCAGACTTAGCCAAATTTCAGGATCAGGACTTTCAGACTTAGCCAAATTTTCAGGATCAGGACTTCACTCCTGCAGGACCTGCTATCCTATTGATCTCCCCGACAGCACTCAAAAATGCAAAAGCCAACTGACAAAACCCTAAAAGACCTCTAAAAAAAAAACCCTAAAAAGCAAAAAAAACAGGGGTCCCCATTTGCAATGGGGCGATGTGTGAAAACGTCACAACAGGTACTAGCCATCCAAGATCAAAATTCAAAACCGATGCTAGAAACAATAGGGAAAGAGATAAGATTGAGTTGATACCAAAGGATTTTTCATGGTGGAATTCCCTAAAAAGGAAAACAAGAAGGAAATATTGGATCGAGAACCATGTTTAATGGGTGGTATAGGTTTTTACTTGAAGAATTGGGAACCCAATTTTAATCCATTAAACATGGAATTATTGTTGCACCTGTTAATTTTGTGGATCAGAATTAAAATTTATCTTCTTTTGTGTATTATCTATCACTGAATTGTTGTATAAATCTGATTGTCTTCTTTTATGTTGCAGGAGAGGAGGAGCATTTTTATTTCAATGTCCATTCTCACACATTTCATTTGGTATATGTAGTGGGCTGGGTACGGTCAAGCGATGCCTTGACCGGCCATGTCTTTTGGACATGGCCGATCAAGACATCACTTGATCGTGCTCCCTCACGATAATAAATGTTTGAATGAGAGACTTCATTTATCTCTCATTCAATCATTTATCTTACCAAGGCTATCATGCATTAACACTCCCTCTTAGCTAGGTAAGATAAATGTAAAAGGTATTGGGAGCAATATTCATAAATCGTATGATGCTTATCTTGGGACCATAGTTTCAAGATGTGAATTGCCTCTGTTAGCGATTCTATTCACAAACTCTTGAGTGGATTGCCTCTGTCGGCGATTCTATCCATAAGCTCTTGTGTGGATTGCCTCAGTCGGCGATTCTATCCACAAGCTCTTGTGTGGATTGCCTCAGTCGGCGATTTTATCCATGAGCTCTCACGTGGATTGCCTTAGTCGGCGATTCTATCCATGAGCTCTTGTGTGGATTGCCTCAGTCGGTGATTCTATCCACAAGCTCTTACGTGGATTGCCTCGGTCGGCGATTCTATCCACAAGCTCTTACGTGGATTGCCTCAGTCGGTGATTCTATCCATGAGCTCTTACGTGGATTGCCTCAGTCGGCGATTCTATCCATGAACTCTTGTGTGGATTGCCTCAGTCGGCAATTCTATCCACAAGCTTTTACGTGGATTGCCTCAGTCAGCGATTCTATCCACAATCTTGAGTTATTGTAAGATCGTCACCTTCCAATAACCTCAAAAATACAAGTGGAAATCATTTGGAAGTCGTCACTTCCTTATGATTTACACAGGGCCCATAAAATAATTATTAGTATTAATAATAATAATCAATATTTACATTTTTTACCTCAGAAGTGCTCAATCTTGATTAGTAAACTCCCTCTCAATCACAAGGTATCTTGAGTTTCTTCTAGAGAACATATTTTTCTGAACATACGTCTGAATTTCTGACTTCAGCAAGGGACGCTTGTAGTTTAAGTTTGAGAGGACAAGTTCTTGCAATGTGGCCATATTCGAGACTTTCAAGGAGATATCAATCTGATCTTAATCGGATCTTCCTTCAGGCGGTTAGGCTTTATAGAAGGAAACCTGGCTCTAATACCATGTTAATTTTGTGGATCAGAATTAAAATTTATCTTCTTCTATGTATTATCTATCACTGAATTGTTGTATAAATCTGATTGTCTTCTTTTATGTTGCAGGAGAGGAGGAGCATTTTTATTTCAATGTCCATTCTCACACATTTCATTTGGTATATGTAGTGGGTTGGGTACAGTCAAGCGATGCCTTGACCGGCCATGTCTTTTGGACATGGCCGATCAAGACATCACTTGATCGTGCCCCCTCACGATAATAAATGTTTGAATGAGAGACTTCATTTATCTCCTACGAAACCCGGGGACGTGTCCCCTACCTGAAAACCCCCGTCCCTGTCCCGAGGACGGCCAGGGGACGTCCCCCGTCCCCAAATTGCCAGAATTTTGAGGGGACGTCCCCGAAACGGGGGGACGGCTTCCCTAGCTGTGGGGGACGTCCGTACGTCCCGAGGATGGCTGGGGACGGATTGGGGACGTCCCAGCCGTCCCGGGGACGGCTAGACGTCCCCCACATCTAGGGCTAGGAAAAAATATTAAAATAAAAAAAGTCGTATTTTCATTTTTTTTTAATGATGTTTTTTGCGTAATTGAGGGAGTGAAATATCTCATGAAGGGTTTTTTGCGTAATTGGTCAAGGGGCAGCGCAAGGGGCGATGCCCCTTGACCCCAACTTGGGGGCACTGCCCCCAAACCCCCGTCGAAAAATATTGGGGGAAACTGCGCTGATGGAAGTAGTGAAAATTTAACCTCCGAGTCTAATTAGGCTCCATTATGTATGTTATTTCTTTAATATCTATTATGATATGCATATTGACAATGTGAATGAATTGAAATTCTGAATTATGAGTGCATATTGAGTATTGAGTCTATTGATAATGTTGTATGTTCGATGTTTGCATTCTAAAATGTTTTCATAGTATCATACACATGCTATATCCATGTTTTCATATGAATATAATGTATAGATGCATGCTTTATCCATGTTTTCATATGAACATTTAGAATTTTCCTATATATTTTAAATTTTCCCTATATTTTATATAGCCGTCCCCTTTGCCGTCCCCTCCCGTCCCCAAATTTGGCAAAAAAATTTGCTGTCCCAGAAACCCGTCCCCCCGTCCCGGAAACTTGGGGTAACGTAGTTTATCTCTCATTCAATCATTTATCTTACCGAGGCTATCATGCATTAATAGCACCTGTGTGGCTAAGATTGTACAATTTACACATGGGCCATCCTTTCTCTCATCAAGGAGAAGCTCAACACATTCATTAAGGCAAATGAAAAAATGAAGCTGAATTTGGGCTATATGTCAAAATATGTGTAATGATCAACCTCAACTCTCCAATCAAAAAGAAAATTGAGATCAGATCAGATTTGGTTGGCAATCTAGTGAAAAAAAGTTGAGATGGAAAATACTCAATTGAAATGTAAAATAGAACCATCTCCCCAAACATTCTTTATAAGAATTCTCTCAAAAAATTAAAGCCAAAGGTGTTGAAGAGGAGAATGAGGAGTTGAATGCTAATAAGGATCTATTAGATGTTGAAAATAGGAACCATTTGAACCCCAAAGAAAAGTCTCTCACAAGGGAATCTAAAACATGGAAATTAAATGAAGTTTTCCATGAAGAATATCCCCCTAGAGAGATGCTTCTAGGGGGCAATTTTACCAATAAAACAACATTTGAAATGGTGCTAGAATTTATTGGTATAGTGTATGTCAACAAAGGTGATCATCTCCCAAATCTAAAAAGACAAGAAGCGGATGCCTTTTTAGAAGAAATGGAAAGTGATTCAAATGGCAAAGAACAAGGTTTAATAAAGAAGGGATAAGTGCCAAATAGATTCAAAGATAAAGAAGGGATAAGTGCCAAAGGATGGAAGCCCAATAGTGTTAAATTGGAAATAGTAGGAAAGGCAAAGGGATAAATGAAGCTTAGATTTGGGATGGGGGGACTCCCTTCCCAAGTTGCCATTGAGTTAATAACCAATATTTTTAGGGGCATCAATGTCCCCCTAACAAAAGGTGTATGCTGAAATGCCAAATAGATTTGAGCAAACCAAATATACAAATTTTGTAAGAAACAAAACTCTCTCTAGAAGAATCAAGAAAACTAATGGAAAAGTGGAATCATTGGCAAGGAATTTTCAACACTACAAGAGGGGCATCCAACGATATAGGTAATTATGGAATTTGTCCAAGGTCTCCGTTGATAAAATGCAATCAAGCATAGATTGGCAAATAAGGAGGGTAAAACACATGTTGCTAAACCTTTGTTTCAATCTAGTTAATGTTTGTAGGTCTATGGTCACAATTCAGAAGGAAGTATGGGATTGAATTACAATAATTGTTGGTAGTAATTTTATAAGAATTCTAGATGCTTCGAAAAATAGGATAGTATTACTAGATGTCCTCAAACTCAAGAAAACTTCTAGGAATTTATTAGTTGTAGCCACCTCCATGACATTGTCCTAAAAATGGACCATTCACTTTGACCAATAGAAGAAAAGAATTTTTAAATATTGTGAAAAGACTCAACCGATTCTTTATTGATGGCAATTGGGTGAAGGTTTTGCTAACATATGAATCCTCAACTATCTCCCTAATAGGTTTACATCACATTCCTCCACAGCTCGGTTTCTCCCCAAATTCTAAACCATTGAGAAACCAAGCATGGCAAGATATATGAAGAGAAGGAAAATTAGCACAAGAGAGTAAACATGAGTAGTTAGGTTGATGGCAAGAGAGGAAGACAATGGGGAAATGTGTTTCAAAATAATTGAAAAATGAAGTTGAAAGTATATCATGCTCAATTGGGAACTTGTAAACATCAATGGCCTTGACTAAGAAGCCAAGCATGGTAAGAGTTCATGAAGAAGTTAAGGAACTAGATAAGGCTGAATTAGAGCAAGTACAAACATCCTTTGGAGGATTCCTCAAAACTGAAGCTAAGATAGGCATACAACAATATGATCAAGAAATCAACAAAAGAAGCTTGGTTAATGGATTTATCACATGGAGATCTACTTTAGGTTCACAAACTAACTCCTCATCAATGAATGTCTGTTGGGAATATTGTTGTCATTGATGTCAAGGCAGTATTGAACATGATCGCTGCCATCATATTGTTGATGTTGAAGAAGGATCAATACAAATGATATCTTTGTTGTGATTTATAAGCATCTTGGCTGACCTCCATGGTGGTTTAATGCTATATTTGTGATGCCCATATTGCTGATCACTCAAGACTTTGGCGCTGACATCCTATGAATGTTAAAAATAAAATTATTATTTTTGAAGGCCTTTTTGGGATGGCCGACCAAGCATGTTGGATTGCTCCTTTTGGGGGAATTAAAAATTGTTTTTTATTGTATTTAAATGGGCCGACCTCCTTAGCACGATCACCCCTCTTGGGGAATAAAACAAATTTATTTATCCTCACATGTGGCTGACCCCTTTTGATGAGTCATGACTCTTAAGTAAAGAATTGCATTTATGTGGTATAAAAGATGTGTGGTGGAAGATGTAGTGTTGATCCCCAAAAATAAAAAATTGAAATGCCTCTTGCCAAATAGAGAATAATCTTGACCAGTTTCAGTCTTTCGTTCCAAGAACATCATACATTGTTTTAATAGGATTTCAGACATGGCCAACTGATTTAAACAGTAGAGAATAATTTGCATTGAACTGAAACCAAACAAGCAACAATAACCTTTGAACTGTGTGCAATGATGGAAAATCTTCAGACCTGTTAAAGTGCACTGGGTCTGAGCAGAAGCTAGCAACAGCAAACAATCTTTCCTTCACGCCAAAATCAGCTTTCAATGACTGATTCAAACTGAGTCGTCTCCAATGACAAGTCGGCTTCCAAAGGATTTTGTCTGTGATCAAATTGATCTCTTTAATAGCTTTCAATCCCAACAGTGCAGCTCCATCAAATTACTCTTCCCAGAAAGGAGGTGAGCAGCAACATGCAAGTCCAAATTCTATTAAATTGCTTCCAAAATGCACAGTAAAAAACAAGGGCGGCAGTCAAAAGGTAGTTCAATATCACTTCGCATGCCAAAATTTCCCTTTTATCTCTGTAGCAGCAACTTATATCATCAAGGGCGACTTTAGAAGAGCTTAAAGCACTTCCAAAACTCAAGAATTCACTTCAAAACACCTACACACGAGCTCTGTAGGGGAAAAACCTGCCAAAGGCAATTTCTGAATAAAAAATAATCTCCAGCAAATAAAACTCGCCCCAAGTCTCTAAACTCATTGCCCCAACAACTAAAGTTCCATGGAAGGATACCCAAAAACAACTCACTCCAAATCTGCTCAAATCGACCAGAAATATGTTTTCTTCAAGATGTAGGACTGCATATGAAGATGAACTATGTAAGGGAAAATTTACAAACTGAGACTTAATGGCTATCACCAACAAAAAGGGGTGTCCATTACTCAGGAAATCAAAGAAAGGGTACCGATGATCTCAATTCTCTACAAATACCCTATTCAATCAAAACTAAGAATCTTGTTCACTCCAACAAGTTGTATGGCCACACATTAAACACCTGCAATCATGCCTTTTCAATTATTCCCAAAACTTTGTAATCCCTTCAACAAGATTAAAGTTACTTGCAAATCAAAACACTAAGAAGATCATCATTTACTCCGGAAAAATTGAATCACACCCTTGAATAAATCTCCAAATTTGAAAGCAACATCATAGCCTCTGTATGAGACTATCAGCAATCACCCAAGAAGGGTCTTTCACCTTTGTGGATTATATTCTCTAGGAAGAATTATGTCTTCCAAGAGTCCCAAGAACAATCCAGCAGAGTTTCTCCAACAATACTGCACACACGCCTACCCAAAACGAGCTCCGAAAACCCTTTTATCCTTCACAAACTTCAATACCCAAATGGGAGAATAAAATATTAATCTTGTAAGTCCTTATGTCTCCCTAAATTTCCACACCTAACACAAACATCGCCACTATACTTTATTAAAATAATTTACTCCATCAAACTTGGGCACACAATCGAAGGTATTTCTTTATTAAATAATTAAATGCTAAAGTGATTTAACAATATAACTTGGCATTTTACTAAAATCGCCACAAATAAAATTGCAGAAACAACAACGAAGCGTCAAATAGCGAAACTAAAGGTGTTGGGGTGTCACTGAAGATGAGGATATATAACCAAGCCCAAAAAGGTGACTTACTATAAATAGACATGGGCTCCAAGAAACGTGAAGCTCAAACCAGGTGACTGAAAACACTTTCGAAAACGTCATTGCAATACACACTGAAGCTCGAGCTCAAAACCCTGAATACTACTTCACTAATGTGAACAATTGTATTTGTGCTACCAAATACAACAACACATCCAATAGAACTCTCTACGAAGGTAGGATAGCTTAACACATAATCCTTGGTCTCCACCAAAATAGAAAATTACGATAGATTTAATGTCTTCACAATCAAACCTCAATCTTGTTTCCCCTGATTAGTGATTCCCAAACAACAATACCTAAGATGCTATAGTGCATATAAGTTATCTACCCAAAACACAACTTTGCAAGTCCTATCATCCCTACTTACCTTGCTAGGAAATAGTTAGAAACTTAGAACTAATAGCCTTTGTGTAGAGCCTATCATGCAAACATTTGCCTTGAAGCACACACTATCATCCCACAAGCATCCTCATTCAAGTTCGAGCCATTTTTACCCTAGGGATGCATTCCCAAAGGACAGCCAAATTTAGGCATTGCTTTCCATACATGCACTCCCCACCTCAAAAATTTCTAAGAATTCTAAATCCCACACAATATATTGTCCTTTGCTTGATTTACTTGTTTACCTTTTTCTCCTGTTTCAAAGAGAGACCTCAATTTAGACAAAAAACATGCACTTGTTTATGATATTGCTATACCTCCCCACACCAATGATTATAAAGAACCAAAAACCTAAGGGATTTTATGGTCCAAAATCTACTGTAATGAAAGAATGAACTACAACGTGCCATTATTGACAAATGGAAACTCCACATAAGAAAAGATCAGACACAAGAACACCACAATATGATTTGTTCCTTTAGGAAACCCAAAGTAGAGAATACTTGACAATTAAGAAAAAGAAAGATTGTAAAATTATAATGAATCATATCATAGAAGCAATAGTCGGGAATAAATCACGAATGATTGTGAATAGTTACAGTGGCCGATTGTTTCCCCAAAAAATCGTGGAAAATTTGGTCAATGATTTTCCACGAATTTTTGGGGTTAAATTGTGCAATTAAATGGCAGAAAATCATGGAAAAAAGGACGAAAACCTAAAATTAGTAGTGCGGAAAATCACAAAAAAAACGGAACCCTAAATTTGGCAGTTAAACCCTATAAAACGGCTGCAAAACAGTGAAAAAATGCTACGAAACTTCTCTAAATCATGTCACATGACATATCGCGTGACATATTCGTAGTATCCTTGTCGCATAAGAAGAAATATCAGCGGAAATAAGAAGGGTTTAAACATAGCAGTCGAAATTTGGCGCGACAGTCAGCCATTCCAAGTATTTAGCAGACTCTTCTACTTTGTCTTATTTTTCAACTTTATTTTCATGTAACTTTTTCTATAATAGGAAAGGCTTCACATTCTTGTTTTCTTGTTATCGAGTTTGCAACTCCAATTTACATAAGCTTTTTCTGATCAAACATAGCAGCATTATTTCTAAAAAAATATTATACATTATTAAAGAAAAAGAATAGTTCATGTTATCAGATTTCATACATGTTATAAATTTTAATTTTAAGATTATTTGCTTGTTTTTAATTTATTATCTTACCCCATATTTTCCATACACTTTTAAAATATTCCTAGGTTAAAATTGTATTACAAATTATAGTACTGTTCAATTTGCTGAATTAATAAATGTCTCATTCCAGTTTTACATATATTAAAATGTGATTAGAATTCCTTACTTTTGTGAGAGAACCTTGTTATTTGAGATGTAAATAAATAGTTAACCGACAAATTTTATAGGATCACCGAGTGTGACCAATCAAAGATGTGTAAGGCAGACCTCATTTTAAAAATTGTACGGAAAGTAAAAGTATACTCTCACGGTATAAAATATCGTATGTTGAGAAGAAAATATAGTTACTCACTTGATTTTGCAATGTAATCAGCGATATGAATATAAACAATGATAATTGATGTGTTGAAGTCTTGATATTATTTGCTTACATTATCTCTATGCTATGTAAACGTCCTAAAATATATTAAAAAAGTAGTTTTTGACTTTTTCTGCAATTTTTTACGTTTTTTCATAAATCCAATTTTTCCCCAGTTTTTTCAAAAAATCTTGTACTTTTGTTTTGCCGATTAATTCCCCAAACGATTAATGCTGCTATGAATCATATGTTAAAGTGGTAAGAGTCACTTATACACAAACTTAAGATGCAAAAAGTCAACTCTCTATAACCTACACCCCAAGACAAATTACCCAAAATTATACCACATATTGGTGATGTTTACTGCTATATCTGATAAATTAAACCCATGAATTAATAATAACGATGACAATGCATACCAAATACAGGATTAAATTATGTCTTTAATTGCACATGAAATTATTACTGAAGAAGACCAGAGATGGTCAGCCATGGATTGAAGTTTATCCAACTAGATAATACTACTTTCCTTGACAATACATATTATATTTGAAGGACTCAATGGTTGCCAAAAGGAACATAACCATCAACCAACTGATGCTTATAACTACCCAAAGTTTACAAACACTTAATATGAACATTTATAGTCTGATAGCCAATATTGTTTAACATAACAATAGACATTGTACACTGAATATAGGTGACTCCCTAAGGATCTTCACAAATGTGGCTTTTACATTTAGGTAAATATTTAGATTCAACTCGAACTGAGCTAGCAAGCATGCAGCTGATCAGATAGAATAATTTGTCTCTCATGCTTATCAAATCAATTGTAGTTTCAACTTTCAACACATACATTGAGTTAACCTTCCTTGTTTTTCCTGTCAATTGGTGTTAGGTTTTAGTTCTCCAAAACCAAATTTCACCAATCTGATTATTTTGTTATTTACGGGCTTTCATTTGATGACAGGGATTCACACTTTCATAAATCCGATAACATGGAATTGAAGGTCAAGAAGGTTCAAAGTCCAAGCAATTGTTGCTCCAAAGAGTTGCACAAGATTTCATATGGTACAATGTCAGAAATGAAAATCATAAGGGTTTTGGAAATTAAAAATCATAGCATTATCTGTCTTATTGCACCTTTCTACAATCTGAAATTCTTAGCCCACTTCCAAGGATTACGAAGAGATAACTGCATGTCTGGCAGAGTTAAGAGGAAGCGTGCAGGAAAGAAATACAAAATCCATTCCCCTATGAGTTGATACAGAATGAGATTAATGACAAGATGATAAGCACATGTGAAAAAGAGATAAAGCCCTCAGACGAGTAAGAAACTACTGTCTGATACCAAGTCCACTCTCATCAAAATGTACAGATAGGAAACAGAGACATCATTGTCACATGCCTGACATTTCAAGGGGTCAAACTTTTCACCCATCAATATGCTATGAGCAACCACAGTTCCAAACTCAATTTCCTGAAAAATCAGATACTCAGACGTATGGATGGTGAGGTTGTTCTTATGAACTGCATTGGCGAAAATCAGAGGTGCCTGGAAAATATGATGCATGTACCCCCTCTCCCTTGCAGACAAGTCATAGTAATAATGGGAGCAGTTTCTATTACCACAGTTAAAATAATCTTTGAATATTATAGATTTATATGAATTTTACTGTATTTCTGGAATTATAAGGAGTGCTTGACAATGTTGTTTGTTTGCTGATTGCCTGTTAATCCCCACTGAGTTTACAGTTTCAGTTTACAGCCACTGAAGTAATTGTACTTGCAAATTATATATAACATGGTTTGCTGGTCAAATGGGTAGATTAAACTCTCTTCCAGCTTGAGGTATTGAACTGTATTTGAAGACCACTATCAGTTAAGGGAAGGAAGCTCCAATCAAAATCCCTTTGTCTATCAGAGAACATAAAAACAAAAAAAAACTGTGACATAAGCTGAATTCAAAATAATATAATATGGTCTTGATCCTTGTAATTTACGTCATCAGATGTTTGGAATAGAATATTATTAATGCACTACAGGTCAGATGATCCCAAAATCAAATAACATCAAATTATTTTTCACAATATGCTCAATGGAAGCAGATCCAGTAACCATTCTTTTAACTTCAAGAGTTGCCAGCTAAGTTAGTCAAAAGATATCCATTACACAGTATTTGATTCCCAACTCAAGTACATGTACATCAAATTTCATGTGTGGATATCTGTGAAAACAGACATAACACACAAGCAAACTAAAATTTTATAAACACCCATGTATAATTTAATATTCTAGTATTTATTACATGACCATATATATAAACTAAAAAATCAAACAAATTTTAACTGAGCTACTAATAAATCAAACCTTATTAGTCTGTTTATGGTATTATTCTCTAGTAGCTCCATGTCTAATTTCAAAATTAGATACCAAAATATATCCATAATTTGATTAATCAAAAAATGAACCAACTTCCCTACAATGATCACAACAAATTGTATGGCCACCAGACAACCTTTAAGTTACTTTATCTTCTATAGTATCGGTATATATTAAATAACTATAGAGCAATTAGCTTTTTATTAGCTGAGTTCTTGTGAAGATAATTTTGACTGAAGAAATAATCTGATTAGACAAAAACATAGTCAAATGTAAATGTTAATTTTGCACTGAAGTTCAAAGATAAAATACCTTATCATGAATCTTGTAGATCCAGGATCCCCTTGCCTTCCTGCTCTTCCACGAAGCTAGGAAAAAAACAACTCATATTAATCATTTTTTTTCCTTTTATTCATGCATAGTGCATCAAATGTCATTTGCTTTTTTAAATCGTTGAAACAAGAAATGGTAAGCCATCTCTACAAAATAAGGATTGCACTACAGATTGGCTAAATTTCAAAAAACCTCAACAACATAGGTATGTGCATGAAAAAGTGTGTGTACATACAAAAGTTGGACACCCATAACCCACCAAATATAACCTCCTACCAGCTTCTCCCGCAGGCGCACGGCATGCACACATGCAGATAAGCAATTTTTGCCAACTAAAGCAGTTTTCTTATATCTTATCGTCATTCAAAGGAAGGATAAATGAAAGTGTACAGCAGAGTATGACAGCAACACAAGCTTCTGTAAAATAAGTCCTGAACACCAAAGATTGAAAGGAAAACTGATTTCATAATGAGGCAGACAGTGTGGACTTCACTTGAGCAACAATACTTTGGTAAATGTCTGAAGATCGTCTAGTTGACTATGAGTGGCCAGTGACAGTTTAGAGAGGGTTTTCAACCTAAAAGGCTACATGAGACCACAAATTCTCATGCATATTTGCCAATGTCTTAGAATCACTCTGAAAAGAATCTTGAATATCTACTAATCTTCATGAGCCTTTGAGTCACAAACAGTTAGTAGCTGCATCATTGGAAACTCTTCGATAATCAGTTTGATTGCAAAATTAAACTTAGTCTTAGAATCACTCTGAAAAGTATCTTGGATATCTACAAGTTTCATGAGCTTTTGACTCACAAACAGTTAGTAGCTGCATCATTGGAAACCCTTTGACAATCAGTTTGATTGCAAAACTAAACTTAGTGTGTGTGGTATAGTCTCTCCCTAGCAATTGATTGTAAATTTTCATGCAGAAACTTGATCATCTTAACATTGTAAGTGCAACCCAAAACCTTCCAACTGTTCCCTGAAGTAGATAAATGAGTTTAACTGGAGCTGAACCTATTAGCAGTTCATGAAATAAGGACAAAATGCAGTGGCAAGGATTCAATTCCCACTTAGACCATGGGGAGTTGAGTTAAGCTTTACCAGACTTCTCCAATGTCTGCAATTTTGTACCTTTTTATTTATCATTAATAAAACAGTTATAATTTTCTATTAAAAAAAATGAAATTGTTGAAGAGAGCAGGTAAAGGCCAAATTCAAAATTGGGATAAAAACCAAAATAGATCTTGTTTGTAGTTAAACCACTATTCAAACACTCCATTTTTTACTGAATTGATTCTTGAAAAAAATTTAAAATAAATAGATTATTTTTAAAACCACCAATCAAATATCTAAGTAATTGCAGATAAAATTATCAAATTAAAAGGAGCAAGAGATCCCTACAACAAATAAGATACCTGGTTGTCAATCCGCCGGGACTCATGTAAAGATGTACCAATGACATGAAGGCCTCCAAGTCTCTTGACCTCTAGGCCTTCCTTAGTGCAATGAACCTTGCAGTCTTTTAAAACAGCAAGATATGCAAGAGCAATCATTGGACCAAGACGAAATGTGCTGCTCTCACCACCGGCAAGGCTTTCAAGTTCATTCACATCCTTACTACGGCTCAATTCCAATGAGGCTGAGATCTTAGATTTTGCTTCGCGATAGCTCCAAATCTCGCCATCTCTTTGGCAAACATGTTTGACTGCAAATTTATGAGGAATAATGCAGTCAATACACACTTTTTCACAATCACGCTATCATAACATTATCTTACACCTAAAACAGCTGCGAGAAAAACAGGGATAGAAAACAAATTAGCATGCATGGTAACCATAGTTTACCAGTTACAACTGTCTTTGCTAGACTTCCTAGTGATGATGGACTTAGCTTTACCTTTGCTAAACCCTATCCACACAATTTATACCATATTAGTCAACACGACAAACATTAAGCATCAAATAGACACATTTTGCTTTCTCCAGCACAAATGTTTCACATAAAAAATATATTCCAACTCAAGGATCCAAAATAGACTAAAAGAAACAAACCCTGTATAGAAAGACATCATTTAGCTGATAACAAAAAACTTGCCAGTTGTGATAGAGGTGCACCATCCATGTCAATATTTGGAGCTTCTTTTGTCATGAAACACATTAAACTGTCTTCAATAATTTCTTCTGCTAGCATCTGAATATGATGATTAAAGTTGTCAGACAACAAATAAATACAGCAAAAGCAACGTGCAGGTTCATTAATCTAGTAGAAAAATTCAATTATTAAAATCTATTTAAGACATTCAAACATAAGGCTTGTGTTAAACTGGTCCTCCCTCCATTCATCCAAGGAAAACATTAAGAAATGGATTCTAATCCAATGTATAGCAAAGTAGATAAATCTTTAATTATAAAATTTAAAAGTTATCATAAACTTGTCTACATTTATCCTATGTTAACGGTTCTTCACAGAAAACCCCACGGATCCAGGTACAATCTGCTCCCAGTTCAGATGTGGGTCTAGTGTGTCAGGGGATACGACTAGGGGCCTGCATTTTCCCTGTATTCCCTGTAGGTGAACAAACCTGGGCAAACCCATGTTGAACACGACTACATTTCAGTGAATGAACAGTGAACCTGACTTCATTTTGACATTTTTATAAATATCTTTTCCTTTTTAAGCTTTTCCCACCAGTAAAACCCTGGCAACTATAAATATCATTACAGCTAAAGCACTGTGGATGCAAAATAATATTAAGAAATCCGTATGAGAGTTAAAAGACAAGTTGGAGAGGAATACTTTAGGGTGGCTGAGCAACATTTAAGCAATAATTTAACAAAACCACTCAAAGTAGAAGGCACGAAGTTGATACTGGAGGGTAATGAATTATAGAAATCTCTTGTGAGCATCATCATAGGGTGAGTTTATGATCAAAGAATTTAACTGAAACCAATGTTGCACCAAGTTTCCTGACACAAGGATGGGGGACCAAGGCCCTATGTTTGGAGGCAGCAGCGGGGGAGCAGCCGAGGGGCGGCACCTCAGACACCTCTGTATTCATCATCCTCCCAACTCCCTCCTCCACCATGTTTGCTTCTTCCTCCATAACAGCTCCAAGAGTTTCAGCCCTGGTCAGGACCTGCTCTGCCTTAACGATTTTCCATGACAGTAACTGGAATACTATCTCACCTTGATCACTTAAGCAAAATTAAACAAGAGGTGCTCAACAACAATGGCATTCCTCCTCTTTTCCCCTTTATCCACCAGAATATCACAATCCCAACTTCCAAGACAAATGGATCATGGCTAGAATCTCAGGATTCAAGCATGAAACAAACACTTCAAACAGAGTCAGTGACATACCTGAAATGAATTCACATTTTTTCTGTTATGAGTACTTGAAAGAAAAGTCAAAAAAGTGAGTGACAACAGGAGACAAGTATTTTTTCCCAAGGGAAGAGGTAAGGCAGGGAATGGTTGTGCTGACATTCCCTGCATAGGAGGCTTTCAACCATAAATTCAATCATCAATAACTAATGTCCATCCAGTATTGATGTGTACAGCTCCACTGTCATGCCATAAGATTGATCATCAAAACAGCAATTGGGAGCTTTTGCACAGCCCAGCTTACTCAAGGCATCCCCTATACTGTGAGGTTTTGTATGCATAATAATTTCTAGGAATTCTTCGAATAGAAAAAAAATAGATAAATATATAAATGATTAGGTTGGGAGAAACATCTAGTGCTGCAAACTGCTTCAAACATACCCAATCATTGTAGCATTGTCACATGTGCTGGGCACGAGATGCTTCATACATACATGATAACTGTCACATGTGCTGCTTATGTAGTAAAACCAGCATTGTCAATACCAGCATTAGCTAAGTGATCCACTGGCTTGTTAGCCTCTGGGTAGTAGTGCTTGATAGTATGATACCAACTGATTGAGAGGTGTGAAATAGATTCCTGAACTCTATTGAAAAACCCTTCCAGTTTCCCCCTAAAGGTTGGCCCTTTCTTCATAGCATTGATAATAATCCAACAATCCCCTTTGAGCTCAAGCGTCTCTACCTTCAGATCATCCTTTCAATGAGGACTATTACTTCAACTTCATTATTATTACCCTTGGATATGAAATTCAAGAAAGTTATTACTAGTACATCTGATCTGTTCCAAGGGAAGTCTCATCATGAATTAATTTCAACTAGCTGGTTCATGCAGAGATCACTTTGCTTCTATTGATTTTGTGTATGGTTGACCTATTCGTGGGTTGTAACTTGTAAGTTTATATAATAGATGAAATTGATTAATTTTATGGATAATCTAGCTAGTTTGTAAATTTTGTTTTCGAGACTAATAAATAAATATTCAGCTTGAAAAAGACTGGTACATTAATTTTCCTTGTCCCATGCCTTACAGCATATATATGAGTCAAATCATTTATTTCTAGTTTACAGGACATTTACTAACGGATTATGATCATTTGGTGGATCTCAGATATTACTAATTGAGAGAAAATATTAATCCAAAAGAGGCACCTTTTGATTTATCCCATCTGCTTCAATTTTCCTTTTTTTTTATTTTTTGGTTCACTTAAATGGATTTGTTATTGAGTCCCTGCCCTAGATTAAACAACTCAAAAGAAACAAAAAATGAAGCACTGTCGTGGAAAAACTCAAAAAATAAATGTTTGTTCAACCAACTAGTGAATTACAACTATCAGTGACTTGCATGTTCAACCCATTGGTGAATTTCTTGCACCTCACCAAATTCTAAATGAAAGGGAATAAAACTAGTGGCCAATGCCTCAACTTGGGTATTTGGAGGAAGGATGCTCTCTGGAAAAAGGATGACCTGCACAAGTGAACTTTATTTTCCCCTCATCTTCTTCCCATGAACCCTCTCCACCATCCTATCTTTCATATTTTCTTCCCTTACTGCCTTGCCCATATTTTCTTTGAAGTTGTTCTTCAAAGAAGCCAGAGTCCTCAGCATTCCTTGATCAGCATTCCTTGATTGCATTGCATATCATCTGGGCTAAAAATGTCTAAATTATTATATGGCGAGTCTTCCTACCACAGACAGGTAAAATGAGTTTACAACAACAGTACATAAATTTCCCTTGTCCCATTCCTTATAGCATACATATGAGACAAATCATTTCAGTTTAGTTCACAGAACATTTACCACCTGATCACAATCATTTGATGGACCTCAGATGCTATTATTTGATATCAATATGAATCCAAATTTGGCACCCCTTTAATTTATCCCACCTGCTTTGGTTTACTTTTTTGGGCTCAATAAATTGGGGTTGTTGTTGGGTAACCCATGCTCGATAAAATAACTAAAAAGAATAAAAAATTATCAATAAAGAGAAACCTCAAAAATGCAAATGCAAGTTTAACCCTGGTGAATTTCTTGGACTGGACAAATCCCACATGAATTGATTAAAAGTTTAAAACCAGTGGCCAACACTTCAATTTAGGTTTTCAGAGGAAGGATGCCCTTTGTGGAAGGGAACCCAATTTTCTCCTCACCTTCTTTCCCCTAACACTCTCCACCATCCTACCATTTATATCCTATCCTCTCTTGATTAAAATCTTCTATGTGCTAAACAGCTGAACTATGTGATCACAAAGACAACTCCAAGGTTCCCAAATGCATACAGCTAGTCTCAATTTGTTCGTTGTCATTTGCTAGTGATCTCAAGGGGGACTTACATAATTGTTCGAGTGAATCAAAGGATTCTGCTGATTGCTGACACTTGTAACTTTCTTCTTTTTTGGAATGATTTTTCAATAAGTTCTATTTAATCCTAATGATTTTTCAATAAGTTCTATTTAATCCTACTTCTACCAAGACTTTGAAAAAAAGGCTAAAGGATGAGGGTTTAGGAAGATAATTCTAACCCTAAGCTAATCCTATGAAATGGGGAGATAGAAGTTGCAAAAGTGGAATTAAAACCAATTCTTGCTTCACAAAATTCAACAACTACATAAGAACGGTGCTATCTTTTAAGGAATGCAAAAATATTTTCATATCACTAATATTCACCAACATTTTGAACAATGAATAAAGCAATATAAGTTAAATTTTCATTTACTAGTTTAGGCTAACTTTGCAAAATAATTAAAAATCATCCAATTATAAAAAGCATGAACACATCATTCCACATTAAACAACTTTATCATATCCTTCATTCAATCTAACAACTTGGAAATAAAATCTATTCTAATGAGAGCCAAGAAACCATGCTAACTTGCAAAAGTGGACAAAGCTTCACCAACAATTGAATAATGAATAATGTCGGATACTTAAGAAGTATCACTACAACAATTTCTCTGAAACCTCTCATGAGTTACAAATAAAATGAGGAGGATTTATATGGACACCCCAATACAAAGCAACAATCCACATCGATCCATGATCAACGGCCAAGATTTTACAATAAAGCCCTAATTAGGGTTTTTACAACAAACTCCTTTTGGCCAATGAGAAATTTACAATATTTTGAATAACCAATAAGAAAATAGGAGCCATTTAATATCTTCCACTTGTTGAGTCTAGTTCATTACACTTGGACATGCCTAACTTGGAACCCTTTGATTGATTGATTGATGACTGGAATGCCACCTCAACTTGCCTTGCAGATTTGATTCCTCGTCATGAAAAAGTGTTGATACCTTAGGCAATATCTCTTGATACTCAATATTTTCAATTACTAATGTGATGAAGGTGCTAGGACATATTCCCAAATTGCATCATCTTTGGATGATCAAGTCTTCTAACTTTGATTATCTCTTCTAAAATTGTCTTTCCCTCTTGATCATTCTTACATTTTACTCTCATATTTGGGAATATTCCTTGCTTTAGTCTTGAATTTTTTAACTTGATGTAGGGATACCTCCATGTTGCACTATTTCTCAAACCAGGATCACTTCTTTGTATTGACTCCTATTCTTGGATTTCCAAAGGAAATTCATGATTATTAGAAAATTTTCTTCATCTTCGTTATGCCTTGAACTTGTCGCTCCTTGGTGTGGAATTTTCTGTGTCCACCATCATTTTGAAGTTTTCTTTATGTCTGAACTAATCCTCATCTTCACTTTGATCTTGTGCTTCTTGAACAATCCTCCATATTGACAAGTTCTTTCTTTTGATTTTAGATTTCCAAAGGAAATCCAAGGTCAATGTAGAGTCTTTCATCCTTGTATGACTTGATCTTCTTGAATGTCTTGATGAAGTGTAAGTCCTTCTTTGTTCCATTCACTGCATTGTGGAATCATCTTTCCAACCGGTTCCTTTAAACTTGAACAACTTGAGATAGTCCTTTCTGTGGTTGAGTCTTTCTAGTTCCTCCTCTCATATTCTTTGGTGCAAACATGGTACCTATACGAAGCTTAAAGTTAATGAATTTAAAAAAAACAATTGAAATGTCAAGGAATCTGATAGATTGATTCCAGAATTCCTTAAGTTCTGATTTTGTTTATGAATTCCAGAAATTTTGATCTTCTAAAATCAGTATTCAAAACTATGAATGCTCAAACCTTGACAAAATCTGGAAAATGGAATTCTAAAACCTGATTTTCTTGTGAATTTCAGATATTATAATCTTCTAAAATCAGAATTTAAAACTATGAATGCTCAACCTTAACAAATCCGGAAACGAAATTCTAAAACCTGATTTTTACCTTTTAAGGAGGTCTGATTACAATTGGAACTTAGAGATATAGATCTTGAAATTAAATTTCAGTCCCAAAATTCAAAGACAAAAGGGAAAAAAATTCTGTGATTTTGAGCTCAAAGCATGATCACCAAGGCTGAATATATGTCTGAAACTTTTTTGCCTGCAAATGAAGAGGACTTTGCCTGGTTGATCAGCCTCTTTTCTTCAAGAATTTGCTGTTGCTGGGCTTGCCTAGAGAAAAATTGAACTTGTGGAATGAATGATTGATGCTCTTCCCTTTAACAGACTTGTGAATCCTTCTAGAAGGAGGGCGACTTGTGCCTTCTATCTCTTGAAAAAAACAAAAAACAATAAGTCTAGCCTCTCACAAGTGACTTGCAAAAAAAAACAATAAAGCCATAAAACTTGTTGATTCCTTCCTTGAGCAACATTGGCGAATAAAAAAATTAATTTCATTTTTTTTTAATAAAATAAATGATTTTCCCCTTTCCAGCGACTTCATGAAGGAATTATTCTTCCACATCTAAAGTGGATTTTCCAAGTGGATTTTCTTTTTTATCTCACAAGGAATTTTCAAGTACTTAGAAACTTTTTGCTTGCCTATACTTGGGAAAATTGGACCTCAAGTGGATTTCTCCTCTTTACCTTGTGGATTTCTTTACTTGGGAAATCCGACCTCCAAGTGGATTTTCCTTTTTATCTCACAAGGAATTTTTAAGTACTTAGAAACTTTTTGCTCGCCTATACTTGGGAAAATTGGAGCTCAATTGGATTTCTCCTCTTTACCTTGTGGATTTCTTTACTTGGGAAATTCGACCTCCAAGTGGATTTTCTCCTTCAAAGTGGATTTTTTCCCTCTTCCAAGTGGATTTTTCACTTCCTTCGACTTGGAAATTCGATTTCTCCTTGGGTAAATTTCATGCCTTCAACAAGAGTTATTACTAAGGAGGTCGGACTTTATAGGATTATCATTTCCTTGCACACAGAAGTAACCTCTGACAACTCCCAAAATAGAAACTGCTAAAAATAGAAAAAACAAAAAAGCAGCTTCCCGGATTGGCCCCAAAATGCCAAAAAATGAAACTTTTTGAAAAAGCAAAAAGCAGGAAAAGCAATTTTCCTAAAAAATAGGAAGTTGTCAGAATTGACCCCAGAAAATTGCATTTTTACTCTTTTGACCTATCTGAGGACATAAGTAGCATCAAAACATTCTTTTGATCATTCTTTCTCCTTGTTAATTTGATGACTCCTTAAAATTCTGAAAAATTTCACTCATTTGTGAATGCGAGAGACCAAAGACAAAACCTAAGACACCAAAACACTAACCTAAAAAGAGAAAAACAAGGGGGGGGGGGGGGGTCCCCATTTGCAATGGGGCAATGTGTGAAAATGTCACAACAATCCCCCACCCTAGATAAAATAACTCAAAAGAATAAAATGAAGCTCAATGATGAGAAACCTCCAAAACAAATATATGTTCAACCAGCTGATGAATTTCAACCATCAATGGCTTGCGCATTCAACCAATTGGTGAATTTCTGGCACTCGACAAATTCCATGCAAAAAGGAATTAAAAATTTGAAACCAGTAACCATCTCCACAATTTGGGTTTTCAATTTTTTTGAGGAAGGATGTCCTTTGTACACAAGAACTCAATTTCGCCCTCACATGAATATTAGAATAGCACAGCCTAAGCTTGATCGAGCTATTTCATTGAGGAGCATTTAGGCAAAATTTCACCACCTAGGTGTATTGGAGATTTATGATGAGTCATAACAAAAGGACTATTCTCTAGGGGGTCATGGGGCAAAATTTCAGACTTGGTCCAGCTGTCATCCTTTCAATCAGCCATCACATACCTTTCGTTGCTTGCACACAAGTAGATTGGCAAGTAATTTCAGTCAAGGAATGGAGTATTTATTAGTTGGAGTTTAGTGGTAAAGAATTTCTGGTCTTCGAAGAAATGTTTTCAATCATTTCAATGCTCACATCACCAATGCATATCATGTTTGCAACCTTTAACTTTGTGAAAACTAGTTGGCCTTTCATTAGGCACTCACAAAGATGTTATATTACAGATTTTGCCTTGAAGATTTCAATTCACCTCTAGTTGATGGTGTGTGCATGCTTGATAAGAAGCTGATTTATTATATTTTTTCCTAGCCGCTAGTTTGTATGTCCTAGTTGGTGACAAGGCATGGATGCTAGGTGTTGGTTGAGTCGTCAATTTTTGAGGAGTTTGACAATATTTAGTAAACTTTGTGATCATTATGCATTAATATCAATTGCCTCTCTTTATATGCAAATCACAAGTTCTATAGAGGAGGTTGTTAAGAATAGATTAACGTAGGATCCGTGGAGTTTAACAAGGTCACCTAAGGAATTGAAGACGTGTTATTTCCTGATCGTGTGCTTAATATCAGTTGTAGGCACAAAAATAAGCATTAAAACTCTTATTTGAACTATTGCTACACTTAATGTGAATGAACTGTGTCTTGAAAAGTAATAAAGTAATATTGTAATATTTAGTGTGTAATTGTCATCTAGTTAGTTTTAGGAAGTTTCCTATCAGTCTTTTGTCATCTAGTTAGTTTTAGGAAGTTTCCTTTCTGTCTTTTGTTCTCAATCATTTCTTTTATAGAAATATTGCTTGTACTCTCTATTTAAGGAGTTCTTGTCTCCTTTGTAATTATTCAATCCAACAATCAATTATCATTTCATGGTATCAGAGTAGAAGTTATCTGATTGACGAATTTTTAATCCGTGGCTTTCATTACTTGGACATTTTTCCAAAAGCTTTTTGAAACGATTTTTTATGAAAAATAGTGGGTTTTTTTTTTACCTACAAATTTTGTGAGGATTCTTTTTTTTCAATTTATTTCAACTAAAAATCAAAGAATCTCTGGGATTTTCTAAATCGCGTTTCTTGTGAAGCTCGAGGGTTAAGGCAATTTTTTTGTGAATCACAGATTTATTCTACAAATAAACTACATGGTTTTTGCAGTTCGTGGTGTCTTTTTTTGAGGGTTTTCATTGTTTTGGCAGCAGACAAAGGTTTTTCTGATCACCCCTGATATGCGAGGGTTTTACGACCTGGTTTTCATGTTTTGTCTCTGCCGCAACTTGTTCTTCTTTGTTCTCACGCAACCTCCTTTTCTGCCGTTTTTCCCACACAACTATTAGTGTCTGCACGTTTTTTTCGAACACGGATTTGCACAAATTTTCCAAAATCGTGGGTCTAGTTTTCCCACCCGACTAGTTTTGCAGGATCATGGTTTTTTCACACAATTGGGGCATCTTTTTTCACACGATGATGGCAGGTCTACAAATTCTGTCGCAGCTAGGGTTTTGGAATGACAGAATTTCTGAATTTTTCCAAGATTTTTCTTAGAAATTGTGGATCTATTTTTCTATTTTTGGGTTTTCTAATTTTTTTCCAAAAAAAACTCATGGTGGATTTTCTGTTTTTTATCCAAAAAAACAATAATGGAGGATTTTGCATGATTTTTCTACTAAAAAACGTGGATTTTTACCTTTGTTTGCACAAAACAAAGGTCTTGGCCAATTTTTTCACAAACTTGTGTGTGATTTCAACATTGCATCTAGGGTTTGATGATTTTTCCACAAAATTGCGGTTTCTTGGAACTTATTTTGGGTCTCACCTAGGGTTTCTAGGGAGAACAGGTGTTTGTCTGCAAAAAACATTGACAATTTTGTACGTGGGTGTTGTTGTTTTTTATGATTTTTCGCAAAATCGTGGTTTTTTCAAAAAAAAAAGGTTTTTTGAGAAACTAATTTTGTTTTTTGCATCTCTGGATAGCGGGAAGGATGGTTTTTGTTTCTTGGTCATATGAAGTTCTGCCAAAAGCGGTTGGCTGATCAGAGGTCCAACCAAGGAGGGTCTCACCAACAGGCTCATGTCGCAAAGCATTCAAAGGAGAAGGGAGCATCCTTCCATGCATTCATGGCCAAATGAACTACAGATTATGTCAAGTCTTTTGTAGGGTAGTTAGTGGAATGACCATTAAGGGAGTGTAATAAAGTAATATTGTAATATTTAGGAAATTTTCTTTCTGTCTTTCATCATCTAGTTAGTTTTAGGAAGTTTCCTTTCTGTCTTTCATTCTCGGTCATTTCCTTTATAGAAACATCGCTTGTACTCTCCATTTAAAGAGTTTTTGTCTCCCTTGTAATTATCCAATCCAACAATCAATTATCATTTTGAAAAGGTTGCAACAAGTATAAAGGAGCTTAACAAAGGTCATGGGAATTGTAGAAGGTCGTGCCAAGCCTAAAAACAGGTTGCACTAGGGTTTGGAGGAATAGGGGTGATCTAAGGAGTGTTGTAGAAGACTCTACACCCAGCATGAGGTCGGCACATGTTTGCTAGATGCCATTATTGTAGGAAAAGACACATTGCTAAAGACTATGAAATGAGCACTAGGGTTTATTGATCACCCTTTGAGTTGAATGTTGCTGAGTGAAATGGTTTGTGGGACATTGGAGGATGCGTCATCATTAAGGGAGTGTTATTTGTCATTTTGAAGAGACTTAAGACCATTTCAGTTCATGTGCTCCATCTTGTTTCACCTTGGTTTGTGCACCACATACTCTAGAGTGTATACGAGGGCGTATGTGTCTCAATGAAGGGCATTTGAAGGACAAGAGCTGAGTCACACTCTTTTGGGGAGCATAATATTAAAGTGGAGATAGCTGCTGCTGTAACAGAATTCGTTTCAGAAATGTGTATTCTATAACTGCTATGCAGTATTTCAGATATATATATAAGAGCTGCTGTGACAGAGTTCAAGAGCTGAATCTACTATTCAAAGAGTTGTTCACTTCTACATCGGCATAATAGACATCCCTTGTATATTTGACAGCACCATGAAGGTTAGAGATTAATTATTCTATGCATCTGTACTTCCGAATTTTCTGGAACAGCAAGTTATATAATTCTCATAACCATTTTCAGCTATATAGGAAGCTGGCAAACTGTTTGATAAACTCCTCTATGTAACCTTAAAACATTGGCATTGTTTTATGATGAAAATATGATTCAAAGTTCAGTTGCAGCTATTATGATTGTTAGCATTCAGAAGTTCTCCTTACTTGGTTTTATGCTAAGTGTTTTACGAATTGTCTGCAAGTTAGAAATCAGAAAATTTGCAGGTTTGGAACAATTTCTATTGAGGGTGGTTATTACATAGTCATAACAAACAACTTTCAAAGTTGTAGAAAAGTGAAGTTGTTGGTTGAAGTGAGAGAGAAACACATATTTTAGACACCATGCATAAACTTTAGTTCACCCAACTTGATAATGCAAGAGTTGGGCAGCCAAATTCAATAGGTAGAACAAGTTTATACGGAGGGTAAAAATTCAAAGGTTTGTATTGATCATCATATATAAGCTTATAAACAAGTTATCTTTATTCTTAATTTTTTATACTATCTACTTTATTTTTCGAGTATGAAATTTCCAAAGCAAAGAAAATAATGTTTTGAGCTGATTATTCTTATTACATTTTTACCAAGTTACCATGTTCTGCAGGGGGATCCCCCGGGTCCTGGTCTTGGCCTGGTTCCCTCTAGGTTCAGACAAGGTCCTACCCACAGCCTGTTGGTTCGGGCATGCAAACCCAGGAAAAACCCAGGCAGAATTTTGGAGAATTTCAAGGAACCTGGGAGGAATTTGGGACTGAAGTCAATTTTTTTAACTTTTTGAAAACGTTATTTTTTGCCAAAAAGGTCTGATATGTTAAATTCAGTTGATGATATGAATTGTACGGAACCCCCTCAGGGAATTCGTGCTTCGAGGTACATCTCCGAAAGTCTCCAATATGCAGCAAAGAGTGAATTACAAGTCTGCAATAAGTTTTTGAACACAACCAGCATTGAATAGACCCTTCAAATGCAGGAATGGGCAGCTATAGACCAATAAGGGATAGGGAGCTTCTCTGTATCAGGAAGGAAAGCAAGTAAGCTCACCCAGCTAATTTCCATATTCATCAACAACACTCTAGAAAGCCTCAACCTGTACCAGCACCTCAAATATTAGCTCCAACATACCAAGACTCATTGAAGGATTAAAAACATTCAGTTTGCTGCACTAAACAATCACCCACGGGTCTGCTTGTGATTTGCTACTGAAACAACATGCCTGGAGCAGTACAGCCCATCAAAACATGGTTTTTCCTTGAGTTTCCCCATGCAAAACCCATCAATGCTCCACCTCCAAATCAAGGCTCCACAAGATGAAGTGAATAACACCCCCAAGAGACAGCAACTAGGGTACCATGTTCACACATCAGTACCCATCAGTTCAGTATACACACCATGGTAATATGATGTTGCATTTTGCTATTTTATTTGACTAATAGCATAGTGGTGTATTTTGAACTTAACAACTGTTGCATATATGTATATAGTTTTTATTTTTATATGTTTTTGTACTAACGAATCCAAA
Organism: Cryptomeria japonica; assembly: GCF_030272615.1. Lineage (NCBI taxonomy): Eukaryota > Viridiplantae > Streptophyta > Pinopsida > Cupressales > Cupressaceae > Cryptomeria > Cryptomeria japonica. The sequence goes on from NC_081414.1 coordinate 245,122,250, forward strand.
ACCCAAAAAAATATTTTGGCCAAACCCACAAACCCAAACCCGACCCTGAACCGGAACCGGCAACTTAGCATTTTTAAGATTGAGTTTTATTTTATTTGTTTTAAACTTCTTAAATTCTATTAGGCTGCTGACATGTAATTCACCTTGCACACAATTATCTTGAGACAACTTGAGAAGGTATAATATGCAATGTGCAAGATCATCATTAGCACCCTTTGGACCATGTGGAGGCAATGAAAAACACAAAGAGTGCCCAACAAGTCAAAGACCTGATCCTAGATAACGATTTGTGGGCTTTTGTGATTTTGATGATTATTGAAACAATGCTGTTACATAACACCATTTTGCAAGTGGCACAAATGATGTAGGTGGTTCTTCTACAAAATCCAAAATTAAACTAACATATAAATGTACAAAATCGTATTTAATACAACATCAAAGATAAGGAATCTATGTAAAATAATATGATTCTGTAGAAAAATCATCTCTATGTATTTCTTGTCAATGTCAAATTGGTATATATTATGCATGAATGCCATTCACATGATAGCTTAAAAAGAGTAGAAAATGAATATAAAGTGTCCATAAAATAATTAAAATTAGAAACATTAAAGTTGTGATATGATCGAGTGCAGGCAAAGTAAAATGAATATATTAAAATGAATATACTACAAATAAATTGTGATAAAATCGTGCAGATCAGAAAGACTAAGGAAGAGGCAGTTAGAGATCTACAAATCCATTCTTAAAATAAACAAGTAGACAGATTCTCAGATCATACAAAAAGCTCACTAAACACTTTGTAATTAGTCAAGAAACTTGTTGTATGATTGAGTGCAGAAAAAATAAAGTGAAAATATAAAAATTCATTATCTACTAATAAAAACAAATAAATTGTACTACCATTCTTAAAATAAACAATTAGAAAGATTCTCAGATTATATAAAAATCTCAGTAAACCCTTTGTAAATTAGTCAAGAAACTTGAGGATGAGTGAGATTCAGCTGTCTAGAGGTCGTGTATAAGGCGAAGAAAGTGATTAGATTTCCAGTACGAGCACATCCAAAAACGGATTTCCTGGAATCCAGAAGCATTGCCTGCTGCATCATAGAACACAATGGCATGTCCACAACAAGTGGTAGAGTGAAAATACCAACATTCCATGGTAACACAGATGAAGATTAAGAAAAACGATGCAAACTCGTTATAGAAATAGGAAACACGTAAGTTATTTGAATGCAGCAGCCTTGTATGGGGATTTTCCACTGCCTCTATGGATAATAAAAGTAAAATGTACAGTGGATTAATTTAAATCTGAATAAATGTGAGGGATGGTACAAATTAAAGAAAATGTTTTATACAAAGTTCAGCAAACATGGAAGAGATCAAGAAGTCTGAAATCTTGAAAAAAAATTATTACGTAAGCCAATGCAAAAACACAAAATGGTAAGAGTCTTGAAGGACAGTGAGGAAGCTAAAACACAAATTGCAAAATAACACACTGCGCATTGGCAGAAAGATGGTTTAACAAACAACTCACAACAAAATGCAAGAAGACATAAAATTTTCCTCCAAAAATTCTTACTGAATGCATATAAACGAGCCATTTAATTTGCAAGTAAAAAGAGTTAATTACCACACCACCAGTCAAGGTGGAGAACATACCATCAATCAGGCCAAAGGCTAAATTTAAACTGTCTACCAGGATAAATAAAAGGCCCTATTAATAAAAGTGTCAACATACTTGTAGTCAAAATTCCATTATACTTATAGTCTATATCTATAGAATTTTGCAGAAAATATTAACACATTAACTCTGTTGTACAAAATAAAGCATGTTCAGAGCAAGAGCAAGTAGAATTGTTAAATAAAAGAGTCAAATAAGAATCAGCATTTTAAGAAGAGATTCCGAAGTAGGCAGACAGAAAGACAAAATAAATTGCAATAGTAGATGTAGTCTTCAAAGACAAAGGAAATGGAGCACAGAGGATGGAGAAAATGAGACTCAATTCATTAGGCAGAAGACAAACTTAAATTCAGGGACCATTATAGCAGAACAGCCGACAAAGTCAAGACTCCAAAGTCCAAGTGTTCCTTATCCTAGTCCCTCTATCAATTTTGTTAATAACCCCCCACTTATTCCTACTCCCACATCAAGATCCCCATATGTAGTGTTTAAACTGCCCCATTAGGCTCCGAGTCAAGTGCCTACCAGTTGTGATGTTGGATGCTACCTTGGACATTTCTATTGAGGTTTTAAATGGAGACACCAGTTGACTGCGCACCTAAAAATTTAACATATACTGTCACAGTATTTCTTATAAAAGTTTTATTGTAAAATGAATTCTCTTAACTGATGATAAAGAGGATGTAGAAACATCAGTAAAACAACCAAAGGTTGCAACCAGAACAATTATGTCTATAGGTAAAAACATTCAGATAGTTCATTGTAACCTCAAACTAATTCCATGATGACCCCTATGATAAGGTCAGATCATAGAATCTAACCATGCTTGGATATTAAATCATTCCGCCATCTATATATTCAGCTATAAACCATTTGAAGAAAGCGCAGAAAATTTTAAAATTTTAACAAGAAGACAAATAGAAGGAGAGAAAAGATTTTCTTTGATTAGTTAATGTACACTAATAATAATATCGAAAAACAAAATCTATGCTTATCAAAGACATCAAATAATAAAGCCATGTGGATGAAGGCTAAAATAGCCAAAACTTATTATCAAAGGGCATATGATGCCACCTAACATTTTGATTTACTTGTTCGAAAAAAATTGAAATTGCTTTGACTCATTTGAAATTCAAATTCCAAAAACACTTTTAGGTAAGGACTTGAAATAAACAGTTTCTGAATTTGAATGCTAGATTGAGTAGTCACATCAAAATGAACTTTAGTTACATACCTCGTGATTTCCCCCAAGGATAATGTCTGTCCCTCTACCAGCCATGTTCGTTGAGATAGTAATAGCTCCCTTCCTACCAGCCTGTGCAACAATTTGAGCCTCCCTGGCTGCATACTATAAATATGAAACTTGTCACATGCCAGAACAAAGATGACTCATCAATGTTATTAATTTGGCATGAATCAAATAGTGAACAAGGTATGAAAATTGAGTTCCTATTTATATGATATGCAAGGGATATTTAGCAAACCTTTGGTCGAGCATTCAAAACGTTATGAGGAATCTCCCACTCCCTAAGAAGCTCAGATAAATATTCAGAATGTTCTACACTGCATCCATTGAGCACAGCGTTCTGGTAGATTAGACTAAACAATCAGTGAAAATTGTAGGAAAATATTGAATATTGATAAGATATTGATTGAAAAAATTGGCTAATAAGATCACTAGATGTGAAAATTATCATAATACTACAAGTCACAATGTTCAAATCCAAATTTAGAATTGAAGAATTTAGAAAATATTAAAAATCATTAATTCAGAAAAGCCAAAACAGCATAACCAGTAAAAAAATACCCAACAGCCTATTTTTTAAGCATTCACAGGACTCGTGTCACAACATAGAGAAACTGCAAGCTGAAATATTCAATTGACGACATTATCATCTACAACAACAGCTCTCACACACTTATCCAACAACATTCATTTGCCAGATTTCTCAAGCACACCTCAAACAATTAACAAACTCCCTCCAACTCATTTGTTGTCATCATCATAAGAAGAAGAGTGCATTCAACCATCTCATTCAAGGCTCTCGACACTCCAATCAACAACTCCAACCGATTAACAAGTTGGTCTCCTCACCACTCAACATGTGTCTTCTTTTTGAGATTTTCTTCTTTGTATATTGTAATTGTTTTATGGCACAAATCACTATAAGTAGTGCGATGCTATGGGCTCACTATGTTGAATAAATATAAACTAATTCCCTCCTATAATTAAACTCTGGATTTCAAGTAATATATGGCCTCTACTTTGCGTTGCTTAACATCTCACCTCAAAGGTCCTTAGACTCAAATTTTTTGTGTTTTGTGACTGCTCGTGGTCCTCCAACACAAATGCCTTGTTAAATTTAATAATAAATGTGTTTCTTTTGTTTCATTACTTATTCATGATTTTAGTTGAGTCCTGGAAGCAACCTCGATTACACAATGCAGTGTCGATGTAGAAAGAATATTGAACTCTAAAAAGAGAACTGAAATGATCTGCTATTTTCAGCTCATTGTTACTTTTATTTTGATTTCTTGAACTCTATCCTACTAACACTTTTCTCTGCCATGATTAATGTAGGTTACTATTAGCACCTAAAAATGGTTGTTAGCACCTTTGCATCAAGAGAGTAGAGTAGCTTAGATTAGACTAACGTGATGACCTTAACAAGGAGCCAACCTACTCTAGAGGCTCCCACAACACTTTGGGATAAACAATTGAGTGCGACGGGTTTCCAAGTAGTTGGGTTCCTTAACCCAAAACAAAATCACAACACACGAGCAATCTGTAGCGGATGCTTATAGGTCTTCGGTTGGTGTCAAGTCTCTCCATACTCCACTCATCTCACTCCCACAAGCATAAGCAAAAAACTTCCCCCTTAGAAAATGTGCCAAAGAGGTCATGATGCTTAAAGCCACCAACAATAAGGTCCCATTGTTTCTTAAAATCTAATGTGTTGTGTATGATTGCTTTTGGATTTAACTGTGTATATTTTCAATCAATGTTTTGGATCGCACTCAATAGTCCATTATCTAGAAGAGGAGAGAGCTAATACATTTTTATTCTTTATCACCAAAGGTGTTGAGTGTGCTTGTTGTTCAATGTCCTCTAGAAGGATTTACTCGTGTTGGTCAAACCTTTCCAAGTGCTCATCTTCATCACAAATACAACATCAAAAAGGCATATTTTAAAAATCCAAGGGCTATGCCATTTAGCTCCCCCATGTCCAAGATTATTCTAACTAGCAAAGGTTAATCTAGATAGATATTGACATACCCTTGCATAATTGAAAACCCATGGGCTCTTGATGAATTTGAAGCTATGATGAATTCTCCTATGGTAGCTCCTACTTTCATCAGGCTTGATTTGTGCCAATATTCACAATGGAGCATAGTGAATATTACCATTACTACAACCATACTAGGGAGATCATGCGTGGGATGAATGCTCAACACAGAAGCTTTTTCAAAAACCCTTATTTCTTCATAAGCTGTCCCTCTTGGAATGTGTTGGCTTTCCCTTGTTTCAAAGAAAGACAGCCATAAATACTCATTTGGCATCATAAGGATGCTTGTCAATCTTGAATTCTTCGAATCGTCCTAAATCCACTATCTAATCATAATGGTCTTAAATCCTAGATAAACAACCATAAATTTACAAATCTAGTGCTTTTCCTTGAGTAACCAAAGTTATTTGCATTTCATCAATAGAGAAACAGATTGGAAGGAGCTTTGTTGGAATTTATTGTCACTGATGTCAAAAGCGTATGAGAGATTCTTTGCAGTATTGTCATTGATGCCAAAGCCATTGTTGCAAATAAAATCATCGATATCAAGAAGGAATTTGTTGGTCCACAAAAGAGGCCAAAGGCCACTAATCAGTCTCTCCATAGCAGAAAGCTTATTAACATTACCATTACCTTATTACTGGCTGACTCCCTTTGTTATATGCAAATTAATATTACCTTATTATTTGTTTTGGGCTGACCACACATTGGCATATGCTCAAAAGCAATCATATAAATATATGTTTTAGATCGCCCAAGAATAATATATATAAGAGGGATGTGAATAATTAAGAAGGAAGCAATTACATTATAATGAAGAGCAGCAACCATGTTTAAAGGGAGCAGTGATTACTGAGTTGAGAAGAAGCAATTAATTTAAAAAGGCAGCAATCTGTTTAAGCAATGATTACATTTCATATGGCAGAGATCTAGTAAGAGATTAAATGAATTGGAATTAATTTACAAAGGCAGTGATCGAAGTTAATCAAAAGGTAATCTCTTTTGAGAGAGATGCCTCTATTCAAAGAGATGCCCCTCTCTCCATAAAGGCACAAGGATATGAAATGGAAAAAGAAATGTGTGTAATGAAAGAGAAGTAGAAGTGAGTCAGATGGGAGTTAGAAAAGCAAGCAATTAAAAAGAATATCATTCACATTCTACAGTAGATTTATGTAGGAGATAAGAGCAGATTTTGGATATTGGAGAGAATACTTGAGCAGATTTAAGAAGGAGAATAGGGTAGATTTATGAAGACTTCGGGAAGACTCTACAGGCAGATTTATGATGACCTTATGGGCAGATGTATGAAGATCTTGTGAGCAGAATTTTGATGGATTTAAAGCAAATTCTGTAGGTGATTTAAGGCAGAAGTATAGCAGACCCTTTAAAGTGATTAATATCAGATTTCAAGAAAGATTCAGAAGATTGGTTAGAGCAGTTTTTGAGCAAGTCAAAGACTTTGTTGTGATTGAAGTTGGTGCCTGTATGGGGAGTTCAGTGCCTCGTATTAAAGAGGTTGGTGTCTCTTACTGAGATGGTGCTCAGATGTGGGGATTGGTGTCTCCAGTGGGTTGGTGCCTACAAACCATTTAAGAGGGGATTCATGTCTCCTGTGGGTTGGTGCCTACGAAGTTTGTAAGAGAAGTACTTATATAAGCAATATTCTGTTATGGTTTTCTCCCGAAAGGGTTTCCACATAAATCTTGTGTTCTTGTGTTACAAAATTGTTAGATCTTGTGTGATTGATATTGTTATGGTTGTTAAGTTTTGAAAAAGCAAAAGTTTGCCTTATACTGATTTACTGCCCTCCCCACCCCCTCCTCTAAGTATAGGCTTGTGTTCATCAAGCTTTTCTATCCATAGATTACAACCATTTTCCTTCTTAATTATAAATTCTACCCTAGAGATGGATCAGTGAGCATTACAATGAAAAGTGGTGCAATTCCTCCTCACAAATTTGACGAGTTTGATTGCATTCAATGAATTTAAAGTTGGGGTTTGGACTCTATGTGATGAGAGTTAGGAGGAGGTCATGGCTTCTCCGAATGGGATAATTCTGTAGCTGTAGCAGTCCCAGCAAGAAGAAAAAACTGATTGATACAAACACAGTGGTATACAAGAAAAAATCAAGGAACAAAGACTAGGAATTATCATTTATCATTTAGGATCTTGTTCACCACAAATCTCATAATGGATATGACATCTCAATATGAAATCATTTTCAAACTATGGCTATAGAAGGCAAATTCTAGTATATGTTCTTCGTAAAGATGGTGGTTATCTAACTCCATTTGAAGTTAATGAGAACAAAAACAAAAACTTGGCAACTTAAAAATTTGCTTAAATTTAATTAGAAATGCATTTTTTTTGCAAAATTCAATGAGGAGATGCATCCAATGAGTCAATAAATGTGTACACAAAAGAAACAAGCTGAGTCTAGATATATTTGATAGATTTAAATGCAAATTGGGTACAAAATGGCATCCTCTTGTGGAATGCTGATGGCTGATAGACTGAAACAAAATGAAATAGCAAATTGTTTTTGTAAAACTAAAAGTAAATACTACATCAAAACATTTTGCATCTTCCTCTTCCCAGCTCTAGTGAAAACTAGGTGAGAGATAGAACTAGAGGGTCTAGTACTAGTAGTCTGATGTGGCTCCTCCACCTCGCCAAAATGAGGTTGAGCATAGCACCCCTCGCGAGGGTCTGAGGGTGAGTGAGAGAAGGGTAGAGAGATAGATCTAGATCTTGGGGAAGAGAGGAGAGAGTGGTAGAGAGAGGGGATAGAGGAAGAGTGATAGGGAGATAGAAAGGTCTAGAATTTGGGGCAGATAAAGTGAGTGAGATAGAGAGAGCTAGAGAATGCTGATAGGAGCCTACTGATTACTGAAATTTTACTAAGTCTGAAAATATAGAAGATCTTCTAAAACCTAGAATTTGCATTATAACTCCTACAGATCTGAAACCACTCTCAAACATCCTGCCAATATATACGTGAAATACAACTTATATTATAAGAAAGGAAAAAGACATAAATGTTATATTTCATGTATATATTCTGATGAAGAGAATGAAACCAACTTGAAAAAAAAAATTAGATGATTTTTTGATGTGTTTGGGCCTCTTTTTTTATGCAGCCGAGATTTTGCCGGATACTCGCCGAGTTTTTGTGTGAAAAACTCGGCAAGTTTTTGTGGTGAGTCAATGGCGAAAGTACTCGCCAAATTTTTGGCGAGTAGTGCATCTATGAATGAGAACAAACCCTAAATTGTGCCAAATAGATTCTTAGGCAACACTTAGAATACTCTATAACTTGAATGACCATTTGAAGGAAAAGAATAAATTAAATATAGTAAAGACGCTTAAGTGTCAAGGGCAATGAATTTGTCCAGGCAATGTGGATTTGAATGATTTTCACATTAAAGACAAACATGTGAGAAGAATACTGTATTTGAAGGCAACTCAATAAATTGTTTTGCCAAAAAAAAAAAGAATTAGAACATAAATATCTTCAATTTTTTGCAAGGTTAAGGGTGCAGGTCCCATTCTTCAACCCCCAAAATACAATGAAATTTTAATATGATATAGAAACACATCTCTAAAGACATTATTAAATTTTTCATAATGATCATATGTATGAAATGAATACCAGGTCACTCTCAATTAAACCTTGAATCTGTATCAAAAAAGTATTCCCCATGAACTAACATTAACTATTGAAGAAGCCGTTACTGTTGAAAGACAAGATTTACCTAGTTGTACCAACCAAAACAGGACGACCCAGACTGTACATGAATTCTACTTCTTCTCTCACTTTCTCCCATTTGCCAGATGCAGTCTGAGAAAAATCCATGGAATTAAAGATATATCAATTAAAATGGATGAAGCTTTTTAACACAACAATCATATATAATTACTTTTAAGTACAAGCTTTGCCAAATACATACAGCAAAAACTTGAAGAGGTAAATCCTTGCGGATATTAGTCAAGTTTGTTGGCACTTCAACAACAGGCATCTGATAAATTTTTAGAAATTCCTTCTCCTGAATAAGTACAGGATCCAAGGTTAATCAATAAAAACAAACACACAATAATTGGAAGTGTTACAAATATCAAAAAAGGAAACACATGCTATCAGGAATTTGTCAGAATCTTAAGACATGTTTAAATGCCTACTTCTGTTTTAGCAGTTCCAGTCATGCCAGATAGCTTGGGATATAGCTTGAACAATGATTGATACGTTATTTGTGCAACAACTGACGTATCTGGCTGACAAAATTAAAGTAAACATGAGTTGCATGTTGACCATGATTCATTTGGGCTTCTTAACAAACAGAAAGGAACTAAATTCAAAAACGAATAACATCCAGACATACATGTATGTCCACTCCTTCTTTAGCTTCTACTGACTGATGAATGCCATCTGCCCATCTCCTTCTCTCTTCAACTCTTCCAGTTAGCTGTGATCAAAACAGCAACAGAGCCAGAATCTCCATTCAAAATGTGAACAGTGAAAGATATCATTGTATTGATTTAGGCAAACACAATGAGGCTTGATCTCTCTCCGTACATATAAATGAATTCAATTGGATTAGAAAGTTTGTGAAAACACAACATTGAATTATGCTTACTGTCATCTGACTGTTTTCTTTTTTGTTCCACTCATAAATATGATTTGCATAGATAACATATCAGACATTTTCTTTATGATAACTGCAAATAAATAAGCAAATAGGGATACTATGGAATTCAGTTTTGTAGGAATAATTAATGATTCAACTACTGTAGGCAGACTCAAGTTAATTTGGAGTTGATATCGAATGTTGCATTCTGGTGAGTCTAGCAATAGTTTTGAGGGTCAGATTCAGACTCATCTAAAAATTTTGACCAATTCTTGGCAATTTTTGGAAAATTCGAAACTCCAATCTATAAAAAATGTTTTCAATGGTTTTTTTTTCATGAAACTGTTTTCCTGTTTTGGTTGTCAGATTTGCTTGAGTCTTCTGACAACCAAGAATCAAGAATTTACTGAGATTTTCAAGTCTTTGATATCAGTGTCAGCCAATTCTGTGAATCAAGGCTGCAGATTTATGGGAAATTTTGACGATTTTTTTTTTTTAAATTGTGGCTTTTTAATACTGAAGATCGTGGGTAACCTGAAAGTTTTGTTTCAGAACACTGCAAATTTGTGGGCTTTTCAATAGACTTTTTTGAAAATCAAGGGTTTCTTTTTTGAAGATTAATAGGTTTGCTGTAGATTGAAATCACGGCCTTGTATGTGCAAATCGTGTGCTTTTATCTGACCAAATCATGCGGGTTTGATTTTTTTCGTGATGCAAAGGGTTTCTGTTTTTTGTGGCCGCAACCTGTTGGTTTTTATCGCACAAAGTCTATTCTTCTGCCACACGGAGGTATTTTCATTCCGCGATTGCTCCCGTCAAAGGTAAAAATTGCGAGGGATTCCAAAAGCTTTTTTTTTTTTGCGATATAGGTTTTTCCAATCATGGCCCTGTATCTGAACGTGATGCCTCTGTTTTTCGCAACACTTCTGATTTGTTCTTCGCACCTAGTTTCACAACATGTCTTCTGTGCAACGTTTTTCTCAGACATTTGTTGCAAACGGTGACAGGAGGTTTTGTTCCTACTCGTGATGGCTCATTCTTTTGTTCCCGCAACTGCGACCACTGTTTACTACACAAGGGCTTTCTGCACTTTTCCGCAAGTGCAACCTAGGGTTTTAAGTTCGAGGTTTCTGAGCCTTGTTTTTTGATCAGTGGTTCTCTGAGTGCTTCTTCTTCCAAACCTAGGATTTGCTGTGTTGCACGATTTTTTTCAAGATAAATTGTGTCTTTCAAGTGCTGTGACAAGGGTTTCGATTTTTTATTGTTGGCTCTGATTTTTGTAATAAAATCAGGGGTTTTAATTTCTAGGCTGATTGCCTCGAAATTTGTGCCAGCTACTCGCTGAAGGTTTTGACTAGTTTTTGACAAAAAAAATAGCATTTTTTGTCGATTTTTATCAACAAAAATCAATTTTTTTTGAGTTGACCTTGTTTTTCGTGTCATTGGAAATCAGGAGGGATGGCGTCATTGACCAACATCATGTTGGAAGGCAATCAGCACTTCAATGGCAACAACTATAATACTTGGTAGCAAAGGATTCTCTCTATTTTTGAGTACCGTTGTGTAGACCAGATTGTTCTAGGCAATACTGCTCGTCCCACAGCAAAGACCAGGACAAGTATGATGAACGTAACTATGAAGCGATTATGTTGCTCAAGTTATTAGTCACTGATAAGATGCTTCCAGAAGTGCCATCAGGCAAGACTCCTAAAGAGATCTGGAGTCGCCTGAAGGATTTGCACAAGCTGTCAAATAAAGGCAGAGCTTTCATCCTTAAGAACATGTTCTCAGTTATGATGGGCGACAAGATCTCTTTGCAGGATCATCTTATGAAGATTAAAGAAAATACAAACATTTGAAGCGTCTATTGAATCACAAGGTCATCAACTCTAAAAAAAATAGGAGTGTGTTGTGTGGCCCACATGTATTGGCAAATATACTATCAGACATGCCATCACCATGTCTGTAGAGGGAGACACTACCATTTGTCCTATAAGCCAATAAAAGGATTTAAAGTGTGACATATGATTATACCCTCTTCCAACTCATATGCAGCCAAAAGGCAACCATCTAAATCGATATTTTGGCACTTAGAATTGGAATTTCTGTTGAACAATAAACTAGAACACCAAGATAGCCTACAATGGAGGTTGATGGACTTGAACAAATTGTTTGAGAGGAGAATAAATGTGGAATGTGTGAAAATTATGTTTATTAATCTTGCCTTTTTCACCCCATAGCATCAATTAATGTTGCCTTGAAACACTATGTCTCCAACCCATATATTATAACGATTCATTGTATGATTCACATGGAATAGCACACACACCAACAGAAGTACCATCACCATGTCTACAAAAAGCAACACAGCGAAAATAAACAAGCACCCTTTGATAACTATGGCTAATGGTGGTGGAAGGGAAGAAATAACAATTATTTTTGCTCCACTCTTGTTTCAAAATCACAACTTTTCCAAAGCAAACAATTGTACCATGTGTATGCAAAACTCTGTGTGTAATAGTTATTGGTATGGTACTAGACCTCTGACTAGAGAGAAATAATGAGCACCTAAGTGGTGTTCCCACCTAGGTCCAATAAAGCTGCTTATTGATGTTGACATACCAATTTTAGCATAAATATTGGATGCTTATTTCTCACTATCCACCATGCCTAAACAAACACTAATTTATAAATACCAAGCAGATTCACATGCATGGATATTCCAAAGGTTGTGTTGTGGTTATGATATAAGTTACCGACTACGCCCTTAAGACCCTCCCACACCCATACCGGGTACATTTTGGTACCGGTTTGCCCGAGAGTATGCATGGGTTCACCCAGAGTACCCAAAGGTGTTGAGCGCCAAAAAGTAACAAAAAAAGGACATTTTTTAACCTTTTATTTTTGCATCCAAAAACCCTTAAAGCGTCATTTCACCCAATACAAAAATCATTTTGCTCTCTTCACTCTCTCTTTTCTCATTTTGGCATTTTGAAGGGCAGCTGATATATATCATATGGCATATGACATATAATTGAAATTCTGAACTATCAATTGGCATTTAATATTTATCTTTATCACTACCATTTTGGCATTTGGCATCTATCAATGAAGTATCATACTATCAAATGTATTTAGTTTTACAATTCTGTATATTTCTTTATATGTATATGTATATGTATATGTATATGTATATGTATATGTATATGTATATGTATATGTATATGTATATGTATGTATACATGCATATATATACCATACTCAAATGTATTGTACCCAAGGAAAAAAAATATTATATATATAGGCATAAACATACTTCTGCAACTAGACACTAGACATCAGATAGCTATCAATTTTCAATTTATGCCTCAATTGCAGCATTGCCTTTTGTTTGACTAATTTTGAAAGCATTTACTAGATTATAGAATTGATTACATGCTTCAAAAACATATAGATGCTTTTGCAAAAGTGTAAACATAGTAAATGAAAAAATGTTTGTCAAGTACATATAGTGCAAACTGAAAAACATCCTTCAGTAAAAAAGTATCTAGTAATAATACCTCATTTATAATTTGCACTTGCCCATCTTTGACTATGTAGTTCACATCCCGTCGATAGAATTCTTTTGCCTTTAAAGCATTTATCACAAACCTGTACTTAGATTACATTAATTAAATATAAGTAACAAAAATATAGAGACAATAATAGATAAAAATGCTTCAAATGTATACAATTTACCTATTCTCAGTGAGCTAAAAACTATATTGAAGAAAAATTACAGATGCTACATTGACTAAAATCACCTACATGCATTTAGAATACATATCCAAATACTGTCATGAACAAATACTAGAAAATGAAATTCTCAATTAAAGGAATAATGAGCTATTTCAAATAATCAAGATTTTTGGCCACAAACTTCTAATGTGTCCCCTTTGCAAGCATGAACAATTGGGATGTGGTAAGAGAATAACTAATAATTAAATTAAATTGTTTAAAGACATTCATACTAAGAAAAACTTATATCTAATTAGATATTCTATTAAAGTTGGACAGTTTATTAAAAAGTAACTTATTTGGAGCCAAAAAGTAGAGTTGAAATTTTTTTTTAAAAATAAGTCACTTTGAGGGGAAAATGAACTTAGTGTTTCAAATCTCAACTTTGAGAGAGAGACTTTCACGTTTTCTACTCTAGGACAAAAACTCTTTGGCCAAGAATGGTTCAAGAATGAAAACCTTCCTAGCCATCTTAGTAAACTCGTCCAAAATTCACCAAAAGTGTGGAAAGATACAAGATTTATGTATTAAAATACTATTGTTATATTTAGTTTATGATGGTCAAATATGTCAATAGGATGGTTTTTAAAAACATTCTTTAATTGTTCAGTTAAGTTTGCTTTAGTTGTTGATCTTATCCATTATGGAAAGATCTTTGTAATATCTTATTTAAGGATACTTTTGCACCTTAGTTTAACGTCCGATATGTTAATCATTCTCTATGTTTATCATTTTATGTTATCAGAGCTTAGGTGTTCTTTCTTAGAGTTTTTGGCAAGCACTTTTGGGTGGCTAATTGGCTTGTCGGCCTTAGCCACAATAATTGCAATAATTCAATGTATAACTTGTTTTTAGGTCTGGCCCTAAATGGGCGTTGTAACTTGTGATTCATGCTGAGCCCTAAATGGGTGATATAATTTATAATATGTAAAATGTAACTTGTTGATGTGATAGGGTTGACCCTATAATATGTAACTTGTAATTATTATGGGTCAAACCCTATTGGGCGCCAGACTTAAAGAATTATATTATTATTGTAAGCTGACCTAGAGTGAATTAGGTGGCTAAGTCACATATATATACAAGTTCATTATCATCCATCACACAGCCAATCAAGCGACCAACTACTTTCAACAAGAGCAGCAAAGAGTATAATCAGCATTCAGCGAACTTCTCTTGAGCAAAGCAAACTTCAGTCAGCAAGAGCAGTTACTTATCTCCTTAATACAGTGAACTATATTCAAAGGTCAACGAACCAAATTCTGGGCAGCGAATCATGTACTTGATCGGCGAATGGTCTACTTGATCTGCGAATGGTCTCCTTGATCAGCAAATTGTCTCTACTCAAGCATATTCAGATAAGTTAATTATGCTGCTGTGTATATCAGGTTGATGCCCTAGTTTCATACATGTTCTGCAGCTCATTTAGCTTCAAGAGTTGAAGCTAATTTGTAAAGACATTTTGTGATTGTTTGTCTAATAAGATCTGAGATTGATTGCTGGGATTTTTCACCTCCAAGAGGGAGGTTTTCCCAGGGCACCATTGTGTTCTATGTGTTCTTGTTTTATTTTCTGTTTGTTGCTTTCAGTCTGATTCAAAATTCAACATGGTATCAGAGCGGGTTTGAAGCGATCTTGATCAGACTGTCTGATAGCAGCGAAGCACTCTTCACCTTCATCAAGCAATTTCCAGCATTGAAGATGGTGACCGGTTTAAAGATTGACGATAGACTTGATGGAGCTTTGAACTTCACCTCATGGAAGGTTAGAGTTCTTTTTGCACTTGAAGAGAATGATCTACTTCAGTTTGTCTAAGGAAAAGATCAGCATGAGCCTGAAGATCAAGAAGAGAAACTCCATTTCAAGAAGAATGTTGTCAAAGCAAAGAAGACCTGATTGATTCTGTGAAGGATCACCTTGTGCCTATCATTTCCACGATGTCTTCAGCCAAAGATATGTCCAAGACATTGGAAGGGATGTATGAGATCAACAACACAAGTAGAGCACTTGCATTAAGGCAGCAAGTTCATCAAGTCAAGATGGCAAAGGGAGAATCAGTCATATCCTTCTTCATGAAGATTGCAGAATTGAGAGATCAGCTTAGCGCCATTGGTTGTGGACAAGGATCTTGTCATGCTAGCGTTGAATGGCCTTCCTCACTCTTGGGAGCCATTTATCCAAGGCATAAGTGGGAGATCCAAATTTCCCAAATTTGATCGCCTTCGTGCTGATTGTATTCAAGAAGAGTCAAGGTTGATATCAAGAGGAATTGAGCATAATCATTATGATGTGGAAAATCAAGTCCTTGCTACACACACTTCTATGGAAAGAGGCAAAAGAAGAAAGAGGGATAAAGACAGAGATCCAGATCTTGTTCCAAAAAAGGACTTATCTCACATTCAATGTTTTAGGTGTGACAAGTATGGCCACATTGCTCAAGAGTGCAAATTTAGGTCTACTCCTCTAGCTTCTTCTGCGGAAGCTGACATAGGGACACCTCAGGAGGAGCCAAGGTCAAATGTCAACTCAGAAGGGTTCTTGTTCTAAAAAGAGGAAATGTCATTTCAGCTTCAGAGGGAGCCTGACATTCCAGCTTCAGAGGGAGCCACATCGTCTTGAAGATTTTGTTAATGCATACTTCTCTGCGAGATAAGTTTGAGGTGCAAGCCCTTGTTAGTGCATTCTTCTCTGCGAGAGAAGTTTGAGGTGCAAGCCCTTGTTAATGCATTCTTCTTTGCGAGAGAAGTTTGAGGTGCAAGCCCTTGTTAGTGCATTCTTCTCTGCAAGAAGTTTGAGGTGAAAGCCCTTGTTCCACCCTCTACGAGTAGGTATGGTGGATCCACCCTCTGCGAGTATATGGTGGATCCACCCTCTGCGAGTAGGTATGGTGGATGTCATGTGAGAGACTCCATGACTTAGCACTTTGTTTATTCACCCTCTAGGACTAGCCATGGTGAATGTCATGATGAGATGACGACATCATGTTGAGGATTCCGTGATGGGCACTTGTGTTCATTTTTTTTTTCTTCATCCTTGGGAGTAGCCATGATGGACCCACCCTCTGGGAGTAGCGATGGTGGATGTCACTATGTGACTCATGTTGAGAAGGACTCCTCCCTCGCTAAGAGGGAATGTTGATGTTATAGCTAGGTCGGATTCCATCTAAGAACGACCTAGCACTTTTGGGTGGCTAATTGGCTTGTCAGCCTTGGCCACAATAATTGCAATAATTCAATGTATAACTTATTTTTAGGTCTGGCCCTAAATGGGCATTGTAACTTGTGATTCATGATGGGCCCTAAATGGGTGATATAATTTATAATATGTAAAATGTAACTTGTTGATGTGATAGGGCTGACCCTATAATATGTAACTTGTAATTATTATGGGTCAGACCCTCTTGGGCGCCAAACTTAAAGAATTATATTATTATTGTAAGCCGACCTAGAGTGAATTAGGTGGCTAAGTCACATATCTATACAAGTTCATTATCATCCATCTAACATCCAATCAAGTGACCAACTACCTTCAGCAAGAGCAACAAAGTGTATAATCAGCATTCAGCGAACTTCACTTGAGCAAAGCAAACTTCAGTCAGCGAGAGCAGTTACTTATCTCCATAGGACAGCGAACTATATTCAAAGGTCAACGAACCAAATTCTGGGCAGTGAATCATGTACTTGATCAGCAAACGGTCTACTTGATCTGTGAATAGTCTCCTTGATCAGCAAATTATCTCTACTCAAGCATATTCAGATAAGTTAATTATGCTGCTATGTATATCAGGTTGATGCCCTAGTTTGATACATGTTCTGCTGCTCATTTAGCTTCAAGAGTTGAAGCTAATTTGTAAAGACATTTTATGATTGTTTGTCTGATAAGGTCTGAGATTGATTGCTGGGTTTTTTCACCTCCAAGAAGGAGGCTTTCCCAGGGTACCGCTGTGCTCTATGTGTTCTTGTTTTATTTTCTGTTTGTTGCTTTCAGTCTGATTCAAAATTCAACACCTTTTACCTGTAAATTTCATGGAAGGTTTTCAAAAGCTTTTGAATGATTTTTTGAATAAAAATCATGGGATTTTTTTTGTGAAAAATCGCATGGGTTTCTATTTGTAAAATCGTGACCTGTTCCTAAGGTAGATTCAAAGGTTTTCTAAAGGATTTCACGCCAGGTTTGAAGGGTTTTTTGTGTAGCAAAAAGTCTCTTTATTTCTGCTTCAAATCGACAAAGGGTTTTGCTGAAAATCACGGCCATTTCTAGTCTTTTCACGCCATGCAAGGGTTTTTATTCAACCACGACAACTTGGTAAAGAACTTCAACAAATTTCTAGACATTTTCGAAGGGTTTTTTTAATTGTTTTTTGGGTCTTGTGTCTACATTTTACCTGTTTTCTGCTTGCAATGAGGCATAACTAGGGCTTTTTTTGCACAACTGCTCTACAAAGGTTTCTCTGCCTGCACGACAGAGTTTTTGAGCCATGTTTGTTTAAAGATTTTTTAATAAAATCATGACCCTCCTACATATGCCTAGGGTTTCAAACATATGTTTTTTCCATTTTGCAAAAAAAATTACCATTTTTTGAATAAAATCGTGGGTTTCAGAATCTTTATTTTTTTGACAATTTTTTAGAATTAAAAATCAAAGGTATTCTTTGTTGTTTGGGTTTTCAAAAAATTTCCAAATATTTTCAATAAAAGCCGCAAGATTTCTTCATTTCCTGTGACTTCAGATAGTGGGAGGGATGGCTTCATTGCCCAACATCATGTTGGAAGGCAGCTAGAGGTTCAATAGCAAAAATTATAACACGTGGAAACAACAGATGCTCACAATCTTCGAGTACAAGTGCCTTGATCAGATTGTCCTTGGTACACAAACTTGTCCAACAGTTGCAAATAAAGACAGACACAAATTCGATGAGCATATTCGTGAAGTTGTTATGTTCATCAAGCTATTTGTCATAGATGAAATGCTTCCAAAGGTTCCCTCAGACAAAACCTCTGCAGAAATTTGGACTCACCTGAAATCTCTAAACGAAACGTCAGATAAAGGCTGGGCCTTATTCCTCGAAAACATGTTCTCAATAATAATAGATGAGAAAATGTCTTTGCAAGATCATTTGATGAGAATCGAAGGCATTCACTATCAGCTAGAGGCCATTGTTCGCAAGATGGAAGAAGATATGGTTGTCATAATGCTGAAAAGCTTACCACGGTCATATGAGCATTTCATAGAAACACTCAACATCACCTCTACCAATGTTGACCTAAAGTTCGATGATTTATGCAACAAACTCTTGCAGTAGGACAAATGAAAGAAGTTTGGTAGCAGTAGTCATTTGGTAAGTGCGGAACAAGCCTTTACAACAAAGGACAAAGGCAAAGGCAAGTCCAATCATCCAAAAGGACAAAGAAAACCTCATGATGCTTCAAAGAATATGAAGACTATCACATGTCATTATTGTGGTAAACTAGGTCATATGAAGAAGCATTGCAGAAAGCAGTTGGCTGATCAAATATCCAACCAGGGACGATCTCAATAGAAGGCCCATACTACAGAGCATTCAAAGCACTATCAGCCTTCTATGTCTTCATGGCCAAACTAACAACAGATTATGCACACTCTTTTGCATGGTATATTGATTCTGGAGCATCTCATCACTTTACAAACGAGAAAGATCGGTTCACTGAGTATACAGCTTGCTCAGATTCAGTAATCTTCGGTGGCAGTGAAGAGTAGAGAGTTGTCAGCAAAAGCAATGTTCAGATAACTTCTGGAGGGAGAAATCTAATTTTTCTCAATGTATACCATGTTCCAAGCATGGAGCTCAATTTGCTCTCGGTGAGTTAGATTATGCGCCATTGTCCCAAGTTGGACGTCATCTTCAATGCACATAAGTGTCATATTGTTGACAAGGAGTCCAAGAAAATCATTGTCGTTCACATCGAAGATCAAAAGTTGTATCGTTTTGATCATAGTTGAAAAACTTGGCAAGGCTCAAAAATGCAACTCGGCAAAAATTTGGCAAAACCTCAGCAAAAAACTCGACAACTTAAAAAATTGCTTAAATTTTATTAGAAACACCTTTCTTTTTTTTTGCAAAATTCAACGAGGAGATGCATCCAATGAGTCAATAAATGAGTACATACAAGAAACAAGCTGAATCTAGTTATATTTGATTGATTTAAAAGCAAATTGGTTACAAAATGGCATCCCCATATGGAATATTGATGGTTGATAGTCCTAGGAGTCTATTGTGGCTCCTTCACGTCACCAAAACGAGGTTGAGGGTAGCACCCCTTGTGGGAGTCTGAGGGTGAGAGAGAGAGAGAGGTAGAGAGATAGGTCTAGATCTTGGGGGTGAGAGGAGTAAGATAGAGAGTGGTAGAGAGAGGGGATAGAGGAAGGTCTAGAATTTAGAGCAAATAAAGTGAGTGAGATAGAGAGAGTGAGATAATGTTGACAGGAGCCTGCAAGAAATTTGACAAAGTCTGAAAATTTATAAGATCTTCTGAAACCTAGAATTTGCATTATAACTCCTAGAGATCTGAAGCTACTCTCAAACATCCTAGATTCCTACCAATATATGCATGAAATATAACTTAAAAGTATAAGAAAGGAAATGTTATATTTCATGTATATATTCTGATGAAGAGAATGAGATTGACTTGAAGATTTTTTATTTTTTTAATGATATTTTGACGCGTCTGAGCCTCTTTTCTTTATGCGGTCAAGTTTTTGCCAAAGACTCACTGAGTTTTTCACAGACACTCGACGAGCTTTCTCTAAGAGTTTTTAGCTAAAAAACTTACCAAATACTCTGCAAGTCTTGAAACTTTGGTCTTGAAGATACTGCAAAGGTTTGGGAACATGCATTGGCTGCAAAGAGTTCATCTTCAATCAGTACTCTTGGCATTCGATCTATCTTATCTCTCTCAGTTGGCTCAAGAGAATATGGTAGAAGGCTTACTTGAAATCCAGCAACAGATACAAGATGTTTAAAAAAAGGCCAAGCAAGGAAGCAGCACAAAACTCCATTTTTGAAAGGACAAGCTTGGAGAGCATTGAGGGTCCTTCAGCTGGTTCATGCAGATGTTTGTGGACCAATGAATACTGCATCAGTCAATGGTGCCAGGTATTTTCTCTTGTTTGTTGATGATTTCAGTAGGAAAATGTGGGTGTTTTTTCTAAAAGCAAAATCAAAAGTGTTTGAAGAATTTTAGAAGTTTAAATCCTTAGTAGAAAAAGAGTTAGGATGTGCAATCATCACGCTTAGATCTAATAATGGGGGTGAGTTCTGTTCAAATGAATTCAATGACCTTTGTTCTAAACACAGTATTATTCGCCAATTTACCATACCCTATACCCCTCAATAGAATGGTGTAGTTGAGAGGAGGAATCGTACTATTACGGAAATGGCCCAGTATATGTTGGAGAATAGAAGTGTTCCAAAGAAGTTTTGGGTTGAGGTAGCTTTCACTGCTATATACTGTTGTTGTGTAGCTAGGTCGGATCCCTTCTAGAGCTGACCTAGTGCACAAAATGCCAAGTGGCCTATCGGCCTTGGCATTTGGATATCTCAGTTGTATGAGTCTAATTTGGGGCAAGCCCTATTTGGGCAAACCACTTATGTGTAACTTGTGATTAAGTTAAATGTAACTTGCAACTAAGGGAGACTCATATGTAACTTGTAATATATAGGTCTGACCCTATCCTTAGCGCCAAAAGTATATGGCTGACTTGAGGTCTATTAGGAGGTATTGATTCATATATATGCAAGGTCATGATTTCATCAATAGATATGAATTCAATAACATGAAGGTCATGTAGTGTGCTCGGGGGTGACGATAAAAGCTTATCGTCTATGGTTGGGAAGGCAACAGATCTGATGTTTGCCTGTGGTTAACGAGCACTACCATAAAATCAACATGGTATCAGAGCGGGTTCCTTCTATAGAGCCTAATCGCTTGAAGCTAGATCCTATGCTTTTGAGGGAGTTCAATCAAAGTAATTTGCAGACTGAGAAATCTAAGTGCAGGCAAAAGTCAATAAACGAGCCTCTCAACTCAGTCGTGAGCATCGGATATGCTCTGCGGCGAGTAACGACCGTTGAGGTGCCAATGATCACCATAGATTTGTCGTTAGTGCTCAATGACAAATTCAGTCCGATGCCTTGGCATTGAAAATCGCCCAGCCTAGTATCGAAATGCTGACAATAAGTGGAGTCGCTATGGACATCTCTGTCCGTTTTAACATTCTATATTTGAATTCTTCATTCGGGGAGAACATGTTGTGGAGGATTCTCTCCAGCGATTGTAACATTTTACTAGCAAATGAAAGTGACGAAGTTCGCTCGCTTCACAGTGCTCGTGGCTAAAGACATCGACAAGGTGGTAGCAAGCATTCTGAGGATTCAACGAAGAGACACGAGTCAGTACGCGTGTTATCGACTACTCAGTATAATGGAAGGTTGAGATCAAGTAGCAACATAGTGGCGAGTTTTGTAATGATCACATTAAGCCGTACACAAATGTGAAATGTGTGCACATGGGGACGAAAGCGAATGGAGGCACCTAACGATCAGTGGAGAAGGCCTCTGTGCAATAATGCCTTGCAACAGCTCTCATATCATCCTAGAAGCTTCGAGAGTCACATGAAGCATTCGTTTCGCTGAAGCCTACATAGGCATCGGACGATATTGCAACTGAAGGTCCAGTTATTCGAGTTCTTACTTATGTCGCTCTTGAAGATCATCTAAAGTTTGTCCTAGGATGGGCACTGCAGCTTAGCATTCTGGCACACCCTGCTACAAGTGGATTTCTATCGCATTTATGTGGTTGGTCCATCACTTTGTTGTGGATGGTATTAAAGGCAATTCTTCAAATGATGCTTAAGCTATGCTCGGAGCAGATATTGTGGACAGATGATGAGTGATGGCGAGGGCCAAAGGCCACGCAGCCATCAAATCATCACTAGGTTCTTCGGTGTGATCAATACAAGTGAATGGAAATTCCATTGCTGAGCAAAATTATAAAAGATAAGTACTCTTTATGTTTGAATAATGCTACATCATTGAAAAGTGAATCATGTATTGACATTTCCCCTGACTATCATTATCTCTCTCTAAAATGCTTCCAGGACGAATCAGAGATTGCATTCAAGGAAGATTGCTTGCATTTCTTCACCGAGGAAGAATCGGCATTCAGAGGAAGTTTGACATATTGTCAAACATAACCTTGGACGAAGAGATTAGAAGGTTGATATCTGCTTTAGAGGGAGCTTGACATTTCAGCTTCGGAGGAAGCATGACATTTCAGCTTCAGATGGAGCTTGACATTTTAGCTTCAGAGGAAGCCTGACATTCCAACTTCAGAGGGAGCCATGTCATCATGAAGATTTGGTTAATGCATTTTCTTCTGTGATGGAGAAATTTGAGGTGAAAGCCCTTGTTAATGAGTTCTTCTCTGTGAGGGAGAAGATCAAGGTGCATTCCCTTGTTAATGAGTTCTTCTCTGTGAGGGAGAAGTTCGAGGTGCAATCCCTTGTTGATGCATTCTTCTCTGGGAAAAGTCTGAGGTTAAAGCCCTTGTTCCACCCTCTGCGAGTAGGTATGGTGGATCCACCCTCTACGAATAGGCATGGTGGAGATGCATTCTTCTTTGGGAGAAGTCTGAGGTTAAAGCCCTCGTTCCACCCTCTGCGAGTAGGCATGGTGGAGATGCATTCTTCTCTGGAAGAAGTCTGAGGTTAGAGCCCTCGTTCCACCCTCTGCGAGTAGGCATGGTGGAGCTACCCTCTATGAGTAGGCATGGTGGTAATGCACCCTTCTCTGGGAGAAGGTTGAGGTGAAAGCCCTCTTCCACCCTTTGCGAGTAGGCATGGTGGTAATGCACTCTTCTCTGGGAGAAGGTTGGGGTGAAAGCCCTCGTCCACCATCTCCGAGTAGGCATGGTGAGCCCACCCTCTGCGAGTAGGTATGGTGGGTATCATGGAAGAAATTCCATGATGTGCTTGTTCACCCTCTGGGAGTAGCTATGGTGAACATATTATTCATGGGAGTAGCCATGGTGGTAGTCACTATGTGACTTATTCAAAAGGAATCCAACCTAGCTAAGAGGGAGTGTTGTTGTGTAGCTAGGTCGGATCCCTTCTAGGGTTGACCTAGTGCACAAAATGCCAAGTGGCATGTCGGCCTTGGCATTTGGATATCTCAGTTGTATGAGTCTAATTTGGGGCAGGCCCTATTTGGGCGAACCACTTATGTGTATGATATTATCATTACAGGCAGTGGGACACATTTTCTTGAGCAAATCAAATGAAATTTGTGTCAAGCTTTTGATAGGCCTTCTTCATTATTGTCTAGGCATAGAGGTTTGGCAGACAAGTGGTATTTTTGTTTCTCAATCTAAATATGCCAGGAGTTTGCTAGACAAGTTCAGAATGACAAATTGCAAAATCTTATCTACACCTATGGAGAAAGGGCTAAAACATTCAACCAAATCAGACTCATAGGTGATCAATGAATCAGCTTTCAGGAAACTATTGAGCATCCTTATCCACTTTACAGCCACTAGACCTGATTTGAGTTATGTTGTGAGTTACATTTCTCATTTCATGACAGCCCCTAAGGCGGAACATTGGGTTGCAGCGAAGCAGGTACTGCAATATGTGAGAGGGGCACTTGACTTCAGCATTTTATATAGCAAAAGCAAACATACTAGGCTAGTTGGGTTCACAGATTCAGATTGGGCATGTTATGTTGATGACAAGAAGTCTACTTTTGGATATATTTTCAGATTTGGTAGCAGTCACATGGACCAATAAGAAGCAGCAGGCAATAGCTCTTTCCTCAACAAAAGTAGGGTATCGGGGAATTCTCAAAGCAACATGTGAAGCAGTCTAGCTTCAGAAAATGTTTTCTGACATGAAAATGTCTCAAGTAGGGCCTTCACCCTCGTTTTGTGACAACAAAGGGGTGCTAAAGCTTGCCAAAAATGTAGTCTTCCACGAGCATACAAAACATGTGGAGCTTCATTGTCATTTTATTTGGCAACTTGTAGAAGATGGATCAATGATGTTGGGTATGTTCCAACTGAGGATCAAACTATAGACATTCTTACCAAGTCCTCGAGTCCAAACAAATTTGTAAAATTTTGGGACAAACTCGGTCTAGTTAGTAGATTGACCATTAAGGGATGTATAAAAATAATATTGTTATATTTAGTTTATAGCAATCAATTATGTCATTAGGATAGTATTTAGAAACATTCTTTTATTCTTCAGATAAGCTCGCTTTTCTTAGTTGTCGATCTTATCCATTATGGAAAGATCTTTGTAATCTCTTATTTAAGGAGACTTTCACTCCTTAGTTTAAAATTGAATATTTTAGTCATTCCCTGTGTTTATCATTTCCAGATTGGTGAATATAGTTCCAATTTTAGGAGAAGTTGGAGATTATGTACAAAATAATTTTCTGTGCAAATATCAATGGATTTATTGAAGTTTTCAGACCTGGCAGCATACGATCAAGCCTCATATCTGCTTGGGGACTAACATTTAGTGGTGTATTTTATTAAGAAATGGCTGTACCAATTTGGTAGCTAGCCGTACAACAGATAGGAGAAGGGCATAAGTTTATTTGAGGGAGGTGATTTATTTTATTAGAGTCTAGTTTATGGGCTGTTCTGAGTTGTACAACCCTGCACACCAGCCACCTATCACCTTAACAGGGCATACACATGAAAGGGGAGTGATTGAAGTTGAATAAGTTACAGCAGTCGTTGGCAAGTCACGCTAAGGAAAAATTATAGGTCTTTTAAGTTCAATTTTAAACCACAATGAGGGTTTTTATATATTTATAACCTGATGAGTGTTTAGGTAAAAAACACAGGGCTGCCCCAAAAAAGTAAGTCATGTGTCTGATGGAACAACCTACTATTTGAGGGCCAGCCATTAGATTTTTTATTTTTACATAAACCCTCCTAGGTGAAAGTACCCGAGTTTTTTTGTACTTTTAAAACATCATGTCAATGTTAAATGGAATGCTCCTTTACTGTATCATGCATCCCAGGAATTGGAACCTAGGGCTCCACTGTGGAAGCTCAAATGCTTTTACCGCTTGAGTCGATAAACCTAAGATTTTGTGAATATATTAACTTAGATAAATTTTGTATTATTCCTTGGGTGCCGTCTCTTAGAAATATTAAAAATTAAATAACCTAAATTTTGAAAAAGCGAATAGCCAGTTCACAAAAATTAACCTAAACAAAAAGTCCCCCATTGCTAACGATATAGACTTTTTATTATATGAATCTTTTTTGTTTCTAAGCTGTGAACTTTTCTTGCAGAATCAGAAAATTAGGTCTCTAATGCTTCAGAGGAGACAAATCTAAATATAAATGCTTCTTTTTCAGTAGATGTAGATTTGAATACTTGCTAGCATCAATTTCATCCATACTCTGCATTCTTCAGTTGTCATAATGTGTAACAGAAAAATAAAAACACTCTTTAGACAAACAAACCAAAACGGTGTGTATAACTAGAGCATACCTTGCCCAAGGATCTCTTTCATCCCATAAGTCATCTGTGTCAAGGGCTAGCTCTGCAGTTGCTATGCCTTCCTCAGTGAGCTCCACTGCGTTCTCCTTGAGCTCCACGTTATAATGCTGAAACAAGCTAACAGTCGATAAGATATTGGTGTTTTCTTACTTTTTAATTTAATTAAAGTGATACAAACACCCATTTTTCCAACTGTGAGACTAAGTTATAAATTGCTACTTACATAATCCCGCACAAGAAGATTGGCTACCTGAGCAGCCACTGGAAACCGTGCAGCATCACTAGGGGCCTGAAGAGTTAAACAGGAAAAATGTACTAAATCTTAAGATGTAGATCTAATATGAATGGCTACAAGCCTACTGGGATCAAACTTCTCAAGCATAATTTCTTACAAATGGCAACATGTACACTTCAACACTTATTGAATAAATGTGTCATACAAACAAGATAAACAGAATACTTTCAGGTCTGGACTTACCTCACCACTTATCAGCAAAGGATTTCTACCATCATCAATCAGGACAGAGTCAACCTCATCAACAATAGCAAAGTTGAATGGCTTTGGCCTGAACAAAGATATACCAAAGAAACTGTTTACCACCTACTCCAAACCCAGTAACATGTCCAGAGTACAATTATTTATTATCACAAGAGTTACCATCTCATAACAAGGTGCTCTTTACTTTGACCAAGGTTGTCACGCAAATAGTCAAACCCAATTTCCTACAGAAAAATGACATTGTTTGTGAAATTGCATGACCATTACAGTTGAGACTAATACTGGAATTGGGAAGCTTGTGAGAATGTCAAAACATGATAATTCAGTTCAGATTATTAAGATAGTTGCCCCAGAGGAAAAACCAGACACCTACTGAATTGCTTGAATATGTGATGTCACAGGTATAGTTCGCCTTCCTTTCTTCAGGGCCCATGCTACTCTAAAGATATATGTTAGTAAATGAATGATATACTGATGCAATACAGCTTTCAAAATGAGGTCTGTCTCAAAAGCACTAGTTAAAATTTGAAGAATAACAATGGAAATAAACAACCTGGATGAGGCCAACAGAAATTCCCAGGAAGCGATGGATGCGTCCCATCCATTCAGCATCACGTTGTGCCAAGTAATCATTCACTGTCACAACTGTGTTATCACATGTTGAACATGTAGCCATTAAAAGCATGCTATCAAACAGAAGTAACACATTCTTCACGTAAAACAAGAAATTTTGGAGATTTTTAGTGGATTTGGTAATTTAAGAGCTTTCCATTCTTGTAAGAGAATTGTGAATAAATCGCTTGGAAAGGCATTCTTTGAAATTAGATTATTCTGTCCAAGGTTTATTTTATGACAAGGGGCAGACCAAAAATCAGTAAAGTTGTTTGTTATAATTGTTAATATTGTTGAGCATATCCTTACTCTTAGATAATGACCATGATCATATTCAAGACTGAGTAGATCCATAAAAGACATGTAAATAATTTGAGGTTATCTAATAAACAGTAACTATCTCATTTTGATATACAAATATTCAATCTGTTTTATGTTTAGAATTTTCAATCTTTGTGGAATTTGGCCCATGTGATTTATAAATAATCCTAAGATGACCTCCACAATTATTCGTTTACATCGACATTTTTCCTCATGTATGTTGATAACAATTACAAGGCAAGGGAACCCACCTAGCACACAAGTACCTCTAAGCATTTTTTTTGTGGGGAAAATCCTGCAAATGTGACTTTTCACACTCTAGCCTCTTTCCCTATTGGCAAAGCTTTTGAAGCTTGTAATATCTTATAGGTCAACCTTGTCTAAAAATTGCAACCAACGTGGGATTAACCCACATACAAAACAATCATGTTTTATGGTCAAGTATTCAAGTCATTTATAGGCATTTTTCATTATGTTTTGTTTGCAGGGTAGATTTTTATCTGTTTTTTTTCAGTAATCTCAAAATGGCCTCCATTAATAGTTCTTACATTCATGTCATTTGCGATATGCTTTACACTTGTTTTAAGTGTTTCTTTTTATGTACAAAAAAATGTTCCACTAACTACATAAACTTTCAAATTAATTCATAGCTCCAAAAGTAGCTTTGTAGAATACTTAAGTTTGCTAAGGGTACATTAAAAAGTCTCCACTTTCCTTCTAAATGTCCTCCATGTCAGAAAAAACCCAAGTGTTTGAAGGATAAAAATCTCTGGAGTACAAGGGGATGCATCCCCTACGAAATCCGGTTGTTCCCATACTTGGGATGTTTTGAGGATGGTAGGAAACAGCCCCAAGGCCATCCCCTCCTTGGCAAAAATTTGAAAACATTTCTGGGACAGCAAAATGAAGGCGATGACAAAGGATGCATCAACATCCACTAGCCATCCCATATAGCCCAGCACTCTTAAAAAGCATAATTTGAATAGAAAAAATTAATAAAACATTGCTAGAGAAGAAATCTTGTAATGACTCTCTGCAGTTTCAGAATTGCTAATGGGTTCCACTGATATTAAATCGATTTGGTCCCTGCTGTAATCATAAACTTGCTGATGGGTCTTACTGAAGTTAATTGATATGGTTCCTGTTTTGAGTATAAACTGTGATTTTACAGTTGTCTGCAGCATTTCAGCATTTTTTGCTTATTTCATTAAGATAAGCATAGAGAGATATACTGTGTTTTACGTGTTATTATTTATGGTAACTGTTAGAAACCTTGACGGCAATTGGGTCTGCACTAAGTTACCAAATTGACTGAAACCTAGACATGTTTCAAATGAGTTCAATTCATTTGTGGATTCAACCAGGGCATAGATATTTCACAGATTTCATTTAGAATCATGCCTGCATGTAACCAGGTGATTCCAGTAGCACTGAGGTGATTCCAAGGCAATTTTGGACCAATTCCGGAACAAATGTTGAAGATATACTTAAAAATTTTAATAAATTTCCATAAAACACAGATATTCATTGCAAAAACACTGTCGCTGAGGTTATTAGCTTTATTTTTAATATACCTTGCAGCCAATGTGCGGGTTGTTTTTCTGCTGCTGTTTCTCCTTCTTGTTGTTGGCAGTTGAGTGAGTCGTGCAGCACACTCATCTTAAAGGCATAATTGAAAAAATTGACATCTTCTTCCGTTTTTTTTACCACCAGCATCAAACAGCTGTGGAGGCCACTTTGGCCAAACAGGAGGCTCAACTAGCTCAGCAAGAGAATAGGCTGGTGGAGTAGACAAAGCAATTAGCCAAGAGATTCACAGCTGGCAGAGCACAGCAGGTAATTGGCTGAGAGAGAGCAGCAGTTTCAGGTCAAGGTGCAAGAATTGGAGCGGACAAAGACTCACCTGATGGAGGCAGCCCTCATGGTCAAGGGGTCGATAGAACGAGAGATTGTGGCTGAGCGTGGTTTCAGGATTTGCACAGAAGAGGTGCAGCACCTTCGCCAATGGCTCTCTGTTGCATCAGCTACATCTATATTGACGTCCTCCACAACCCAGGGATGTCCTCTCACCACCCTCAATAAAATCTTTTTTGTAGTTAGCCCCGTTTTATGTTTGCCATCTGGAAGCCTTTCTTTTTGGAGGGCTGATGTAGTCAGCCAAATAATAAAAGTAAATATGATTGTGTCGGCTGAGAGTTTACTTTCTTATTTTTTGTAAGCCATTTGTTATGCATTGTAATTGGTAGTTCCCAACTGGTTGTTGGTTAGTAGTTACCAACGGTTGGTTACCTTAACCGATGTTGGCCTACTATATATTGTATCTTTGGTTCTTAGTCAGGAAGTCACCACCGACTGGTAGGCTGACATATAAATATTGTAATCACTACATATCATTGAATAATAAAGAATGCGGATGACATATCTTTAGTTTACTGTTGTAAAGGAATAATTGCTCTATACTTTTAATTCTGTTACGTCTGTAACTGGTAGAGTTAGGCAGTAAACACCATTTGAGTTTGAAAAATTGACACTTCAGCAGTATTTTTAATTTTTACTGTGGTTTTGTTCATTATATGATGCTATGTAGTATTCTAAATGAAATTCCTGTTTTGTGGCAGCAAATATGTATATATTTATAATTTTTTATGTTTTTTGTACAAATGAACTTTAAACAAACCCAAACCCCTGAAAAAGAAATTGTCAAATCTAAGTTCAAACCCATACCCAAATCAGCTACATAAATTTTTATTAAAAAAAGGCCACTCCATAAATAATTTAAGAAAAAACAACTAAAGTTGCAGACATTGAATGATGACCAAAGATCGGTGTGCTTTTAGTGTGCATTGCAAAAGACATAAACAAGCATTAAAGAAGGAAAGTGAATGGTTGAATGAAAACAAGCCCCCTGGCAGGATTAATTAAAATAAAATAAAAGGAAAATGTGAAGCATTGGAAAGTAACAAGTTTTCAAGTTTACAGCACTTAGGACATTACAGACAGCTTCTGCAGTTTACAAGAATGTTGATATAGTGAAAAACAAGATGCTTAGCACATTAGAAATGGGCAAATAAATTACTGTTGGTGGTGGCTGATGCAAAGCAACAATAGCACTATTTCAATCCACAACGCCAGGAGACTGTTAGTTGTCTTACCTACATTTTTGGGTTGGGAGGATATGTAGGATGTGTAATGGGCATTTAGGTGCATATAGTATATAGTTGAGCACCAAGTAGACTGACTTTGACTGTACTTCTGAGTATATTAGTTTAACTATCATTCTCAAAAGGCATCAATCACAGGTTGCATCTTAGATGATATCATGATAACATTATATTTGGATGAACTTATTCCAAGCTATGAAATGATCAAAGTTTCAAACCATATGATTCACTTACTATCTATTACTATTATCGGCATCCATAAGTGTTTGATAGTCACTGTTATATTGTTGTCACCTTCCTTCAACTTATAGCTCTAAATAACACAAAGCTGGGATATATGTTGCAACTTGCAAGTAATAGTACTAACCAACAATTTTGATGGGTAACATTAGAGGTTGTAAGTAAATAATACAATAAAGGTGTTCAGTCTACTTGTTTGAAACCTAATTGCTTATTACTTATGACATATCTTCTCAACTATCAAAAAAAAGAATTGTTTGACTCCTTCAAACTTCAGAAAAGGGTTCTGCATTTCTCAGAACCTAAAGAAACATCAAGACAGAAACTGGATTATTGACACTCAGAATAATACAATTGAATCCATCCTCAAATATTAGGCAAGAACAGCTAAACATACCATGAACTCCTCTTCCTGTTAATGAGTTGAGATAAGCTGCAAAGAGCAAAACAATAGCTTTCAACATTACAAGAAAAATGATGACTGGTTCTGGAGATTTGAAACAAATTATTCAATTTTTTTTGTCCCCTCTATTTGACAATGGCAGAAGCTAAAGATCCAACCTGAACCAGTCCATGCTATACTGCAAAGTGTAAAAGTAAAACTATGGCATGTGATATTGAAACTTAATAATTGTCTATGACAATTCATGGTAATTAACAATTCCAAGCCATAGCTTAGTTACTGAATGTACAAGCATTAATTATTAAAGGCTGAAGCATTTTCAATACCTGCTAATGTGGATACCAGAGTTTTGCCTTCCCCTGTCTTCATCTCAGCAATAGCCCCATCGTGAAGAACTGCCCCACCAATAATCTGTACAGATGCACAATTAATCAACTAAACAGATATGGCAGTAGATTCTTGCCTTTTAAAAACTACAATTATTAAAAAAATATTTATAGAATTAATTCATTATTGACCAAAAAGAGAATATGTGACATTAACAGGAAATATTTAGAACACCTGGACATCAAAATGCCTCATTCCAAGTGTCCGTCTTGCAGCTTCACGAACAACAGCAAATGCCTCTTCACAAAAAAGGAGAGCATTGTTTACCCAGAAACAGGTATTCCATAAGCAATCTAAAATTAAATCATAAATCAGCTTACCAGCTTGTATATCATCCAAAGTTTCTCCATCACGAAGTCGACAACGAAATTCTTTTGTTTTAGCTTGCAGCTGTCCCACAATAAGCAAACAAAAACTCACTGGTTTGTTATGGGCAAATTGCAAATGCCTCTAAAACTCAATGCTTTGTTATGGGCAAATCACAAATACCTCTAGCTTGGGTTATATCTATATTCTATAAAAATTAAAAAGATAAGACATATATTACTAAGCTTCTAACAAGAAAGGCCTTAAACTGACCTGTTTATTTGTGAGTCTCTGCATATCAGGTTCTAGAACATTTACAGCACTTACAAGTACATGGTAATCCCGTATAATCCAATAATTTAAACTTGTCATCTTTCTCCAGTTTTTTCTCAAGTAATCCAGATCTTTCTGGCATTTATCAACCACAAAACAGAATTTCACATATTAGACATGGGCAATGGAAAAACTTAAGTAGCATATCTCATGATATTTGAGGCATTAAACTCTCCACTTCCAATCAAAGAGCAATGGTGAATGGGGCATTTAACAACATTTATAAATATATTTTGCATTTAGTCATTACTGTTGGAAATATTATATTACATCTATAGTTAGCAATAAGTATAGTTGATAAATAGATAAATAAATGTTAGTTAAATAACTAAGCCTTACAAGTGTTTTAGAAGGTTAGATGTGTGGGTATTTCACCTAAGGTTAGTTGTGTGGGTGTTTCCCGTAAAGTTAGTTATTAAGTGGCACAAAAAAAAAAGGCTTTATAAGTATTTTTGAAGTTGCCAAGCTTTTGCCAACTCGGAAATTTTTTATTTAACAAGTCTGAGTTTGCAAACTACACTTTAAACAATTTATTGTAAAGAACTTAGAGGCAGACTTTCCAAGCTAGCCATAAAAACCCTTTAACTGTTTGGGCTTGACGAGAAGCATTATCATAGACACCTAAAGATTAACGGGGAGAAAAAAATTTCAACAAGATGTGATGAATTCCATATCTAATGTTCAAATCCACTTAGATGCTATAAAAGCAAAACTCCAAAGTAAACCAAAGCTAATAGAACTAGAAGAAAGAGTAAACCAACAAATAGAGACACGTGAAGAGATTGAAAAAGGAATCAAAAACAAGAAGAATTTGAACAATGGAAAAAGAAAAAGTCAACCCTAGCTATGCCAAGATTAGAAAAGCCCTTATTGACTCCAAAATTAAAGAACTTGAAGGAAGAATTTGTTCTACACCAAACAAACACTTCAAAATCCAACCAATGAAGGACAAAACAAGATGTTAGAACTTGAAGAAAAGCATAACAGACCTGAGCTCAGCATTATCATAGTTAGGATATACGAAACTATGAACAAACATATCTTAACAAATATTACACATCATAATTACCACTTGAATGACTAACTATTTGGAGAGTAGAAAGACTAGGTACAAGCATCAAAAGTAAAAGAATGCTAAATGTTGAATCTTTGGATAAGAAATTAAGCATTTTAAGCAAAGCTTCCGAATTAAAAGTTTTTGGTGTATGAATAAACGACCTTAAACCACAAGATAAATCTAAGTTGAAAAAAAGAGTCGTAAGTATTTAAACAACGAGGGAAAATAAGGAAATAGGCAAAAATAAGAATAGAAAATAAAAAGAAAGAAAAATATCAACTTCCAAGTAATAGATAGAGATTAAGCAAGCTTAGCATCCTTGCATGGAATTGTCAATATTTCCCCTAGAGAACTCTCCTAAACTCTATTAGATAGTCATTTTCATATCACTTGTTAAATCAAGGGAACATGGAGAATCTTGAATCCTTGCCTTGCATGCATTATCTTTTTTATATTAAATATAATAAAAAAAGCATAGAGAAACAGGTGGTATTTGTAGCGACATCAAAAAGATGCTCAAGTCAAAACTCAAAGTATTTGAGAGTGATCCTTCTAATTAATATATGTAGCTTAATATCCTTTCTAAGAATAACATCAACTTCCTTGGTATTTTGCTTCATTGCACCTTCAACTCCACATTTGACACAAATCTAAACCTTGTAAGTGCTCGCCCTTTCATTAACCTTACAAATATGCTGCAATGCTAAAAGGCAAAGGAGACATTGTCATTCTTAGAGACTTCAATGCAAGAATGGTGAGAGTTCAACTCCACCTTTGACGGAAATCTAAATCTTGTAAGTGCTCACCCTTTCGTCGACCTTATGAATACGCCACTAAGCTAAAAGGCAGAGGAGACATTGTCATTCTTAGAGACTTCAATGCAAGAATGGTGAGAGTTCAATCAAGTAATCTGATTCATAGTTTAAATCTCAACCTGTCATGAATGAAAGAAGATTCTAATCCAGCTATTAAATATAAGAAAATTCTAAAACTGAAAGAAACCCATATAACACCAATCTTCTTAGATTGACCTCTTGCCATGATCTAATTATTTGTTATGGGATGTAATCTTAGCCCTACACACCGCATATGAAACATATGCACCAGATTGGTAAAAGCATAGATCAAAAATTTACTTACGAGTTATTTTTTGCAACCAAGTAAATTCCTCATTGACTCACCTAGCCAAATTTTGCTGAGTTTTTGGCAAGTCTTGGAAGGTACTCCCAAGTTTTACCAAGTTAATGAATCAAGTATTTTTTTACTTCTAGTTGCCATATTTCCCTGAGTTCTTGCTGATTTTTCAAGTCCCAGTCAAAATTGGCAATACTTAGTTTTGTCGAGTCTCACGTTTTCAAACTATGGGTAAAACTGTCATTGATTGTGTCATATCCTCTATCCCTTTGTTGAAAAAAACTAGTGCTATTAATATTATTACGTAAAACATGCCCGATTCTAATCACCATTCAATTATTGCAACTTTAAACAAATAAAGTTAAACTATTATGCAACTACCCTATATGCTATTAATAACAAAATTGTCTTTCATAATATACAGATTTCCCAATTTCTCAATGATCTTGACAAGATGTTCAACAACAATTTGGGACAATATGATAGGCAATCTATATGGCAAATTCACTTCCAACTTGTCTAAATGCTTAGACATGTACTCCTGAATGAAAAGCCCATATTAGACGAAAGCATGTTCTATCAAACACTGTATATGACTTGGAATGTAAAATCATAACAGAAGATATAAAAATTGTCTTTGATTAATTCAATAGGGCTCTTTGGGGTGAATACCATAAGACTTGAATAAAAATAATAAACTAGTATAAAATCTAAAGCTAGAAAAAGCTTTTCAATTTATGTAAGCAAAAATCCAAAAGATTTTGTGATCACATCATTCCTAGAAGATCTAAGGAATAAATAAATATGAATATGCAAAACTAGAGCTTCTATCTCAATGATCTTTATGTTTCTCCTCAAGCATCTAAAAATGTCAAAATTACTCAACTCTACAATGAAATATTTTACTAAAAAAATGTAAATTTCGGAATTAAGCACCTCATAAAAGATAAAGCAAAGCTCATTGACAGGTGCCAAGCCATGATCTTAAGTATTGGAAGCCTAATCTTTGTGCCTAACATTAACATCTTTTCAACCAAGACGTCAAAAAAGGCTTCTTAAAAGAATGGTTTGAAAGTTTAGTTAATCCCATTTTCAACTTCAAAAATCAAAATGACTCAGCCAGTTACTATACAATCACTGGTAGCTCTTTTGGAAAAACTGTACGTTTTGACACATGAACAATAACTAGCATTAAGGGCAGGGCAGGGACCTGCCTCAATTGGTGAGAGCTTCATGTGGTAGGCACAAGGTCACGAGGTCCAATCTCCCCCCAGCCCACATGGTAGCAAAGGGTGTGTCACATCACTGTCACCAGTCACATTAAAAAGTTTACCCAACAAGCTACAGTTTATAGGGGGACTACCCGATTCCTGCAGTCTAAAAAAATAATAATAAATTATTTTAATAGCTAGCATTAAGGACAATAATAAGAGGCTAAGGAGCAAGACAGCCTTAGAATTCAACCTATTACCAATCAGCTTGTCACCTCTAGAGTTATGATTGAGGATTCTAGAGACAAAAAGAGGAATGCATGTGTTGATTGGTTAACTTCGACAAAGCTTGTTAAATCGTTCTAAGAGCTAATCTATAGAAAAGATTTGACAAAATCAGTAACCCCCTGGAGCTTATTAAATACAGCATCAAAGTTAAGTAAAAATGCCGCCCTCTTTCCCACCCTTTTTGGCATATATATTTGACAAAAAAATGAATATTGTGTGAAGAGGAAGGAAGCGCTAGCATTACATGGATGAGTTTATAATCATCCATCTACTATATGTTAAGGGCATTCTTGCTCTACAAGCGGCTCAATGTTCTCCAACAATTTTGTTAGAACTAAGAACTCGTCATAGATCACAAACCCATATTCGACAGAAACTCAGCAGACCCAAATTTGACTCAGACTCTATGACTCAGCAAAACTTGACAACATAAACAAGTACTTAAAACATAATTTTTATGCAAAATGTACCAAATGAGTCGGATAAGACATTGAGTAAGTGTTTTCTAATAAATTGTAAGCATTAGTAAATATTTTAACAATACTCGTTTTCTAAAAAAGAAGACAGAACTGGTAGAGTAGGGCGGTACGTGAAAGTCTTGTCCACAATGTAATAGAAGATCCTGGGTTATTTTTTAGGCCACAGCTTAGTCAGCATGCCTTTTGGGAGTATGAGGTCCCCTCTAATCCTCAGGAGGCATCTCATTATGTTTCAAACAAATGACCGATCGCCAGAAGAGAACAGGCCTTACAGATAGAGAGGTAAAGAAAAAGAGTGTTATTCAGGTCCGTAAAACACCTCTCCGTATTGCCCAAATCTTCTACCCGTAAGTTTTAATGTCAATACCACGTTCATATTCAGGAATAAACCTAACGTTGTCAAAATGCCTCTTAGCCATGAGAAGCTCTTTGTTTGTCTTCTATAAAACTAATATGCAGAAGTATTAACTAATAAGATTAGAGCCATGTTCCAACCACAGTAGTACATAACAAATTATGAACAAATTACCCTGTAATATTTGCCATGCAAACTCTAGCTATCATGCTTGATTCATAATTTCCTAAGGTGGTTTAATAATGAGAAGTCCAGATGTCTAGGTTTCTTAAATTGAATCAATTTAAATAAATGTTTGATGCTGGAATGTACAAATTCTTTTCAAGCAATTTTTTGCATTTTTTTTCAATTGCTTTCGACTTATGCCCAACCACCGAATCAGTTACAACTTTTGCATCAAAACCCATTAAAAATTAATAATAATGAACCCCGCCCGCCAACAGAAACCTTGTTAAATATAGATACCTTCCGGAATAAGTCAGTCCCTGCATTCTCATTGGGGTTAGGAAGCTCAATGGAGCGAGTAATGGTGTCTCCGTGGTTTAACACCTTCGGCATTCTCTGTTTTCTTCTCCTCGTCGTACTTTTCACTGCAATACTACCATAGCTTCTTCTCAACCCCCCGTAAATGCCAGGCATTCTCGTTCCAAGGACATCCTGCACAGCACACAGCACACGGCCTCAGCATCAAAACCCTTGAAAAACCCTTCTAAAACCCTCGACTAATGAAGAGATACGCACTGGCTTGGGTGTGGAGTGAAATAGGTGCGGTTGCATGGCCGCCTTCGTCGCCAACGAATTGTTCGCCATGCCAAGCACACTTTCAAACTCTGATTCTCTCTCTTTCCCTTTGCATTAAGCAATTCTGCGTTATGCGATTATGAACAATACAAGGGCTGCATAAGATGGAGTTGGATAAGATATGCTAAACCAGAAAGCTGTTAGAAAAGAGTGTCAGGTCATATGCACAATACACGTAACTTCTCTAGTTCTTACACCCGTGGAAATTTGTGGCATAAAAGCTGTCGGCCGTCCGAGCAGATTAATTCTTATATACATAGACGTTGCGAAGTCAGTCTTCTGGACTGAACGTTAATATGCACCAATGAAAAAAAGTAAAAAAGCAAGACCGTTTCGGAATAATGGATATAATGTTTTTCATTGAGGAAAAAATTATATGTGGATAAATAGATAAATTATATGCAACTTAATTTCTTATATCTATTGTTTTGGCTTCTCGAAAGTAACAAGGCACATTTAGGATTCATTATGCACGCAAGGGTAAGAAAGTACAACTTAAAGATGCCGCAATAACCGTGCACTTAAAACTGCCAATACTTATTTACAAATGGCCCAACAGTCGTGCACAAATGCTCCAATAGTCGTGTACAAATGGGCCAATTATGGAGCAAAAAAGCTAAAAGTGAGTGGCTATTGGTACATGTGAAATCTATTAATGGACTTTTAGTTATCATTTTTTGGGTTTCTTTAAAGTTAGCAATTGGGGGGTTGGGTGAACAAGGAGTGAACGTTAATTGGAACATGGGCGGTAATTGGTGCTCTTCCCCTAACTTGTGGGATTTGATGTGGGAAGATTTGTGAAAACTTTGCTCTCGTTATGAAGGTGTCAATTGGGTTATAGTGGGGATTCCAATGCAATTCTAAACGAAGAGGATAAAGAGGAGAATCCTCCATGATTGTCAAAAAGCTACATTGATTTTAAGATATGGTGTTTTTCTTTCTCTTTGGGGCATTGATCTAAAGGAAAGTTAGTTCAACGAGAATAGTAAGTGAAGGTGAATATTAGGAGCAAATTAGATCATTTCCTATCAACTTAGAGTGGATGTTGGATCCTATTACTCTTAAAGTTAGGGTCGTTCATTTTGTAAGACCTAACCAATAGTCAATTGCTTTAGGAGTTAATAGGGATATTAAATTGAAGGGAACTCTATTTGAAATAGTCTTTTTGGTTTGACAATCTTTAGTTTCATTCATGTCTTGCAAGGTGATGGAATTAAGAGGTTAGAGTTCATAAAAACAAATCATTTCACTATTAAATTTAAGGGTGGTGAAAAGGAAAGTCATAGTTTGGAATAGGAGGGTAGTTGGAGATATCTTCAATAAAAAAGGGAGGTGGAAGACGCATTATATGGAATTGAAGAAGAGAGAGCAAGAGAGGGCCTATCAATAGATATAAAGGAGATAGAAGTAGTGACATAAAATAAATTTAACTCTCTTCTTGTTATCGAGAAAGTTTTTTAGGTCTATAAATATTGGGTCAAGTGGTTAAAAGAGGATGATCACCACACAAAGTTTTTCCATCTTTCAACAAACTTAAGAAGAAAATGCAATAAGTTTGAGAAAATCATCCTTCACTCTAAACAAGAGATAAGTGAAGTAGTGGCAATTAGGGGGGAAAGTTGTAAGATTTTCTAGGATCTATTTCTAAGGATTGAGGTTGTTAATGTATGGGCAAGGACAAATATTCTTAGGTGCATCCTTTCCTCATGTTCTTTAGAGTAGGATAATACTCTACTAACCCCCTTCTAAGTGGATGATATCAAGGTGAAAAACTTTTATACAAGAGTAAAGAAGATCCTTGGCTCGAATAGGTTCTAGGTAGACTTTTTGAAAAGGTATAGAACATTTTGGGATTATATCTTTGGGAGGTGATAGAAGAATGAAGAGATGAGTAATGACAAGAAGTTGGAATTCTATATTTTTGGCTTTATTTCTAAGGTGAGGAAAGTATTTGATGAATTTAGGCCTATCTCCTTATGTAATATAATTTACAAAATTATCACTAAGGCAATTAATTTTAGGTTCAAAAAGGTTCTAAACAACATCATCTCAAACTAGAGTTTTTTTAGAGAAAAGATTAATTCCAAATGGAATCATTCACTCATGAAGCCATAAATTCTAATAGGACAGGTTGTTACCAAATTGTGATTTGAACAAGCCATATGATAAGGTAATATTATGATTTTTTGGTTATGGTTCTCCACAAGTTTGATTTTAGAAATAGTTGGTGCAAATGCATTTATAGTTGTATAGCATGCACCTCTTTTTCAATATTGGTTAATGGCTATTTCTTTGGATTCTTTGTAGTAGAGAGGGATCTTATGTTAGACAGTTCAAATAACCGGAAGCCGACTGAGAGGTGGGAGGGTGAATCAGTTGTCACAGATTATCGGAACCATTAGCAATTAAAACTTGAATATTGTAATGCTTAAACCAAATACCAGAATAGTAGCTAAACCAATTAAGCATAAACAATAATCACAGAATAAATACCATCCACATGACACCAAGATTTATACGTGGAAAACCCAGTAAAGGGAAAAAACCACGGTAGGAAGCCTACCCACAGTCAAATAATACTTCGGTAGTATGTGAATTACAATTGAGGGCTTGCACTTGTAGGAAGGCCAACAGCCTAGAGTGCACTGCTCATCACAAAAGGAGTCTCACTGACTACATAGAAATCCAGACTACAATTCGGAGAACTGTTTGAACTGCAAAGATAGCATCTCCTATGCCCGAGTACAATTCCGATTAAGCTCAATACCAGAGGACTAAATCCTCTTACACAAACCCAATTCGATCTCCAGTGATCGACCAAATCCTCTGCCTGAATAATATTACATTATTCGCATATTACATATCCATTTTCATACCCTGATCTCTACCATATGATCTACAATGAGATCTTAGATCATATATATACAAACCCTCGACCATAAACAATCAGGTCGGCCACCAGACAATAAACCAATTACATAATTACAAAACATGTCGACCTTAGACCAAACAAATAATATCCAACACATAAGACATCCTGGAAACACATCAAGAGGTCCAATCCACACGTTACATTAAACCGGTCCATAACCTAGATTAACCGGGACCCAATATAGGTCCACACGCTAAAGCAATGATCTCCATCCACCAAGTCTCTAACATGATCACCAACAACATCCTGAAACTCCACCAGAAGTTGCACCAACACCACTTATGCATATCATCAAAGATCTTCAACAAAAGCTTTACCAGTGAAACCCTCACCGGAACCAGAAGCCAAGCTTCTAAGCAAACAAGATAGCATCCAATCACCAAGACAAAACCAACTGACTAAATATGAACATGAGTATCATGAATAGGCCAATTCCATAATCTAACTATACCGAAGCCTACCGAGTCATGTCGGATCCAAACCAGCCAAAAACTACTCAACCTACCAAGACCAGAAGGGTACTGGTAAAGCATCCAAACAACTAGTGTTGACATCAATGAGAAAACACCAATGCAACACATAATCAATTCCTCCTAATGGCCAACAATCTCCCCCTTTGGCATTGATGGCAACACTAGATGTGAAAAACATCTAAGTACCAAGAAATACCAAACAAGTCTCCCCCAGTGGAAGACAACCAACAATCTCCTGCTCAAAGATATAGCAATGAAGTTTGGAAACAAAGACCAAACTCCCCCTGTGAATGATATATTTGTAAAGCTCTGAATTGTACAATATCTCTCCCCCTAATGTATACAACTCCTTAAGTTTTTCTTTTTCACATCAATATCTCTCCCCCTTAGACATCAATGCCAGAAATTTGCCACAAATATCAAAGCAAAAACATAAACCACCGAATCACAAAGCTGACTACTCCCCTTGAGCAGTAGCATCCTCACATTAATGTCGGAATGAAAAGTGTCTATGATAATGCATATCAAACCGATGCCAAACCGCATCAATCAAGTCTCTACCAGAGGGGTAGAAACTCCCAATCTGTCTCTGAAATATTCAAATGATTCCTTGGACAAAGGTTTAGTGAAAATATCCGCAATCTGCTCTTTAGTGTTCACATAAACCAATATAACTTCATTTGCTTCCACCTTTTCCTTCAAAAAGTTGTACTTCATAGATATGTGCTTTGTCTTAGAATGAAATATCGGATTCTTTAATATATCAATAGCAGTAGAGTTATCACAGTGAATAACTCCCGGTGCATCACAATCCACCTTTATATCCTTCAACATTTGCTTCATCCATAAAACTTGTGTATAGTTAGTAGCAACACCAACATACTCAGCTTCAATAGTAGATAAAGAAGTACATGATTGTTTCTTATTGATCCATGAAACCAACTTCTTTCCAAGAAAGAAAGCTCCACCAGAAGTACTTTTATGGTCATCAACATCTCCAGCCCAATCAACATCTGTATGCACATAAAGTAAAGTTATCGTCCTTAGGGTACCATAAACCATATTCTGATGT
Organism: Cryptomeria japonica; assembly: GCF_030272615.1. Lineage (NCBI taxonomy): Eukaryota > Viridiplantae > Streptophyta > Pinopsida > Cupressales > Cupressaceae > Cryptomeria > Cryptomeria japonica. The sequence continues at coordinate 245,164,245 of NC_081414.1, forward strand.
ACCTTGTAAGTATCTAAAAATCCTTTTCACCGAACTCTCATGATTTTCTCTAGGATCACTCTGAAATCTTAATACAATACAAACGACATTCATAATGTCAAGCCTAGTCTGAGTCAAATAAAGCAGACCTCCAATCATAGATTTGTATCTTGTAGGATTTACCGGTGCAAAAATATATTTTCTTGTCAATTTCTCACTTGTAACCATAGGAGTACTTACCGGTTTAGAATCTCCCATACCAAATTTCTTCAACAATTCCCTAGCATACTTAGTTTGACAGATGAAAATACATTTATCAGTTTGAGTAATATGCAAACCTAAGAAAATTTCATCTCACCAATCATAGACATCTAAAATTCATTCTCTGTATTGTTGGAAAATTCCTTACACAACTTATCTTCACCTCTAAAAATAATGTCATCAATAAATACTTCAATAATCAGTATATCATCATCAGTGATCTCTAATAAAAATTATTGTCAGCATTACCCTTAGTATAACCAAGCTTCAAAGGATATTTATCCAACCTTGCATACCAAGCTCTAGGTGCTTGTTTCAATCCATATAAATTTTTCCTTAACCTGCAAACCATGTTTATATCATCTAATAGTGAAAAACCATCAGGTTGCTCAATATAAACTTCCTCATCAAGATCCCCATTCAAAAATGCACACTTAACATCCATCTGATAAACCTTGTAGTTTTTATTTAAGCATAGGCAAGAAATAATCTTACAGCTTCAATCCTAGCTACAGGTGCAAAAGTCTCTCCGTAATCAATTCCTTCCTTCTAAGAATATCCTTTACAAACCAATCTAGCCTTATTCCTTATAACTTGACCATCCTCATTCAATTTATTCCTAAAAACCCATTTAGTTCCAATAACATTCTTATTTTTAGGTTGGGGAACCAAAGTCAATGTGTTATTTTTTTCAATCTGATCTAATTCTTCTTCCATAGCTTTCAACTAATATTCATTCTTTACATGCCTCAATTATTGATACCGGTTCAACTTGTGAAATTAAACATACCTCATCAGTTGTCAGTCTTTTTCCTGTCATTACTCCATTGTTCTTATCCCCAATGATCTGATCTTCTGATTGATTCAATCTCACATACCTAGGAGTCCTTTGACTCTCTATTCCTCTTCCCTAATCTTCAGTTACTATAGAATTTTCTGATACTGTCGGAGTAACTGGTTCAACACTTTGTCTCGGTAAAGCTGCTACTAGTTCAGATATAATCATTTCCATTATTGATTCCTTCTCATAAACTCTGATTGACATATATTCAGCTCATCCACTTTGACATTAGAACTCTCCACAATTCTCTACAATCTCTTGTTATAACATCTATATGCCTTGCTTTCATTAGAATAACCAAGAAATATGCCTTCATCACATCTAGGATCAAATTTGTCAATGATATCATCTCTCCTGATATAACATTTACTACCAAAGATTCTGAAATACTTAACTATAGGTGTATTGCCAAACCATAATTCATAAGGTGTCTTACCGGTTTCTCCTTTGATATGTACTCTATTGAATGTATAAACCATTGTGCTCGCTACTTCTCTCTAGTAGATATGAGGTAGACTAGCTTCCATCATCATTGTTCTAGCAGCATCCAAGATAGTTATGTTCTTCCTTTCCACAACTCCATTTTGCTGAGGTGTCCGGGGAGTAGAAAATTGTCTTCTTATACCATGCTTCTCACAAAAGTTATTAAACTCGTTGGATGTGAATTCTCCACTATGATCTGACCTCAAACATTTAATCTTCAATCCTGTCTCAGTTTCCACTTTAGCCTTAAAGATTTTAAACTTTTCAAATGCCTCGGATTTTTCCTTTAGAAAAGTAACCCACATTATTCTAGAATAATCATCAATTATTAGCATGAAATATCTATCACCTTGAAAACTTTTAACTCTAGCAGGGCCACACAAATCAGTATGAATAAGATCAAGAACATTATTAAATTTATCTTGTATACTCCTAAAAGAGGTTTTGGCATGTTCCCCCATTTGACATTCTTTACATACCGGATTATAGGGCTTCATAATCTTAGGTATATCCCTAACTTCCTTAGTTGAACTGATCTTCACAATGCAATCAAAATTCACATGACACAGCCTTTTATGTCATAGCCAACTCTCATCAATGTGTCTAATCAAACATGTCTTCTCACCAGAGTTCAAATGAAATATATTACCTTTTGTATGTGTATCGGCTGCAATCTTCAATCCAGATCTATTAATGATTTTGCATTTTCCATCCTTGAACTGTAATTGAAATCCCTTATCCACCAATTGTCCTACACTCAAAAGATTATGCCTTAAACCTTCAACATAATAAACATTGGCAGTATTGTTCTTGTCATCCAATGATATAGTTCCTTTTCCTTTGATCATACATGCTTTGTCATCTCCAAATCTAACTAGACGACCATCAAATTCTTGCAAAGATAGAAACTTTCGTTTATCTCCAATTATATGATGTGAACAACCATTGTCAATTACCCATTCATCCTTGTCTTCAATTTTAGCAACAAGTGCCTTCTCTTCAGGTACATTCTCTTATAGTGCCAAAATATCTTCCTTGATAGTTAGGAACACCTATTCCTTCCCATTGCTGGAACCACTAGCAGAGTCTTCTATCGATTCATCATCAAAATTGGTAACGCCTTCCTCATCCACTATGTAGCATGATTTGTCTCTATTTTTCCTGTACTTATACTTGTTCTGATATCCAGGGTTAGGCTTAAAATATCTTCTAACTCTTTCTTCAAATCTTGAATTCCTTTTAGGACATCTAGATACAAAAATACCAATCTTGTTATATGCAAAACATTTAAAAGGTGTTTTTCCTTCATACTTACTTCATATCAGTCCTTTAGGTACTCTTCTAGCAAATAGTGCTTCAAGTTGCTCAAAATTTTCATCTTCTCTCTTCATATCTTCTAATTCCTTTGCATACAAAGATTTCCAATCTTGCTTACCGGTTGTTGATGTAGATGCATGAAAAGCAGGTTCAGTCTTCACAGCTCCAAAAGGTCCAAATTCTTCAAGCTCAAAAGCAAATAATTTCCCAACCAAGGTATCTATGTTGATAGATGTACTAGACATTGTTCTCAATTCATTAATAGTAGTATCCTTCATTTTGTAAGCTAGTGGTAGGGCTCTCAAAACTTTAGAAACAATTTAATCTTCACTTAGAGTTCCCCCACAACATTGAATTCTCATAACAATCTCATTTATCCTTTCCATGAATGCAGCAATCCTTTCATCTTCTTCCATCTTCAAGTTTTCATATCTCACTCGGTAACCATCAAGTTTAGCAATCTTCACTGTAGGGTCACCTTCATTAAGAGTCTCCAACTTATCCCATATAGCCTTTCCAGATGATTTTCCAGTTAATCCCATTATTTGCTGATCAGAAAGTGCACACAAGAGGGCTTCTCTTGCTATACAATCATTCTCAAGCTCCTTATCTAGGTTTTTTGGAGGAGGATTGTAAGATGCTGGATTATAAGGTGTGACACCATTCTGTGTGATCTCTCAAATCTCCTTGCCAAGATATCTTAGATGAGTCTCCATCTGAATCTTCCATATTGTGTAATTTGTTCCATCAAGCCTAGGAATATCTCTTTGAAAGATAGCTCCAGATGAATTGGATGAACTTGAACTGTTAGGCGCCATAGAATCTTCCTCAAGTGGTTAAGATTTTTTCAGAGAGGACCAAATCTTTGATACCAATTGTTCGACAGTTCAAATAATCGAAAGACAACTAAGAGGGGGGGGGAGGTGAATCAGTTGTCACAGATTATCGGAACCATTAGCAATTAAAATTTTAATACCAGAATACTTAAACCAAATACCAGAATAGTAGTTAAACCAATTAAGCATAAACAATAATAACAAAATAAATACCATCAACATGACACCAAGATTTATATGTGGAAACCCCGGTAAAGGGAAAAACCACGGTGGGAAGCCTACCCACAATCAGATAATACTTCTGCAGAAAGTATGTGAATTACAATTGCAAGAAGGCCAATAGCCTAGAGCACACTACTCATCACCAAAGGAGCCTTACTGACTACAAATAAATCCAAACTACAATCCAGAGAAGTGTTTGAATTGCAAAGATAACATCCCCTATGCCTGAGTACAGTTCTGGTTAAGCTCAATACCAGAGGACTAAATCCTCTTACATAAACCCAATTCGATCTCTATTGATCGACCAAATCCTTTGCCTGAATGATATTACATTATTCGCATATTACATATCCATTTCCATACCCTGAACTCTACCATATGATCTACAATAAGATCTTACATCATATATATACAAACTCTCAACCATAAACAATCTGGTCGACCACCAGACAATAAACCAATTACATAATTACAAAACATGTCGGACTTAGACCAAACAAATAATATCCAACACATAAGACATCTCAGAAACACATCGAGAGGTCCAATCCACACATTACATTGAACCGGTCCATAACCTAGATTAACTAGGACCCAATATAGGTCCACACGCTAAAGCAATGATCTCCATCTGCCAAGTCTCGAACATGATCACCAACAACATCCTGAAACTCCACCATAAGCTGCACCAACACCACTTATTCATATCATCAAAGATCTTCAATAAAAGCTCTGTCGGTGAAACCCTCACCGGAACTAGAAGCCAAGCTTCTAAGAAAACGGGATAGCATCTGATCACCAGACCAAAACCAACTGACTAAATATGAACATGAGTATCATGAATAATCCAATTCCATAACCAAACTATACCGAAGCCTACTGGATCATGCTGGATCCAAACCAACCAGAAACTACTCAACCTACCAGGACTAGAAGGGTACCGGAAAAGCATCCAAATAGCTAGTGTTGACATCAATGACAAAACATCAATGAAACATATAATCAATTCCTCCAAATGGCCAACATCTTAGGAAAGGAGATCTCCTCTCTCCCCTTTGTATTCTCATCATCACAAAAGATTTGGGAAATTCATTAAAGGTTGAAGCTACCCCAAGAAATCATGAAGGATTGCAAATTGCCTAATGGTTAGGTAATACCTTTTATATGCAATTCATTAATAACACTTTCATATTTAGATAAGCAAGGTTACCAAGGAAGCTATAGCCCTAAAAAAAAAATTGATGAATTTGAAAGAGTGTCAAGGTAGAAGATAAATCCAAACAAATCTAATACTTTATTTCTTGAGAAGTACGATGAAGAATATTTAACCATTTAGGATATCATATGATTTGATTTTGATTTTCTCTCAAGATCTTTAGGTATGCCCCTTCCAGATAGGAAGGCTTCTAGTGTGGAATTGAAATCCCTAGTGGACAACATTAGAAACAAGTTTCCTCTTGGAAACAAAAGTGGCTCTTGTTCGCATGGTAGGATTACACTTACCAAGGCCTTTCTCTTATTCATTTCAATATGTGTTGTGTTTATTTTATATATTCTCGATAAAATGACATGATGTGTAAGAGACCTACTAAAAACTTTCTTGTGTTTTGGTATAGAAAGAAAAATAAATATAGCCTTGTCAAATTGTCAAACGTGTGTGCTAGTAAGAAAGAGGGTGCCTTGAGATTCAAAGAGTGCAAACTCATGAATAGACCTCCTGCAATGACACTCTTTTTAGTAATTACATTTGGAGAAGGATAGACTCTAGAGTCAAGTCCTTAACGTAAATATTTTGAGGTGGCTAATGGAGAACTTGTTTTCTCTCTTTTTGATTCCCAAGGGCTTAGGGGTCTGGAATTTCTTGTGTATGTGTAAGGATTGGATAAATAAAAACTTAAGATAGAGAAATTACAAAGGAGACTAAGCCCTTTATCATTATTTTTGAGGAAGTTGTGGTAACAAGTGTGAAGGACTTAATGGTGAAAGATAGTGCAAAACAATATTGGATCACTCTTACTCCTTATCCAAATTTGCATATATCATGTAGGAATATCGATACCCTTCTAAAAAATGGGCTCATCTCCTTAGATTTTATGAAAGAGAGAATGTTTGTAATAAAGGTAGTTTAGGGAAAGTAATAGTCAAGAAGCATATTAGTTTCTCAATAGCAAATAAGGTGAAGTGGGTCTCTTCCTTGTTAATAGAGCCTAGAGTGCAAATGGATTACCAAAAGTTGATGAATTTATTTGGATTGCAATTGAGGAGAGTTCTCACCTAGGAAGTCATGTATGACATTCTTAATCTGGGCATCAAGGAAGCCATGAGTTTTTTATATTGGATCTAAATCAATTTATTAGGATAAGAAACATATTTGATATTAAAGAGTCATCAATGGAATCAATCCTCCAAGATCGCCTACAAATCCAAAAACATGCCTTCCACAAGAAAACAATAAGAGAAATACAATGTTTGATTATGGGCAAAAATGGATTAGATTGATATTGGACATTCTACATCACAAAATATGAATATGATGTCTTGTTTATAAAATCAAGGTTGATAGGTAAAATTAAAAAAGATCATGACATGCATCTTGATGTTATGACGTGAGACAACTAACTTGATAATTATTAAATGACTTTGGACAATCTTGAAGTAAATGCCAAGAGATAAGATAAGATCTAATTGACAACTAAGGCCTTCTAAAAAGATTCCTAGGACCCAAGTAAACTTAACAAGTGAATAGGATCTAGGAGTGGACTAGATAGCTAAAATACCTTATTTACAACAATTCCCTCCCTTAAGTGCAACTCAAGGAGTAGTAGAAAAATAAAAATAATGCATGATGATGATTATGATAATAGGTCTTGGCTACTAGGCCATGTTAGGCACCCATTTACAATACAATTTATCATGAAAAGATAAAAGAAGAAAAACAAAGTGAGAAAAAACCTATCTTCAAAAGAGAGAAAAAGATACAAACAAACATGAACAAGTAATGGATGCAAAAAACGAGATTCCCCATGGATGAGATCCATCACAAGTATACAATAAATTATCCCTTCATAGTAAGTAAATAAATAGTCTATGTAGCCCCTCCACAATGTATAATATCTTACATAAATGGAAAATTCTTGAAGACAAAACATGACCCAATGTACCTCCAAATGACACTTATCCCTTTGGAAAGAAGGTAGACCAAGTATAAAATGTAGGAATGCTTCCCACTTGAATAGGAATTGATAGGAAGAAGAATCCATATGAATGAAGATTATTTCTCCAAAATTTTCTCATGTATTTCCAAGTCCTTGGTAGATGATGATGCCACGTATCCAATTAGTTACAAGTCTAATCAAAATAGAAGGTGACAAACTAGGATCAAGTGCTAACTAATATTGAACTAGACCTAAAGATGAACATGATGGGATAATAGTTGTGTCATGATTGTGTTATCCCAATTTCAGCCAACATAATTAGGATAGCCCCCACAATTTTCGTCCAAATTGTGGCCCATAAACTCTAAGCTCTTTTTTCAATATGGAGTGATTAACTCATGTTTGGGTCATTTTTAGGAGTTAGTCCATTTTTTAATTATTTTGGTACATTGTCAGATTTTAAACCCAACTTCACACTTAGAAGAATAAAAATGGTGCATATCGGGTTCATGAACCCGAAATGCACATTTAAGTGCGAATCAGGGCTATGAAGTCAATATGCATCTCATTAATGCACACATTTGGGGCATTTATGTTTTAAAGTTTGTTTTATAATAGGAATTTTATCTCTTTGGATCCATTTTATGGGAATTTTTGTTTCATTTTCAATGTGTCTTTCAGATTGGGAGGTGAAGTTCATAAGGTTTTTCATCTTCCCATCTTTCTCATAGTTGTTTTTTTCAAGTATGTTGTTTTCTTCTCATTTTACGTATTTTATCTTTAGTTTCAGTTTTTGATTTTAAGTTTAGGGTCTTTATGTTTAGTTTGGGCCCGTGGCCTCAAGCCTTCCACATTTACTCTCCGCAAAATAATTTTTTCAAAGGTGTAGAATTGGGACCATGGCTCTTAATAACTCTTCCCATTAGTGTGTGGTTTGGGTCCATAGATCCAAACCGTTATTGTTTACCATTATTTTCACTTCCTATGACAAGGTATGGTTTGAGCCAATGAGCCTGAACTACACATTCATCAAATGTTACTAGGTGTAGTTCAGGTTCATTGACTAACCTACACCAGGTTTTTACCTTCGAACTAGTCGATGTGGTTCAGGTCCACGGACCCAAAATACACCTTAGCATTATGTGTTCTCATGTGTAGCTTGAGTCTATGGACCCAACCACATGAGCCAAGTTTCTACCAAGTTTAAACCTAAATGGTGTGGTTTGGGCCATAGACCCGAACTACACCCAATCGTATGTTTTTCCATGTGAAGTTTGAGCCCATGGACCTAAACCACACAAATTGAGTTTTACATCGATTATGAATGTTAAAAGGGTGTAAATCAAGTTCACAAGTCTAATTTACACAATATATACACCCTTTTCAATATATATGTAAATTGGGTTGTGAACTCAATTTGCACTTAACAATATATTTGCTCTAGTTTGTCTAGGGTACAAATTGGGTCTATAGACCCGAATTACATGTGATACTTGTAAATTTTTCTAAGTATAAAGAATATACCATTGTTCAAGATATTTGAGTATTGAATATGTTTTTCTCATGATGATGATTTCATCTAATCCTAGAGGATCTATTTGAATGTTGTTACAATTCAAACTATTTACAAATGCCAAATCCATCTCTAGGAAAGAAGATTGTAGACACATAAAAAATTTCATTAAAATGTCCTATTAATTAATCTCAATTTTTCATACATCATTAGGTGGATCCATTATAATAGTCATTTCTCATTCTCTGTTATGCTATTCATTATATTAATAAATTCATATCCATATCATTATTCCATTAAATCAATAATATACTCATTTTTCATTATTCCATTAATTTTATTTAATAATATAAACCGTTAAATAATACATATTCCATTATTCATCAACTTCATAAATTCCTAATCTTTCTAGCATATCCAATGCATCCTCTATTTATCATATTTCACCTCTATCAATTACATTCTCTTAATACATGTAGGACAAACACTCTTCATTTCTACACCAATCCTTTATCCCACATTTATCCTATGACTTGGATCCACCCTGAGGACAACTATTTAAACCTTGCCCCTTCTCATTTCCAATCATCTAGCAAAATCAATCTATTATTTGCATACTTGCATTTTTTAATCTCTCTCTTGCATTCTAGTTTACATAGTTGATCATTTTCATTCATCATCTCATTGATTCCCACATCTTCATTTAATTTGCATTCATCTTTCAAATATTCATTCATCATGGCTCTTTGTGCAAGTGCTTTCTGAGAGCATTCAAATTCTTAAGCTTGAAGTCTTGGTGATAGGAGTACAATAGAGTTAAGTTTCCTATTGACTACATATTGGCTTAGTTTGTTTTGGCTTTGCATGTTTGTTTGTTTGCAGGTACTCTATTGAGAATGTTGGATTAAATCTTGTTCTTAATTCAATAAGATCTTGGGCATTTTCCTTGTTCATAAAGACAATGAAGTTTAAGAAGCAAGACCCTTATCCAGTCTTTCCATCATCTGCAGTGGTGTCAAACATTACAAACATCAGGGACACTGAAATAGGCCATGTGGATATTGATGAGTTTCTGAGGCAAGTTGAGAATTCTCCACACTACTATTTAATAAAACCTACCATAGTGGTTTTCATTGTTACAAATATGACGTTGACGATTGTCATTAATGGTTGTTATTGATGTCAACATATTGGAGTTGGTGATTCAGAAGATGCGTTCCCAAAACTTTTGGTGCTCTAAAAGATGTGTCCCAATTAATATTTCATTTGCTCATGTTGATGGTAATCAGGATTTCTTTGTTTACTGGATATATTATTGATTGATTGATTGTATTCATGAGTTTCTTGGATCCATTCTTATTTCTATTGTGTTGGGTAGTGTGTTTTGGGTCTAGATTAGGTCCAAAATTTGAGGATGAGTAATGAAATTTGTGTAGCATGTGAGTCATGATTTGGGTCTGGCATTTGTGATGGATGTAACATGTTGTTCTGACTGATGATGAGTGTTATGGTATGGTCTACTTCTCATTCCTTCCCACCACCAAAATGTTTAGACATTGACCTATTTCTTTAATCTCTGTCTCGGCTGACTTAGAAGATTATGTTTCTTATAGACACTATAAATATGTGGATGATATGAATGTATGATGGATGGAAGATATGTGAGACTGAAAAAGAATAATCTGATTGATGATATGTGAAGTGTGTTGTCGCTAAGAAGGCACCGAAAATAGTTCCAATATTGTAGATTGTGTTACAGTGGTGGATTCTCTTTTTCTTTCTTCTTCCTTTGGTAATGAGCCTCTTATGGGCAGTAAGGCCACCTACAATGAGCATTCTAGTAGTGAGCCACCCTTTGTAAATGTCACTTTAATTGGTGTCACCTTAACCAGTGTCGTATATTGAGAACTAACATTCTTTATTGCTTTCTACTTCTTGGGTTTTTCACGTCATATCTAGTGTTCATTGTGTGATATGTTTTGTGTATGTGCTTTCATGTTATATCTGCATTAATTAATTATGTTGGTTATTCCATATGTGTGAAAGAATTAAGGAAAAATTTTAAGTTTTCAACTAATTCACTCCCCCCCTCTCAGTTGCCCGGATATTTAACATTCATTAGGTTGCAGCATTTCCTATGTCTACTCAGAATCCAAAGTTCATACTTGTAGTGGCTAATCATTTTGATTGTGTAAGTCAAAGTGTGAAAGATGCAGATGGTAATAAGGTGATCACGTTGAATGAATATTTTTTTGATTCTTTATTCAAGTGTTCGAGTATAGAGAATTATGTAAACATGGATATAAAATATGTTGACGCCTATTATGAGAAACATTCAAATAAGTGCACGAGGAATATTGATAATAATTGGTTGAAGACTCTTAGGCTTACAATTGATAGATGGCCCAAGACCTTCCCTTGGAATGATTTCAAGAAATAAGTGAATAATTTGATCACTCTTCTTAGGAATAAAACAACTTCCTACTTCCAATACATATTATGAGTGGATGTATTAGTACATTAATATCATCAGACAAAACAACAAGAAGATCTTCCGGGGAAAGCAGATTAGTGGTGCCTTTTGTGAAAAACTCACTAAGGTACCTACCACCTTGAAATTTTACATGACTTCCTATTTGGTGTATGTTGCTACTGCTATGAGGAATTTCATAGATTTATCTACAAATGGAGACAGAAGGCATGTTCCAGTTTGGAAACATTATTCCCAGTTAACTCTTAAGGAAAGTTTACATCATTTCAAAAGAGTTAATGATGCTTTATTTGGCTATTATATGTGCATGTTTGATAAGGGTCTGGAAAAGAATAGGATATCTGATGAAGCTTTGGAGGTTGTCAATGAGTATGGATGTATGTTCTCATAGTTTCCTACCTCCACTTATTTAAGAATAGGATTATATTATGATCAAAATTTCATGCTCCCAATATATCCATCTGACAAGATTGTTCTGATAGAGTTGGCACGACAAATGATAGTTGTAGTCACATAAATCTGTCCACTTAATTAAATGAATACTTAGTATTTATTTGATTATTTAACCATCAATTAATAATTAATTAAATTAATATTTAATTAATTCATCTTAACCCTCTTCTCCTATTAATTAAATAAATTATTCAATTTATTTGATTTAATTCACTTAACCAAATTCATACCATTAATTAAATAAATAAATCATATTTGTTTAATTAAATCTTCTCTCACATTTAAATAAATTAATATTTATTTAAATCCCCCAAAATCCCACCTCTCACATTTAAATAAATAAATCATTTATTTAAATCACCTTTATCCTCCACCCACTTGTATTTTCCTACAAAAGCAAGTTGCACAATTATTTTAAATAAATAATTTATTTAAATCACCTTTATCCTCCACCCACTTGTATTTTCCTACAAAAGCAAGTTGCACAACTATTTTAAATAAATTATTTATTTAAAATCCTATTTATCCTCACCCACTTGAAACCTTTAATGGTTTCCCTTAAAGTATTCAAACTTGATGGCTTCCTTCTATAGTCTTCTTAAAACTTTAATGGTTTTCCTTAAAGTCTTCAAGCCTTTAATGGTTCCCCTCAAAGTCTTCAAGCATTTTAATGCTTTATCTTCCTTTTTCTCATTTAAATAAATTAATATTTATTTGAATATTTATCCAAATACAACTTGCACACATTTATTGAAATAAATGAATTTTTATTTTTAATAAAATCCTATTTTCCCTCACCCACCAAATCCACTTGCAAAATCTAATCCCCTTCTAGATTCTTCTAACCCCTTCCTAATTAACTTAATCCATCCCCTAATTATTGTCACATTCCTAAGCAAAATGGAGTCACTTCTCAAAGCCTAAAAGTCTTTGATAACCATTAAAGGCTTTCAACCTTCAACCACTAAATGTCTCAAAGTCTTGGATAACCTTTGAAAACTTCCAACCTTCAACCACTAAATGGCTCAAAGTCTTTGATAACCATTGAAGGCTTTCAACCTTCAACCACTTAATCCCCAAAGTCTCCAATAACCATTAATGGTTACCTCAAACCCTCTCACATGGTTAAAACATTTGTTTTGACTCAACCTCTACCCAACCCAAGGGTCTCATCAAGCCTTTAATGCTTTGACCATGATTATCTCTTAATCATTTGCACAAAGGTTTATCCTTGCTTTAACTCCTAATCCAGTGGGTAATCCTAATTTAGGCTTGACCCTTACCTTCTAGATAACCATGAGGTCTCCTCAGGCATTTAATGCCTCCAACCTCTTCTCTCAACCCAATCTTATGTTGACACTCGTCACCATTTCATTGGTGCAAATTGTGCACATGGATCCCCAACTTTCAAGCTTGACCCTTGATTAAACCTTTCAATCCTGGCCATCCATTGCTCCATTTTTCCTATAAATAGAGCCCATTTCTTCATAATCCAGATCCTGAAAACTTGTATGCATTTAGGCTATAGACATTTTTAGAGAGCATTTAGCATAGCATAACTAAAATCTTGTCTTTTTGGTAAAATCAATCATTTTAGCATCAATAGCATAGTATTTAGCTTTTCATTTCATATTTGAAGCTTAATATTAAATCTCAATCCTCCATAAGCATCCATAGTGCAAAAAGCTGCTGAGAGCTACACTCATTTGGGACTTGGAGAGGAGAGGAACAAAGGAGGAGCAACTATGAGCATCTTGATTAGCTATTTTATTCTATGTTTATATGCTTTCTATTTCATGCTTAATATCTCTCTTGATATGCCTGTTTAGGATAATCTTTTGTTGCTAACACTAATGTTTGTTTCTTGTGCTCTTGTGTGTGTTGCCATCAAACAGATTTTCTAATCCTTTTTGCAGAGCATCAATAGTAGTACATTAGAAACAATCAATCTCACACAAAGCAAGTTTGAAATTTTCATTGTCTATTAGAAGGTACTCTATCAGTTCAATTTTCAAGGCAAGAGATGAGGAGGGTGACAATGAAACAATTCAAATCTAGGAGTGACTTTGACTATAGGGGTATGGAGAATAAACTGAAAAAGAGCTATAATCATGTTCACAACATTGAGGATATCTAGGCATATTTCAGGACTAAAGAAGATGTCAAGAAACTTGATTATTGTCACCTCACCAAAGATCAAATAATAAATCTCAACTTGGTAGATTGTTCCCGATGATTTGGTTGATGATGGTAATGTCCTAGATCCTGTGTATGAAAGTAGGAAGATTGCTAACGCTCCTCTTCCTCTTATCGAGTGGTCCCAAAAGGAGGTGGTTTCCATAAGAAATAGATTTCAAAGGATTTTTGCAAACACAAAGAGTAGGAAATATCCTATTGCTTCGCCCAAAGATCCCATATACAAGTTCACTATAGGAACGAGTAAAGGGAAAGGGAAAGAAATATCTTCTACTTCAAGTGTTCATCAAGTGAAAGAACATGAACTAGAAGAAGAAGGGGAGCATGATGAGCCTATTGATGTAGATCAATTAGAAGATGAACAACAACATCATTAAGAACAAAAAGAAGAATAATTTGATGAAGAGAGTCTACCAGAGATTCCAAAGGCCATTGAACCTGAAGACATAAAGGAGTATGTTTCTCAAGTACCAATCCTTCTTTTAGTTGCTACATCTTCACAAGTTTCTATTTCTAAATCCACACCATTTGGGTCTACTATTTTGTATGTATTAGATACTCCTAGTGTGACTATTCCTATTGTCCCTTTTTCTGCTACTAATGATGCTATCTTGGACACTCCTCGAGATAACATTGAAAATGTGTTTTCCACTTTTCTAATTTTTTTTGAAGTGTCAACATCCATGTTTGAGGAATTTGCCAAATTTATATCAGATGTGGGGCCCTTACCCAATGTGTCAACTATAGAGAACCCATCCTTTATTATGTCTTTTGCTCCTCCTATTGTAACCATTGTTGTTCAAGGTCAAGAAACTACTTCTTGAGCATTGGTTATAGGTACCGAAGATGAATCCATCCTACCACCTTGGTTGCTTTCTAACACTCCCAAGAGGAAGAAGCAAGTTATTTCTCCTGATGACTTTGATTTTGGTCAACTAGTGTCTGTCAAACCAAAGACCGCTAAGAAAGCTGAAATTGTCTCCAAGGGTTAAGGTGGATAATGCTAATAACAAATATGTTGAAATGGTTGAGCCTCCTCCTGGTAAAAATATAAATGAAGTCCAAGCAGAGGACTACATAATTAAAAGGATTGAACTTGGGAAACAAACTCATGAAGATATAGTGGAAGATGCTTAATCAACTTTTGATACTCTTGCGGCAAGATATAATGAATAAAAGGCCAAGAAAGATAAGCTTAAGCCACAAGTGGAACAACTCATCACCGTGTTAGTTAAGATAATAAAATCTTCAGAAGTAATCAAGCCAATGACTTCATTAGTTGACGATAAAGTTTAAAAATAATATAAGTGAGTTAACTCATGAGGTAGAGCAATGGGAGAATGGATGGACATGATGCTCAGTCAAGGAACACACCTTTTGAGTTCTACTTCCAAATTGATTAACAATATGTAAAGTGTTAAATATGAATTAGATGTGACATTGAATGTCTTCTTACTGGAAACGACTACACATGAAAAGAATTTTGATTCCTGGTCAAAACTCAAAGATTTTTCTTTAGATGTTTTTCTTGATAATGATGTGATTCCTTCTAGGAAAATGTATGTTCAATACAAGGAGTTGCTAAAGCATCATATGGAAGTTCTAGAGAAATTAATTGAAGATCTAGAGGAAGCAAAAGGGCTAGGTGAGAAGACAGTAAAAATAATTACTGATAATATTTTTGAACTTCCCTATGATTTACTTGATCAATATCACAAGTTACTACCCCTAGATCCAACCATACAAGAATTCAGTTTACTTGTTCTGACTAAAGTGGAGAGAGAAGATTTCACTCTTTCATCAATTGACAAATTGATAGAAATCCAAGTTATCTTGGATAGTCTATGATCAATCTTGAAGAAGTCCAAGGAAAATTACTCCAACTTGGTAGACTCAATCACATGAGCTCAAGTTATCTCAGGCCATGTTGATGAACTGGAGGATTCGAAAGTACAAGCCATTCTCCAGAAGTTTGAAGATTTCTTCAAGAAAACTAGAGACAATGATGTGCATGATGAGGCTCTAGATACTTAATAATTTTTATGCATCTCTAGTTTAGTGGCATTTTGTATTTCCAACTAACAATTTAGGTGTCTTTTTGTATATGCAGTTTTGCATATACAGTTGCACAAGTCCTAAGTCAAATCGAACTCTACTTTTGACTTAGTCATAATTATTTTGATTTTTCCTAGTTTCTCTCTCAGCCCCTCCTCTATAAATATGAGGGTGCTCTTCGTAAATCTTATCTTTTAGGATTGCAACAAAACTCTGTCAAATTGTGTAGCATTTTGAGATTTTGATCTAATTTTGTGAAACAATTTCAAGTGAACAAAGGAGCAGTTGTGCCTTCAAAATTTGTGTTGAAACACTATTTCATGTGAATGTAGTGTTCTTATGTCAGTATAATCATTTGACATTTGATTTTACTTGAAGCATAGTGTTAATGTTGTGAGCTATTTTCAAAGGGGATTGAATTTGATAACTGAAAGTCTTTGAGTTACAATATCAAGTTTATAATTTAGGATCAAAGTCAATAAATATAAGGAAGATTTGGGTAAGTCTTTGAGCTTCAAATATTTCTTCTCTTGCATGTTCTAGATAGTATTATATTTGAAAGTCTTTGAGCTTCAATATATTATCATCTTTTGTCATTAAAATATTAACAAGGAATTGTTATAGCTTTGTGTTACACAAGTTCCTTAGTTGAAATCATTGCACTGGTACTACATGAGATTACTCTTTTGTGTGACCTCGTGGTATCGGTTATTATCATCCTTTTTTACCTTCCTTAGTTGTAAGTATTGCGAGAAATACCTATTTTGAAATAAGAGAATAGGAAGAACATTAATCCCAAAACAAGAAGAGTTAATGATTGTAGCACCCAAATTGTAATTTTATTTTAAAGTTCTTAGTCAAGAGTAGATAGGTAATAGGTGATAAGAAGGAAACCTCCCCTTTGTGGGGAGAGATTTAATCTCAAACACTATGGTTGAAACCATAATTTTGTGAACTTCCCTAGTTTACAAATTTTTCACCCAACAAATTTTCATCAAAGAGGAGAGATAACCCCTCAAATTTCTCCTCCAAATCTAAATTGTCAGAGGTGGGATATGATGTAGTGTGGGGACTTCTTGGTTGGGATGATGAAGTGTAGGGTTTAGGGAAACCTAAAAGTTTAAAGCTCTAGCTTAAGAACTACAATCAAGCTTGAGAATGTGGGGGGGGGGGGGTGGGGTTTCTCTTTTGAACATCGCTAAAAATTTGATTGAGAAGTATTGGATTATCTTTCTATTTTTTTTTGTTAAAACAAGACAATAAAAACTTTTTAAGATAAACCCTCACACAAAGTTAAGAATAAAATAAAACCTGAAGGATTGGAATCCCCTAGCAAATATCTCTCAAGTTCACAAATAAAGAGTGTTTTCTTCTATTGAGTTGGATACCGATAGTAAAAAGGAATATAATGATGGGCATTCAATGGTTTTTAAAAAATATTTAGTGTCAAGAACACCAATGTTTCAAAAATGTTCATATCTAGAAGATCTACCAAGGAGGTGGAGCCAATCAGAGTAATCCTGATTTTAAGATAAAAGCTCCAATACTATGAAAAAAAATCAATAAAGATGTCTCATCACCAGTCTAGATCCATAAGGCATAATCAATAAACCACCTATGGAAGGAAAGATTAGAAAATGTGACCATATTCAAAAGTTGTATTTCAAGGTGACACAAAAAAAGAAAAATGTCAACAACAACAAAATTACTATCTATTGTAGTGCCACAAATTTGCTTATAGAATTTGGCATCAAACTCTAAATAATGTTCTCAAAGGGAAAGTTTATCAAGGCTCATGATCATGCTAATAAGACGGCGATCTAGATTCTAATAAACAAAACACTTTGTTACCATATCACAAATGTCAAGAAGGCCATTAATGGAATGGATACTTGTATAGAGGGATTCCACGTCAAAAGTAAAAAAAAATACAATTTTATGGGAAATTTTTATCACTAAGTTCATATAGAAGCGTAAAAGAATCTGGAAGGTGGAATTTTTGCTTCAAGAGGATAGGAAATAGGAGAAAATGAAGAAGCTTTGGAGTAGGTTCTAGCATATGCCAAAAATAACTATGAATGGGTCTACCCACAATTACTAACTTATGAAGCTTAGGAAGTAGGTAGAACACATAGGTCATAGAAGTATAGGTAGAATGTTGCTTCAAAAATTTGGAAGTAGGATTTATAAAAAAAAAACTTTTTAATTAGAAAATTATGTCTACTCCAAATCCTATTCCAAGGGACAAAATCTACAGAAACATACACAAAATAATTAGAGAGTTACGTTAATCCTTCATTCCTATACCAAGTAGAGTCCAAAACTACAAGCTCAGTATTTTTATTAGTGGGTTTGATAATTACATAACAATCCCTATTTAAATCATTTAGTCCTTTAAGAAGTCTAAGAGGAATCATAGGTTGATGAGAAAAAAATAGCAAAAAGAAATCTGATTCTTAAGAATGAGTTCTCATTTCTTGATGATCTTATTGAGTTGAAATTTATACTCATTAGGATTCTAGAAGGTGTTTTTTTTGGCAAACTTGATGAGGAAAATATAGACTAGCAAAAGGAGAAATGTTAGGAAGAGTCACATTGACCAAGATCTTCTGAGGGGCCAAAAAAGGTATGAAGGTGAAGATGTATGGCAAAATATCTTAACTGAGAATGTATGTCCCCAATAGACATGGGAGGAGGGTGGGGGATAAATTTTATCATATGACCTAGGAGCTTATGTTCTTTATAAGAACGACTTTGAGAGGATTCATTGACCTCAAATGGAATCTTTCTAGTGATAAATAAGTAGCCATGAATGTGTAGTCTAAAATAGGACCCGAAAGGTTTAGGTAGAAATGGGGGCGATAGGAGTGGGTTTATTTGTTCAAACATCCCTGACTCGTCCCTAACCTCTGCCACCACCTCTACCTCTCATAACACATTGTCCTTTATTGTTGTGAAAGCTTACATTTTTGGCTTTGAATGAGGTAGAAGGTCCAACAAGTTAGACAATCTTCTTCCTCATATAGGAAGAAAAATTTGACTCTGAGGGCAACAAACTAGAGGTAACCAAGATAGTATTATTCTTAGATACCCCCTTCTCAATTTTTGGACAGGAAGGGGAAGAAGTTTGTGTAGGAGGACTTGTCTTCTTCAAATTTGCATTAGCCTTCTTTTTCTTATGATTCTTCTTCTTTTTCTTAAGAGGATTACAAACTGAATCACTCAATTGAGATTTGAATTTGTTTAGTTCTTTCAAAATTCCCCCAATCTTCAAAATTACCTTCTCTTTGACTAAATTAGCTACTATTTGATCAACCATAATTTGGTCAACATCGACCATAACATCAACCTTAGGCTGCTATCTAACGAACTCTACATGATATTTTGTGCCCTTCTTAAGGGTATGATCGATCATATATTGATTATAGAGAGTATAAAAATCTTTATTGGCCTCAAAGTGCCAAGAATGAATGGGAACGATAAATTATTTGAGAAGAGGAAGAGTCTTGAGGGCAATATAGATACTATTAAGGGTCAAATCAAAATTCTCCATAATTGCAAACATCAAAAGGTTGTTGGGCACTTTCATTCTTATCAACTGGAGCCATTGAAGGAGATGATTCAAATTGACTCACTTGAAGCTGATAGTTATGAAGTACAGTGCACAACTACGTATATGAAGTAATCTCAAAAAAGAGAAGCTTATCCCTAATGTCTTTTTGCAAATTAGAAATCAAAATTCTTTAAACATCTTGATCAGGCATAGGATAAGAAATTTGAGAATACAAATGCTTATATCTACCAATAAAATCAGTCACTTTTTCTTTAATACCTTGCTTACAATGCATTAAATCATTCAAAGTAATCTTAGGACCAAATATTATTGTGAAATTGTTGAATAAAAGAGTTAGGCGATTGTTTAAATGATATGATTGAATAAGGAGGTAAAGAACAATACCATTGCAAAGCTTTATCTCTAAATGTTCTAGTAAACAATTTAGCCAAAAGTCTTTGATCATAAGCAAAATCACTACACAAAGTTTGAAATATTTTCATATGACTCATAGGATCACCTTTTCCATTTTAAAGCTCTAATTGAGGGACTTCCACATGTTTAGGGGGGACAATATGAACAATATCATTAGATAATGGGCTCGCTACATCAAATGTGGGCACATAATACTTTGATTGGTTCATGGAAGCTATTTGTTATTGCAAGGATGACACAGTTTGAGCTAGTCTATTAATGGTTGCTTTAGTGGATGGGTTGAAATTAGACATGTTGGATTGGGATGGAGGAGTAAGATTGTTAAATGACGGACGTGGTTGAGAATAAGGAGGTGGGGCACTATGATCGGTAGGTATTGGAGATGATTTGGTGACAAATGGAAGAGTCATGGAAAGCGTTTTAATTAATGTTGCCCCCTTGACTAACATGTGTAGGAATAACATGTTGTGTGGAAGTGGCCATGATGTTGGATGTAAAAGTAGGCACACTAGTCATAGGAATATAATAATTAACTTGACTAGGAGGTTGAGTGTAACCAAGGACTTTAGCACAACCTTCCAAAGGCGCAATATTAGTGTCAACAATATGAGCAAGGCCACACAATAAATCAACACCGATTTTATCACTTTGAACTATTCTTTTTAATTCTTCAATCAATGGAATAGCCTCACTTTTTGGGTATTGTTGACTCATCCATTGTTGAAGATTTTCAAATTCATTGTCAATCTTCTCCAATTGGTCAACGGAAACCCTAGTTAGTGATTCACCCTCTTCATGAGAATTATGTAAAGAATGAGGATAAATAATATCAATTATTAGAATAGAAGAACCACCAACATTCTCATGAAACAAGTTATCCAAATTAGGCTCCATACCCTTAGTAATTAAACCTTGGGAAACCTTAATTCTACAACTCTTCCCACAAGAATATTATAGGTAGGACTAATAGTAGTAAAACTCATGCACAAAGGATGAAAACTTAAACTCGAATTTAAAAATTATGATTAAGCAATACAAAAATTTGTGAAAATGATTAATTAAACAATTAATTAAGTAATTTGATTTGTGAATTTGAAAGATAAATGTATCTAGATCAAAGCATAACATAAAAAAATTAGATCTGAAGATTAAATTAAAAATTTATGCAAACCACATTGTAAACTTTAGAATTATAAATTAGGGATTTTGTGAATTCAACGACTAAATTTATGTAATTCAATTTGAAAATGGGATCTAGGAGGGGAAATTTAAATTTTGAATTGAAGAATAATCAAATTTGAAATTGTAAACCTAAATTAGACAACCCACAAGCTTAATTTTAGAATTAAAAATTAGGGTTTTGTGAAATTAACCTCTAAATTCTTAAAATTCAATAAAAAATTAAAATTGCACATGTAAAATTTGAATTTGAAATTGCATATACACTTTGATCTAAAAACATAAATCAAAATTGCAGGTGTAAGGAGTTGGGTTCACAAAAAATGTAATGCTAAAAAATTAGGGTTTCCACCACTAGAAGGATGAAAACTTCTAACGTTTGCTTGGAGACGAACACATTACGGAAAGATAGGAATTTGATGGATCTAAACCTAAGAGGTCTAAATGCTTATTAGATTCCAGGGGTGTTTGAAATGTACCCCCTTTTTCCCTTGTATTGAATTGATTTATTGAATTTGCTAAAATTAGGGTAAATATGCTGGGAATTGATGTAAAAATGCATAAACAATGAGCTATAGCCATTTGATTGAGCCACTAACTTGGATTTGAGGATTATAAGAGGATTTAAATATGTTCCCAAAAGGAGCTCCTAATTTGTCAAGATCGGTGTGACAATCACTCTAGTCCTTCAAACTTTTCATACTCCAATGGGGGATCAATTCGTCTCTACAAATAAAGCTTATCCTAAAGATCACAACTTCGTACTTGTTCCTGCACACACTAGGGAAGGGAAATAGGTTAGGAATAAGGGTTTGCCTTTGGTCAAACCTTTGTTTTGGAATTAACCATGAAATAGAAATGAAATTTGATTGAATTGCAGTAAAGAAAATGTTCTCCTTTTGAGGGAGATACTAAATAATGACTGAAACACAAATAATATACCTCCTTCTGAAGTTTTGTTTGTCTCCACACAAAATTAGGATTTCATGAAGTCTTCAATAACATTAAACATGAATGTCAACTCCAATGCTTGAATCTTGACTCCATCTTTGCTCTAATGCTTGAAGGAAGACAAATTGCTTTCTTGCTTGAAATTGAATGCTTGATTGCTTGATGTCAAATTCAATTTCATGTGTGTGGACCCGAATGTATATCAAAATGAGAGTGGTAGACCTCCTTTTATACTTGCCCATTGAAAAATAAACTAATTTTCCAACATGGGCCGACATAAAGATGGATTTCCTGCTAAAAAATTATGACTGTTAAGGGGCAAAATTTGGGTCCCAATTGGGAGGACTAGGGAACCATGCCCTAGTCCTGCTTAATTAGGCACCAAAATAAAGGGGCAGGATGATGTGAATAGTGAAACTATTTATAAGTTTGCATAACAAGAGCATAATTAGGTCCTATTCAGGGCTCCGAGCATGAATGCTAAGGTGAGGGCCCAAATGCGCTTAAAATTATAAGGGAGTACAATTTAGGATGCTACAACAGGTAATAAACGAAAGTTCATTGGTTTTGAAAAGTATGATGGTGGATCTATAATTTTTTAGGTGGGGAAATTACACCTATTTTTGGTAAAGGTACTATTTTCAGTAATGGTAAGAAAAAGATTAGTGATGTTTATCATGTTAAAGGTTTGAGATATAATATTTTTAGTGAGTTATATGTGTGTAAGGGTTATAAGATCATATTTCATGGGTCTAAATGTGAAATCAAAAAAGGAAGTTTCAAGAGATTACTTGTAGAAGGTATAAGAACTAATGGCAATGTCTACTATGTGAATGATAACCAAAGAAACAATTGCATGTTGGCACAAAGTAGTGAATGTTGGTTCTGGCACAAAAGGATGGGACATATCAAATTGACAATGTCGTGAAGATCATTTCTAATCATGTTGTGAGAAATTTTTTGAACTTGTTGATATTGTGTGCAAGGAATGCCAACTGGGAAAACAAACAAAGAGAAGATTCAAGAACAAAGAGTATTCAACATCAAAACCTTTGTATCTGGTTCATACAGGTTTAAATGTGGACCTACAAGGATAAGATGACTAAATGGTGAAATGTATTTTATGTTTCTTGTTGATGATTATTTTGGAATGACGTGGGTTACTTTCTTGAAAGAAAAATGTAAAGCATTAGAAAAGTTTAAAGTACTAAAGTCTATAGTTGAGAATCAAGTAGATGCTATGGTCAAATGTTTATGGTCTAATAGAGGAGGAGAGTTTACATCAAATGAATTTGATAGATTCTATGAACATGGTATTAGAAGACATTTTTCTATTCCTATGACCCCTCAGTAGAATGAAGTTGTTGAAAAAAAGAATAAGACTATTGTTGAAATGGCTAGAACTATATTGAAGGATGCTAACATGCCTAATGTGTATCGGAGAGGGGCGATCCCATAATAGTGGGTTACACTTTTTTTCATGAACAAAAATTTTTGGATGCCAATTTTTTTTAAAGCCCTTCAAACGAAAGGAAACCTTTTCTCAAAAAAAAAATTCATGTTCACTCAAACAACCCCTTTCGAACAAACACCTCAACATGGAGGGGTTTGTTCGAAGGCCTTGTTGGCCAGATTTTTTTTTTTTTTTGGGGGGGGGAGGGGGGGGGGTTCAAATAAAGGTATTTAGGGCTGCCTTTTTTGCACTTCTCTGCAACTTTCTACAATTTTTTGCAATTTTTTAGCCTTTAAAGCTCTTGTTGAAGACTCAAATGGAACAATCTTGACAACCAAAAATGCAGGATGGTAGTCCTCGTAGCAAGCTTTCTAATGACTATAATTTTATTATATATTGAGTTTATTATGAATCTATTTATTTAATTTTACAAAACATAGGATTTTCAACGAACATCAACTTCTTTGTTCAACGCATATGAAAAAATACTAAACTAATTCAAAAAAATTCTGAACAATATCTATGCCCTTGGTATTGATGTACTCTTTTCCAACAAAAGAAAAATTGAATTTTGATACATACGTAACAAGTTATGAGTTCAAACATATACCTATGTCTAAATTATAATTTGTTCAACTTCAAAACTTAATAAAATAAAAAATATTCAACTTATCTTTATGAAACTAATTGCATGCCTATTTTCCATTAAAAACTAGTTATTGAAGGAGATGGAAAAATGAATACACATTGATTCAGATATTTTTGAAAAAAAAACATTTAGAATCTATAAACAAAGTGTTACAGATCACTAGTATACATCATCTTTAAATTCCCAACAGTTTAGCAGTAATAAATGTCAGAAAATGAAGGTTTTTTTCAAAATGTTCATTTTCGTGTCAAAGTTGGCGAAAAAGTGTAACCCACTATGAAGTTGTGCATACTATTATTTAAATTCTTAACAAGGTAAAAATAAGAGTGAATCACACTGTTGGCAAGAAAAATTGCATTGTTGTTCATATGTTGTCATTGATGGCAACTGGAGTCAGATATTCAATCCACAGTTCGTAATTCATTCATACCAGAAGACTGATTAAGGTCCGGTGAGATAGAATAGTATATCTGACAGTGTACAACAATTTGGTTGGTGGTTCATTTGTGTTGCGTGTTTGGTGTTGTGGATCTTAGAGAAGTATGTGGATGTGTAATATATCTAATTCTAGGTTTATGGCCTTTGATGTTTAGTTTTGAGTGAGTTGGCAGATTTGGTATATAGGTTTTTGGTTAGAACAATGTTCATCAACGGTAACGTGTGTATATTCATTGTGTGGATATTGCAGAGTAATTTTGGTGATTATTTGTGTGTTCGAGGATATTGAGTCGACATGTGGGAAGTGTGTGGTCGATTTGTTTTGGTCTGTGTATGCATTGGAGGTAGTATTGAGCTGACTTGGTGTACACATTTCATTTTGTGTGTTATGCATTTTTGGGTCGACATGAAGGTGACCTAAATTGATGTTGCAGATATATAAGAGCAGTTGATATGATCATTTGGGATATTTTTGGCTGTGTAAAAAGTGTGTATGAGCAAATGTATGCAGTTTCACATGCGCCAATGAGAGATTTGTGCTCTAGTATATAACAGAACAACAAAATAGAGCAGTATACCAAAGCAGAGTAAGATAGAGTTTTTGTGCTTAACTGGAACTATTTTTGGCATTTGTAGATGTTATTTATTAGTTCAGACATTCTAATTATTATTTGTAATCATTTGTAAGGTAGTGCACCTTCCGGGGTTGTATCTCTTATTGTAATTTGAGCAGTGAGCTCTAGCCAGTGTGTCTGAATACATGTGCATTCCTCTCATGTAATATTTCTATATAGCTGCAAAGTATATTGATATTGTGGGTCTCAATCCCACTGTGGTTTTTCCCTTAACCGAGTTTCCATGT
The DNA here is from genome assembly GCF_030272615.1 of Cryptomeria japonica. Lineage (NCBI taxonomy): Eukaryota > Viridiplantae > Streptophyta > Pinopsida > Cupressales > Cupressaceae > Cryptomeria > Cryptomeria japonica. Next base: position 245,189,567 of record NC_081414.1, read on the forward strand.
AAAAATCTTGGTGTTATGGTGTTGTGGTTAATTACTTTATGTGTTTGCATCTTTCTTTTGTTCAGTTACATTAAGTGGTTAAATAATCAAATTAAGAAGGTTAAAAATTGCAGAACATTGATTCACCCCTCACCTTCTCAGTGGTCCTTGATTCAAACAATTGGTATCAGAGCCTAGTTCCTAAGAAGAAGCCTAACAACTCGGGGAAGATCTAGGAAAATGAATCAAGGGATTCTAGTAATATTCAACAACAACTTATTGTGGCACTTGAGGATCTTGATCAAGCTCATGTTGAGGTCCGACAAGTGAAAGCAAACCTTAGATATGTCAAAAACTTCTTGAATCATTAAAATATCAGTTGAATAAGTCAAGGGAAAAGAGAAAGGAACTTGTTGATAAGCTAAAGGAGAAAGAGATCCAAAGCATTGATTATCAAGCTTTCAAGGAGAAGACAAAGGAATGTGAGAAGCCTGCTAGAGAGAATGCAGTTCAGAAGAATGAGATGGAAGCCATTGTGATGAGGTTGACAAAGGAGATTGAAGCAAGAAATAAGAATGAAGAGAGCCTTAATCAGTCCCTGAAATATAGATCTGATGAATGTTGGAGACTCAATTGTAAAAATGATTAGCTGAAGCTTGAACTACTACAATCCAAGAACAATGAACAAGAGCTTGAGAGACAAATTATCATCCTTAGAGATGATCTTGCAACTGCAAATGAGTACAAGTATAAATTCAAGATTAGCTTTGCTAAGATTGGTGAGATGCTTGAAATCCATAAGAATGATAATGACACAAGTGGTCTTGGATTTGAGAAAGGTGAAAACTCAGGATCTGGTCAAGGCAATACCACATCAGAAGAACAATTTAAGAAGGCCTCTGGTAAGGTAATCTAATGCTCAAAAGTTCAATGTTAACTATTTTGTTTGCAATAAATTTGGTCATATGGCTAGTCAATGCAGAAATAGGATGAATAATAATGGTCCATCTTTCTTCGATCAATGTTTCAAATGCAATAAGTATGGTCATAAGGCAAATGTATGTAAAAGTGTGATGAATAAATTTCTAAATAAAAGAAATGTCAGATGCTATGTATGTGGTAGGTTTGGACTATTGGCCATATGATGGAATTGATTATGTGTTGCATTGATGTTTTGTCATTGATGTCAACACTAGCTGTTATGGTTGTTTACTGGCTTCCGGTAGAAGAATTGGATTGGGAAGACTATTATTTGATTATCACCGGTATGATCTGGATGATGGAATAAGTTTGTATGGATGGTTCATATGCTTCTGAAGTATGTTTTAGTCAGTTGGTATTGACTTGATGATCGGATGCTATCTCATGTTCTAGTAAGCTTGCTTTATTGGTCAGGTAAGGGTTTCACCAACAGAGCTTTATTGAAGATCTTTGATGTAATGCATAAGTGGTGTTGGTACAACTTCTAGAAGGGATTCAGGATGCTGATGGTGGTTGTGTTTGTGTCTCGACTGATTGGTATCATTCTTTGGCATGTGTGGATCTAATTTATGTTCGATGTTATCTAGGTTATGGACCGGTTTTCATGTAACGTGTTGGTGGATCCTCATATGCATTTCCGAGATGTTTTATTGATTAGATTATGTTTGTTTGGCCTTATGCTAACATGCTTTATGATTTTATTTCAGGATTATGTAATGGATCTATTGTATTATCATTTGGGTGAACGACCTAATTGGTTAGGTCTCGGGTTGGTATAAATATATGTAAGATCTCATTGTAGATCATGGAAAGGAGCGAATAATGTAATAATCATTTGTGCAGATGATTTGGTCGATCATAGGTGATCAAGTTGGGTTTATGTAAGAGGTTTTAGACCTCCAATATTGAGCTTAACCAGAACTGTAATCTGGCATGTTTGATGCTATCACCGATAGTTCTTCTCTCTAGATTGTTGTCCAAATATTTTGAGGTGGTTGACATCTCTGTAGTCAGTGAGACTCCATTGTGATGAGAAGTGCACTCTAGGCAGTGTGCCTTCTTGCAGGTGCAGACCCTTATTGTAATCATATACTTGTTGCAGAAGTATCATCTGACTATGGGTAGCGTTTCCCATCGTGGTTTTTCCCTTTCTGGGTTTTCCACGTACAAATCATAGTGGTATATGTTATGGTTGCATGGTATTGATTCTCTAGTTTTCAATTATTCTTTAATGCTTAATCAGTTATTCTGGTATAAGGTTTTAAGTGCTTTAATTCACATAATTTGTAAACAACTAATTCACCCCGCCTCCCCTCTCAGTGGTTCACTAGTTATCCTCAAAATTGGTATCAGAGCCTAGTCCTCTTTTTGCATAAACTTAACCGCTTGAGGAAGATCCTATGGCAACTAATAGTTCAACTACTATTTTCTGCAAGGACAACCCTAGGCTTGATGGAACAAACTATGGAGTATGGAAGGTTCAGATGGAAACCTATTTAAGATGCATTAGAAAGGAAATTTGGGAAATAAGTCAGAATGGTTACACTCCTCATAATTCGGCATCTAGCATTCCTGCAATGACAAACATGGATAAGAACATTGAGAATGACTGCAGAGCTAGAGAATCCCTCTTAAGCGCCTTATCAGATCAACAAATCATGGGACTATCAGATAAATCATTGGCAAAAGCTATATGGGACAAGTTGGAGACTCTAAATGAAGGTGATCATACTGTTAAAATTGCAAAAAATGAATGTTACTGGGTAAGATATGAAAGCTTGAATATGGAGGAAGATGAAAGAATTTCTGCATTCATGGAAAGGGTAAATGAAATTGTATTGGGAATTTAGTGTTATGGTGGATCTCTGAGTGAGGAAGAGATTGTTTCAAAAGTGTTAAGGGTTTTTCCACTGATATATAAGATGAAGTTAACTATAATTAATGAGCTAAGAACCATGCCTAATTCTTCTGTCAATAGAGATACTCTTGTTGGGAAGATATCTGCTTTTGAGCTTGAAGAATTTGGTCCTCCTAGAGCTGCAAAGATCGATACTGCATTTAAAGCATCTACATCATCAACCGACAAGAAAGATTGGAAAGTTTTGTATGCAAATGAATTGGAAGAGATTAGGAAAGAAGATGAAGAGCTTGAGAAAATTGAAGAACTATTTGCTAGAAGGATACCTAGAGGTTCGACAGGAAGTAAGTATGAAGGAAAATATCCTTTCAAATGTTTTGCATGTAATAAGATAGGTCATTTTGCATCTAGATGTCCTGAAAGGAATTCAAAATTGGAAGAAAGAGCAAGAAGATCTTTTAAGCCTAACCTTGAATATCAGTTCAAGCATAAGTACAGGAGAAACAAAAACAAATCATGCTACTATGCTGATGAGAAAGGAGTAACTGATGACTCAGAAGAAGAACCGACAGGAGATTCAGCTAATGGATCCGACAATGGAAAAGACTAGGTATTTTATGCTATGAAGGAAGATGATCCAGAACCAGTTATCATAAATGAGGAAAAGGCCCTTGCAACAAAATTTGAAGACAAAGATGAATGGGTAATAGATAATGGATGTTCTCATCATATGACAAGTAACAAAGGAAAGTTTCTAACCCTGCAAGAATTTGATGGTGGTCAAGTCAGATTCGGTAATAACAAGACATGCATGATCAAAGGAAGAGAAACCATTTCATTGGATGGTAAGCATAACACTGATAATGTCTATTCTATTGAAGGTCTGAAGCATAATCTTTTGAGTGCAGGATAGTTGGGAGACAGAGGATTTCAATTACAATTCAAGGATGGAAAGTAAAAAATCATTAGCAAATATGGATTGGAGATTGCAGCTGGTACACAGACAAAAGGTAACATCTTTCATTTGAACTCTAGTGAAAAGACATGTTTGATTGCACATATTGATGAAAGTTGGCTATGATGGTATGATGAAAGAATAAGTATCCAGTAGATTACTAAGAAGGGGGGGGGGGGGGGGTGAATCAGTAAATAGAAAAACTGATACAAACTTTCCCAAACTCAAACTCAATCACACAAAGTAAACTTATCAAATTAAATACCATTGTCAAGATCAATACTCATAAGAATACCGATTGACTGTTACAACAACTTAACAATAAACAACATCAAACTTGTAAACATCCAAATGTTTTATCATATGCCAACATACTTCATTTCTCAATGCTTCCAGTTATCATGCCTTATAAGAAATAGTTAAGTAGTTAATCAAATCAACCATAAGATCATAACCACAAAAACATTCACCACATGACACAAACATTTATACGTGGAAAACCCAAATAGGTAAAAACCACGGTGAGATGGGACTCACAAGATAATATCTGAACTCTTCCAAAGTTCGCCCTGTTAGGAGCCAAGTCTGTTAAAGCTTTTACAAAAGTCCTGTTAAGAAATGATCCTGTTAGGAATCATCGGGTTAAGGGATTGACTACAAATGCCTTGTTAGAATAAAATACCCTGTAAGGAGTAACCTCAATAGAGGATTTGAGAATCCAATCTAATGGACCACCTTGTTAGAGGATTTAATAAGTAACCAAGCTTGTTAGAGCTTACCCAATTAAGGGATTTCAATTATGCTATAATTGTTAGAGAACAACAAGAGTTTTCTTGATCTGTCTGAATAGCACTACACTTGCTTGATCAGATCCATTTAAGCTTCTATCTACCTTTGCTCAAACTGCAGACTCATTCTCCAGTTTGGCAACCACACACTCAACTAATTTTAGCCAACTCTTGCCAACAATAAACAAAACAACTTCATCAACCTTAAATACAAATCAATTAGGTCAGTAGCACAACAAAAACCTAACCCTCTCATCGAGATTACAAACAAGTTGGTACAAGTATGATCGTTGGATTTCATAGCAATCTCTACACATCAATCAAGAAAACCTCAACCGCTCCTTGAATACCGCTTCATCGAGCTCAGTAACTCATCACGCGCTTTGCATTAGATGCAATACACTTTGCTTATTCCCTAGGCAAACAAAGAAATGTGCCAAAACAATTTGAACTTGTCTTCATACAATGACCATATGTATCACCATCATTACTGCTCAACGTCATATCATAAACCAACATAACCAATTCAACAACCTTGATTGGTTAGGGTTTAACAATAACAACTGATAGGGTTTACCAGTTACATAACATAGATAGGGTTTAACCTTTTACATTGGTTACTGGTTCAACTCACAAACTTACATACGTGTTTACATTATCCTTCACAAAGTTCTTCCTACCGGTTACAAGACAATATCATCAATAGGAACAATATCAACAATATGATTACCAGTTCAATTGACATCAATGACAACATAACATATCATTAATGAAATCTTCATGTAAATTCCAACAGGCTATGACATAAGAGGTTGTGTCATGTTAATTTTGATTGCATTGTAAAGATCAGTTCAACTAAGGCAGTTAGAGATTTACCTGAGATTGTGAAGCCTCACAATCCGATATGTAAGGAATTTCAAATGGGTAAGTAAATCAAAACTTCTTTTAAGAGCATACCAGATAAATCTAATGATATTCTTGATTTGATTCATACTGACCTATGTGGTCTTGCTAATACAAGAAGCTTTCAAGGAGAGGTATTTCATGTTAATCATTGATGACTATTCTAGAATGATGTAGGTTGCTTTTTTAAGGGAGAAATTTGAAGCCTTTGAGAAATTCAAGATCTTTAAAGATATGGTTGAGATAGAGACAAGAATGAAAATCAAGTGCCTGAGATCATATCAAGGTGGTGAATTCACATCCAGTGAATTCAATAGTTATTGTGAGAAAAATGGCATTAGGAGATAGTTATCTGCACCCCAGACACCTCAGTAGAATGACATTGTGGAAAGAAAGAACAAAATCATTTTGGATGCAGCCAGAAGCATGATGATGGAAGCTAATTTGCCTTATATCTATTGGAGAGAAGTAGTAAGTACAATGATTTATACATTCAACAGAGTTCATATCAAAGGAGATACTGATAAGACACCTTATGAATTATGGTTTGGTCATTCTCCTACTCTTAAGTATTTTAGAATCTTTGGGAGTAAGTGTTATATCAAAAGAGATGATTCCATTGGAAAGTTTGACCCTAGATGTGATGAAGGAATATTTCTTGGTTATTCAACTAAAAGAAAAACATATAGATGTTATAACAAAAGATTGGAGAGAATTGTGGAGAGCGCTAATGTGAAAGTGGATGAGCAGTACAAAGACCAAGCTAAATCTTATGACAGTGAACCGACAGTGGAAATGATCATAACTGATCCACTAGTGCCTGTATCGGAATAGATTACTGAACAAGTTACCCCAATATCATCAGAAAACTCAACTATAACTGAAAGTAGCACAGAGAACCTGAAAATTAGAAAACACCAAGGTATGTAAGGATAAATCATTCTGAAAATTAGATCATTGGAAACAAAAACAAGGGAGTTATGACAAGGAGAAGATTGGAAAATCAAGAGGTATGTTTCATTTCTCAGATTGAACCGACATTAGTAATTGAAGCTTGTAAAGATGAATGTTGGATGAAAACTATGTAAGATGAATTCGATAAGATAAAAAAGAACAATACTTGGACTTTGGTTCCCCGACCTAAAAATAAGAATATTATTGGAACTAAATGGGTTTTTAGAAACAAATTGAATGATGATGGACAAGTTGTAAGAAATAAGGCTCATTGGTCTGCAAAGGATATTCTTAGAAGGAAGGAATTGATTATGGTGAAACTTTTGCACCGGTAGCTAGAATTGAAGTTGTTAGACTATTTCTTGCTTATGTAGTCTATAAGAACTACAAGGTCTATCAAATGGATGTTAAGTGTGCATTTATGAATGGATAACTTGAAGAGGAAGTCTTTACTGAGCAACCTGATGGATTTTTACTGATAGATGACAGAAATATGGTTTGCAGATTAAGGAAAGCTCTATATGTTTTAAAATAGGCTCCTAGAGCTTGGTATGCAAGGTTGGATAAGTATCTTTTGAAGCTTGATTTTATAAAAAGTAATACTGATAGTAACCTATATTATAAGATCACTAATAATGATATTATGATTATTGAAGTATTTGTTGATGATATCATTTTTGGAGGTGAAGAAAAATTATGCATGGAATTTTCTGATAATATGCAGAGTGAATTTGAAATGTCTATGACTGGAGAAATAAGATGTTTTCTAGGTTTGCAGATTACTCAGACTGACAACAGAATCTTTATCTGTCAAACTAAGTATCTAAGTGAATTGTTGAAAATGGAAAATTCTAAAATTGTTAGTACTCCTATGGTTACAAGTGAAAAATTGTCAATTAAGGATGTATCCCCTTCAGTAAATTCTACAAGATATAAATCCATGATTGGTGGTTTGCTATATTTAACTCAGACTAGACTGGATATAATGAATGCAGTCAGTATTGTATCAAGATTTCAAAGTAATCCAAGAGAAAATCATGAAAGTGCAATAAAAAGGATATTCCGGTATTTGCAAGGAACAACTGAATATGGTTTATGGTACCCTAAAGATTATGACTTTACTTTATGTGCATATACAGATGCAGATTGGGCAAGTGATGTTGATGACCGAAAGAGCACATCCGGTGGAGCATTCTTCCTTGGGAAGAAGTTGATTTCATGGATCAACAAGAAGCAGTCATATATTTCTTTATCTACAACTAAAGTTGAATATGTTGCAGCTGCAACCAATTGTACTCAAGTTCTATGGATGAAGCAGATGTTGAAGGATATACAAGTGAGTTGTAGTGATCTGATAGTTATTCATTGTGATAACTCTGCAACTATTGACATATCCAAGAATCCGATATTTCACTCCAAGACTAAGCACATATCCATCAAGTATAACTTTTTGAAGGAAAAGGTGGAAGCAAAAGAAGTCAGATTGGTTTATGTGAACACTAAAAAACAAATAGCAGACATCTTCACTAAACCTTTGTCTTAGGAATCATTTGAGTATTTGAGAGACAGATTGGGGGTTTCTACCCCTCCGGTAGAGACTTAAATGATGCAGATGTGCATCAGTCTGGTATGCATTATCAGAGTTATCTTTTGCTCCGGATTGATGAAATAATGCTACTACTCAGGAGAAGGAGTCAGCCTTGAGATTTAGAGTTTTTTTAAAAAAAATTTGTTTGATTCTTTGGCATTGTTGTCAAAGGGGGAGGAATATATGTGAAAATCCATTGCTATTTATTTTTCAGACTCATTGCACTCCTTAGGGGGAGTTTGGTGGTATTTGGTCAATTGTTTCAGATTTGGTTCAGAGCTTCATTGCTATATCATTCTATGGGGGATTGTTGGTGGTCTTCTATTGGGGGAGACTTGTTTGGCACTTCTTAACACTTGGATTTTTTTCACATCTAGTGTTGCCATCAATAAAAAGGGGGAGATTGTTGGCCATATTATGGAATTGATTATATGTTGCATTGATGTTTTGTCATTGATGTCAACACTAGCTGTTATGGTTGTTTACCGGCTTTCGGTAGAAGGATTGGATTGGGAAGACTATCAGTTGATTGTCACTAGTATGATCTGGACGATGAAATAAGTTTGTATGGATGGTTCATATGCTTCTAAAGTATTTTTTAGTTAGTTGGTATTGACTTGATGATCAGATGCTATCTCCTGTTCTAGTAAGCCCGCTTTATTGGTCCGGTAAGGGTTTCACCGATAGAGCTTTATGGAAGATCTTTGATGTAATGCATAAGTGGTGTTGGCACAACTTCTAGAAGGGATTTAGGATGTTGATGGTGATTGTGTTCATTCCTCAACTGATTGGTGTCATTTCTTTGGTGTGTGTGGATCTAATTTAGGTTTGGTGCTATCTAGGTTATGCACTGTATTTCATGTAACATGTTGGTGGATCCTCATATGCATTTCTGGGAAGTTTTATTGATTGGATGATGTTTTTTTGGCCTTAGGCCGACATGCTTTATGATTTTATTTTAGGATTATGTCATGGATCTATTGTATTATCATTTGGGTGGCCGACCTAATTGGTTAGGTCCCGGGTTGGTGTAAATATATATAAGATCTCATTGTAGATCATGACAAGGAGCGAATAATGTAATAATCATTTATGCAGAGGATTTGGTCGATCATAGGTGATCGAGTTGGGTTTATGTAAGAGGTTTTAGACCTCTAGTATTGAGCTTAACTGTAACTGTAATCTGGCATGTTTGATGCTATCACCAATAGTTCTTCTCTCCAGATTGTTGTCCAAATATTTTGAGGTGGTTGACATCTCTGTAGTTAGTGAGACTCCATTGTGATGAGCAGTGCGCTCTAGGTAGTGTGCCTTCCTGCATGTGCAGGCCCCTATTGTAATCATATACTTGTTGTAGAAGTATCATCTGACTATGGGTAGGGTTTCCCACCCTGGTTTTTCCCTTTCTAGGTTTTCCATGTATAAATCATGATGTTATATGTTATGGTTGCATGGTATTGATTCGCTGGTTTTTAATTATGCTGTAATGTTTAATTAGTTATTTCAGTATAAGGTTTTAAGTGCTTTAATTCACATAATTTGTTAACAACTGATTCACCCCCCTCCCCCTCTCAGTTGTTCACCAATTATCCTAACATGGACATGTTGCTAATCAATGCATATCAAGAGGAAATCATATGAACTTTAGGCCAATGCAAGGAAATGTTGTTTGTTATGCTTGCAACAAATCTGATCACATTGCAAAGTACTGCAGAAATAGAAATGTGAATAGGAGAAGCCCGGAAGATAAGAACAAGAATGTGAAGGTAGATGTGAAGGGAAAAGAAAAAATTGAAGAAATTAGAGAACAAATGAAGAAGACATGGGTTAAAAAGAGTGATTCTGAACTAGGAAGTGAGTCCGCACCTAATTTCGGTGCTAGAACTACATTCGGTAACTGAGTCAAGGCATCTGGACTTGGGGGAGTTATCATGCAAATCTTAAAAACCCCCTGTATGAGATCTATGTCTGATTCTAGTAGGTTGCAGAGGTGTATGTGATGATCACAATTTTTTTTGACAGATTTCCAAAAGTATTCGAGTAGATTTGAAGGTCCGCATAAGATTTTTGTGGAATGTAGAGTATCCGAAAGTATTAGGGCAAAGTGCATTTATTACAATGAAAATTTAGGTATGCAAAAGATAAAAAGCTATTTCACCACTTCATTTCTCACTTTGCATTTGAAGAGAAGAAGTTTGGATAGTTTTGCAAGGAAGGCTTTCAGTGACTGAAGCGTGAAAGAAGATCTCTTAGATGATTTGGCAAGAAACCCTAACCCAATGATCAAGGTATTTATCAGTAGAACTTTTTTCAAGTTTGAAATTTGTGATTTCAGAAATGGCTGCATCTAGTACTACTACCCCACTTGTTGTTGATATCACTGAGCATTCATGCCCAAATTTCAAGCATCATCCATTTATCTCTATGGAAGATGATCCGAAGAGTGCATTTTCGCTAGTTCCACCTGGAGTTTTTCACATTGAAGATATTAGGGTTTACACACACTATCCCATTAAGGAATTGGGAAGCACACACATGTTGAATATGTAGAACAATTAGATGTCTGATAAGACTTCAATGCTAAAACCAGAATTTCAAGGGTTAGAAGACATGGGTTTTGCGCGGTTTGTTAGATTTCTGATGTTCTATGAACCCGAATGGAACTGGTACATATTGAGCAGAATGAATGATGAATTTATGTAGTTGAACAAGCCCCACAAGATCATGAAGACTGTTATTCAAGTCGTGACAGGTCTATGTGCATCTAGAGAGCTGCCATTTGTAAAGGCTGCAAATAATGATATTATGACAAATGCAACCAGATCAAAATTTGACAAATGGATGATGACTATCAATGATATCCTATAGCATGCCATCACATTTTCCTCTATGGTAATTGGATATAAGATCTATTACTCTAGTAGGGAGAATTTTGTCTATAGTACTACAATATATGCCTCTTATGAAATGATGAGGGAAAACAAGAAATATGATCTTTGTGAATTTCTCTAGAGTGAGCTTATGAATAATTTGAAGAAGATCAAAGAGAACAAGAAACATCCTTTCAAGTATGGAACTTTGCTTCTATGTTTGTTTTTCTACTTTATGAATGAGATTTTGGGTGTTGGACAAGTGCAGTGGGCATTTGATAGACCGGTAGGTGTGCAAAACTAGAAATACTTATACAACTTCGGTGACTCCAAAGTCTAGAATGCAAACCTCTAGGATTACGTAAAGAATTTCCAATAGGAAATGCATGAGAGGGAAAGAATTCTTGTCCATAGTGGAAAAATATCAAGGCACAATCTATTTTATGGTGGATACAGATCAATGCTTAATGGAAGTTGTGGAACCCCGGATGGTATAGATTATGCCTATGGGATATGAGGTGGTCGAAGAACAAATATTGGATATTTATGCACAACATATTCTGAGAAAACTAGTTGATCCTAAGGAGGAAAGATTTGGGACTTATGCAGAAAATAGTTTAAAGCTACATCGACAATTCAAGAGACTAGTGATATAGAAGAAAGTTCGGAAATAAGTTGAGGCTCTTGTAGAGAGCATGGGAATAACTAAGGAAGTAGTTTGGGAAGGAGAAGAATATCCTTTGTGAGTAATAAACTGTTAAGGTGGAGAAGAAGGCTAAATCAGAAGCATCTACACCTAAGCCAAGGTAATCAAGAAGTGTTGCTCCCTCCTTCAGTTCACACAAATCTTCAAGCAAGCCTGCAAGCAAACCAAAACCTTCAGTCAAGCCATCCGATGGTGATGAAAAGAAAAGAAAGTTAGTCAGATTTGTGATTGTAGATGATGGGGAAATTGAATCTGACTAAGAAGTCGAGGAGGTTAAAGCCAAAGCTGCTAAGGCCACCAAGATCACTAAGGAGAAATCATGTGGTGGAGTAAAATTTGGTAAGAAAACCAAATGATTCAAAATTGATGATGTCATTAAGCAAGGTAAATTTACTTTTGACCTTCCTATGACATTTGATCAGATTGTGAATGAGGTTGTGAAAAACGGTAACTTGAAGCCATTATCAGAATGGTATGAATTTTTTTATGAGAATGGCAAAATAACTTTAGAAGAAGCAACTATAGAGTATTTGAATTTATATAGTAAAGCTCTAATTGAACTAATGCCAGTCATACCCAAGAGCTTGTATGAAATTTTGGATGCTAGAAGACAAACTACAAATAAAGAAGATGAGAGATTGAAAGAATACGTATTAGTTAATTTATGCTCTATGATTTCTAAAGAGGAGATTGCAAGAATACTTAAGTTAGATAAGCATGAGTTCAGGAGTAAGACCAGAGTGAATAAAATAATGATTGGAAAAGTTGATGAAGTTATTAAAAAAACAATTTTTTTTTTGAGAAAAGTGTTACTTGAAAATTAGTATGAAGTTAATCCGGAAAAAGGACAAGATGATACTCATCCAGAAGCACACAACATGCCATCTCAGGAAACTGAGCAGACAAAAAATGATACTTTTGTTCCAGAAGTACTAATTGATGATCATGATAAATTAAATGTGTTGAAAAATGTTAGAGTTGAGGATGTTGTTGACAAGGGTGAAGTGGAAGTAGACAAAGCAGATAAGGTTGAGAATCCTCTGGTAGACACCACAGAGAATCTTGCACAGAAAGTGTAGGTTGAGGTAAAGTAGGAAACCATTTCAGGAGGAAGAGACATTGTAGAGGCAATAAAGGGAAAGCAAGTCATAGATGATCCAGAGTTTATCCAAGGCTTGATTAATCTCGCCTCTCTATCCCCCATTCAAAAGTCTCAGTTAGCATCGGGTGATCCCACAATACTGGGTTACACTTTTTGGTACATCCTATACATTTTTTAGAAAATATAATGATTTAAGCTTTAATAGGTCCCATTTGAAGTTATTTATTAAGGAGAGTTAGATTAAAGGCTATTAGATCAAAATTTATTGGATAGAACCTCTCTACTTCCAAATCATACTTGCAATGGAGTCTCCTTTGCACTTATCAAAATGTTGATAAAAACTCACTTTTACATTAGCTTCTAGGGGTCAAATGAATTCATTTAGAAGTTTTATTTTTTTGAGTATTTATTCCTTATTATAAGCTTTCCAAATAGTATAATTTTTAATATATTTAATTTCATTAATATATTTATGTTTTATTTCTTATGAATGTAGGTTTTTCATCAAACATTAAGGATTGTGTTTCACACATGTGGAAATATTGAAAAATAGATTTTTTTTTTTGTAAAAAATATATTTTCTCTAGGTATTGATATCCTCAATTCAACACAAAAATAAGAAGTTAATTCAAATGCATACAAAAAAAGTTATGCATTATGGAATACACCTCTATCCAAATTAATATTACTCTGTCTTCAAAAATTAACTAAAAAAATATATATGTATCAAAAAATTATGTAAAAATATCCATTCGCTAGATATTGGTGTGATAATTCTATATTAAAAAAATTAAAATTCCCTTCTTTCTATAAAAAATGCTATGCATTACCAAATAAATGTCACTTCTGAAAAATGTTGATTACTGTAAATACCGAGTTATTAAAAGTTACATAACAATATGGACAATTAATTTTTAGTTATTTTAAAAAATATATATTTAAAATTGTTATAAAAATCTCACAAATTAGTAGTTTACTTCATCTTCAAATGCTTAAAGGTTTAGCCGCTATAGGTTTTGGAAAGTAAAAATTTGCTGCAAAATGCTGATTTCAAGTTTGGCCAAAAAGTGTAACCCAGTATTATGGGATCACCCCATCATTTGCTCGAGAAAAGGCCAGTGAGGATCTTTTGAAGTCACACACTAAGGACAATATGTTTCTAACCCAGACATCTGGTATTTTGGAGAAATTAATGCCTTCATTTCAGAAGGATACTTTAGACACACCATCTAGGTAGTTGAAGAGTCTAATCAACTCTGTGGATAGTCACTTTGAATCTTTTGAGAAATCTGCTGAGGAGAAAGTGTGGAATGAGTTTAATACTAAGAGGCTTTGAACTTTGAAAAATATGATTGCAAAAGACAGAGTCACATTAGATGCCTATGTAAAGAGCATGAAGGATGCATTATCCGAAGGTGGCAATATGTACAAATCATGCCTATCTTTGAAAAGGTTCACTGAAGACATTGAGAAGAAATCTAAGGAGGATGAGGATGAGTTATCATCTCGCATATCTCAATCGGTTGATCCTCTGTCAGTTTCTTTAAGCTACCATGAAGATCAAGTGATATCATTACATGAGAAAATCATAAGCTTGAGTCACAATAAGAAGAGATTAATTGGAAGAGTTGGAGAACTTAGAAGTTGCATTACTCCTAAGTTAGATATTATGCTCAGTTCTCTCAAAGATAATCAAGATTCTATGGTTAATAGTGATCCGGAAGAGATAAAAATCATAGAGGTGCAAGCCTACCTTTTTTAATGGCCTTATGATCGTGTTTGAGAGTCTGAAGAAGGGTTGGGAGAGCCACTTGGGTACATTGTAGAATTATTATGCAGACATCTTCAAATTTTTGTGAGTATGTAAGTGTTATGCCTTGCATAACACACCCAAATTTTCACTTCTCAAGCTAGGGGCCCTCCTTTGCCTTGATTTGTTTGTGTCCTATTTTCTTATCATTTGCATTTCAGGACCTCAGGTTCTGGAGATCCCGAAGTGCGTTTTGTTCCTTTTGTCTCTTTTGCTTTGTTTGACTTTGGAGTTTTGGGATTCTGAAACCCCAAAGTCTTCATTGTTTTCCGCTTTGGAACTTCAAAACTTTGGAATCCAGGAATCTCGAAGTGTTCCTTCGTTAGCTTCTCCTTGATTTTGGAACTCTAGAACTTTAGAGTCCCGAAGTCCTGTGTTTGCTTCTTGGAGCCCCGGGATGCTAGAATTCTGGAATCCTGGGTTCTCTCTTCATTTTGTTTGTTACTTCTCCAGAGTTCCGAGGTCGGTCTCTTTTTGACCTCTGGAAATTTTGGATCCCAAAACCCCAGGGCGTGCCTGGGTTTCCTTGTTTGTCGGTTTCTCTATGGTGTGCTTTGTGTCCCTTCTTTCTCCCTTGTCTGGGTGAGTTCTCCTCTTCTCAAACTTGTGTTTGTGTTTCTTTGCTTTTTTATCTTTTCATTTTGAGTATTTTCATGCTTGGTAGCTTAGGGTTTTGGCTTCAATAAGTTAAATTTTCTTCGACAATGAGGGTTTTCCAATCTTCCAGCATTCCAGGATTTTGGGTCTTCGAGATACCGGACCCTTGGCTTTTCCCTCACTATGGAACCCTAAGATTCCAAAGAAGATGTTATCCTATGACCACCCAACTTCAGAGCTCCAGGTTCCCAGAGTCTCGAAGTTGGTCCCTATATGCCTTTTTCCCAACTTCGGAACCCTGAGATTCCGGGATCCTGAAGTTCTTTGCAGACTATCTATTCCAAGACTCCGGAACCTTGAGATTTCAAAGTCATCCTATAAGTCTCTTTGGTCATTTCAGGATCCTGGGATCTTAAAGTACTAGGTTTCCTGCCAAACTCATCTTGAAGCTCTGAAACTTCGAGGTGAATTCCTTTGTTGAGTTTCAAGCTTCGGGACCCAAGAGCTCTGGAATCCTGAAATCATGTGTAAGGGTTTCTTTTGACCTCGGAACCCCAGGAGTCTTGAGTTCATTGTTTTTAAGTGAATCTCCTAAGGCATTGATTATGCATGTTCCCCTATGCAGATTGAAGAATTATTATGAAAACATCAGCCACCTCAAGGAAGAAAGCTACTAACAAGATCAAGCTCAAGAAGAATCCCATCACCCACTTTAGTAGGTTGTTACATTGATAACTACTGTAGCAACAAGGAGAACAAGCAACAAACTGGTAATTGACATGCAAGTGCACACTCAGGAAAGTGCCACTTGGGGTATCACTATAGTTCACCAACAACACTTCATTACACTTGTCATGCACCTTTCTCCCCTTCAAAGAACACTGCACATGTGGAGGTTACAAAGTTGCAACACCTGGAAGATAACAGACTATTGACACAGGTGTAGTAGTAGTTAAGTGGAGTTCAAAAAGCATCGATTTGCATGCCAACTGCAACTCCCGCCATTTTGTAACTGGGTTGTAGGCATACTTTATTCCTAGAAAATAGGAGACATGGGACTATAAATGTAATGAATCAGGCTATTTCAAGGGTCTGAAAATTCAAGATTGGAGGCCATAGTTAGAATTAGAAGTATCTTAGGAGATGGAAATTTTCTGGAACTTGGCTGAAGGTCATTCTAGATCTTTTTCAATGCATTTTCATGTTAACGTAGCTAGAAGCAAGCTGATGTAAGAAAAATCAGACATTCATTGTGACAAATCTACTAAATAATTGTCCTCATTCGTAGCTGAATATATGAACTTTAATTTGATTTCCTGTTTACTTCAGTTGTTTTGTTTCATGTGATGAATGTTTAATACTCTTTTGTCTTATTCAACTCCCTGAATCTAGAGAGAGTTGCATTTGCATTGCTTCAACTTGTGCATGTATATGGTGATTGATGTTAATGTCAATATGGTTTAGTCTTTCTTCTAATTGAATCTAGCTTCGTTGATATGTTAAATTGATGATTTGCATGTTGGTGTATGAATGTTCCACTTTTCCTCCAGATTTAGTTGATATTGTCAGATGGAATGAATGTTGAATGTTTATCATATTCTTGCATCCCTTTCCTCTTTTGTTATGTCTTTCTTTTTGGTTAATTTAGTTTTAGTTTAGTTTTCTAACTCATGTAGAAAAAACACAAAGTTTCAAATCAACATGACCCTTAATAGGTACAACTACGTCAACCACCGAGTTACCCAACACCATCGTGACCCAACTATAGAGACCTTGGAGTTATCAATCTTTCAAGATTGATTTCTTTTTAGGAGAGGCGGTGTGTGAATTCATGTTCTACCTCTCAGTTGGTGAGTATGTCAAAACACCTGTCAATAGAAGTGGTGCTAGAAGGAGGACCAGGTAACATTTTTTTGAAATATTTGCTTAAGTTAGAGTGAGCTAAGTCTTGAGAAATCTTGGCTCTGATGGGTAGTCCTCAGTGCATACCCGGGGTTGCTCATTCAATCCCTCATCATATGTACAATAGACTTCAGATGTTCCGTCCTGAAAATAGACAAAGTGATTCAAGCCACATAAGTGCTTTCAATAATTATGTAGAACGTCTTCAAAATGTGTCACAAGATATCATTTGTAGCTTGTTTGAAGGTACTTTTCAAGGTTTGACATCACACTGGCATGAAAATATTCCTCTTGGTTTAATTTTCTTTTGTTGGGAGTTGGAGTTTTTTGTTCTTGTGTCAATATGATCTAGTAATGAGCACACGAGATGTTTTACTTCAGTTTGTAAGTGTTAGAAGAAATTTTGTTGAAAATATTTCTCAATTTAATCACAAATTTCTTTTAATGTATTAGCGATTTCAATCTACACGTAGGATCATCAACACTTATTGTTTGAAAGAACACTATCTTTGGGGTATTGGTCCCACATTTGCAGACAAAGTGAGAAGTTTGGGTGAGGTAAATGATGTTAATCAGGCAATTAGGATAGCCTTGATGCTATCACAATCTATATTTGATGCACCAAACGACCGTCATGGTGAATTCAATGACTGAGTGATTGAGAATTGTTGATACACATGGGATTCTGACACAATATACACCATGCCTGTCCAACAACAATCACATGAGAATTTTAGTGTTTTAAATCTGCTAACATATATTCAACCAACTCAATGAATAAACATAATCATCACCAATGAATGCCAATTCCAAATTTGAACGACAATGTTTCATCTTCTTTTAAGAATCTAATTGTTTTAACTTCCTTTCTTGATCATGATTCAAGAAGTAGAGCGACAGATTATAATGAAATTACAACTATAAGAACAAGTGTACAACCATGTCAACCCAAATGACTAAATCAAAATGAAGATAAGACAACTGCAAACATTGGTTATGAGAGGGAAATCAAGTTTGGAAGTGATACTTTTGAGAGAGATTTTGAAAGAGTTGAAGTTGCCACAATGCTGCCCCAATATTTCCATAATGAAGAATCAACAAGTGGAGAGTTTCAAATGCATTGTGAAGAAGAATTTCATGATGGTCAATCGCATAATGAAAGTGTGCAAAATTTCAATTTATGGTTGGATACTACACCTCCACTTAAATATTTGAATGGAAGGTTTAGAGAGTTGGGTGTCTCTAAGTCTTTGGTGGATATTGCATTGGTAGATGGATGTAGAATACACTGCACAAATAAGAATTATGAGATTAATTGTTGTGTTTTCCTTGAGAGAATAGATAAATATTTGAAACACATGATTGAATTTGAGGATGTATTCACTCCTTCGGAAGATCATTGGGACCTCGAGTTGAGAAATGAGTTGAGAGAACAACTCTTACTAATTAACATTCAAGAGGATTCACAACCATTCACTCAAGAAGGCAATTTACTTGATGGAATGCAATATGATAGAGAACTTACAACAAGTACAGATGAAGCTGGTAGGTTGGTGTTTATGCCTTCCTCTATCAATGAACATGAGGGAGATGTTGACTTGAATTCACTATGTAATAACAATGCTGATTTGTGTTTGGGTTCATTAAACAAAGGAGTTGAGTTGATGATTAATCTTGATGTGATTGGAGTAAGGAATGCCAGTCCCACTAGTTTTGAAGGCAACAACGCTGATCTATGTATTGATTTTGTAAGTAATGGGCGTGATCTTGGAAAATATTATGAAATTGAAAAGGCTAATGATGACTACACTTGTGTTGATAAAGGTAATAAGTTCACAATCAACTATGTAGATGGTGATAACACAAGTTTCTTACTTGAATTCGAAGGCCATGATGATTCAAGTAAGTGGAATTACAATGATGAGAAGGAGGACAACATATTCCTTGATGAGGTTGTAGATGATCTCTTCTTGCATTCCGATGATGAGTTGGTGAATCAAGATTTCAACACAAACAAAGACATGGATCTAAATTGGGAATTACTTGGTGAATTCCTAAACTAGATTTACGTCAATCATGAGAACAAACTAGATAATGCAATGAAAGTTGATGAAATTGATTTATTGTACGAAACTAGCCATTTGTTGCAGAAAAATGATGATGATGAGGTCAAAGATGATGAAGGTCAAGTTGATCAAGAACATACTTCCAAAGGATGGTCTGAAGTTCAACTGCTTGAACTTACCTAGAGGCACTGGTAAATACAGAGGTAAATTACCTTTAAAATGTTTTGTGTGCAACAAGATTGGCCACATTGCTGCTAACTGTCCTAATGGTGAAAATGAACACAAGAGAGATAAATTCAAGAAGTATAAGGGTAAAGGCAAGATAGATTGTCTTATTACTATTGATAGTGGTATCACTGATGAAGAATTCGATGGTGATGCTAGTGAAGATATTGTGTTTGTAGCTATTAAAGAAGAGATATCAGACCAGAAAGACCAGAAGGCACTAGTGTCGAGGATGGATAACTCCGATGATTAGATCATTGATAGTGGTTGTTCACATTATACGACCGGTGATTGGAGCAAATTTCTTTCCTTGAAGGAATTCGATGACGTTGTTGTTATATTTGGCAACGAATCACCCTGCATGGTTAAAGGTAAAGGAGTTATTTCTCTTAATGAGAAGAGCAATGTAGATGATGTCTAATGGGTTGAAGGTCTAAAGCACAATATTTTGAGTGTGGCACAACTCAATGACAAAGGATACCCACTGGATTTTAAAAATAGTATGTGCAAAATATTTGACAACAAAGGTGAATTGATTGAAACCAGGAAGTAAACTACAGGTAACCTGTTTCACCTTAATTCTAAAGTTAGCAACTATTTTATTGCAAAAATAGATGATAGCTAGCTTTGGCATAACAAATTTTGTCATATAAACTTTGATAACATTGTTAAAGTGAGTAAGTCCAAGACATGGAGAAGTTTGCCTCAGTTAGACAAACCAATTAATTCTCTTTGCAAAGAATGTCAGTTAGGAAAGATGACTTCTTCAACTTTCAAGAGCAAACCTTTTTCAGCAGTGCACTTGTTAGATTTGGTTCATACAGATCTTTGTGGACCACTAAGAACAAAAAGCATTCAAGGTGACATATATTTTATGATCCTCACTGATGATTGCTCAAGGATGATGTGGGTCACATTCTTGAAAGATAAGATTGAAGCTTTTGGTAAGTTCAAGGCATTCAAGGCCTTAGCTGATAAAGAGAGCGTTAAGAAGATAAAATGTCTGAGGATAGATCAAGACGGTGAATTTTCTTCTGAGGAATTCACTAGGTATTGTGAAGAGAATGGTATCAAACGACAACTTTCTGCACCAAGGCCACCACAACAAAATCATATCGCAGAAAGGAACAATCGATCAGTTGTTGAAGCTGCTAGGACAATGTTGATACAAGGAGGTGTAGCGAAAACCTTTTGGAGAGAATTTGTCAGCACAACTGTCTACACAATGAACCGGGTTCTGGTAAAGAGAGGTAAGGAAAAGACTCCTTATGAATATTGGTATGGAAGATCACCCGATGTTAGCTATTTTAAGATATTTGGAAGCAAATGTTTTATTAAGAGAGGTGATTACATTACCAAATTTGAGGCTAAAAGTGATGAAGGTATATTTCTTGGCTATTCCACCAAGAGTAATTCCTACAAATGTTTTAACAACCGGACACAAAGAATTGTTGAGAGTGTTGAAGTTCGAGTGGATGAATTTCCTGAAGTCTCAGAAGGAACCAGTTTAGAGAAAAAGGATGAAGATCCTTGCATTTTGTTTTTGGAACCAGAAACTGTAAAATCTGAAACTGACAAAGCGAATTCTGATGCACTTGTTCAATTGGAACAAATAAATTCATAAGAAGATGATGATAATGAAGAAGCTGAACCTGTAGATAATGATCATGTTATTCCTAGATATTTGAGACTAAATCACAATCCTGATCAGGTTATTGGGGATAAGGATGTTGGATTACTAACCAAAAGAAGAATTAGAGAGAATTCGTGCATGATCTCCACCATTGAACCAATAATTGACAAGGAAGCATTTGGTGATGATCATTGGGTTAAAGTTATGGAGGAGGAATTGGATCAAATTGAGAAGAACAACACTTGGACCCTAGTACCTTGACTGGTAATAAGAATGTTATAGGTACTAAAGGGATATACAAGAATACGTTGAATGAAGATGGTGTTGTAGTTCACAACAAGGCAAGATTGGTTTGCAAGGGTTATGCACAAGAAAAAGGAGAAGATTATGGCAAAACTTTTGTACCAGTAGCAAGAATGGAAGGTGCCAGAACTTTACTTGCGTTTACAGCCCATAAGAAGTTCAAGGTATACCGGATGGATGTTAAGTCTACATTTTTTAATGGGGTATTGGAAGAAGAAGTATACATAGAGAAGCCAGATGGTTATGCTTTGACTGATGAGAAAGACTGTTGGCATTTGCCTGAAGATTGCATTAATGATATGTTATGTTGTCATTGATGTCAACTGAACTGGTAATGATATTACTGATATTGTTGTTATTATTGATATTGTATTGTAACCGGTAGGAAGAGCTTTGTGAAGGATATTGTAAATCGGTATGTAAGTTTGTGAGTTGAACCAGTAACCGTTGTAAAAGGTTAAACCCTTCTATGTTATGTAACCGGTACACCCTACCACTTGTTTTTGCTAAACCCTAATTGATTAAGGTTATTGGCTATGTTGAGTGATAATGATGGTGACACATAAGGTCATTGTATGAAGACAAGTTCAAATTTTTTTGGGGGAGTTTGTTTGTTTGTCTAGTTAATGAGCAAAGCGTATTCCATCTAATGCAAAGCGTGTGATGAGTTACTGAACTCGATGAAGCAGTAATCAAGGAGCGGTTGAGGTTTTCTTGATTGATGTGTAGAGATTGCTATGAAATCCAACGGTCATGCTTGTACTGACTTGTTTGTACTCTCGATGAGAGGATTAGATTTTCATTGTGCTACTGACCTAATTGATTTGTATTTAAGGTTGATGAGGTTGTTTTCTTTCGGTGTTGGCAAGAGTTGGCTGAAATCAGCTGAGTGTGTGGTTGCCAAACCAGAGAACGAGTTTGCAGTATGAGTAAAGGCATATAAGAATCTTAAATGGATATGATCAAGCAAATGTAGTGCTATTCAAATAGATCAAGCAAACTCCTATTGTTTTCTAACAATTACAACATAATTGAAATCCCCTAACCGGGTAAGCTCTAACAAGCTTGGTTACTTATTAAATCCTCTAACAAGGTGGTCCATTAGATTGGATTCTCAAATCCTCTACTGGGGTTACTGCT
This sequence comes from Cryptomeria japonica, assembly GCF_030272615.1. Lineage (NCBI taxonomy): Eukaryota > Viridiplantae > Streptophyta > Pinopsida > Cupressales > Cupressaceae > Cryptomeria > Cryptomeria japonica. The sequence continues at coordinate 245,211,927 of NC_081414.1, forward strand.
TACAGGGTATTTTCTTCTAACAAGGCATTTGTAGTCAATCCCTTAACTGGGTGATTCCTAACAGGATCAATTCTTAACAAGATTTTTTTAAAAGCTTTAACAGGCTTGGCTCCTAACAGGGCAAACTTTTTAGAGTTCAAATATTTTCTTGTGAGTCCCATCTCACCATGGTTTTTACCTATTTGGGTTTTCCACGTATAAATACTTATGTCATGTGGTGAATATTTTTGTGGTTATGATCTTATGGTTGATTTGATTAACTACTTAACTGTTTTTGATAAGGCTTGATAACTAGAAGCATTGATGAATGAAGTATGTTGACATATGATAAAGCATTTGGATTTTTACAAGTTAAATGTTGTTTTATGTTAAGTTGTTGTAACAGTTAACCGGTATTCTTATGAGTATTTATCTTGATAGTGGTATTTCATTGATAAGTTTACTTTGAGTGATTGAGTTTGAGTTTGGGAAGTTTGTATCATTTTTTCTATTTACTGATTCACCCACCCTCTCAATAATCTATCAGATACTTATTCTTTCATCATACCATCAAACGGTATCAAAGCATCTTAGGTCCTCTAAGGTCTAAGCCTAACAACTTGGGGAAAAGATCCGTGAGATCATGATGATGAAGGAAGGTCTGAAGTTCAACAAAGAAAACTATAGGATATGAAGCGACAAAATGAAGATTTACATCAAGATTCTGGGAAGTTAGTATTTGGATCATGTAGATACTAAGTATATTGCACCTACTCAAACTCTGACTGATGATTAGAAGAAAGAACAACAAGAAAATCATCAAGCATTGGAAGCTATTATCAGTTCCCTGTTTGATGCTGAATATGTAGATGTTCATGGTCTTGAAACTACATATGAAGTATGGAAAAACTTGGAGAGATTTCTAGTGGTGATGAACATGTTAAGATTGCTAAAGAGGAGAGTCTAAGAGGACAGTTTGATGACATGAGGATGTCTGAATATCCAACAGTATGGTCAAAGGATAAAAGAGATAGTCGGTGAAATTAAGAGTGCAGGAGGGAAAGTGAAAGATGCCACAGTAATCAGTAAGGTACTGAGAACCCTTCTACTGGTCTATGCTATTCGAGTTGTAGCTATTCATGAGCTGAAGTCCATTGACAAAACTAAAGTAACTCTTGACTCCATCATTGGCAAGCTTACTGCTTTTGAATTGAATGATTATCATGGTAGTGTACAAAAATCTGAGTCTGCATTTAGATCTTCTGTTTCTAACCCATCTATGAGAAAAAGTAGAGATACTAGTCATGGTTATAAATTTAGATCCAACATAGATGCTGATGATGAAGACAGTTTAGTAGACCTTGAAGCATTGTTGGCAAAGCAGTTGCCTACAGGCATTGGTAAATATAGAGGTAAATTACCTGTAAAATGTTTTGCATGCAATAAGATTGGTCATATAGCAACTAACTGTCCTAATGGTGAAAATGAACACAAGAGAGAAAAATTCAATAAGTATAAGGGAAAAGGCAAGAGAGATTGTCTTATTGCTATTGATAGTGGTATCACTGATGAAGAATCTGATGATAATGCTAGTGAAGATATTGTGTTTGTAGCTATTAAGGAAGAGATATCAGACCAGAAGGCATTAGTATCCAGGATGGATAAATATGATGATTGGATCATTGATAGTGGTTGTTCACATCATATGACTGGTGATTGGAGAAAATTTCTTTCCTTGAAAGGATTTGATGGCGGTGTTGTTAGATTTGACAATGACTCACACTGCATGGTTAAAGGTAAGGGAGTTATTTCTCTTAATGGGAACAATAGTGCAGATGATGTCTACTGGGTTGAAGGTCCAAAAGCACAATCTTTTAAGTGTGGCACAACTCAATGACAAAGGATACCCACTAGAGTTTAAAAATGGTATGTGCAAAATCTTTGACAACAAAGGTGAATTGATTGCAACTGGGAAACAAACTAAAGGTAACCTGTTTCATCTTAATTCTAAATTTAGGAACTATTTTATTGCACAAATAGATGATAGCTGGCTTTGGCATAAGAGATTTTATCATATAAACTTTGATAACATTGTTAAAGTGAGTAAGTCCAAGACAATGAGAGGTTTGCCTCAGTTAGACAAACCGGTTAATGATCTTTGCAAAGAATGTCAGTTAGGAAAGATGACTTCTTCAAATTTCAAAATCAAATCCTTTTCAGCAGAGCACTTGTTAGATTTGGTTCATACAGTTCTTTGTGGACCAATAAGAACAAAAAGTATTCAAGGTGACAAATATTTCATGATTCTCACTGATGATTGCTCAAGGATGATGTGGGTTACATTCTTGAAAGATAAGAATGAAGCTTTTGGTAAGTTCAAGGAATTCGGGGCCTTAGCTGAGAAAGAGAGCGGAAAGAAGATAAAATGTCTGAGGACAGATCAAGGCGGTGAATTTACTTCTGAGGAATTCACTAGGTACTGTGAAGAGAATGGTATCAAATGACAGCTTTTTGCACCAAGGACACCACAATAGAATGGTATCGCAAAAAGGTGTTAATAACTGGTCAGTTGTTGAAGTTGCTAGGACAATGTTGATACAAGGAGGTGTAGCAAAAACCTTTTGGAGAGAAGCTGTTAGCACAACTATCTACACAATGAACTGGGTTCTGGTAAAGAAAGGTAAGGAAAAGACTCCTTATGAATATTGGTATGGAAGATCACCTGATGTTAGTTATTTTAAGATATTTGGAAGCAAATGTTTTATTAAGAGAGGTGATTACATTAGCAAATTTGAGGCTAAGAGTGATGAAGGCATATTTCTTGGCTATTGCACCAAGAGCAAGGCCTACAAATGTTTTAACAACCGGATACAAAGAATTGTTGAGAGTGTTGATGTTTGAGTGGATGAATTTCCTAAAGTCTCAAAAGGAACCAGTTCAGAGAAAAAGGATGAAGATCCTTGCATTTTGATTTTGGAACTAGAAACTGTGAACTCTGAAACTGGCAAAGAAAATTCTGACGCACTAGTCTAACCGGAACAGATAAATTCAGAAGAAGATGATGACACTGAAAAAGCTGAATGTAAGATAATGATCATGTTATTCCTAGATATGTGAGATTGAATCACAATCCTGAGCAGATTAATGGAGATAAAGATGCTAGAGTACTAACCAGAAGAAGAATAAGAGAGAATTCTTGCATGATCTCCACCATTGAACTTAGAACTGCTAAGGAGGCATTTGGTGATGATCATTGGGTTAAAGCTATGGAGGAGGAATTGGATCAAATTGAGAAGAACAACACTTGGACCCTAGTACCTCGATCGATAAATAAGAATGTTATAGGTACTAAATGGGTATACAGGAACAAGTTGAATGAAGATGGTGTTATAGTTCACAACAAGGCAAGATTAGTCTGCAAGGGTTATGCGCAAGAAGAAGGAGAAGATTATGGCAAAATTTTTGCACCAGTAGCAAGATTGGAAGGTGTCAGAACTTTACTTGCATTTGCAGCTCATAAGAAGTTCAAGGTATATCAGATGGATGTTAAGTCTATATTTTTTAATGTAATATTGGAAGAAGAGGTATACATAGAGTAGCCAGATGGTTATGCTTTGACTGATGAGAAAGACATGGTATGAAGATTGCATAAGGCTTTATATGGATTAAAGCAGGCACCCATAGCATGGTATGAAAGGCTTCATACACATCTAATGAAGATAGGATTTCTGAGAACTAGTGATGATAGTAACATATATCTCAAGTTTGAAGGAGATGAAATACTGGTCAATGAAGTATTTATTGATGATATCATATTTGGAGGTAATGATGTCATGAGCAACACTTTTGCAGATGAAATGAAAAATGAGTTTGAAATGTAGTAGGGGAAATAAAAAATTTCATAGGCTTGCAGATACATCAAATGAAGAATGGTATTTTCATTACACAGTCTAAGTATGTCAAAGAGGTTTTGAAGACATTTGGCATGAGTGACTGTAAAACAGTTGGGACACCAATGGTTATATGTTATAAGTTGTCTAAGGAAGATGAATCTAAGTTTGTTGATGAGAAGGAATACAGGTCAATGATTGACAAATTGCACTATGTTGTTCACAACAGACTAGACATAGCCCATGCCGTTGACATAGTTGCTAATTCCAAAAGAATCTTAAGGAAACACACCTAATAGCAACCAAGAGAATCTTTAGATACCTAAAAGGTAATGTTGACTATGGATTATGGTATCCATATGGAGGAAACTTTTATTTGAAGGCATACACCGATGCTGATTCGGCAGTAAATGTTGATGGCTAGAAAAGCACAATCGGTGGAGCATTTTTTTCTTGAAGGAAGACTTGTTTCATGGAGTAGTAAAAAGCAGAGTTGTACTTCACAATATAATGTTGAAGCTGAGTATGTTGAAACTTATATGAATTGCACACAGGCTATTTGGATGAGGTACATTTTGGAAGGTTTTAAGATGAAGATTTCAGAACTTATAAAGATTTTATGTGATAATACAAGTGCCATAAATATTTCCAAGAATCCTATTTTTGTTGGTATTATGGATGTGTTGCATTGATTTTGTCATTAATGTCAACACTTGTCAATACTTATCCTTGTGGAGATCTTTGGTTATGTTCATCGACATGTTCAATGACTTATGCATAGTCACTGGTATCTGGTTCACCAACATGTTATATTATTTACTAGCACTAGGGATGATCTATTATCATTTGGAGATTACTTGGTTTTGTCGAAAACATTGTTTAGACACTTGGTTTTGGTGATTTGATTATTGGTACAATCGAGTTTGCATATTTGTTGTTACTGGCAAATAGGTCTAGGTTATGGACTGACAAGCATTATCTATTCCAGATCAGCACGACACGTTATGGAGATGATTTGTTATTGTTGTAAATGCATTGAGTCGACATCATGCATCACATATTGATTCTTTTGTAATTGATTTTATTGTAATATCTTAGTTAGCCAACCTACACATTTGGTCTTAGGTTTTAGTATATATGTAAGATCTCATTTGTGAGATTATGTAGCAGAGGAGTGTGAAAAAGGATTGTAATAAGGTATATGCGAATATAAGCAGAGCTATACATGCAGACATCATTTGAAGATTCAAGGAAGGTATGAGGAAGACAATTAGAGCTTAATTAGTATTGAATCCAACATATGAAGATCCAATTGTAGTCAGTGTGACTCCCATTTTGTCATTGAGTAGTGAGCTCTAGGCAATTGGCCTTTCTGCATGTGCAAACCCCATTTGTACACACATACTATCTGCACTAGTATCATCTGATTGTGGGTAAGGTTTCCCACCATGGTTTTTCCCCTTACAAGGTTTCCACGTACAAATAACTATGTTATGTATGTTATTTGTCTTTCTGTTTGATGCATTAAACTTTACCGATACTGTTATTAACTGCTAAACTATCTACCGACATTAAAGTTTGGTTTATCGGTATTATGTATTAAGTTTGGTTAAGTTTGTTTTGGGTTTGAAATTAATAGACAACTAATTCACCCCCCTCTTAGTTGTCTCTGAGACCTAACAATTGGTATCAGAGCCTAGTACTCTTTTTTCAGAAGTTTGACAACTTGAGGAGATCCTATGTCTACTAACTATTTCAGGAAGAACAGTCCGAAGCTTGATGGAACTAACTATGGTATATGGAAGATCAGAATGGAGACACATCTTAATTGCATTGGAAAGGACATATGGGATGTTACAAAGAATGGCTATGTTGCTCCTACTCAAGGTCAACCTAATCCACCAACCTTGGCTAAAGATGAAGAAAATGATTACTTTTGAGCGCATTGTCATATCAACAAATCATGGGATTATCAGACCGATCTACTGCTAAAGCTAATTGGGATAAATTGGAGACATTGAATGAAGGTGATACCACTATCAAAATTGTAAAACTGGAATGCTTCCGGGTAAGGTATAAAAATCTGAAAATGGAAGAAGATGAAAAGATTTTTGCTTTTATGGAAAGAGTTAATGAAATTGTTTTGGGTATACAATGTTGTGGAGGATCCTTAAGTGAAGATGAAATTGTTTCTAAATTCTTAAAGATATTTTCCACTATCATACAAGATGAAAGTAACTGCTATTAATGAATTGAGAACAATTCCTAATGCATCAGTATCTAGAGATACTTTGGTTGGAAAAATTTCAGCTTTTGAATTTGAAAAATTTGGTCCTATTGCTACAATTAAGACAGATTTGGCTTTCAAAGCTTCATCATCTGTAGCATCATCATCATCATCTGAAAAATCTGATTAGAAAGCACTCTATGCTAGAGAACTTGGAGAAATCAGAAGAGAGAATGAAGAACTTGAAGAGCTTGAAGCACTATTTGCAAGGAAAATGCCTAAAGGTCTAGTTGGAAGTAAGTATGAAGGTAAAGCACCATTTAAATGTTTTAACTGCAATAAAGTTGGTCATATGGCATCTAGGTGTCCTAATCGACATGTAAGATTGAAAGAAGAAGCTAAAAAATCATATAAGCCTAACCCTGAATATCAGAGGTACATATTTAAGAAGAATAGAGACAAATCATGTTACTCTACTGATGAAGGAGTTACTGATGATTCTGATGAGGAACCGGCAAACATTGGATGGGGTTTTGTTGCAATAATAGAAGATCAACCAACACCTACTATTCAACTGGTAGAGCAGGGCCTGGCAGCTAAAATTGAAGAAAAGGATGAATGGATCATTGATTTCGGATGTTCACATCATATGACTGGTGATAAGAGTAAATTCTTAACCTTTCAGGGAATACAATGGAGGTCTAGTAAGATTTGGAGATGAAAAAACTTGTTTGATCAGAGGAAAAAGACACTATATTTTTTGATGGTAAGCACAATACTGATAATGTTTACTATGTTGAAGGTTTGAAGCATAATCTTTTGAGTGTTGGTCAATTAGTTGAAAAAGGATTTCAATTACAATTCAAGAATGGTAAATGCAAAATCATGAACAAAACTGGCTTGAAAATTGCAACCAATAATCAGACTAGAGGTAATATCTTTCATTTGAATAACAATGAGAAGACATGCTTGATTGCACATATTGATGAAAGTTGGTTATGACATAAGAGACTGTGTCATGTAAATTTTGATTGCATTGTGAAAATCAGTACAACTAAGGCAGTAAGGGATTTACATAAGATTGTTAAACCTCACAATCGGATATGTAAGGAATGTCAATTTGGAAAGCAAGTTAGAGCAACTTTTAAGAGTATTCTGAAAAAATCCAATAATGTTCTTGACTTAATTCATACTGATTTATGTGGTCCAAGAAGAACTAGAAGCTTACAAGGAGATAGATATTTTATGCTAATCATTGATGATTATTCTAGAATGTGTTGGGTTACTTTTCTCAGGGAGAAATCAAAAGCTTTTGGGAAATTTAAACTATTCAAGGTCATGGTAGAGAATTAAACCAGTAAGAAAATCAAATGTTTGAGATCAGATCAAAGAGGTGAATTCACATATTAGGAATTTTATACATTTTGTGAAGTGAATGGAATGAGAAGACAATTATCAACACCTTAGACACCCTAGAAAAATGGAGTTGTATAAAGAAATAACATAAATATTTTGGATGCAGCTAGAAGCATGATATCAGAAGCAAACCTACCTCATGTGCATTGGAGAGAAGCAGTCAATATAGTTGTTTATATATTCAACAGAGTTCACATCAAAGGTGAAATTGGTAAGACCCCTCATGAACTATGGTTTGGTAATACTCCTACTCTTAAATATTTCAGAATATTTGGAAGCAAATGTTATATTAGGAGAAATGATTATATTGGAAAACTTGATCTTAGAAGTGATGAAGGAATATTTCTTGGTTATTCATCTAAGAGCAAGGCATATAGATGTTTTAATAAGAGATTGCAGAAAATCATTGAAAGTGCAAATAAGAAGATTGATGAACAATTTAGAAGGTCTATAGACTCTGAACCGACAGTTGAGATAATCACAAATGAACCTACTATGAGTACACCGGTACAAAATGTTGATCCAGTCACACCAACATCATCTGAGAATTCCACAGTGACTGAAGAACAACAACAAGTGAATACACCCAGGTATGTAAGATTGAATCACTCTGAAAGTCAGATAATTGAGAATAAGTATCAAGGAGTTATGACTAGAGGAAGACTGGCAAATGAAGAGGTATGCCTAATTTCACAAATTGAACCTACAAATATTAATGAGGCATGTGAAGATAAACATTGGATTAAAGCCATGGAAGATGAATTGGAACAAATTGAAAAGAATAACACATGGACATTGGTTCCCCAACCTAAAAACAAAAATGTTATTATAACGAAATGGGTATTCAGAAATAAACTTAATGAAGATGGTAAGGTAGTCAGAAACAAAGCAAGATTAATGTGTAAGGGGTATTCACAGAAAGAAGGAATTGATTACAATGAAACCTTTGCACCGGTAGCTAGAATTGAGGCAGTCAAATTATTCTTAGCTTTTGCAGCACACAAGAACTATAAAGTATATCAAATGAATGTTAAATGCGCATTCCTGAATGGTGATCTTGAAGAGGGAGTTTACATTGAACAACGTGATGGATTTTCTTTGACAGATAACAAAGATATGGTTTGTATGCTAAGGAAAACTTTATATGGATTGAAGCAAGCTCCTAGAGCTTGGTATGCTAGACTGGAAAAATATCTTTTGAATCTTGGCTACACTAAAGGTAATGCTGACAACAACTTATATTACAAAGTGACTAATAATGACATCTTGGTTATTGAAGTTTTTGTTGATGATATCATTTTTGGAGGATAAGATGGATTGTGTAAAGAATTTTCTAATAAGATGCAGGAAGAATTTGAAATGTCTATGATTGGGGAAATAAAATTCTTTTTAGGATTGCAGATTTCACAGACTGATAAAGGAATATTCATAAATCAATCAAAGTACTTGAAGGGATTACTTAAGAAATTTGGCATAGAAAACTACAAACCGGTAAGTACACCTATGACTACAACTGATAAACTATCATCGAAGGATGAATCAACACCTGTTAATCCAACAAGATACATGTCTATGATAGGAGGTTTACTGTATTTGACACAAGCAAGACCTGATATTATGAATGCAATATGTATTGTTTCAAGATTTCAAAGTAATCCTAAGGAAAATCATGAATCAACAGTAAAAAGGATTTTTTGGTACCTACAAGGCACAACAAATCTTGGCTTATGGTATCCTAAAGATGAAAATTTTGATTTATGTGCATACATAGATGCAAATTGGGTAGGAGATGTAGATGATAGAAAAAGCACCACCGGCCGAGCATTTTTTCTTGGCAGTAGACTAATTTCATAGTTGAGCAAGAAGCAGAGTTGCACATCTTTATCAACAATAGAATCAGAATATGTTGCAGCAACAACTAATTGTACCCAGGTATTATGGATTAAGCAAATGTTGAAGGACATAAAGGTAAAATGCAAAGAACCTATAATCATTTACTGTGATAATATGGCAGCAATTGATATATCAAAGAATCCGGTATTTCACTCTAAAACTAAACATGTTTCTATCAAATTCAATTTTCTGAAAGAGAATGCTGAAGCAAAAGAAGTGAAATTGGTTTATGTGAATACTAAAGAGCAAATTGCAGATATCTTTACTAAGCCTTTGCCTAAGGAAACTTTTGAATAACTAAGAGAACAACTTGGAGTTATACCCTCACCGGTAGAAACTTAGACAATTGGAGCATGGCATCAGACTGATAGAATTAACAGAGAAATCTTTTTTCCAACTTTGATGAAGGAGAGCTACTTCTCAAGGAGAGTAGATTGAATAAATTTGGTTATAACAATTGGTATTTGTAACAAGTTCGATGAACTGATTGTATTTGGTTTTGTATTGCTTTGACATTTGATGTCAAAGGGGGAGAGATATCTATGGAAAAAACCATTATCTTTTGGGGAGAGATTATCATTGGGGGAGAGATTGTTACTCTTTGTATCTGTATTTTGATGATCTCTTTGGGAGATTGTTGGTTTTTGGTTTTTGGCATTTCTGCTTTGGCACTTAGATGGTTTTTCTATCTTGTGTTGCCATCAATGCCAAAGGGGGAGATTGTTGGTATTATAGATGTGTTGCATTGGTTTTGACATTGATGTCAACACTTATCCTTGTGGAGATCTTTGGTTATGTTCACCGACATGTTCAGTGACTTATGCACAGTCACCGGTATCTGGTTCACCGGCAGGTTATATTGTTCACTGACACTATGGATGATCTGTTATCATCTGGAGATTACTTGGTTATGTCGAAGACATTGTTTGAACACTTGGTTTTGGTGATTTGATTATTGGTACAATCGATTTTGCATATTTGTTGTTACCGACAAATAGGTCTAGGTTATAGACCGGAAAGCATTATCTATTCCAGATCAGCACAACACATTATGGAGATGATTTATTATTGTTGTAAATGCATTGAGCTGACATCATGCATCGCATATGCATTTTTAATTGATTTTATTGTAATATCATTGTGAGCCAATCTACACATTTGGTCTTAGGTTTTGGTATATGTGTAAGATCTCATTTGTGAGATTATGTAGCAGAGGAGTGTGAAAAAGGATTGTGTGAGATTTTGCCAAGATCAAGGGAACAATGAAAAGTATTAAAATAGAGATAAAAGAATGACAAGAACAAACTGTATTCTCATCAATATGAAAATGATCAACTGGATTCACCAATACAATGAATATAGGCCTTCTTATAGAGGCAAGGCCATATGGATGTACGAGCACACAATCATGACATGTGGCTCAATGAGAAACAAGGGTAGGTAAGAAATACTAGGGGTAGGTAGGAGAAATAATATAATATTCCACAAGAGGTGGATGACCCACCGAATGTGGAGTGTAACAACAAAACAAGACCACAAAAGGTGGAATTTCTCCTACAAGCTCTATCCCTATGTGCACACTTCCCTAAGCGTCTCAAATCTAAACTACGAAGAGATGCATTATCCTAAGTTAACTTAAGTAAAGTGTAATAATATCCATAATGAATATTTATTTACACCAACACCCCCCCTTAAGTGCAACTTAGGGGAATGAAGACTGAAATCAACAATGCAAGATGGGTCCCGACTACTAGGCCATGATAGGTACCCATGTACAATATGCAAATGGAAGAAAAATTATGCAATGCAATCTCTCACAAACGGAGAAAGGGAGAGAACCCAGTGGGAAAAAACTCCCCCCTAAAAGAGAGATGAATGTACAAAAGACTCTCAAAGAAGATGGACAAAACCTCAAAGAGGAAAAAGTCCCCCCCATAAGAGAGGAATGAAAAGTCAGTTGACCCCCCCTAATGACACATCCCGCACCCCTAAGAGAGCTCTCAACTGCTAGAACTTAATCTTAGTGAAAGGTTTGGTGAATATGTCAACAACCTGCTCTGCTGTAGGACAATACTGCAAATCAATGACCTGCTCCTGAATCAGCTCTCGGATATAGTGCATATGGATCTCGATGTGTTTGGTCCGCTGGTGCTGGATTGGGTTCTTCGAGATTGGAATAACACTCTAATTATCGCAATGTAGAACTGTCGGTCATGGAGTGGTGAACCCAAACTCTGTGAGAATCTGTTGGAGCCAAATGGTCTCAGTCGCTGCATTAACAATGCCTCGATACTCAGCCTCAGTCGAAGAGAGAGCAATAGCATGTTGCTTCTTGCTCTGCCAACAAATGGGGCCTGAACCAAGGTGAAAACTATAACCGGAAGTAGACTTACGATCATCAAGATCGCAAGCCCAATCGGAGTCTGTGTAACCAACTAGGCGAAGCCCTATGCCTACTGCATAGTGAATCCCATAGTGATGTGTACCCTGGATGTAATGAAGGATGCGTTTGGTAGCTTTCCAATGAAGCTCATGTGGTTACTGCATGAAGCGGGAAACCATGCCAAGTGCAAATGAAATATCAGGGCATGTATGGGTCAAGTAGATGAGACTACCCACAAGCTGACGATACAAAGTGGCATCAACTAGTGGAGAAGAACACTGAGCCTCAAGCTTGACTCCTGAAAGAAAGGGAGTCGGGGCAGGCTTACAATCAGTCATATGAAAGTGTGCAAGTAGATCAAGAGCATACTTGGGCTACGATAATGTAATCCTGAAAGGTGACTATGAAATCTCTATCCTGAGAAAGTAGTGTAAAAGACCCAAGTCAGTCATAGAAAATATGTCATGCAAAGAAGATTTGACCCTGCTAATGATGGATGGGGTACTCCCTGTAATGATCAAATCATCAACATAGAGCACAAGTATCAAGTGAGAGTCATCCTGTTGCAAAATGTAGACATTCGGATCGGAATGACACCTAGTGAACCCTGCGGAGAGAAGAAAGGAATCCATCTTGGCATACCAAGCCTTGGGGGCCTGCTTAAGGCCATAGAGAGATTTCCTTAGTCTCCAAACCAAAGAAGTATCCTGGATGAAACCCTGTGGCTGCTCCATATAAATCTCCTCATCAAGATCACCATGAAGAAAAGCACTCTTCACATCCATCTGATGTACAACCCAACCATGAGCTGCAGGAATAGCAAGTGTCAAGCGAATGGAGTTCATCTTGGCTACAGGCGCAAAGGTCTCAGTATAGTCAACACCTGCAACCTGAGAGAAACCTTTCGCAACAAGCCGAGCCTTATACTTATCCACACTACCATCCGCTGCAAACTCGGTCCGATAGATCCACTTACATCGAACCATCTTTCTCCCCTTAAGGAGATGGACTAAATCCCATGTGTTGTTCCTCATCAAGGAACTATACTCTTCCTCCATAGCTTGGTCCCACTCAGGAACCCCTGATGCTTCCTGAAATGTTTATGGATCGGAAGCGGTAGCAATGAATGCATGTGGAAGATTTTGATGTTGTGGTCGAGTTCTCCGTGTATCAGAAGGATCCCCAACAAGAGAACCCGTGGACTCAAGTGTCTGTCAAGCCCAACAAGGTCTAGGTGGAGGTGGAGAATGAGGCTCCTCAACTACAAGTGGACCCTGTGGAGGTGTAACCCTGTGAGTCAGAGTTGAAGAAGTTTCATCATCTGAATCACTAGCACCACTATACACAATGGAGGAAGGTGGAGGAGGTAGAGAGGCTAAGCTAGGAGAGCTTTCCTCAAAGTGAACACTCCTCTCAATGAACACCTCATGTGTCTCAGGATCCATCAATCTATATGCCTTAACACCCTCAGGATATCCAACAAATATGCAAGGTTGACTCTGAGGTTCCAATGCCTTGCATTTCTGCGGAGGTATGCGAGCCCATGCTGGACACCCAAAGACTCTAAAATGTCTCACAATTGGTTTCCTACTAGCCCAAGCCTCAAAAGGAGTAATACCTTGCAAAGCTTTGTGAGGAACCCAATTTTGGATGTGTGTGGCACAACTGATAGCCTCAGCCCAAAAAGCGGGATCAAGAGAATGTGCATGAATCATACAGCTAGCCATTTCTTTGAGAGTTCTATTCTTGCATTCTGCAACTCCGTTCTGCTGTGGAGTGTATGCTACAGAATGCTGAAGATCAATCCCCTCAAATGTACAAAAATCCTCAAGTCTTTTGTTCACATATTCCCTTCCATTATCTGTACGAAGAATCTTGACCACTTTCCTGGATTGCTTCTCCACATGAGTCTTGAAGTCTTGAAATCTATCAAATACTTCACTCTTATGAATAAGAAAGTAGACCCAAGTGAAGCAGGAGTAGTCATCAATGAAGGTGAGGACATAGTGGGCCTTACTAAATGAAGGTGTTGGAAATGGACCCACTACATCGCTGTGAACAAGTTGAAGAACTTCCAAAGCTCTCCAAGCTTTCCCTTTATCAAACTTTTCCTCGGGATGCATTCCCATGGAACAACCTGAACATACACCCTCTGAAAAACTGATTTGAGGTAGACCTATGACCATGTCTTTAGTGCTGAGCTGCTGAAGATAGCGGTAGTTGAGGTGACCAAATCGCTCATTCCATAGCTTACTTTCTGAATTTGAATGAGTAAGCAAGGCCCTAGAAGGTGAACTTGGCACAAAGTGGGAGAATGAATAAAGCCTTGAGTTGTCATTGACTTGTCCCACTGCTACCAAGGCATCATCATCAAGTTCCTTTACCACAACTAAATTTGGTGTAAACTCAACCTTTTTCCCATTCCCATAGTGAGTGATTTGGTAGATAGAGAGAAGGTTGGTAGACAAGTTAGGAACATAGAGAACATTCTCAAATGTTCCATCATCCATGTCAATTGAACCTTTCCCTTCAACCTCTACTTGTGTATCATCACCTATGTAAATGTGAGGTACCTTAGATGGCTCCGATGAAGAAAACTGCTCCTTTGTAGAACCCATGTGATATGAGGCACCTGAGTCAAGTATCCACTGCTGTGAAAAACCTGTAGTAGCCACAAATGCTTGCCCTTTTCCCTTAGATTGTGAGGAAGAGGAAGGAGTTGAATCCTTCTTTGTGTAGGCAGATGGCAAGTTGATGTTGTTTTTCTTGAGAAGATTTGTCAACTCATCAACTTGCTTGGTGTGGCATCGATGCTCATCATGACCATACTTCTTGTAATATGCACAAGTTGGCTTATCCTTCTTAGGTGGTGTCCCCATCTTGGAAGAGGATGAAAAATCGCCTTGTGATGGAGAGGATGATTGTCCTTTTTCCTATTGTGGCTTAGACTTGGGGTGCTTCTTCTTCTTGTTGGAATCTTTGCCTTGACTTCCTTGATTTCCTTGATTAGCCACCGAAGCCTGAGACTTTGAAGACTTGAGAAGCCCCATGTTCAACAACTTAGATTGTTCCAATATCAACATTTCTATGAAAGCATCAAATGAAGGCATAACATAGGAACTCCCCACTATCAAACGATGAGTTTGGAAGCTAGACACAAATGCTGCATATTCTAGTGCAAGCTTGTCCAACAAGTTGAATATCAACTAAGCATCCTTTTTGTCAATTCCACAATCCTTAAGCTTTGCTCTTAGCTCATTTGCTTTGGTGACATAATCTTGGATTGTATCAAAACTCTTGGGATCCAAGTTGGTGAGCTCATTGTCAATCTTATAACCTCTGATTTCATCAACTTGACCATACAATTTCTGAAACATATCCCAAGCATTTTTGATTGTAGTACACTTTTCAATATGAAAGATGAGGTCATCTGATACATACTTGTGCAAAGTTCTACGAGCCATGAAATTCTTAGTGAGCCATTCTAACTGAGCATTAGGATCAGCCTTAGGATCAGGTGGTGGTGCTATTGTTCCATCTATGTAATGCATGAGACCTTTTTCCATTAATTTGCTCCATACTTTAATTTTCCATGATGCATAATTATGTGGAGTTAAAGGTGGAAATTTATGAGGACTCATTGCAACAAAAATGAAAGAGCACAAGGAAAGAGAGGCACAATCACACAAGACACCCCCCAAATTCACTCAATCAAAGAACCCCCCCAAAAGTGATGATTTGACACTTTATACTTAGTGCATGTACAATGTGCCACTTGCAAATAATGGCAAAGTGGACTTCTGATTTAAATTTTACAACTACCTCAATAAGGCCAAAAGAGACTCAAAGTAATAATGCAAGAGATCTAAACTAAGATCCAAGCAATTTACAAGTACCAAATAGGCCAAATAAGACCAATATATGAAAGTAAAATTTCTACTTAAAATATCTAAAATATGATCATAGATTATGAAAGTAGATGAAAAAACATGCACTTTCAAAAAAAACAGCACCTGAAAAGGAGGTCGTATGAGCTCAAACGAGGCCTTTGAAGTTGCAGAATTGAGGATTGGACAGGTACAGCTGAGAGAATCTGAAAATTCCAAAAAAATTGTACACCAAAACTAGAAAATAACCACACCACTGCAAAGAGCATGAAAAATTAGACCAAATAAAAAAAAAATGCACCCAAAAAGGAGCAAAATTGAGCAAGTTATGGGCCTCCAAAGTTGACCCAAAAATCCAAACTGCTCAACGGAGAGGGGTCTATAAATTTCCAAAAAGAAATGCTGACTGGGTGCTGACTATGCGGGTAGAAGGTATGGATCCCAAAAATAATTTTCAATTTTTTTTTTTGAAAAAAATCCGAAAATTCCGTACCGTACCGCCCGAATTGGGTAGAAAATTTCCTCCACACCCAAAAATTGATTTTCGCCAAAATAGGTCAAATTTATACTTGATTTTTATGGAAATAGCCTCCGAGATGCAATGGTGAGGTCAAAAACACTCCAAGATGCCTCCAAAAAGTGCAGTTCCTCAGATCCGAAAATAGAAGCCTTCCACAATGTCTCCAAAAACCAATCAATGAAGCCCCAATGGCTTTGATACCATGTGAGATTTTGCCAAGATCAAGGGCACAATGAAAAATATTAAAATAGAGATAAAAGAATGACAAGAACAAACTATATTCTCATCAATATGAAAATGATCAACTGGATTCACCAATACAATGAATATAGGCCTTCTTATATAGGCAAGGCCATATGGATGTATGAGCACACAATCATGACATGTGGCTCAATGAGAAACAAGGGTAGGTAAGAAATACTAGGGGTAGGTAGGAGAAATAATATAATATTCCACAAGAGGTGGATGACCCATCGAATGTGGAGTGTAACAACAAAACAAGACCACAAAAGGTGGAATTTCTCGTACAAGCTCTATCCCTATGTGCACACTTCCCTAAGTGTCTCAAATCCAAACTACGAAGAGATGCATTATCCTAAGTTAACTTAAGTAAAGTGTAATAATATCCATAATGAATATTTATTTACACCGACAGATTGTAATAAGGTAAATGCGAATATAAGAAGAGCTATACATGCATACATCATTTGAAGATTCAAGGAAGGTATGAGGAAGACAATCAAAGCTTAACCGATATTGAATCCAACATATGAAGATGCTATTTTGAGCAGTACATTATCATTGGATTTAACCATCCAATTGTAGTCAGTGTGACTCCCATTTTGTAATTGAGCAGTGAGCTCTAGGCAGTTGGCTTTTTGCATTTGCATACCCCATTTGTACACACATACTATCTGTAGCAGTATCATTTGATTGTGGGTAAGGTTTCCCATCGTGGTTTTTCCCCTTACAAGGTTTCCATGTACAAATAACTGTGTTATGTGTCGTGTATGTTATTTGTCTTTCTATTTCATGCATTAAACTTTATCGGTCTGTTATTAACTGCTAAATTGTCTATCGACATTAAAATTTTGGTTTACCGGTATTATGTATTAAGTTTGGTTAAGTTTGTTTTGGGTTTGAAATTAATAGACAACGGATTCACCCCCCCCTCTCAGTTGTCTCCAAGACTAACAATTTTGCATGCATGAACCAAGAACATTGAATTTAAGTATCATTTCTTGGGGGAAAAAGTTCAGAGTAAAGATGTTATCTTAGAGCATGTTTATACCAAGGAGCAGCTTGCAGATATTTTTACAAAACCTCTGCCTAAGACTACTTTTAAGTATCTTAGAAGTCAGTTAGGGGTTGTCCCTCTTCATGAAGTTAGTTGAGCTTGATGTTGATTGCATCAATGACTGAATTACTTGCAAAATTTTACAAGGGTTGATGAAGAAGTGGATGTATTCCACAAAGGGAGCATCAAGTTGCAGTATGTTTTTGATGCATAGAGAAAATTTAACATTACATGTTTTACTTTCAATTTGGTATTGTTGTCAAAGGGGGAGAAAAATTATGTGATTATGAGAAGGCAAACTAGTGACAAACTGAAGACAGAGAGAGCATGTGAATACTTGGTAATGTAAACCAAGATTCCTATTCACAATCACAGCTGCAAAGCAATGGTGTTGATATTTGTATTGCCATCAATGCCAAAGGGGGAGATTGTTGGCATTTGCATGAAGATTGTATTAATGATATATTATGTTGTCATTGATGTCAACTGAACCGGTAATGATATTATTGATATTGTCTTGTAATCGGTAGGAAGAGCTTTGTGAAGGATATTGTAAACCGCTATGTAAGTTTGTGAGTTGAACTGGTAACCGGTGTAAAAGGTTAAACCCTCCTATGTTATGTAACCGGTAAACCCTACCACTTGTTTTTGCTAAACCCTAACCGATTAAGGTTATTGAATTGGTTATGTTGAGCGGTAATGATGGTGACACGTAAGGTCATTGTATGAAGACAAGTTCAAAATGTTTTGGTGCGTTTGTTTGTTTGTCTAGGGCATGAGAAAAGTGTATTCCATCTAATGCAAAGCATGGGATGAGTTACTGATCTCGACGAAGTGGTAATCAAGGAGTGGTTGAGGTTTTCTTGATTGATGTGTAGAGATTGCTATGAAATCCAATGGTCATGCTTGTACCAACTTGTTTGTAATCTCAATGAGAGGATTAGATTTTTGTTGTGTTACCGATCTAATTGATTTGTATTGAAGGTCGATGAAGTTGTTTTGTTTTGGTGTTGGTAAGAGTTGGCTGAAATCAGCTGAGTGTGTGGTTGCCGAACCAGAGAATGAGTCTGCAGTTTGAGTAAAGGTAGATAAGAAGCTTAAATGGATCTGATCAAGCAAATGTAGTGCTATTCAGACAGATCAAGCAAACTACTGTTGTTTTCTAACAATTACAATAGAATTGAAATCCCCTAACCAGGTAAACTCTAACAAGCTTGGTTACTTATTAAATCCTCTAACAAGGTGGTGCATTAGATTGTATTCTCAAATCCTCTACTGAGGTTACTCCTTATAGGGTATTTTCTTCTAACAAGGCATTTGTAGTCAATCCCTTAACCGGGTGATTCTTAACAAGATAATTTCTTAACATAACTTTTGTAAAAGCTTTAACAGGCTTGGCTCCTAACAGGGTGAACTTCAGAAGAGTTCAGATATTTTCTTGTGAGTCCCATATCACTGTGGTTTTTACCTATTTGGGTTTTCCACGTATAAATACTTGTGTCATGTAGTGAATGTCTTTGTGGTTATGATCTTATGGTTGATTTGATTAACTACTTAACTATTTCTAATAAGGTATGATAACTAGAAGCATTGAGGAATGAAGTATGTTGACATATGATAAAGTATTTGGATGTTTACAAGTTAAATGTTGTTTACTGTTAAGTTGCTGCAACAGTTAACGAGTATTCGCATGAGTATTGATCTTGATAGTGGTATTTCATTGATAAGTTTACTTTGAGTCATTGAGATTGAGTTTGGGAAGTTTGTATCAGTTTTTCTATTTACTGATTCACCCCCCCTCTCTGTAATCTACTAGATACTTATTCTCTCATCCTACCATCAAAGGCATGGTATGCAGATTGCACGAGGCTTTATATGGATTAAAGCAGGCACCCAGAGCATGGTATGAAAGGCTTCATACACATCTGATGAAGATAGGATTTCTAAGAACCAATGATGATAGTAACATATATCTCAAGTCTGATGGAGATGAAATACTAGTCAGTGAAGTATTTGTTGATGATATCATATTTGGAGGTAATGATGTCATGAGCAACAGTTTTTTAGATGAAATGAAAAATGAGTTTGAAATGTCTTTAGTAGGGGAAATAATTTTTTTTATAGGCTTGCAGATACAACAAATGAAGAATGGTATTTTCATTACACAGTCTAAGTATGTGAAAGAGGTTTTGAAGACATTTGGCATGAGTGACTATAAACCAGTTGGGACACCAATGGTTACAGGTTGCAAGTTGTCTAAAGAAGATGAATCTAAGTCTATTGATGAGAAGGAATACAAGTCATTGATTGGCAAATTGCACTATGTTGCTCACAGTAGACCGAACAAAGTTCATGCAGTTGGCATAGTTGCTAGATTTTAGAAGAATCCTAAGGAAACACATCTGATAGCAACAAAGAGAATTTTTAGATACTTGAAAGGTACTATTGACTATGGATTATGGTATTCATATGGAGGAAACTTTGATTTGAAGGTGTACACAGATGTTGATTGGGCAGGAAATTTTGATGACCGAAAAAGCACAACCGATAGAGCATTTTTTTCTTGGAGGAGGGCTTGTTTCATGGAGTAGTAAAAAGTAGAGTTGTACTTCAAAATCTACTGCTGAAGCTGAGTATGTTGCAGCTTATATGAACTGCACATAGGCTATTTGGATAAGGCACATTTTGGAAGGTTTTAAGATGAAGATTTTAGAACCTATAAAGATTTTATGTGATAATACAAGTGCCATAAATATTTCTAAGAATCCCATTTTGCACGCACAAACCAAGCACATTGAATTGAAGTATGATTTCTTGAGGGAAAAAGTGTAGAGCAATGTTATCTTAGAGCATGTTTCTACCAAGGAGTAACCTCAATATATTTTTACCAAACCTCTACCTAATACTACATTTGAGTATCTTAGAAGTAAAATAGGTGTTGTACCCCTTCATGAGGTTAGTTGAGCATGATGTTGATTGCATCAGTCCTCGAATCACTTGCAGAATTTTACGAGGATTGGTGTAGAAGTGGATGTATTCCACAGGGGGAGCATCAAGTTGCAGTATGTTGTTGATGCAGAGTGAAAATTTGACATTACATGTTTTACTTTCAATTTGGCATTGCTATCAAAGGGGGAGAAGAATTATGTGATTATGAGAAGGAAAACCAGTGACAGGCTGAAGACAGAGAGATCATATGGTGAATACTTTGTAATGTAAACCAGGATTCCTATTCACAATCACAACAACAATCAATGGTGTTGATATTTGTATTGCCATCAATGCCAAAGGGGGAGATTGTTGGAATTTGCATGAAGATTGCATTAATGATATGTTATGTTGTCATTGATGTTAATTAACCGATGATGGTATTGCTGATATTGTTGTTATTGTTGATATTGTCTTGTAACTGGTAGGGAGAGCTTTGTGAAGGATATTGTAAACCGATATGTAAGTTTGTGAGTTAAACCAGTAACCGGTGTAAAAGGTTAAACCCTATCTATGTAATGTAACTGGTAAACCCTACCAGTTATTTTTTTGTTAAACCCTAACCGATTAAGATTTTTGAATTGGTTATGTTGGTTTATGATTTGATGTTGAGCGGTAATGATGGTGACACATATGGTCATTGTATGAAGACAAGTTCAAATTGTTTTGGCATGTTTGTTTGTCTAGGGAATGAGCAAAGTGTATTGCATCTAATTCAAAGAACGTGATGAGTTACTGAGCTCAATGAAGCAGTAATCAAGGAGCGGTTGAGGTTTTCTTGATTGATGTGTAGAGATTGCTATGTATTTAACGGTCATACTTGTACCAACTTGTTTGTAATCTTTATGAGAGAATTAGATTTTTATTGTGTTACCGACCTAATTGATTTGTTTATAAGGTCGATGAAGTTTTCTAGTTGAGAGTTGGCAGAGATCAGTTGAGTGTGTGGTTGCCAAACCGGATAATGAGTCTGCAGTTTGAGTAAAGGAAGATAGGAACTCAAAAGGATTTGATCAAGCAAGTCTAGTGCTATTCAAACAAATCAAGAAAACTCCCATTGTTTTCTAATAATTACAAAAAAATTGAAATTCCCTAACCAGGTAAGCTCTAACAAGCTTGGTTACTTATTAAATCCTCTAACAAGGTGATCCATTAGACTAGATTTTCAAATCCTCTAATGAGGTTACTCCTTACAGGGTATTTTCTTCTAACAAGGCATTTGTAGTCAATCCCTTAACCAGGTGATTCCTAATAGGATCAGTTCTTAACAAGACTTTTGTAAAAGCTTTAACAGGCTTGGCTCCTAACAGGGCGAACTTCAAATATTATCTTGTGAGTCCCATCTCACCGTGGTTTTTACATATTTAGGTTTCCATGTCAAAAATACTTGTGTCATGTGGTGAATGTTTTTGTGGTTATGATCTTATAGTTGATTTGATTAACTACTTAAATATTATGATAAGGCATGATAGCCAGAAGAATTGAGAAATGAAGTATGTTGACATATGATAAAGCATTTGGATATTTACAAGTTTAATGTTGTTTACTATTAAGTTGCTGTAATAGTCAACCAATTTTCTTATGAGTATTTATCTTGATAGTGATATTTCATTGATAATTTTACTTTGTGTGATTGAGATTGAGATTGGGAATTTTTTTTATCAGTTTTTCTATTTACTGATTCACCCCCCCTCTCAGTAATCTACCAGATACATATTCTTTCATTATAGCATCATCCCCAACTTTGGAACCCCGAGATTTCGGGATCCCGAAGTTCTTTGCAATCTATCTATTCCAAGACTCCAGAACCCCGAGAATCCGAAGTCATCCCATGAGTCTCTTTGGTCATTTTGAGATCCAGGGATCCCGACGCACCGGGTTTCCTGCCAAAATCACCCCAGAGTTTCAGTATTCCAGAACTATGATGTGAGTTCCTTTGTTGAGATTCAAGCTTTGGGACCCTGGAACTTCAAAATCCTGAAATCATGCATAAGGGTTTCTTTTGGCCCCAAAACCCTAGGATTCTTGAGTTCATTATTTTTAAGTGAATCTCTTAAGGCACCAATTATGCATGTTCCCCTGTGCGGATTGAAGAATTGTTATGGAAGCATCAACCACCCCAAGGAAGAAAGCTAGGAATAAGATCAAGCTTAAGAAGAATTTCATCACCCACTTCAATAGACTGTTACATTGATAACTACCGCAACTACAAGGAGAACAAGCAACAAATTGGTAGTTGAAATGCAGGTGCACACTTAGGAAAGCGTTACTTGGGAGTTCACTCCAGTTCACCAACAACACTTTTTTACACTTGTCATGCTCCTACCATGCCTTCAAAGAACACTGCACACATGGAGGTTACAAAGTCGCAACACTCGGAACATGATGGACTGTTGACACCGGTTTAGTAGTAGTTAAGTGGAGTTCAAAAAATAGTGACTTGCATGTCAACTGCAACTCCCACCATCTTGTAATTGGGTTGTAGGCATAATTTGTTCCTAGAAAATAGGGACTATAAATGTAATGAATCAGGCCATTTCAAGGGTCCAAAAATTTAAGATTGGAGGCCATAGTTAGAATTAGAAGTATCTTAGTAGATGGAAATTTTCTGGAACTTGGCTAAAGGTCATCCAGATATTTTTCATTGCATTTTCATGTTAGCATAACTAGAAGCAACCCGATGTAAGCAAAATTAGACATTCAATGTGACATATCTGCTGAATAACTGTCCTCATTTGAAGGCGAATATATGAACTTTAATTCAATTTCCTGTTTACTTTAGTTGTTTTCTTTCATGCGATGAATGTAAAATACTCTCTTGTCTGATTCAACTTCCTGAATCTGGAGAGAGCCGCGTTTGTATTGCTTCAATCTACGCATGTATATGGTGATTGATGTTATGTCAATGCAGTTTAGTCTTTCTTTCCATTGAATCTAGCTTCGTTGATATGTTAAATTGATGATTTGCATTTTGATGTATGAATGTTCCACTTTTCCTCCAGATTTAGTTGATATTGTCAGATGGAATGAATGTTGAATGTTTATCATCTTCTTGCATCCCTTTCCTCTTTTGTTATTTCTTTCTTGCTGGTTAATTTAGTTTTAGTTCATTTTTCTAACTTATGCAGACAAATCAGAAAGTTTTGAATCAACAGGCCTCTTAATAGGTACAACTACGTCAACCACCGAGTTACCCAACATTATCGTGACCCGACTATAGAGACCTTGGAGTTGTCAATATTTTGAGATTGATTTCTTTTCAGGAGAGGTGGTGTGTGAATTCATGTTCTAGCTGCCTGTTGGTGAGTGTGTCAAAACACTAGTGAACAGTAAGGATTGTGTGTACATATGTAAATAGCATTTGTGGCTTGAATTTTTTATTTTTAGAACCCTACCTTTGCCATTAATGTCAAAGGGGGAGTGTAGAGGAGTGAAACATGCTGATCATAAGGGGAGTTGTTAATTTTTGGAGTCCAACAGTGATATTTTTGGTTGTAGTATACAATATTTTGGTTTTGGTTTGACACTTAGTCATTTTTCACTAAGCGTTGCCATCAATGCAAAAGGGGGAAATTGTTGGCAAGAGACACTGCACTGTTGTTCATATGTTGTCATTGATGGTAACTAGAGTTAGTTATTCAATCCAAAGCTCACAATTCATTCATACTAGAAGAGTGATTGAGATTCAGTGAGATAGAACAATGTATCTGATAGTGTACAATAATTTGGTTGGCGATTTATTTGTGTTGTGTGTTTGGAATTGCAGATCTCAGAGAAGTATTGTGGATGTGTAATATATCTTATTCCGGGTTTATGGCCTTTGGTGTCAAGTTTTGAGTGAGTTGGCGGATCTGGTATACAGGTTTTTGGTTAGAACAATGTTCATTAGCATTAACGTGTGGATATTCATTGTGCGGATCTTGCAGAGTAATTTGGTGATTATTTGTGTGTTCAAGGATGTTGAAATGAAATGTAGGAAGCGTGTGATCAATTTGTTTTGGTCAGCGTATGCATTGGAGATAGGATTGATCCGACTTGGTGTACACGTTTCATTTTATGTGTTATGCATTTTTGGGCTGACATGAAGGTGACCTAGATTGATGTTGCAGATATATAAGATATGATCATTATATTTGGGATATTGATGGTTGTGTGGAATGTGTGTATAAGTGATTGTATGCAGTTTCACATGCGTTAATGAGAGATTTATGCTCCGACATATAGTAGAACAACATAATAGAGTAGTATAGCAGAGCAGAGTAAGATAGAGTATTTTGTGCTTAACCAGAACTGTTTTTGGATTTTGTAGATGTTGTTTATTAGTTGATACATTCCAATTATTATTTGCAATCATTTCTAAGGCAATATGCCTTTCGGGGTTGTAGCTCTTGTAGACACTAAAAATGTCTCATTAATACTACAATAATTATTTGTCTATTTAAGTAAGTAATTCTTTAATTATTTGATTAAATTAAATATTTCTTCTGATTAGAACATTTAACATTTTTAATTATCAAATTTATATCATTTCATCATTTAATCAATTAACCCTATCTCAATTATTGATTAAATATAAGTTATTTAATTAATTATGACATTTTCCTTAATTAAATAATCTTTATTATTTAATTAATTTAATTTCCTATGATTAAATAATTTCATTTAAATTATTTAATTAATTAATTTTATTCTTCTAATTCCAATTAATTCCATCTATTTTCATGTCATTTTCCCCAAATTTGAATTTCACTTAATTCCAATTAATTTCATTTCTTCCAAATTCATATTTCACCAAATTTGAATTTCAGTTAATTTCATGTGCATTTCAGTATTCGAAAGTCCAAATTCAATTCCAAATTGAAAATGAAAATCAAATTCAATTTCAAAATCCTACAACACATGCTAAAATCAGAACTGATTGATCAAAGAAATTTTCTAATTAGTTAACTCAGTTAACTCATCAACCACCCTTTTTAACTCTCATTCATCTTTTCTGACTGATCAATGAATCAACTTATATCTCCAATAAATTCACTCATCTGATTCATCAACTCAGTCAACTAGCTAGTCTATTCAGTCTACTGGTTAATCAATCCAGTTGACTCCTCAATCAATTCTGTTAACATATCAATCTAATGAGTTAATCGATCAATCAATTTCAGTTGTCTATCAATCAACACTTGAGTTCATATTCTCACCTCCTTTGTGTTGAAAATCTATAAATTCAACCTCATTTTCTCATTTCAAGATAGAGAATCACAATCTTCAAAGTTATTGTCCATCTTATGCAGGAAATCAGTGCAATACCTAAGAGCCACCTACACCAACAATAATGGAGAAGAACAATGAAGACACAAGTGGAGAATAGGGAGTTTTAATTTAGTTTAATCTTTCTATTTCTATTATTTATTTCATTATATTGTGTTTAAAATCAATTTAATTAGTTAAGGATTTTGTGATTCGTCCTTTCAGTCTAATTAGCTTGGATTTAATTATTTCAAACATGAGAACAATTGGTGAACTCGACGTGAAACAAATCCAACCTTCATTTGTTGTTTTGGTTGATTTTGCAGATCCGTACATGCCTAAAAAATAAGAATATGCAATTGACTAGACAAAAATTTGTAATTGCGAATATTTATCTGCACTTGCCATTAAAATCCATTGCAATTGACAGTATAATCCACCACAATTGCTAAAATGATCCGCAATTGCTCGAAAAAGGGAAAAAAATAATTTTGTATTTGTCGTTTCTTAATTAGTTGATCTTGTGCACCTAACCCAAAAAAATCTTTCAATTTTGGAAATTTTCATTTTTTGCATAAAATGTGTCTAATCCAATGGCAGGAAAGGTAACCTTCAAAATTTGAGGTGCACGGAGGGCAAGGCAGCATATCAGAGAAGTGAGAGCATACCAAAGACTCTTAAAAGCAGAAAGAGAGCTTCACGAAATTGAAGAAAAGGAAGCAATCGCCCAATATCATAGAAGCATTCACCGATTCATTACCAAATACAAATTTAATGACGACATTGATGTGATGGCTCGTGTGATTCGGGATAACATCATTGTAGAATATAATCTCTATCTTCTGTCTTTTGCCGTTGTTTATTTAATTTTTTTTTTCTTTTGCATTTAACTGATGAGCAATTGACTTGATATTGCTACACAATTGCTCATACATCAGTTCACAATTGCTATCATAGTAATTCACAATTGATAGCATATCAGTTCACAATTGATCAGATATCAGTTCATAATTGCTCAGTAGTTAGTTCACAATTGCCAGTTTAGGTTTTTTGCATTCTGTCTTTATTTATTTATGGTTTTTATCAAGATTTCTCTCTGTTTGTGAAAAGACAGAGCTCTGTAACTGAGAAAATTAGGCTGGATAGCCCACCATATGTCTACTAATGTTATTTTCTCTGCAGGGTTAGAGTAGAAAATTTCTTTTGGTGCTATTAAAAAGAACAATATAACTTTCATCATTTCTATGACAGTTAAAATGAGCCCCATGCCTTTTTGGAGAAACAACTCCAATAGTTTAGAAAACATTGCAATGAAGGTTTAATATGAATCATTGTTCTTCATGTCTTCAAGGTGATAGGTATATGCTCTCCCCTTTTTTGGGTGATCAAAAAGTTAGACCCACCTTTTTCATGCTTTATTTTATTTTCCACATTAGGATTGTTGGTATTTTGGATATGTTGATATGGTTTTGTCATTGATGTCAACACTTATCAACTCCGACACTTGGAGAATTGGCAATACTCACCGACAAGCAAATGACTTATGCACAGTCACCGGTATCTAGTACACCGGCATGATATATCATTCACCAACACTTGGAATCACTTGGAGAATACTTGGTTATGTCAAAGACATCATTTGGCCACTTTGTCTTTAAGATTTATTCATTGGTATATTCATGATTGCATATTTGCTATTACTGGCAAATAGGTCCAAGATAAGCTTGCCAGTGCTTATCCTGGACCTATTTGTCAGTAACAACAAATATGCAATCATGAATATATCAATGAACAAATATTAAAGACAAAGTGTCCAAACGATGTCTTAGATATAACCAGGTATTCTCCAAGTGATTCCAAGTGTCGGTGAACAATATATCCTATCGGTGTACCAGATACCAGTGACTGTCCACAAGTCATTTGCTTGTCGGTGAATATTGCCAATTCTCCAAGTGCCAGAGTTGATAAGTGTTGACATCAATGAAAAAACCATATCAACATATCCAAAATACCAACAATATCCCCCTTTGGCATTGATGGCAACACAAGATGGAAAAACCATCAAAGTGCCAAAACAGAAATGCCAAATACCAAAAGCCAACAATCTCCCAAAAGAGATCAAAACCAGAAATCAAAATTCAGGTACAGAGAGTAATCAATCTCTCCCAAAATAACAATCTCTCCCTCTAGGAGTAATATGTGTTTTTCCATATCAATCTCTCCCCCTTTGACATCAAATGCCAAAGCAATACAAAAACCAAGTTCAAATACAAAATACCAACTTATTCAGTATACCAATTACTCCCCCTGAGAAGTAGCTCACCTCATCAAAAGCCAGAGTAAAAGATTTCTCTGTTAGTTCTGTCGGTTGATGACAAACATCAACTGTCTAAGTCTCTACCGGTGGAGGTATGACCCCAAGCTGATCTTTGAGATATTCAAAAGTCTCCTTAGGCAAAGGCTTAGTGAAAATATCTGCAATCTACTCTTTATTATTTACATAAACCAGTTTTACTTCTTTTGCTTCAACATTCTCTTTCAAAAAATTCACTTTGATAGAGACATGTTTAGTTTTAGAATGTAGTACCAGATTCTTAGATATATCAATTGTTGTTGTATTATCATGATAGATAGTTATAGGTTCCTTGCATTTTACCTTTATGTCCTTTAACATTTGCTTAAGCCATAATACCTATGTACAGTTAGTTGTTGCTGCAACATATTCTGATTCTGTTGTTGATAAATATGTGCAACTTTGTTTCTTACTCAACCAAGAAATTAATCTGCTTCCAAGAAAAAGTGCTCTGCCGGTGGTGCTTTTTCTGTCATCTACATCTCCTGCCCAATTTGCATCTGTGTATGCACATAATTCAAAGTTTTCATCTCTAGGATACCATAAGCCAAGATTAGTAGTGCCTTGTAAGTACCGAAAAATCCTTTTTACTGCTGATTCATGATTTTCTTTAGGATTACTCTAAAATCTTGAAACAATACATATTGCATTGATAATATCAGGTCTTGTTTGTGTCAAATATAGTAAACCTCCTATCATAGATTTGTACCTAGTCAGATTAACAGGTGTAGATTCATCCCTTAGTGATAATTTGTAATTTGTAGTCATAGGTGTGCTTACCGGTTTAGAGTTTTCCATGCCAAATTTCTTTAGTAACTCATTCAAGTACTTAGATTGACTCAAGAATATACCTTTATCAGTCTGTGAAATCTGCAATCCTAAAAAGAATTTTATTTCTCCAATCACAAACATTTTAAATTCTTGCTGCATTTCAATAGAAAAGTCTTTACATAATCCATTTTCTCCTCCAAATATTATATCATCAACAAAAACTTATATAACCAAGATGTCATCATTAGTTACTTTATAGTATAAGTTGTTGTAAACATTACCATTAGAAAAACCAATCTTCAAAAGATATTTATCCAATCTAGCATACCAAGCTCTTGGAGCTTGCTTCAACCCATACAAAGATTTTCTTAACCTGCAAACCATATCTTTGTTATCTATCAAAGAAAATCCATCAGGTTGCTCAATGCAAACTTCTTCTTCAAGATCTCCATTTAGAAATGCACATTTAACATCCATTTGATATACTTTGTAGTTCTTGTGTGCTGCAAAAGCCAAGAATAATCTGACTGCCTCAATTCTAGCTACCGATGCAAAGGTTTCATTATAATCAATTCCTTCTTTATGTGAGTATCCTTTACACACTAGTCTTGCTTTATTTCTGATTACCTTACCATATTCATTGAGTTTGTTTCTGAATACCCATTTAGTTCCAATTACATTTTTGTCTTTAGGCCGGGGAACTAATGTCCATGTGTTATTCTTTTCAATTTGTTCTATTCCTTCTTCTATAGCTTTAATCTAGTGTTTATCTTCACATGCCTCATTAATTGATGCTGGTTCAATTTGAGAAATAAGACAAACCTCTTCATTTTCCAATCTTCCTCTAGTCATAACTCCTTGATATTTGTTCCCAATTATTTGATTTTCAGAGTGGTTCAATCTTACATACCGGGGTGTCTTTGTTTGCTGCTGTTCCTCAGTTACAATGGAATTTTTAGATGATATCGGTGTAACTGGATCTTCATTCTGTACCAGTGTATTCAATGTAGGTTCACTTGTTAGTATCTCTGTTGCCAGTTCAAAGTCTATATACCTTGAAGTTCCTCTAAACTGTTCATCAATTTTCACATTTGCACTCTCAACAATTTTCTGCAATCTCTTGTTAAAATATCTATATGCCTTGCTCTTAGATGAATAACCAAGAAATATTCCTTCATCACTTCTAGGATCAAATTTGCCAATATACTCATTTCTTCTAATATAGCATTTACTTCCAAATATTTTGAAATATTTAAGAGTAGGAGTAATACTAAACCATAGTTCATGAGGGGTCTTACCAGTTTCACCTTTGATGTGAACTTTGTTGAATGTGTAGACTGCTATGCTTACTGCCTCTCTCCAATATACATGTGGTAGATTTGCTTCTAATAACATACTTCTAGCTGCATCCAAGTTAGTTCTATTTTTTCTTTCTACAACTCCATTCTGCTGTGGTGTCTGGGGTGCTGATAACTGTCTTCTGATTCCATTTACTTCATAGAATGTATTAAATTCCTTAGATGTGAATTCACCTCCTTGATTTGATCTCAAAAATTTGATTTTCTTACCGGTTTCATTCTCTACCATTGCCTTGAATAGTTTGAATTTTCCAAGAGCTTTTGATTTTTCTCTGAGAAAAGTAACCCAACACATTCTAGAGTAGTCATCAATGATTAGCATGAAATATCGATCACCTTGTAAGCTTTTAGTTCTAGCTGGACCACATAAATCAATATGAATTAAGTCAAGAGCATTATTGGATTTTTCTGGATTACTTTTGAAAGATTCTCTAACTTGTTTTCCAAATTGACATTCCTTACATACCAGATTGTGGGGTTTAACAATCTTAGGTAAATCTCTAACTACTTTAGTTGTACTGATTTTCACAATGCAATCAAAATTTACATGACAGAGTCTCTTATACCATAGCCAACTTTCATCAATATGTACAATCAAGCATGTCTTTTCATTGTTATTCAAATGAAAGATATTACCTCTAGTTTGATTACCGATTGCAATTTCCAAACCGGTTCTGTTCATAATTTTGCATTTCTCATTCTTGAATTGTAACTGAAATCCTTTTTCAACTAATTGACCAACACTCAAAAGATTGTGCTTTAAACCTTCAACATAGTAAACATTGTCAGTATTATGCTTACCATCAAGAGATATAGTACCTTTTCCTTTGATCAAACAAGCTTTATCATCTCCAAATCTTACTAGACCTCCATTATATTCCTGAAAAGTCAATAATTTACTTTTATCACCAATCATATGATGTGAAAATCCTGAATCAATGATCAATTCATCCTTAACTTCAACTTTTGCTGCCAGGGCCTACTCTACCGGTTGAACAGTAGGTGCCAGTTGATCTTCTGTTATAGCAACAAAGATCCATCCATTGTTTGTCGGATCCTCATCAGAATCATCAGTGACTCCTTCATCAACAAGATAACAAGACTTATCTTTATTGTTCTTAAATCTGTATCTCTGATATTCAGGGTTAGGCTTGTATGTTCTTCTAGCTTCTTCTTTCAATCTTGCATGTCTATAAGGGCATCTTGAAGCCATATGACCAATCTTATTACATTTAAAACATTTAAAAGGTGCCTTACCTTCATACTTACTTCCAACTGGACCTTTAAGCATTTTCCTTGCAAATAGTGCTTCAAGTTCTTCAAGTTCTTCATTTTCTCTCCTACTTTCTTCAAGTTCTCTTGCATAAAAGGCTTTCCAATAAGATTTGTCAAATGATGATGATGTAGATGATGCTGATGCTTTAAAAGCTAAATCTGTCTTAATAGTAGCAATAGGACCAAATTCCTCAATTTCAAAAGCTGAAAGTTTTCCAATCAATGTGTCTCTAGTTACTGATGTATTAGGCACTGTTCTTAACTCATTTATAGCAGCAACTTTAATTTTGTGTGCCGGTGGCAATCCTCTTAGAAATTTTGAAACAATTTCATCTTCACTTAAGGTTCCTCCACAACATTTAATACCCAAAACAATTTCATTTCCTCTTTCCATAAAAGCAGAAATCCTTTCATCTTCTTCCATTTTCAAATTTTCATACCTAACCTAGAAGCTTTCAAGTTTTGCAATTTTGACTGTGGAATCTCCTTCATTCAATGTTTCCAAATGGTCCCAAATAGCTTTAGCAGTGGATCTGTCTAATAATCCCATGATTTGTTGATCTGATAATGCGCTCAAAAGTGCTTCTCTTGCTTTGCAATCATTTTCCTCTTTTCCTAAGGTTGGTGGATTAGGTTGACCTTGAGTAGGAGTAGTATAGCCATTCTTCGTAACTTCCCATATGTCCTTTCCAATGCTATTCAAGTGAGTCTCCATCCTGATCTTCCATATGCCATAGTTGGTTCCATCAGGTTTAGGACTGTCCTTCCTGAGATAGTTAGAAGACATTAGATCTCCTCAAGCTGTTAAACTTCTGCAAAAGAGGACTAGGCTCTGATACCAATTGTTAGGTTCCAGAGACAACTGAGAGGGGGGGGGGGGTGAATCAGTTGTCAAATAAATTTAAACCAAAATAACTTAACCAAACTTAATGCTTAATACTGGTAAACCAAACTTAATGCCGATAGACAGTTTATCAGTTAATTGCAATACCGATAAAGATTAATGCATGAAACATAAAGACAGTAACATCCACAACACATAACACCAATATTTGTACGTGGAAATCTTGTAAGGGGAAAAACCACACTGGGAAACCTTACCCACAATCAGATGATACTACTATAGATAGTATTTGTATACAATAGGGGGTCTGCACATGCAGAAAGGCCAAGCGCCTAGAGCTCACTGCTCAAACACAAATAGGAGTCACACTGACTACAATTGGATGGTTAAATCCAATAATGATGTACTGCTCAAAATAACATCTTCATATGCTGGATTCGATACCGGTTTAGTTTTGATATGCCTTCACAAAAACCTTCCTTCAACCTTCAAATGATGTCTGCGTGTATAGCACAACACGCTATGGAGATGATTTATTATTGTTGTAAATGCATTAAGCCGACATGTTGAATCGGATATTGCATCGGTTATTGTTTTACTTGTAAATTGTTTTTATTGTAATATATTTTTGAGAGCCGACCTACTCAATTGGTCTTAGGCTTTGGTATAAACGTATGATCTCATTTGTGAGATCAATCTGCAAATGTGAAAAGGATTGTAATTCAGTATATGCGAATATCAACAGAGCTATACATGCATAAATCATTTGAAGGTTGAAGGAAGGTTTTTGTGAAGGCATATCAGAATTGAATTGGTACTGAATCCAACATATGAAGATGCTATTTTGAGCAGTACATCATTATTGGATTTAACCATCCAATTGTAGTCAGTGTGACTCCTATTTGTGTTTGAGTAGTGAGCTCTAGGTGCTTGGCCTTTCAGCATGTGTAGACCCCCTATTGTATACACATACTATCTGCAATAGTATCATCTGATTGTGGGTAAGGTTTCCCACTGTGGTTTTTCCCCTTACAGGGTTTCACGTACAAATATTGGTGTTATGTGTTGTGGATGTTATTGTCTTTTTGTTTCATGCATTAATCTTTACTAGTACTGCAATTAACTGATAAACTATCTACCGATATTAAGTTTGGTTTACCGATATTAAGCATTAAGTTTGGTTAAATTATTTTGGTTTAAATTTATTTGACAACTGATTCATCCCCCCCTCTCAGTTGTCTCCGGGACCTAACAAGGATAACACATTTAGAAGGCCTGCCTCCCAAGTAGCCCATAAGGCCAAGTGAGAGGGAACAAACTAAGTGGCAATGACTAAAGCCAAGTAAACCAAGCCACTCTAAATAAATGTGTATATGATGAAAATCATATGCGATGAGTGTTACATGTTATCATAATGATGTTATGCCTCCCTCAATGCCTTCACGATACATTAAAATCTGTAGAGCGTAACCTCTACAGATTGGGAGACCTCCCTCAATGGAGTGTAAAACACTGCTGATTGTGACCACTCGAATGAAACCCTTTCTAAAAACCTTATAAATTAGAAGCCCAAATGAGTCAATAACCAAACACTTGGATTATCATAATGCAAGGGTGGGGAAAAATCCACCCCCAAGGCACTCACCATATATCTCCCAAGATAATGGGTCAATTAAGGAGCAATCTTCTTTGGTCTAATTTCTAAAAAAAGTAAAAAAAATGGGCGCACCCTAAGGTGTGATAGAGTTGTTTGAGTTGACGGAGTATCAAGATGTGGGATTTGGTAATACTTGTGACCTTTTGACCATTAGGAGAGTCTGTTTGATGTGCTATTAATTGACCAATTACAACGAAAACAAAATAGGGTTTTGAAAAAGACTCCAACATTCATGAGAATTTGAAAAAGTTATTTAAACAAGTATTCTTTCTATGTTATTATTATTTTTGACGTGTCTACTATGTCCTTTGCTATATTTCACCAGATTCAAACATTTCAGAAAATACCAAAAACAAAGTGGAATCTCAACCAGGTTTAATCAAAAACATCAACAAGATCAATTCCCTCAACAAAGTCAAGTGTCAACATCAATGTCAACATCAAACGAAAACTTTTGCAAAATTCAAAGATGAAAAACATGGCATTCTCAAGTGATCTTAAGTCCTAGACATCTAGTTCATGCATAAGTCCTTTAGTGTCATCATACTGCACAAAGTTTTTGCACAAGTCCTCACATCACAAAAAGAGTAGTCTTCAATCAAGTTGCACCCATTCATATAGAATTTAGTATTGCGTTAGAGTCTAAGAAACATAACTCAATACATGGGTCTGAAAAGAGATGATGAATTTCCATTTGAGCAACCCAATCTTGGACCAAACAATGACAGATTAGCAATAATTCATAGTTTGGACAACCTTGCTTGGAAACTAAAAGTTGACCGTGCTCAGTACAATATAGTTGAAATCATCATAGATAATGAGATCCAGAAATCTGTCTGTCTTGATGAAAAATTGAGGAAAATGATAAAAAAGGCAGCTCAAAAGGAAGCCATCAAACAATTGGTTGAAAATACCATAGTAGAGTTTCTAAATCCTCGTTAGAGTCCTTAAAACAAAGTGTTAATCATTCCTAGGTTTTCCATATAGTTTGCATTGTAATATTTAGCATATGGGTCCAAGAGGAGACAACAAATTCCCATTTGAGAAACCCAATCTTGGATCAAACAATGTTCAATTAGATATTCTTATTGAATAATTGATAGTTGATCAAGACCAATTCGTCATAGTCCAAGCTATCATAGATGAGGAAGTTTGGAAGTCAGTACAAATTGACATAGACCTCAAAAATTAAATCAGATAATAGGCAGAATTTGAAGCATTTCGGCAATACACTGAAGATCTTGTGTTTGAATTCCGAAATCCTTGATAGCAAGTCTTCGCTCATAAATTGCATTGTTTGCATTTTAATCTTTAGAAAGTCTTATAAGAATACCTAGCTACATTTATTTGAGTCTTACATTTGTATTTTAGAGAGTCTTAAAGAGTCAAGATCATGTTGGAATAACATTCATGCCATTAACACGTGCTCAAAAGATGAAACATAAGATGGCACCTAACAACGACCCTTCAGTTAACCCAACATGGAATATGAACTTGTCCACAAATCAATAAACACCGGGAAGACCCGCAAACTTATCAACAAACACAAATAGGATGCCTTCCATCGATGAAATACAACATAATCTAACAAAAGAAGAATTGGAAGCAACCCAACAAGATCCTGCAATGCTTATGATTCTCAACGCTCTCATCAATAATGATAGAGACATATATCTCACACTATTAGTCCAAAATGGGGCCAAATTACCTCTAGGGGTGGAAATTTTGGCTATATTGCTGCCAGGTGTGACATTGAATCAAAATGTTCCTCAAGTACCTACTATTACACAGATTCAAGCAACACTTGGAACATCAACCCAGGGTGTATCTCAAAATACTCAAGCAACTATAACTTTAGCACCGTCAACAGTTGCATCAACAAGTACTAATGTTACATCTCAGACAATGACCAGTGTAACAACACAAGCTACAATAGCTCAAAACCCTGCTTCAACAAGTATAGCTCAACCTTCAGTTTCAGGTGGATCCACCTACAATGGCAAAAATGTGAATCAAGGGATAACTATCTCAACTCAACTGAATGTCAATACACAATTTTCATTCTTTACACCACCTAGTGGGACTTATGGTACACAAATACATGGTTAGTCTATATTTCAGCAAGCTCAAAGATACTCCAATACTATCCCTTTTGTGGGAAATACTCATCAAGTCAGTACACCATTGACGCAAATAGAGTTCCTGACTCAACAAATGGAGAATCTTCAGAAATATATGAGTAGTATGCAAACAATCAATTATAAAAAGAGATATACAATGGAGGACCTTTGTCCATATCCTTTTGACAAAAAGTTATACATGCCACCTTTTCCCACAAATTTTGAAACTCCAAGGTTCGAAAAATATAGAGGGAAAGGTCCCTCGAGATCATGTCGGAGAATTATTCATGACATGTATCAAGGTAGCCCACGATGATACATACTTAATGAGGCTATTTTCCAAAAGTCTTGGAGGGACATCATTAGAATGGTTTTCACACCTCCCACCTAAGATTTCTTCGTGGGGTGAACTGGCTGAGTTATTCATATCAAACTTTGCATTCAATGTAGATAATCTAGTTACCTTGATGGATTTATGTGCAACAAAGAAAAATGAAAGAGAAACCTTTTCTACATTCTTGCAAAGATGGAGAGGTTTATACTGCAGATGTCTTAGTCACATCCCTGAAGCTGAGCAAGTAGACAT
This sequence comes from Cryptomeria japonica, assembly GCF_030272615.1. Classification (NCBI taxonomy): domain Eukaryota; kingdom Viridiplantae; phylum Streptophyta; class Pinopsida; order Cupressales; family Cupressaceae; genus Cryptomeria; species Cryptomeria japonica. The sequence goes on from NC_081414.1 coordinate 245,248,618, forward strand.
TTTTAATGAAAATCTTGTACCTCCAATTAAGCACCCATTACAAATGCAGTGCCTAAATAATTTTAAAGACATCACAAAAAAAGGCATCAAATGTGAAAGAGGCCTATTAGAGAAAGGGATACTAAAACACCACAAAGATAATGGGCCAAACACAAGTACAAACAATGAAAGGCCAAAATTTTGGCCTAGGAATAATAATGTCACAAATGATGGAGTTGTTGATGCCCGTGTTGTAAACAGAGCTCAACCAACAGTATCTCTACAAGGACCAGTTGATCTTTCCAGTAAGAATCAAACTCAGATAAACAACACCAATGCACTACAGTCAAGCAATCCAAGACCACCAAGGGTAGGCGGACCCAGAAGAAGCTTTACACCCCTCGGTGAACCTATTGAATGAACACTCAAAAAATTGATACAAAGTAATGCCATAACTTTACCAGAAGTCAGGTCCTATGAACTAGGTCCATTTAAGCCCGCTTGGTGGAATGACAGTGATTTCTATGAATACCACTGCAATAAAGGTCACAAGACAACAAGTTGCTACAAACTAAAGATCGTCATACAAGATCTCATTGATCAAGGATAAATTACTGTGGATGCTAGTAAGACACCAAACATAGATCATACCATCTTCAAAGATCCCTTTGTCAAGCATGAAAAATGAAAGGCTTCTAGTTCCAATGCACAAAACAATACTATCAATTATACTAATGTCACATTTGATTATGCCATAAATGCACTTAGTGCAAGAGATGACATAGTGGCTACAATCACAATAAATATCACAAGTAGAGACTGTGCTGTCATCACTAGAAGATCAAAGGTCACATTGCAAGGGGTACCTTTAAATCCCCCTTCAACAACTAGCAATTACAATATGGTGGATCAGTTGAAGTGAACTCCAGCTGAAATTTCATTATTTGAGTTACTGCACAAATAAGGCAGTCCTTGACAAAGCATTAGATGATTCAGTTGTTTCCAGAGATATTGATGAGAACATATTCCAATCCATGGTTGGAAACTTGGCAGCTTCAAAGGTTGCATTCACTAAGTAGTATGTACCTACAGACCGACCCATGCATAATGATCCCTTACAATTGGAAGTTTTGATTGACTGAAACAAAGTTCAAAGAGTACTTATAGATGGTGGAGCTGGCCTTAACATATGCACATTGAATTTGATTAATAAAACTTTAGGATATTCCGAACATTATATCAATTCTACCAAGAGAATCAATATCAAAGCTTATGATGATGAGGAACGCCCTTCTAAGGGTGTAGTGACTTTGCAAGTACAAATAGGACTAGTTACAACAAACATCACCTTTCAAGTCCTAGACAGAGAATTGGGGTACAATATGGTATTAGGCTGCCCATGGATACATACCATGCAAGCAGTACCATCAAATTTTCACCAACATGTGAAGTTCCCATACAATAGCATTGAGATCACCGTTCATGGTGACCCAAACCCTTTTCAACACAACAATTATTTAAGGGTGAGCACAAACAATCAAGTACCAAACAATCAGGTAGCTCCAATTCACCTAAAAATGGAATCGTTGACAGTCACAAAAACATAAAATAATACACCTACCACATCTTCTTTACAAATTAAGGAAGTTGATTGAGGGGAATACTCCATTTCAAGTACCTTGAATGGAAGATACTCATCCCTTTCGCCTAAGTCTTTTGGGAAGCCGTAGAACATAGTAATGAAGCAAGCTAAAGGAAAAGAGATAGCGAAGTACTCAGATTCACGCTCTTTCATTAGATGGGGAGACCTACAAGAATAATCTCTAAATGAAGATGTCAATCAATGGATATATAGAGAAGAAGACGACATGACAATACTTAGGTTACCTCTAGACCAATATGGAAATGGTTTCAAGATGCTACAAAAACATGGGTACGATGGTACCACATGATTGGGATTACAGAAGCAAGGCAGATTAGAACCCGTTCTACCACACGAAAACCCGAAGAATCAAGGGCTAGGATATAAACATGTACCAAAGATAATCAAGGCAAGGCAATGTACACTAGATATACCGAACAAGCCTAGGTTACCCTCAAAATACATACCTCAGAATCAATTATCAACACAAGTATTTCCCTCTTCATCTCAAAGAAGTAGAAGAGCACCAAAATATCCTAGTATGGAATCATATGGTGAAGATATGAGGCAAATTATACAAGAAACTAATACATAATCATCTAGCAATACAATACTGAAAACATCTGAACAAGCAAATATGGTAACAGATACAGGGTTAACACCAATAAATGAGCCTAATCCTTGGTTGTTGTCAATACTTTTACCAAGGGAAACAACTCATGATCCTCCATTTGAGTCAGACAAAGAAAGATTGCAATAATTGATACCGGGCTTAAGAAAGTTATCCATCATACAAATGAGGTCCACTAATCAAACTCAGCTACAAGAACAAGAGGAGATGAGTGACATAGTCTCAAAAAGTGCAACATACATAGAAAGTGTGATAGATTCTCATGGATATGAATTTATATCTAATCACGATGATAGCCCACAAGCAACTAATGATGAGGATATATCAGGTCATCCAAATAACCAAGTATGCATGTTATTAGGATCTTCTACAATAGAAGGGAACAATGGCTTACCCCTTATACACCCACATTTGATTGACTGGGGGAAAAAAGAAAAGCCACAATTAGATTGGTTTCAAAATGATGAAGCCATAGCTGAATTCTTGGGTGCAAGAGACAAACTCCCTTATGATGATCATAAAGCTGGTTTTGCAATAGATTTCGATAGGACTGCATATTTTGGAGAAACAAGCTCCTCTTCCAATCTGGAAAATTATAATGAAGTAGATCACATTTCTCATAATAGATGGACACTCTTCCTATTGATAAAGAACAATCAACATTATTTGTAGAAGAAACCGAAGAAATCAACAACGGTGATGCTGAAAAAGTTCATAATATACACCTAGAAAAGTCCTTGAATCCAACAGAAAAAGAGGAGTTTATCCAATTCTTTAAGAAAAGAGCCATCAATTTTGCATGGTATTATGAAGATATGCCAGGGTTAGATCCTAAACTGGTCTTATATCATTTTCCATTACTACCAGGAGTCAAACCATTTAAACAAAAACTTAGAAAGATGCACCCTCACATAGCTTTATTAGTAAAAAATGAGCTACAAAAATTGTTGAAAGAGGGTTTCATTAGATCCATAGACTATGCTGAGTGTATTTCAAATCTACTCCCAGTAACCAAGCATACTGGAGGTATCAGGATCTGCACTGAATTTAGAGATCTCAACAAGGCTTTCCCAAAAGATGACTTTCCACTCCCTAACATAGACATGATAGTGGACTTGACAACTGGAAATGAGATGCTATCACTCATGGATTTTTTGGTTATAATTAAATCGGAATTGCACAAGAGGACCAACCTAAGACAACATTCACTTTTTTGTGGGGAACATATTACTGGAATGTGATGCCATTCAGCCTTAAAAATGTAGGCGCTACTTATCAAAGGGCAATGACCACCTTTTTCCATGACATGATACACACAATCATGGAAGACTATGTAGATGATTTGCTAGTGAAATACAACACAAGAGATGATCATCTAAATATATTGACTAAAATATTTGATAGACTTGAGCAATACAACATAAGGCTCAATCCAAAAAAATGTGTTTTTGGAGTAACATTTGACAAACTCTTAGGATTCATTGTATCCAAATACGACATTGAAATAGATCTAAAAAAAGTAAAAGCCATTCTAGACATGTCATCACCCACTACCCTCAAACAACTCAGAAGCTTGCAAGGAAGAATACAATCCATAAGGCGCTTCATCGCCCAATTGGCAGAAAAGTGCCAACCATTTCAACATCTTTTAAAGAAAGATGTCACATTCAAATGGACACAACAATGCCAAGAAGAATTCCAAAAACTAAAAGAATATCTTTTATCCACACCAGTTTTGGTTCCACCCATGCACGGGAAACCATTACTCCTGTATATAGCTGCAACAAATTCCTTCTTAGGTGCTCTCCTAGCACAACATGATGAACAAGGAAAAGAGAGAGATGTTTCAGTAGAACACTCATTAGATATGAACTCAACTACACACCAATAGAAAGAGCATATCTTGCAGTAGTTTTTGCATCACAAAGACTGAGACACTATATGTTGAGTCATAAAGTCCAACTCATTGCACACTTCGATCCACTCAAGTACTTGATGAACAAAGCAACATTAACCAGAAGGCTTGCCTGGGTCATGATACTTAGTGAATTATACATTGAATATGTCAATAAAAAAGCCATCAAAGGACATATTATAGCATACCAACTTGCAGAAGCACCCCTAGAAGACAGTCATCTGATGGTGGTAGATTTTCTAGATGAATCAATATTTACATTATTAACACAAACAAATTGGAAACTATACTTTGATGGATCTCACACAAATCATGGAGCAGGAGCAATAATTCTATTCATTACTCCTCAAGGAGATTCCATTCCCAAATCATTTAGGATCAACTTCCCTTGCACCAATAACATTGCTGAATATGAAGCCCTGGTGATAGGAATCTGTACTCCACTACAATGGAAGATCATGGAACTACAAGTCTTCAGAGACTCACAACTTATTATTAACCGAGTCAATGATGATTATAGTACAAAATATAATAAGTTGACACCCTACAAAGAATTGGTGGACGAACACAAACAATACTTCACCAATGTAACATTTGAACAAATACCAAGAGCACAAAAAAAGGATGCCAATGCAATGGCAATAGTAGGCTCTCTCTTGGACATACCTAAAAATGGAACTCACTTTGATTTTCAAGTGGAACAACTCATTGTACCACCTTATGAAATACCATCCACTGAATATTTATGCATGATAACATGATCCTATCCCCATGATACAAAGATATATATACATACCTTCATGATCAATATATACCTCCCGATCTTTCATGAACTCAAAGAAAGTCACCATCTGACAATCAACAAAACATTTAATCATTGCTGACACTTTATATAGAAAGAGTGTAGATGACACCTTGCTCATATGCCTCAATGTTGAGGAAGCACAAACCACCCTAAAAGAAGTCTATGACGATATATGTGGAGCATATTATTTTGGACCAACCAGAGCAAAAATACTGTTACGAACAGGTTATTATTGGCCTACAATGGAAAAGGACTCTTACAAGCATGTCAAAAGATGCAAACAATACCAAATACATGGAAACCTAATCCATACACCTACTCAAGATCTTTAGCCAATAACATCACCATGGCCATTTTCACAGTGGGGACTAGATCTTGTGGGGAAAATACACCCTACCTCCTCCAAAGGACATAAATTTATACTCATAGCTACTGACTACTTTACCAAATGGGTTGAAGCAATCTTGATGACCTTCACAATAGGAAATCAAATAGCTAAGTTCATTTTGAATCATATCATTTGTAGATATGGAGTTCCCATGTGCATTGTAACTGACAATGGGCGACCCTTCAAAAATCAAGAAGTAAGTGAACTTTGCAAACAATTTCAAATCTAGCAATGTTTTGCAACACCGTACTATCCCCAGAGAAACGTTCAAGCAGAGGCAACCAATAAGACTATTTCAAATTTTTGAAAGAAAGTTGTCAATGACACTGGAGGAGATTGGCATCTTTAGCTAAACCCATCTCTCTGGGCTTATCGAACTGGTGTCCGCACAACCACTGGTGCCACACCTTACTCTTTGGTTTATGGTTCAAAATCTATTTTGCACATCGAGGTAGAATTTCCATCATTAAGAGTCTCTCTAAAACACATTATATCAGAAAAAGACTACAAAGTAGTACGTTTGCATGAACTAGAATTCGTAGATGAAAAATGATAAAGTGCACTAAATCACTTACAAGGATACCAAAATAGAATGAGAAGAAGCTACAACAAAAGAGTAAATCCATGTTTCTCTGAGGTAGGAGATATCGTTCTTAAAGAAAATTACAGGAATCTCGCCGAACGCAAAAAACCAGGAAAGTTCAAGCCTAACTAGTTAGGTCCTTTTGTTATAACCAAAGCAGTTGGAAATGACACTTATAATTTACAAATGATGGAGGGGGATCCACTCCCCGATCCAATTAACAACATGCACCTAAAAAGATATTACATCTAAAGGGCTGGATTTTAATTACAATTTACTTTCAGTACTTGCATATCATTTTGAAAGCATTGCATCTCATATAGTTTTCTTCATAAAGGCATCATATTCATTGCATCAATAAAAAAAGATGATTGTCTGAGTTATTCACTTGTCTGCACTGAAAGGAAAGAAGGTGGTCTCATATCCTAGATACTTGATCATGAAGTCCTTAAAGGCCTTTAGTCATTCATCCTTAACATCGCCTTGTCATTAAGCTTTATCCATGGTTGTGTAGAAGTTTCACTTTTGAACCTTGTTACCCAAAATCTATCAATTTCTATATCTCACACATTAATCAATAGTTCTAAGTCATTACAAATACCTAGTTGAGCATGTGGCTAGTGAAAAATACAAAATTCTACTTCAACGCTGCTGTAATTGTCATACCCATGTAGGTTTCAATACTTACAAGTCAAGGCAAGAAAATGAAGAAAATAAAAGAAAAATACTATGCCAATATCCATCTCAAGGCAAAATAAACAATGATATATTGCTGAAATATCACACATACAAGTGCAACAATAAAAGCTTGACTATGGGAACATGCAAATAACTCCATCAGGGCTATGTATGTCTGCTAGCAATGAAACAATATTTGAGAGATTATAGTGCATAACCTCATTGGAGCCCTAAAATCTTACTGGCAGCGAGGCTCTATTCAGGATTCTTTTGGAGTTAGAATAACTCATGTAGCTAGCGACATATGATTCCAAGGGTCTTTGATGGTTATAAGAGTCAGAATGAATTCAAATGCACACACATTGGCAAAAGAAGATCAACGTTTCAAGAATTGATGGAGAAGTTTTCCACGCCTCTGTTCATAAATCTTGGCTACACAGTGTGTTAGATTGGATGATCTAAAGCCTTTTGAGAATGGATTGAACTCCTATCTCTGAATTGGTTACACCTTCGATTCAATCAATGCATTTTAGAATGATGGCATGCACAATCATCCTTGTTTGAATAGGTACTGCAACTTCATTTCGCATACTGCATTAGCATAATTTGCATTTGAAAAATTCATTGTCTCTATGTGAATTGTCTAGATCATCATATCATAAAGGTTTTCATACTTGGGGGCATAATTGAAAAAATCCTAAAAATTGCAAAAAGTCCTGATTAAAAAATCCTAAACATTCAGATAAAATCTTGCAAAAATCAAAACATTTAGATAAAGTCCTGCAAAAATCAAAACATTCAGACAAAGTCCTGAAAAAATCCTAAACATTTAGAAAAAGTGATGAAAAAATCAGAAAACATAAAAAATCAATCCAAAAACATTCAAATATCAATCCACAAAATACAAAAACATAAAAAAAATCAATTTAAAAACTTGCAATAAATTGTCTCACAAGAATCAAACACCCTAGCAGATATCCAACAAACACTTCGCATGAAGTTAAACAAAGGATACAACTATCTTGTCAAAACATTTGCAATCAAGTTGATCAACGTCTAATCTATCAAATCACTATCGAACTATCAACGTGATCACCATCCTATCTTAAATAGAATTGGTACACTCAAAACCAGACAAGTCAGTCTTAAATGAGGTCCAAAACTTTTGAAACCAGACATTATCAAAATCACATCAAACATATCAAAGCAAAGACATAGTCAGTCCAACTACTGAGTTTTGTCTATTTTGGTTGATTTTTTTTTATCAAATTGGCGAAGATCATTGATTTTAGCTACTCAAGGATGTCCAAAAAGTGACTAGAGGAGCCATGATGAGCATGATCCTTTTTCTTTGTTTGTTGTTTGTGGTTTTGACCAATGAAGTTCAGGGGCAATAACTCTATTGGGTGTCTGTGATAGGAGCATTCAACTTGTGAATGCCACACATACCTTGACCCCTAGCGTAATTCCCAGAATGGAGGGTTCAATCCTTGTCTGCTACTTGTTTGTTTCTTGCAATAAGATATCTATACATCTTGGTTCCTCATACCCTGGTGTAATAAGCTCCATTTTTATAAAATAAGGCTCAATGATGATAATGTATTGCACTACGAATAAAGCAATGAAGACTTTTTCATCAAAATCTTATCAATCAAATTGTTTCCATCATGTCTACTTCTGGAATAAATAAAGCTTGGTTCAATTGATTTATCATTTCACATCATTTCTTCTAATCTATTCTCCATCTAACAACTAACAATTCTTCCAAATTCACGATTTTCAACATAGGTTATGGTCTAATGTTTTGGTTTTTATTTTATGCTTACTTAGTAATGCATCTAATGTTAATGTGATATTATGTAGTGATTTGATGTACCTTTATTTTACAATGTATGAATCTATATGTGGTGATTGATGAAATGCTTTTGATAATGTAATGGACTAATGCACCCCAATCACCGATCTCGTGAGTAGTACCCCAATCACCGATCTCGCGAGTAGTACGAGTAAAATAAGCTATCAAATTTGGAATACCCTGTATCTCCCCAAACTGTTGGAGTGCACGACCAAGAAGATGCATATCAATAACCCTGTGACCACCAACATCTCAGCCAATAAGATATCTCTGCTATTGGCAAAAAGGAAGGTATTGGGCATCATTAGCTCAACTGGGGCAAGTAAGATAAGGTATCCATGAGAAATACTGTAATGTATCAATCTGATGACGCCAATACAAAATGTTACCTGAAGTCCTATGTCTCACTCCAACAGTGTATTTGCAAGCATATGGCTATTGTGGCTCTAAATCAACATGTATCATAGGATGAAATATAGCTATGTACTCCCAATCCCATATCAGAAGCAAAGTAACACCATATCCAATGAATTTCTGTTGCAAATATACAACCCCATGCATATGATGATATAAAGTGGCAAGAAGACAAGGACCCCAAGAAAACACTCGTCTATCAATAACCATATCATGAATCACTCGTCCCCATCCAATAGGGAAACCATGGGTACGTCTATCAAGGATCAATAATCCAATAATAGTGCAACCAAGAACAATGACGAGATCATCATAATCAAAATCATCCCAATGAATCTCATAATGATCTTGGATATGAAGATCATCCTTGGAACACTCAAACAAAGCACACAAGGTAGCTATCCCATCACTACGATAAAAAGTAACTAGAGCACCAAATATGGGAATGTTTAGAATATGCCACACATCCTCAAGTGTGATAGATGCCTCACCTGTCCGAAGATGAAATGAATGTCTCTGAATGCCACCGCTCAATCAAGGCAGTAATCATGGCCCTGTTGGTCATAACCTCAGGAAAGTGTGCTATATGGTACAATCCAACCTGTTGAAGCAAAGCGATATCCTCTGCATCTAACTCATGATGTCGATCAAGACTGGATAATGTTCCTACATTTGAGAAAAAAGAACAATGAATAAAAGAGGTCATTTGCATCACAAGAAAACACTAAAAAATTCATATTATGTCAAATGCGAACTGATATAAGTAAATTTGAACTGGTATTTTCAATTGTGGATCAATTAAGGCAATTGCGAACCAAAATTAGCAAGTGCGAACTGATACTTTCAATTGCAAATTAATAATCTCAATTGCAAATCAACAATAGCAATTGCAGACAATTTTATCAATTGCAAATTAATTATATCAATTGCGAATTATTATTATCAAATGCAAATAGATCGATAATCAATTGCGAATGAGATAATTTTGACTCTTTCAGACAATGATGAAAAATTTGGAAAAAACACACAAAAATGAGAAAAATTCTGAAAACTCACCATGCTGCCAGTACCGGGAGGTCTCTAATGTGATCGCATTCACTCGGACAAATGCAACCTCGCTCTATGACCCGCCATCTCGCTCCAAGGACATTGAAAGCACTATAATCTCGAGAAATTCTTACAAAGCAAATGAGTTCAAATGAGCTCAAATCAAAACCAATTTTCAACTTAAAGCTCAAAATTAGGGGTTTTGTCACCCTAACAACCGTGGAACCCTCAAAATTCAATGCAGTCATAGCCATACCAAACAAGATCCAAATCTTACCAAACTTCACATGATTGATTGCTAGCACAATTTCAAAAAAATGGCCTTCGTTCCACAAATTTTTGACCACTTTTTCTGAGGAGGCATATTTATACCCTAAATGTCGCCGGGGCATACTGGGACATAATATTTTTCATTTTCTTTGAAACGATGTCATTCCGACATTGTGTCAAAGAGGGGCAAATGTAGACACCTAAAAATGTCTCATTAATTATACACTAATTATTTGTCTATTTAATTAAATAATTCTTGAATTATTTGATTAAATTAAATATTTCTTCTGATCAGATCATTTAACATTTCTAATTATAGAATTTCTATCATTTCATCATTTAATCAATTAACCCTATCTCAATTATTATTTAATTATTAATTTCAAACATGAGAACAACTCTTATTGTAATTTGAGCAGCGAGCTCTAGGCAGTGTGCCTGAATGCATGTGCATTCCCCCTCATGTAATATTTCTATGCTTCTGCAGAGTATATTGATATTGTGGGTCTCAATCCCACCATGGTTATTCCCTCAACCGGGTTTCCACGTAAAAATATCGGTGTTATGGTGTTGTGGTTAATTGCTTAATGTTTTTTCATTTTTCTTTTGTTCAGTTGCATTAAGTGGTTAAAGAATCAGATTAAGAAGGTTAAAAATTGCAAAACATTGATTCACCCCCCCACCCCCCGGCCCCCCTCTTAGTGTTCCTTGATTCCAACATTACACAAAGACTCCTTACGATCTATGGAATGGAAGATCTCGAATTAAGTATTTCAAAATCTTTTGAAGCAATTGTTACATAAGAAGAGATGAGTAAGATCTAGGGAAATTTGATGCAAATTTAGTTGAAGGGATATTTATGGAATATTCTACATGGAGTAAGGTATATCGGTGTTACAATAAGAGGCTAAATAATATTGTGGAGAGTGCAAATATAAGAGTTAGTGAAGAATGGAATCATATTGAGACTATACCTAAATCTGAGATTGAAATAGAAGTTGTCCTTGTGGCTGTAGAAGAGAAGATTGCTCTAGAAGATAAAGAATAGACAAGTACATAAGAAAAGTATCTTGAAAAAACACCTAAGACACCAACAAAATATGTATGGAAGAATCATTTAGGGGAAGAAATCATTTTAGACAAGAATAAAGGAGCTCGAAGAAGAAGAAGACTTGCAAAAATTAGTGAACAAGAAAATTTCTATTTCTCATCTCAAGTAGATCCAAAGACTTATGTAGATGCAAGAAAGGATTAAATTTGGATAAAGGCAATGGAGGAGGAGCTGAATCAAATAAAGAAAAATTAGACAGCAGAATTGATACCTAGACTAGTGGATAAGAATGTAAAACAAGCTAAGTAGATGTTTCAAAAAAGATAAATGAAGATGAAAAAGTCATAAGGAACAAGACAAGATTGGTGTGAAAGGGTTATTTATAAGTTAAAGGTATATATTTTAAGGAGACATTTACTTTGATAGCAAGAATAGAGGATATAAGGATGCTTCTTGCATTTTTTGCATATAAGAACTTTAAGATATATCATATGGATGTCAAGTCAACATTCTTGAATAAAGAACTTGAAGAAGAAGTATACATTGAACAAATCGATGAGTTCAAGCTATTAGAAGATCCATATATGTTTTGCAGACTCAAGAAGGTACTTTATGGACTCAAGCAATCCCCTAGATCTTGGTATGCAAGGTTGGGTAGGTATTTGTTGCAACATAATTTCAAAAAAGGTGTTACATATAGCAATCTTTATTTGCAAGCTGAAGGTGATAAATTGTTGATTGTTGTTGTATATGTTGATGATATCATATTTGGAGGAGATGATGATTTATGTAAGATGTTTACACAAAATATGAAAAAGGAGTTTGAGATGTCTATGATAGGCGAGTTGTCATTTTTCCTTGATCTTCAAGTTACACAATTAGAAAGAGGCATTTTAATTTCTTAATGTAAGTAAATCAAGGAGATGTTGAAGAAGTTTGGAATAGAGAATTATAAACTAGTTCCAACCCCTATGACTACTAGTTGTAAGTTAATTAAGGATGATGGATATCTAGATATTGATCAGAAACAAGATAGATCTATGATTGGAGGATTGTTGTATTTGACTAGTTCAAGACTAATTATTATGTAGGCTATCTTTTTGGTCCCTAGATATCAAGCTAAAACTAGCAATCTCATGATCAATTAGTAGAAAGGATATTCATATGTTTAAAAGGGACTCTAGATTATGGATTATGGTATAAGAAGGATGATGATTTTACTTTGAGAGCATATATAGATGTTGGTTGGGCTGGATGTGCTAATGATAGGAGAAGTACAAGTGGTGGTGCATTTTTCTTGGGAGATAGATTGGTTTCTTGGTTGAGTGAGAAACAAGTCTCAGTGTCATTATATACTACGAAAGTAAAATACATTATACAAACATCTTGTTGTACTCAAGTCACGTGTATGAAGAAAACTCTTAGAGATATCAAGGTGAAGTATGATGAGGAAATTCCTATTATGTGTGATACAACAAGTGCAATCAACATTTCAAATAATTTGTTGATGCATTCAAGGAATAAACACATTTTAATTTAGTATCATTTCCTAAGAGAGAAACTTGCAGAGAAGGAAGTCAGATTCAAGTATGTACCTACTAAGGAACAAATTACATATATGTTTACTGAGGCTTTGGTGAAGAATACTTTTGAGTATCTGTAATAGAAGTTATTGGTTATTGACCCTCTTTCTTCAAACTAGATGCATTTAAGTGGTGCATCTGTCTAAGGGGAGATTTAAATTTTATCTTTTGTCTCTTGGATTAATGTGATTGTTTCTCATAGGGGGAGTAGTGTAGTGTGTGTGATTTTAGATGTAGTGCTACAAATATCATAGGTTTTATCTAGAAGAGTGAGAGAGAGATATTGTTGGTAGTTTTGTAGCCTTTGTCCTTTATGTCAAAGGGAGAGATAGATACTAGTGGGAGAAAGTGTTACATTTATGTTTGTTGTTGGTGTTACAAGTGTTTCCATCAATGATAAAGGGGGAGAATGTTGGAAACTTGAGTTATGCTATGTTGTGTTGTCATTGATGTCAACCTATTTGGTGTTTCCATTGATGTCACTGTGTGTTTTATATGGTCTAGAAGTAAGGGATGTGTGATCTAGTAGTAATTTTGAGGTATTTTTTGAAGGCTAGTGTAGTGTAAGTTTTAATATACAGTAAACAATATTATATGCAAGAAAGAGTATATAATTGTTTAGTGGAATAATGCTTTTCATTCTTTCGAGTTGTAAAGATTATAGATTGTGGTTGTGGATATAATGTTTATGATATGCGCATATTGCACTATCAGGTTTTTAGGTCCTCTATTGCTTAAATGGTAGAGTTGGTCATCGTAATTTTTGACAATGAGATTGTCTGTTAGAACTATTCCAAAGAATTCTTGATGGTTCTTTGATATGTGGATTCAAGTGTTTCTTTTTTGAGGAAAATTTTATTTGGTTTGTGTCTTGCTCTAGTTCAGTCTTCAAGTGCTAGTTTGATTGGCAAGTGAATTTATGTTCTTCTATATTCTATACAATTAGTTGTTTTGGTCTTTGGGTAATTGAAGTGGTGTATCTTATTTGGAACATGTTATTTTGGTTCATATATTCATTGGAGGTTGATTTCAAATGTCGATATGGGTCTCTCCATGGCGTGTATGGATCCGCAATGTGTAGTTTGTGTGGTAGGATGTTTTTGGACCGACTGGTTAATGTTCTTTATTTTTTATATCTACATGCTTCATTTAATGTCGACTTTAGAGGACGTGTTAGAATTTGAAGATCACTGAAATCATTTTAGAAGGATGTTTTGCAATGTACTTGGGTCCCCTCTATCTTTTGAAGTGGATTACATTTAGTATTATTGGTCTAGGTGGCTTAATTTATGTAATATCATATATTCTATTTGTGTCTGACCTAGTTGAGGGTTTTAATGAATGATATTGTATATATGTATTGTTGTATAAGTTGATACATGTGTGGAATATGTGTGAATTTATGGGATATGGAAGTGAATAATATGCAAGGAGATTTCTTGTGAAATTCTATTTGTGAAGATCTTTGATGATGATATCTTCAGTGTGATAGTGTTATGAGATAGCGATTGATTTTAGATGCGTTTGCCATGATATTGGCCACTTGACATAGTTCTTCAAGGATAATTTCATCATTAGGATATCTTGTTCATTTCAGTTCATCTATTATTTGTAGATCTCATATGACAATGTTCCTTTTGCCAACTGGCGCAATCCTTTGTATCTTGCTTTAAGACAGTGAGTAAATTCAGTAATGCAAGTCCTTTGTATCTTGCCCTAACTTGTGTTCCTTAGTGTTCCAAGTACATTTAGGTGCAGTGAGATCCTTGGCCTTGAGCCTAAAACATTTTAATAATTTATTCATATTGCGAGTGTGGTTCTCACCATGGTTTTCACTGTATTCCATATAAATCTAGTGTTTGTATGTTTATTGTGCTTTGTGCTTTATTTTTCATAATTGCAGTAATAAGTTGATTGTGGTTTGAAGTTTTATAGATCAGATGCATAGTATTTTAAAGTTTTGTATTTATTCACCTCTCCCTCTCAATCACGTGGTGTGTTCAACAAAGATATGGAAATCATTAAATCATGGGGAATCACATTATATGTAACTAAACACAAAAATAAAAAAGTGGTAACACACTTACAAGAAAATATATAGAAAATCATTTGTCTCCTAATATTTCTCATAATAAAGAGATGATGATAAATATGCTAAAGGATCTATGAATAGTGCATTATGAGGACCTTTGTCTAGTTCCAAACATGGATCATTTCTAAGGAAGGATCACTATGTATGTTACTTAGAGCTAGAGTCAAGGCTTGAAAAAATTTCAAAGATAACTCAAAATAAATCTCTATATTTTTAACCATGTCATCAAAATCATTAGCCAAATTTATTGCCAAAGGTGGTGCAATAGAAGAAGGCGTAGGAGAATAATTAATTGGAAATGACAACTTAATCTTTCACCTGGGCTAGGAAATGTAAGGATCAACCTTTGGAGTACATGAAGGTAAGGAAGGTTGAGAGAATGGAAAAATCAACATCCAACTACTTAGGTGTAAGACCCACTTCTTGAAAAAATCTCATGAGCCATAAAATATTTTTTTCTACGATGTTCTCTCACACTAAATTTGCATTGGTTATGGTTTAGATTCTTTTTAGAAGGAGGTGGGGTATACTCAACATTGATTTCATTTCTTAATTTGCTCTAGGAATAGGAGTAATGAAAGAAACCACTAGAGGTTAAGAGATGATGAATAATGATGAACAGTTAGTACCAAACCGATACTGAGAGGGGGGGGGGTGAATCAGTACAGGAAAAAAATTTCTTTCCAATTGAAACAGGAGAGACTGCACTAACCGGTAAGTAGCATTACCGATCTCAGTCAGGACACTATCAGTAAAACACAGTGAGACTGTGAAAAACACAAACCGGTAACACCTAGATCAATTCAAGACCTAATACCTTATCACAACTTCACCCAAATGCTTATGCAAGTAATACATCAGAAATACTTATGACCATTGAATAAACTTGCATTACCACTTAACATAAGAGATTAAACCATCACATGAAAAGCATAACACATGACACATTGATTTTTCACGTGGAAACCCAACTGGGAAAAACCACGGTGGGGATGAATACCCACAAGCTATTCTTTGAACTCTTCTGAAGTCCGCTCTATTAGGAGCCTATCCCGGTTAAAGAAATTTATAATTGGTTTTGCTAGGAACCGATCCTGCTAGGGATCCACTCGGTTAAGGGATGGCTAAATACCCAATTAAAGGTTAGAACCTTGTTAAAGATTACCTCGCAAAAGGATTTGAAGAACTCATTGAATTGAGTCACCCTGTTAAAGGCTTTACACAAAAGCCTGTTAAAGCTACCCGGCTAAGGGATTTTCCAACTGCTGAAATGGTTAGAAGTCAACAAGTAATACACTGATATGATAACAACACACAATGCCAAGGCAGATCCTCTTTAGCTCCTTTGCTTCTGCAATCATGCTCTACAGGTATCAACACACTTCTTTGGTCTAGCAAGAATCAAGTATCTCTTCACTTGGATACACATATAACATTTGCCAACAACTTCAAAATGAAAAACATCATCGACCTTATAGGAAACAGATAGGTCGATAGCATAAACCATAAACCCTAAATATTTAGGTTTAACAATTCAGTCGGTTCAATCCTGACCGTTAATCACACTGCATTGAATGCAACGGTCTTGAACAGATCTCAAGATGTTCTCCAACATTCATTCTTTTCCACTTCAGGAAGTTGATAACCCATCATGCGCTCTCCACCATTTATAGAGACTTCGCACATTCCTGAGGTAGATACGATGAATTTCCATGGAAGATCCTCAAGGAAATCCTTCACACGCACAAGGCTGATGTGGCAACATGATCTGATCTTCATTACAATGCTAACTCATCACAAGATGTCATCGCTTGAATCACACAGGCTTGCAATGCATCAACTAGAAACCCTAAAGCTGAGACTACCAACGGGTAGTCATGCAAATGAAACCTCAATACAAACATAGACCAGTTCTCATTGCAACATATCGGTTCACGTCATCATACCGGTTGTCTTGCTAGTTTCTTATATCAATATACCGGTTCATACTTCAGCCTATTGACATCAATGACAACATATAATATCATCATGTCATCAAGCTCTACACATATGCCAACAATCTCCCCCTTTGGCATTGATGGCAATATACAAAGATATCTCTCTGCTTCACATCTTCTCCCCCTTTGACAACAATGCCAAAGTGGAGGCACAAACAACCATGTTCCACTATGTTGGTCCCCCTAAGGAGTAGCATCCTTCAACACACCAATCCTGAAAAAGAGTTATTAATGCAATACCCGACTGATGTGGAGAACACACCTTTAGTTCACCTCTTGAAGGGGCAACACCCCTAATTCACCTCTTAAATAGATAAATGTAGCCTTCGATAGAGGCTTGGTGAATATGTTAGCTAGCTGCTCCTTACTAGAAACATGTTCCAATACAACCTCTTTGTTCTGAACCTTCTCCATCAAGAAATGATACTTGAGCTTGAAGTGCTTGGTTCTAGCATGCAAAACTGGATTCTTGGAAATATTGATTGCACTTGTGTTGTCACATAATATACTCACCGGTTCAGATACAAGAACTTTGAAACCACTTAATACATGCTTCATCCAAATTGTCTTGGCGCAGTTCATAAATGCTGCAACATATTCCGCTTTTGCTGTAGACTGAGAGATACAACTCTTCTTCTTACTCATCCATGAGACTAGTCTACCACCAAGAAAGAATGCACAATCGATTGTACTCTTCCGGTTATCCAGATTACCAGCCCAATCAGCATCTGTAAACACTCTAAGGTTGAAATCATTACTGTATGGATACCACAATCCATAGTCAATGGTTCCCTTCAGATATCTAAGAATTCACTTGACTGCTACCAAGTGGGATTCTCTTGGACTTTTTTGGAACCGTGCAGTAATGCCCACTGCATGTGCAATGTCCAGTTTGCTATGTACTACATAGTGCAACTTACCACCAATCATTGATCGGTATTCCTTATCATTTACCAACACTGAGTCATCATCTTTTGACAATTTACAACCAGTCACCATCGGTGTACCAATCGGTTTGCTGTCTTTCATGCCAAAGGTCTTCAACACCTCTTTGACATACTTGTACTGAGTGATAAAGATACCATTTTTCATTTGTTGAATCTGTAGTCCAATGAAGAACTTAATCTCCCCTATAAGTGACATCTCAAATTCCTTCTTCATCTCATCTGCAAAATCATGACTCATCTTGTCATCTCCACCAAAAATTATGTCATCAACAAATACTTCACAGATCAGAATCTGATCTCCTTCTGACTTCAAATAGATATTTCTATCTTCACTTGTTCTTTCAAATCCAATCTTCACAAGATGGGAGTGTAAATGTTCATACCATTCTCTAGGTGCCTACTTCAATCCATACAAAGCTTTATGTAGCCTACACACCATGTCACTGTCTTCTGATAGGGAAAACCCATCTGGTTGCTCTATATACACCTCCTCTTCAAGTATTCCATTCAGAAATGCAGATTTTGCATCCATTCGATATACTTTGAATCCCTTGAAGGTTTCATATGCAAGAAGCATACGAACTCCTTCCAATCTAGCTATTAGAACAAAGGTTTCTCCATAGTCTTTTCCTTCTTCTTGAGCATATCCCTTACACACCAGTCTGGCTTTGTTTCTTACCACTATGCCATCTTTATTCAACTTATTTCTGAAAACCCATTTAGTGCCAATGATATTCTTATGCTCTGGTCTAGGTACCAAGGACCATGTGCCATTCTTTTCTATCTGGTCAAGTTCCTCTTCCATTGCCTTGATCCAGTCTTCATCTTTATGTGCCTCTTTAAAAGTTTTAGGCTCAAATTCAGAGATCATGCAATAGTTTTCTCTGACCTTTCTTCTTGTAAGAATTCCTGCATCCTTATCTCCTATGATCTGCTTTGGATCATGATTCAGCTTAACATACATAGGAATGATCTTAACAGATTCCTCTTTCTTTTCTTCTTCATCCTCATCTTCATCAATATCAACATCTATCGGTGTAGAAGCACTGTTACTGGTACTAGGCTATTTTGCAACTGGTTCCTAGAAGGTTACCACCAGTTCATCTACCACTTGCTCACTACTGGTTTCCTCAGGTTTCTCAGAAGCTTCATCAACTCTAACATTGATACTTTCAACAATTCCCTGAGTCCTATTGTGGAAACACTTGAGAGATTTTCTTTTGGTGGAATACCCTAGGAATATTCCCTCATCACTTTTTGCATCAAAATTGCTCTGGTGTTCAATCCTCTTGATATAAAATTTGCTACCAAACACTCTAAAGTAGCTAACTACTCGTGTCTTACCGGTCCAATAGTCATAAGGAGTTTTATCCTTACCTTTCTTGATGATTACCTGGTTCATAGTGTAGACTGCAGTGCTCACCGCTTCTCTCCAGAAAGTGTGAGCAACCTTTCCTTGAATCAACATGGTTTTGGCTGCTTCAACTACAGTCCAGTTGTTCCTCTCTACTAGGACATTCTGCTATGGAGTCCGAGGGGTAGACAATTGCCTCTTGATGCCATTTTCTTTACAGTACATATTGAACTCACTAGAAGTGAACTCACCTCCTTGATCAGTTCTAAGGCATTTGATTCTCTTACCATTTTCTTTTTCAACTAGTACTCTGAAGGCTTTGAACTTTCCAAAAGCTTCAGACTTGTCTTTCAATAATGTGACCCACATCATTCTTGAGCAATCATCAATGAGAATCATAAAGTACCTATCTCCCTACACACTCCTAGTTTTCATAGGACCACACAAATTAGTGTGCACAAGGTCAAGTAAATTGTCTACAGTGAAAGATTTACTTTTGAAGGTTGAGGAAGACATTCTACCCAGTTGACACTCTCTGCACAAAGGATTCTCTGGTTTGCTCAACACAGGCAATCCTCTAACTGCCTTGATCTTATTGGCCTTAACAATATTATCAAAGTTTACATGATAGAGTCTCCTATGCCATATCTAGCTATCATCAAACTTAGCCATAAGACATGTACTGATATTTGCATTCAGCTGAAATAAGTTATCTCTAGTCTACATACTGGTGGCCATCAGTTCACCACTCTTTCCTTTTATTTTGCACACTCCATCTTTGAATTCTAGAGTGAGTCCATTATCATTCAGTTGGGAAACACTCAAAAGGTTATGCTTGAGACCTTCTACCCAATACACATTATCAACATTGCCTTTTCCATTTAGAGAGATGAACCCTCTGCCTTTTACCATACATGGTGCATCATTACCAAATCGGACCACACCACCATCATACTCTTCCAGAGACATAAACTTTCTTCGGTCACCAGTCATGTGGTGAGAACAACCATTGTCAATAATCCACTCATTGGAATTATCAAAGCGGGAGACAAGAGCCTTCTTGTCTGACACATCTTCCTTGACTGCTACAAACACAATGTCTTCACTTTCTTCATCTTCCGATTCCTCATCAGTGACACCTTCATCAACTGCTACTAACTAGTTTCTCCTATTTCCTCCTTTGAACTTCTTTAACTTCTCTGGTTTGTCCTTATTATCACCATTAGGAGAGTTTACAACAATGTGTCCTATCCTATTGCAAGAGAAGCATTTCAAAGGGAGCTTACCTTCGTATTTACCAGTTCCCTTAGGGAGTCTCTTGGAAAGAAGAGTCAAATTCCATCAGGATCTCCTCATCATCCATTTCTCTGCCTTGTTTTGGTTCACAACTGGTGCTAGCTTCTTTTCCCTTTCTAGATGGTGCAACAGATGCTCTAAAGGATGATTCAATCTTTTGAATACTGCCATCATAATTATTAGCTCATATGCGGTCAACTTAGCAATGATGGAGTCTAGGGATACCTTTGTCTTGTCTATAGACCTCAACTCCTGAATATCAACAACCCTTATTGCATAGACTGGTAACAAGGATCTCAAGACTTTGATAACAACAGTGGAATCATCCATTTTGCCTCCTGCACTCTTGATGTCTCCAACAACAGTTTTGATTCTTATTCCATATTGTTGAATGGTCTCTCCTTCAACCATCTGCATGTCTTCAAACTTTCCTCTAAGGCTCTCTTCCTTAGCTTGTTTCACATGCTCATCATCACCATAGATATTCTCAAGATCATCCCATACTTCTTTGGGATTGTCTTTATCCTAAACATCAATAAACTCAATGTCAGATAGACTGCTGATTAGGGCTTCCATGACTTGCCCATTCTCCCAAATCTCTCTCTTTTGATCATCGGTGAGAGTACTAGTAGTGATAGCATAAGCATTCTCAACATAGCTCCAGCGTTGATAACCCATGCTTCTGATGTATATCTTCATTTCGTCCTTCCATATTTTAAAGTTATCTCTGTTGAACTTTGGACCTTCCCTCTTCATCATTAGAGTAGGATCTTTTCCTCAAGCGGTTAAGCATACAACACAAAGGACCTGGAGGACGCTTTGATAACAATTGATGAATAATGATGAACAGTTAGTACCAAATCAGTACTGAGAGGGGGGGGGGTGAATCGGTACATGCAAAAACTTTCTTTCCAATTGAAACAACAGAGACTACACTAACCGGTAAGCAACACTACTGATCTCAATCAGGACACTATTAGTAAAACATAGTGAGACTATGAAAAACACAAACCGGTAACACCTAGATCAATTAAGGACCTAATACCTTATCACAACTTCACTTAAATGCTTAAGCAAGTAATACATCACAAATAATTATGACCATTGAATCAACTTGCATTACCACTTAACATAAGACATTAAACCATCACATGAAAAGCATCACACTGTGTAGGGGAAAAAGTGACACTAAGCAAACATGCCCTAATCTCAATTTCAATCACACACTTGTGGAATACAAAAGAGCCTAGAGGTATCACACAATTGGCTACTTCTTTTGGTGGAAGAGAGAGCCACGGGCTACCTATTAGGATTTCTATTCCTTTGTTGCAAATGATAGATAGAATGATGCAAGTTCAACTATTAACCCTAAGGTGTAAGTATGAACTAGTAACTTTGAGCACAAGATTGTAGAATTGAGATTTAATGATGAACAATTGTAAGGATAAGAGGAGAAATGTAAATGTGTACCTTGAATGGATTTGATTCTGCAAGATCTACCGCTGAAGCCGGAAGCCTGAAATATTAAAGCTGCTACCTCTGAAACTGCTAAAATTCACTGAAATGGATAGGACCAGGGTGCCCAGCGCCCCTGTCCCAGGGACCAGGGTGCCCAGCGCCCCTGTCCTGATAGGACCAGGGCACCCCACGCCCCTGTCCTAGCTTTCTGGGTTGGAATTTGGTGTGAAGTTCTGTCTCAATCTGCTTCCGTCGGATCTGCAACTTGCGGCGTCATCTGAATCCCGAAACGTGCACTTATATCTGAAAAGGTATGGTGGGTGGCTATATAGGGTTTTGCCTTAGTCAAACCCCCGCTTTGGTGATTTCCACCTCTACAAATAGCCAAGTTGTATTGTAAAAGTAATCTGTGTGCAGACCTTGTGTGTGTGCAAGATCCTAAAATGCAAGTAAGCAAGCTAGAGCAACCTAGAAAGTAAACCCTAATTGCTTGCAAATGATAATGTAAATACTCTAAATCAAGATGCAAAGTGATCTAAAGCATGAATACAAATGATATAATGAGGCTTATGCAAAGACATGAAAACAACATGAAATCATACCCAAACCCAAGGGAGGGGTACAAGCCAATCTTCAGTCGGTGATCCCCTATTGTTCTTCAATGTATTCAAAGCCCTAAATGGATGAATGAAATTGATAGATGCTTGATGGATGGATGTTGAATGTTGTTGAAGTCTTCAAAGATCTGCTCTTTCGCTGCATAGAAGGTCCTTGAAACCAAAATTCTGCCTCTTTTCAAATGAAGAAAGAGAGCTCTTATATATGAAACCCTAGGTTTTAATTTCAACTCTAGGCCGACTTAGAGATTGAATCTCCCACCAATTTCTTGGGGTTAAGCTTTATTTTATGATTGGATTACACTCCTAAAATTTTGGGAAAAATGTCCGGGACCGTGTGCACTCCGAGCGCCATGGTCCCAACAACTTTTCACCAAATTTTCAGGGCTGTCGGATATGATGATTTTAGAGAGAATCCCGAAGTTACAAGTGATTTCGAGATGTTTTGACCCCCGAAATCAAGCCCCCAAGTTCAAAATAGGACCTAATTAGGGTTTTTGATTAAATGATGTATTGGAAGAATAAAATGAAAGGGGCACACTTTAATGAAAAGAGCCCAACTTTATGATATGGGAGATGATAAAATAGAACCTTAGACCTAATTAATTTAATTAATTAAGTGCTAAAGGGGAAATGCAATGCAAAATGCAAAATGCGCCAAGGCGGGTGCTAAACTAGGTGTGAAATTGTACCACCCTAGCAAGTGCGTACAATTTACGACGCTACACACACATAACAAACTAATTTTTCACGTGGAAACCCAACTAGAAAAAACCATGGTGGGGATGAATACCCACAAGCTATTCTTTGAACTCTTCTAAAGTCCGCTCTGTTTAGGAGCCTAGTCCGGTTAAAGACTTTTACAATTGGTTCTGCTAGGAAACGATCCTGCTAGGGATCACACGGTTAAGGGATGGCTAAATACTCGGTTAAAGGTTAGAACCTTGTTAAAGGTTACCTCGCAAGAGGATTTGAAGAAATCATTGAATTGAGTCACCTTGTTAAAGGATTTACATAAAATCATGTTAAAGCTACTCGATTAAGGGATTTTCCAACTACTGAAATGGTTAGAAGTCAACAGGTAATACATTGATCTGATAACAACACACAATGCCAAGGTAGATCCTCTTTAGCTTCTTTGCTTTTGCAATCACACTCTGCAGGTATCAACACACTTCTCCGGTCTGGCAAGAATCAAGTATCTCTTCACTTGGATGCACATATAACATTTGCCAACAACTTCAAAATGAAAAACATCATCGACCTTATATGAAACAGATAGGTTGGTAGCATAAACCCTAAACCCTAAATATTTATGTTTAACAATTCAGTCGGTTCAATCCCGACCATTAATCACACTATACTGAATGAAATAGTCTTGAACAGATCTCAAGATGTTCTCCAACGTTCATTCTTTGCCACTTCAGGAAGCTGATAAACTATCATGTGCTCTCCACCATTTACAGAGACTTCACACAATCCCGAGGTAGATACGATCAATTTCCATGCAAGATCCTCAAGGAAATCCTTCACGCACTCAAGGCTGACATGGCAACATGATCTGATCTTCATTACAATTCTAACTCATCACAAGATGTCATCAGTTGAATCACACAGGCTTGGAATGCATCAACCGGAAACCTTGAAGCTAAGACTACCAACCGGTAGTCATGCCAAATGAAACCCCAATACAAAAATTCCCATATACCGGTTCACATCATCATACCGGTTCTCTTTCGAGTTTCTTATATCAATATACCAGTTCATACTTCAGCCTATTGACATCAATGACAACATACAATATCATCACGTCATCAAGCTCTGCACATATGCCAACAAGAGATAGGAAGAGATCCAAATGGTGTTGATTGTTTACCTCAATATCCTTTTCAGGATGGTGGGAGTGGAATCACAACATACATACTACACACTCTAGGGTAAGGATTCCAACTTCAAGATATGGTTCACCTCTTACTTGTTGGGTAGGAAGAGTTAATTCTATATCATAGATGTTGTAGGATACTTAAAAGAAATAGTCAAAGTGGTTCTCGAGGAACTACGTAAGGATAACTCAAGTTTTCTCTTGGATTTAAATTTTGGTAAAAAATGAATAGAGTTTTCACAAGGTTGAATGGGTTTTACTAATTGAGATGAAAAGTAGTCAAGTGTAAGTTTTCATGTCCAAACAAGGACTACAATCTACTATGAAATATATTATGCATTTGTCATTCAAATGGGAACTTTAATCACTTATGATAGAATGTAAGGGATTGCTTTCATATAGTTGAGCCAAGGACGACCCAACTTCATATGAAACTAGTCTAAGGAAATGATTATGGTTAAGAGCATGTCCAAACCTTTAGGTCCAACTTGAACATGAAGGTTTATGGATCCAATAGTGGGACAAGTGAAACTATTATGCACCATAATCAATACTTTAAATTTATGATAAGAATGTCTTGATACAATTCATATGTGTAAGGAAACTATCTAATAATCACAATTACTATGCATACTAGAATAATGAGTATCCCATGTGTGGTCTTCTATTTGATTCTAGTGGTGATGTATAGTGGTCCATTGGGTGCATGCACTAAGTTAATACTTTGGATGAAGGTGATATTAGAGTCAATGAGGTCTTATAATTTGTGTCTTAGATGCATACATCACTCAATATCATGTCCAAGAGTGTGATGATATTGACAAAATGTGTTTAGGTCAAATGAAGGAGGTAAATGTTTGGAAGCATATATGAGATGGGAGAAAGTCTAATAATTTTTTTGTTTATAAATCAAAGAATAGTGGAATGTAAGGGCTTAAAAAGTAGGGAAGACTGTCGATTCTATGATTTAAAAAAATAGTGAGTTGTAATAGAGGGCATTGCAGTTGCAAATTACATTTGAATATTATTAGAAGAATGAGGATTTATTTTAATAAATATTTTATTTCATTTCATAAATGCTTGGTAATTTGAAGGAGCCACATCACAATGTTCAATTAGATTCATGGAGGAAGAACCCTAATATTGACTAACCAAAAGTTGATAATCATGAAGAGCTATGCATAAGTTTATAAATGAAGGAAATTTCATAAAAGAAATTCTCCAATTTTTGTTGTAAAGTTCCAATAAAAACATTTTGAACATCAATATGAAGAGTGGAATAAGAAATTTGAGAATACAAAGTTCAAGATACATACTAATAAAATTAGTCACTTTTTCTTTCACACCTTGTTTACAATGCACCAAATTAGCTAATGTTACTCGAGGTCCAATATTGCTTCAAAAATGTTGTAAGAATTGATTAAAAAGTTGTGAAAAAGATGGGATTTCAGAATTTTAGGTGTAGAAAATATCCAATCCAAAGTTGTGTCTTTAAATGGCCTATGAAAGAGTTTTACAAGAAGACCATCCTCAAGAAAGAAATTTCTATAAAGTTAATAAAATTTGACATATGAGTGTTAGGGTCTCTTTTCCCACTATAATGTGGATTCTCAATGTGTTGTCCGATAGAAGTCTTAAGAATGGTATATGGAAGTCAACTACTTGTATAATATGATGGAAGAGTTGGTTGGGATTGAGTTTGTCTTATATTGGCTAACAGTTATTCTAATGAACACACATTTTGTAATAGTTGGTTAATGATAGAATTAGTACGTGAATTAATTTGTGAGATATTGGAGTGTGAGGGTACATTAGAGTTGAATATATAGGTGGTAGAACATTGTGGTAGGTGAGAGGTGGAATGGGTTTATTAATGTCATTGTGAATATTTTGTGAAGCAAAGGGAAGAGTGGAGGATGGTGGTACATAATTATATTGGTCAAGAGGATTAAACCTAGATTGTGAAGTATGTACATATTGTTGGGAAGAGACATTGTTTTGGTGAAGATTGATGCATGATTAATGCGTAGGAGTTGCCATTGATGGCAACTCAGTTAAGAAATCATATTCGGTGTACATAGATTTGATTTACAGTAAGTCATATTGTTCATAAGGCATAAGTTTGGAAGGTGAAACACTGTAATCGGTAGAGCATGTGCACAGTTTGCATATATTGAATTTGGTTGTGGCGATAGAGGAAGTTGATTCAAGGTTCAAGGCAGATTATTTCGTAATCCTAATATCTGGTGTTGATTCATGAGCAAGATTGAAGGTCCAGTATCTGATAATTCAGTTAGAACAGAGCTATTTTGGTGTAACGTGTGATGAAGAATCTTTAGGTTGATTTTGGTGATTGGTTCTGTGTTCGAGGTGATTGGTTTGACTTATGTGAAGCTTTTTATCATTCTTTTTAGGCTCGCATATGGATTTGTGGACGAATTAAGCTGACTTAAGGTTACACATTTCATATTGCGTGTTATGCGGTTCTTGGAAGCTGACATGAGAAATGATTCATTTTGCTGATGTGGATATATAAGACCGATCCATTTGAGAATTTTGAGTGATGACATAGGTATGTGAAGTCTGTATGAGTGAATGTGCAAAATTTGGTGAATGTGATTGAAGGTTTAGGTGCTCAGGTGTATGACAAAGCAGGAAAACAAAGTAAATAAGCAAAATAGTTGCAAAAGTTAATTTGAGCCTAACCTGAACTACTTTTTGGCATATGTAGATGATATAATTTAGTTCATTCATTATTTTAATAATTTGTAATCACCTGTAAGGCAGTGAGCCTTCCTCTGGGTTGTAGCCCTATTTTGTATTTGAGCAGTGAACTCTAGGCAGTGTGCCTGAATGCAAGTGCATTCTCTTCATGTAATATTATCATACTCCTAGCCATAGTATAATAATATTATGGGTTTAAATCCCACTGTGGTTTTTCCCTTTCTGAGTTTCCACATAAAAATATTGGTGTTATGGTTGTGTGGTTGATTTCTGTAATGTTGGTGAAATGTGAGTGAGATATCAAGAGGAAAACTACCCTTTCCCTCCAAGGAAAGATGAGAACTTAACTACGGATTTCCCTTCAAACACGTTTCACCTAGTTACATTGGAAGAGGAGAGGAGAATTCACTAGATTCAACCTTGAAAGATGAAGATTAAATTCTGATTGAAATGGGAATGATAAGTTGATCTCCTCTTCCTTATTTGAAATGGAAATGGATTGATTGAATTATGCAGTGCAAAAGTGACAAAGAACTGATTATAACTTAAGATCGGAATATGGGATGAAGTTGTGCACTTGGATATGGTAGTAATATGTCAAGACAAAGTCTCCCTATGAATTTGAGGAAGATTTTCCTGGACCGTGGTGGGAATGTACACGGTCCTTTGAAAAATCCACAAAATGAAAAGGGTTTTTTGCCTCTGTAAATGGAGCCCGAATCCAAAAGTACAGCTGCACACCTGCAACCTACATATAGAAAAGAGAGAAAAATGGGTTGGGATTGGGGGTTTTCCTTTAGGTCAAACCCCAATTTTGGAATTAACCAAGTAATGAAAGAAAGTACTTGCAAGTAGATGTAAATGAAAGACTGAATTGTAAATCACCTCAAGGGAGGTAGTGACATCAATGTCGATAGAAGTTCTTTTGTGGAATTGAATGTTGTAATCAATCTCCTCTTCAATGGTTGAATCCTTGACTTGAATGCAACACCTAGCCTTGAAGGGAGACTTGAGAATGCTCAATGCTGGAAATGAATGCTTGAATGCTTGATTACTTATGCAACTTGACCAACTCTAATCTTATCCAACTTAACCTTATTTGCAAGTGAGAGGATGAATTCCCCTTAAATACATGTTAGTGGATTTTATTTTCGTCACAGGATGGCATTGGGGGAGTTTCCTACCCAATGCACAACCCACAATGCATGCTCTAGGAAGGTCTTGCCCAAAAATAGGGTAGGGACAAGGGTACCATGCCCCTGTCTTAGGAGGACAAGGGTGCCACACCCCTATCCTAGGGGGATAGGGGCGCCATGCCCTAGTCCTACCCCTTTGTCTAGGGCAGAGTGCGGACAGGGTGGTGCGAAGGCCAAGAAAGAAGCTGATTCCAAGGGCTGAGCAATATTCGATCTCCGATTAGGCTAGAGGATTCAATCTAGCATGCATGAGGACCCTAATGCAGTAAAAAATTGTTAGGGTTTTAATTTTATGACACTACATGTAGCCCCCACTTTAGCGGGAGTATAAGCATACACCAATACTACCAGTAAAGTACAAGGAAACAAGATTGAAAGACTTTTACCACATCAAGGAGGCAAGATGCGCCAAGCCCCCAGTAGACTTAGGATATTATGACTTTGATTGACAAAATAAAAGGGAAGATTGAGAAGGGGAGAACCATGACTGCAGGTAGCAAAGTTCCCTTCACTATGAGTCATGAAAGCAAGGATACCAAAGATTAGAAAGCAAAACAAAGTTCACTAAGTAATTCTAAGTATCAAGAAGGAAAATATGAGCGGAGCGTATGCCCCTACGTTAAAGCGATCACACACACCTTATTGGGAGCGATTTATTTAAGGTAGGATACACCCAAGAGAAAGAGAAATGACGGAGCACATTATCACAAGGATTTAACCCCAATCGAAGAATAAACCCAAGGATAATGAACACAAAACATGAGGTAGTGTTGCTTTCCTCAGAGTTAGTATGCTGTATGATAACTCATCTATATCATGTATGCATATGCATATAATAACCGTCATTCCCCAAAGAAGGAAACTACCTTAGAAGAAAGGGAAGAGAGGATGTCTTTTGAGTCAACATGAAAGAGACCAAGAAAAGATCTCAATTCTTTGCATCATCCCCAAGTAGACATTAAGGGAACAATAGAAGAATAAGGATACACATAGAAGAATGGTCACAACAAAGCAAGGAAAAAGAGAGAGAGAAGATCTACAGTGCTAATATTGCTAATCTAGCATGACATCCGCCTCCCGATCTTGCTGATCACTATTTCGGGAAGGTGAGCAAAACACTAGAGGAGATACACAAAGAACATTAGATGGAGCTATCACAAGATCCAAATGAGGACTATGCTCATGTTGTAAGTCAACTTGTTTGATTATAGGAACTAGGATTAGGGTTTGTGAAAACTCATCTGATAAATGCTTGTCCACATCAACATATTCATACTCACTATCAGAAGCATTTGGAGTTGTATTGACATTATAAATAACATTTTCACCCATTTCTTCATCAAAGTTTAGAGAAAGAGGAGCAAGAACATGAATAGGAGTAAAAACATCACATGTTTTATGCAACTTATGATTTGGAGATGTAGGTTGAACATCTTGCTTGGGAGAAAAGGGAATCATGTCAACTGTCGAAGTCTGAGGAGATTGAGTATTTTGAGGGATAGCTTCATTAGCTCAAACACATCGTCTTTGTCGGCATTCTCTCACACAACGATTCCATCGAGTCTTAGTGGAAGGCTGAGAAGGAGGAGGAATACTTGAAAAAGTAGGAATGTTTCACTCCTTGATATTTGAAGGTTTAGGTTGAGGTCTTTTAGGTTGAACAAGAGGAGAAGAAAGCCTCTTCTCTTGATTAGAGGAAGGAAGTAGAACTATGTGATACAAAGGAGGAATATTAGGTGTACAAATGAGACCAAGTCCATCATGAGGAGGAGGTATAGGTCTAACCTTAGGAAGAATATTGTTGTTCTCCTTAAGAGAAGGTAAAGTCACATCCATAGGTATAGGTTGACGATCTTCCTTAGGAGGGAGATTAGTTCTATCTGTGAGGGGAAGAATCTCATCTTGAAGAATAATAGGAATGTAAAGTGTTGGGGATCTAGGTTGACTTAAGGATAAGATCATATCTTTCTTCCATTTTTGAGAAGATTGAAAAAGAGCATTGCTCCTTGATGGAAGAGATTGAAGTTGTTTAGGCCAAAAGAGATCAATAGGAACACTAGGGCTTCTTTCAGATGGACGAAATAAGCCATGGTTCATGGTTATGATCTCTCCCTTGTGAGGAAATTTTAGGCACTTGTGGATTGGAGAAGCAATAGCCTTCATGGAAGATAGCCAAGGATAGCCCAACTTCACATGAAATTGCTCAGAGGAGGTTATGATAACAAAGTCAACATCCATGGATTTAGTATGAACTTCAATAGGAAGGGTGATAGAACCAATGGTAGGACAAGAGAAACCATAAAATAACTTCACAACCACAATAGAAATATCATATATTGGTTTATGCAATTGTAAAGTAAAAAGATACTCTTCAGTTATGATATTAACCATGCAAGAGGGATCAATAAGGGCACCACGAGAAGGGATATCCTTAACCTTCACAACTATGTATAAAGGGCCATCGGGTGCTCTAATGGTCTCACTAAGGTCAAATGTAATACAAGGATCCTTAGGCATATCCCGTGTTTCTACCATATTAACCAAGTTTGGAGCCATACAGGTGAATTCTTCAGAAGAGAAAGAATTAGGCACAATCTCAATAACGTTAGAGGTGTGAGAAGGCAAGGGATCGGTGAAAATCTTAAGATTTTGATTAGGAAGAGTTACTGATTTATTCCCTTTATCATTCACACCTGCCACAAATATAGTATTATTATCAATCAAGTCTTGAATCTTATTCTTCAATGCAAAACATTTCTCAGTATCATGACCATGCTGACGATGAAATTGACAAAAGGAATTGTTATCAAAATAAGGGGATGCAAGTTTAGAAGGATCAATTTGTTTTATAGGAGGAAGTTTTATAACAGTTCTGTGAAACAACTGAGACATAATACTATGTAAAGATTCATTCAAGGAAGTAAACTATCTTTCTCTTTCAAAAAATTTAGAAATAGAAGGCACACCTTTTGTAGCATTCACATGGTGGTTGTTGATTGTATCATTGAACTTGATGAAGTTTTTTGTTGGTTTGAACTTCACAAATGGTTGTTGAATACTCTCCCCCTTATCACTTAGAACCATAGGAGTAGATTGCTCCATTTGACTCACATCCAATTGATAATTGTGGAGTGTTGTGCACAATTGTGGAAAGGAAGTAAACTCAGACAAAAGAAGATTTTCCTTGATATCTTTTTGTAAATTAGAAATAAAAATTCTTTGAATATCATTATCAGGTACATTAAAAGAAATTTGAGCACACAAATGCTTATACCTACCAATGAAATCAATCACTTTTTCTTTAACACCTTGTTTACAATCCATTAAATCAGTCAAAGTGATTTTAGGACCAATGTTGTTTTGAAATTGTTGGATGAAAGAATTTGTTAGTTGAAAGGAAGTGATGGAATAAGAAGGAAAAGAGCAATACCATTGTAAAGCCTTATCTCTTAGTGTTCTTGTAAACAATTTTGCAAGCAACCTTTGATCATAAGCAAAATCAGTACATAAGGTTTGAAATGTTTTGACATGCGTAAGAGGATCACCTTTTACATTATAGAGTTCTAATTGAGGGATCTCAACATGTTTAGGTGGCACGACCCTAACAATATCAAGAGAAAGTGGGCTCGCAACATCAAAGGTGGGCACACTAAACTTGGATTGACTCATAGAAGCAATTTGTTGTTGTAAGGAAGACACAGTTTGAGCAAGATTGTTAATTGTCATTTCGGTAGAAGAATTGATGTTAGACATAGGTGATTGAGAAGGTGGTGTGATGTTACTGAAAGAAGGCATGGACTGAGATAAGGTTGTGGGACATTATGATAAGTAGGCACGGGTGATGATTGGGTAGGAAAAGGGACACTTAAAGAAGGATCAAAGTTGTTGAAGGAATTTTCCCCTTGTGTCACACTAATTGGTTGAGGAATAATAGGAACACTCATGGAAGACATAGGTAAAGATGGAGGATTAAATGAAGAAGAGAGATTTCCCCATGACCAATATTTGTAGGAATGACATTTTGAGTTGATGTAGCCATGATGTTGGAGGTAAAAGTAGGAATACTAGTCATAAGAGTAGTAAAAGGAATTGAAGGATTGACTTGTGTTGAAGGTTGTGAATAACCTAGGGTTTCGACACAACTCTTGATATGCATGACATTAGAGTCAACAATATGTACAATGCCACACAAAATATCAATTCCATTCTTATCACTTTGAATCATGCACTTAAGGCCTTCAATTAATGGAAGAGATTCACTATTAGGGTATTCTTGAGACATTCATTGTTGAAAGTTATCAAAATGATTGTCCAAAGTGGAAAGTTGATCTATAGAAACCCTAGTTAAAGCTTCTTCTTCATCATGAGATTCATCAATTGGGTGAATAGGGACATGATTAGGATGAAAAGAATTAGCATGATCCTCATTAAAGAAGTCACCCAAATTAGGCTCCATCTCCTCGATAATTAAACCTTGGGAAATCTTAATTCTAATGCTCCGTCTAATGAGGATACGATAGGTAGGAATGATAGTGGTAAAACTCATGCACTAGAGAGAAAATTTGAATTTTGAATTTTGTAACAAAGCTTACAAAATTGATTAATGCAAATGTTAAAAAAGTAATGATTACACAATTTGAACTTTGTTGGAAGAAGAGGATGACACAATTTCCAAAAATGAAAGAAAATTGAAATTTTAAAATTAGGGCCAAGGGAATACCACTTAATTTTAAAATCAGGGCAGGCTAAAATTTACCTCTTAATTTTAAAAATTTTCTTGAAATTTGAAATGTTGAATTTTGGAGGTATTTCCAATTCTAGAGGGATAAAAAATCAACAAAATTAGCCAATCTTCTAGATTTAGGCTATTAAATACAGTCATAACAGTCTCCCAAAATTTCAAGAAAAAAGCTGAGGACCATGGCGGAAACGCACATGGTTCGACCAACTTTTTTTGAAAATTTCAGGGGTGAATATTACGATGATTTCAAAGCTAAACCCAAAAAATTAATGAATTTTACGACCTCTAGATGGGTGAAATGAAGGCGCAAATGTAAAAATAGGACCCTATTAGGGTTTTGAAGAAAAAGAGGAATTGAATTGCAATTTTGAAAAAGGTCAAACCTAATGGATAGGGACACCTTGGAAAATATTTAGAAATCTGAATGTAAATGAAATTGATTTGAAAATTGCACAAAATCCAATTAATTTTGAAAATTAGGGTTTTATGACCTAACCACTTAATTTTAAAATTTGAATTTTGGGAAAAAGGGGGGAAATTGAAAATTTGAATTGTAGAAATGAAGACAAATCTGAGAACAATCATAAATCTGAAAATTAAATGGAAATCCAATTTTTGCACAAGTTCAAGATAATTTTTGAAAATTAGGGTTTTAACAAGTAACCTCTTAATTTTGTAAATTTTAATTGCAAATTGAAAAAGACAATGATGAAATTGAATTTGATAAACAAGACAATATTCAGATCTAAGATAACCACAAACAATTTTAAAAAATTACAAGTTCAATTTTAATTTTAAAAACTAGGGTTTTTAATGATTTAGCCACAAAGTTTGCAGAAATTTGAAACTTGTAAATGAAAAATATGCAATTTTTTTCAAAGGAAAGCATACAAGATGCCAGGTTCACCAAAATGTAATCTTGGCAAAATGTGAATGAGAGATCAAGAGGAAAACTACCCTTTCCCTCCAAGTAGAGATGAGAGCTTCACTATATATTTCCCTTCAAACACTTTTCACCTAGTTACATTGGAAGAGGAGAGGAGAATTCACTAGATTCAACCTTGAAAGATGAAGATTGAATTCTAAATGAAATGGGAATGATAAGTTGATCCCCTCTTACTTATTAAAAATGGAAAGGAATTGATTGAATTATATAGTGCAAAAGTGACAAAGAACTGATTATAACTTAAGATCGGAATATGTGATGAAGCTGTGCACCTAGATCTGGTAGTAATATGTTGAGATGAAGTCGCCCTCTGAATTTGAGGAAGAGTTGCCCGGACCATGGTGGGAATGTACACGGTCCTCCGAAAAATCCGTGAAATGAAAATGGTTTTTCCGCCTCTGTAAATGAAGCCCGAATCAGAAAGTACAGTTGCACACCTGCAACCTACACACAAAAAAGAGAGGAAAATGGGTTGGGATTGGGGGTTTGCCTTTAGGTCAAAGCCCAGTTTTGGAATTAACCAAGTAATGAAAGAAAGTACTTGCAAGTAGATGTAAATGAAAGACTAAATTGTAAATCACATCAAGGGAGGTTGTGATAGCAATGTTGATAGAAGTTCTTGTGTGGAATTGAATGTTGGAATCAATTTCCTCTTCAATGGTTGAATCCTTGACTTGGATGCAACACCTTGCCTTGAAGGGAGACTTGAGAATGCTCAATGCTGGAAAGGAATGCTTGAATGCTTGAATGCTTGATCTCTTATGCAACTTGAAAAACTCCTATCTTATCCAACTTCCCCTTATTTGCAAATGAGAGGACGAATGCCCCTTAAATACATGTTAGTGGATTTTATTTTCATCACAGCCGACATCAAGGGATTTTCCCACCCAATTCACAACCCACAATACATTCTCTATGAAGGTTCTGCCCCAAAATAGGGCAGGGAAAGGGGCGCCAGACCCCTGTCTTGGGAGGAAAAGGGTTCCATGCCCCTGTTCTGGGAGGACAAGGGCGCTAGACCCCTGTCATACCCCTTTCTCTAGGGGAGAGTACAAACAAGGTGGTGAGAGTACGGACAAGGTGGTGCGAAGGCTAAGAAAGAAGTTGATTGCGAGGGTTGAGCAATCTTTGGTCTCCGATCAGGCTAGAGGATTCGATCTCGCGTGCGTGAGGACCCTAATGCAGTTAAAAATTGCCAGGGTCGCAATTTTATGACACTACAATTTCTTTATGTTTCTGCACTTTACTTTCATTCTTATGCATCTAATGGTTTAAGAATCATCTTAATAAGTTTATAAATTGCAAAACACTGATTCACCCCTCGTCCTAGTGTTCATTGGTTCCAACAATTAGTATCAGAGCTTAGTTCCTCGAAAGAAGTCTAACAACTTGAGGAAGATCTGGAAGATTGAATCAATGGACTCTGATTTGCAGAAGCAACTTACTATGGCACTTGAAGATCTTGATGCAACTATGAAAGAGAAGAGCATCCTAAGAGGAAGTCTGGAAGCAAATGAAAATTTCATTGAATCTCTAAAAGAACAAGTAAAAACATCAAGATAGAAGAGAAAGGAATTGATGGATAAACTGAAGGAGAAAGAAGACCAAAGCATTGATAATAAAGCCCTACAAGACAAGATATATGAATGTGAGAAGCTTTCTATAGAGAATGTAGTCCTAAAGAATGAAATGCAATCCATTGTGATGAAGTTGACAAAGGAGATTGAAGACAGAAAGAAGAATGAGGAAAATATGACTCAGTCATTAAAGGATAGATCTAATGAATGTTGTAGATTGAACTATGAGAATGATCAATTAAAACTTGAATTGGTACAATCTAAGAATGATGAGCAATAACTTGAAAAGCAGATTATGATTCTAAGAGATGAGCTTTCTATTGCTAATGAGTACAAAGAAAAATTCAAAGCTAGCTCAACCCAATAAGATCAAATGTTGGAAAGTCAGAGACATGGGAAAGACATGCGAGGACTTGGATATGAGAAAGGAGAATCCTTTGGTTATAGACAAAGCAATCATTAGAAGAACAAGACAGCTCTGATAAGACAACCTAATGCCTATAATTTTAATGGAAAATGTTTTGTTTGTGGAAAATTTGGTCATATGGGAAGTCAATGTAGACATAAGATGAACAATAGGATGATGAATAATTGTCCTACCTTTACTGATCAATGTTTCATGTGCAACAACTTTGGTCATAAGTCAAACATGTGGAGAACAGTGATGACTAATTTTCAGAATAAGAGATGCTAGATGCTTGTAGAATGTTTGGACACATTTCTAATCAATGCAGAATGAGACCAAATCAAATGAATTTCAGACCTATGCAAGGAAATATTGTTTGTTATGTGTTAGTGAACGGATTTTGCCTTTCTTAAAAATGATCAATTTCAAACTCTGTTGCCTTCTTTAAAAGACAAGTGTTCATCTAAATAGTTGGGTAAGTGTTATATAAACCACTTCCCTCTGAATTTTCCATAGGCACAACTCCCTATCTTAGTTATTTGGGGAATAATCTAATTAATTTTTGATTGGTATGCTTTTAACCTGAAAGCATGTAAGGCTGCCTACTTCATTCTTGGATGAGAAGCCAATATTTCACACATATTTAGGAGAAAAAGAATTACCTTTCCAACCATTTCAACATAAGAGATGGAAGTAACTGAAACAAAGTTCAGAGAACCATTCTAATAATTCAGATAAGAAAAGAATAGATAAGAGAAACCAAATCTATCTTCAAGCACAAATCTCTTTTTTTAAAAACAAAACTCATAGGAAGGAGTCCCAGAAAAATAATAATTTTCTGTAATAGAAAGGTGATTACTGTCGTTTGATTAGATCAACATATGCAAAGATATGCGACTACATAGATTCAAAACCCACATATTTTCCTTCTCCCAAAAATAGTATGATCTTTATATATATATTTTATGTGATAAAGGCACAACAATACATCTATAAATCCTTTTCTATTCAAGATTTTAAAGTCCGATCCTTCCTTCCACAAAACAGGACTTTTACAAAACAGAGGAAAAAACAAACAAACCAAAAACTAACTAAAATTCTTCATAAAATCTAACCCCTATTCCATCTATCTTCCTTTAATTTATAGTTTTTAGAACACGGGAGGTCTCCCTGAAAACTTGACCTCCCCCAAATCAGTTATGAAACTAACAAGATATAATTGGGACAGATGTCCCGAAGTCTTTGCATAAACATGAAAATCACATAAACAAAAATAGGGCCTGGATCAACGCATTATGTTTCTTTCCCATCATCATCTTCTTCTCTGCTTTCCTGGGCATCATGGGCGGTTGTGAGTTCCTGGATTATAGATTGGTTCGGAACCTTCATCGCATTGAGCTTTGCCTTCGCCACTTCCTTGTTCCACCGATGCTTCACCATCTTTTTGGCATGTTTTGGTAACTGATCGTTACCAATAAAGGTCATGGTCTCGATCCGAGCAACCCGTGTTATATCTTCAGGAGTGAAATTACCCTTGGCTTTGATTTTCTCCATGTATATTCGGAAAACTTTTATCGCATCCTGCGTGTTTAGCCCGCAAATCCCCAACTGCCAATCATGGTTAGGGTTAACCACCTTGTTGTCATTAACTATACTGCATTGGAGGTCTTGGAGTTCATACACATAAGTCTTAGCATCAGAGATCATAGATTTGAAGGTAAGCACCCGCCACATTATGGTCTTCTTCAACACGAAGAGCTAGCATTCATCTGTCACCAATCTGATTGAATACTCTGTCAGGAATCGGGTAACTCCATACTCTTCTATTTTCGTCAACATCAACAAGACGATCTCCCATTTGTGTTCCTCTTTCTCCCATGGCAAAATCTGATTTTGAACTTCTGTGATGAGGCTCTATATCTCATCACATAACTTCTGGGAGTCAGTGATATACTTCTCTCCGTCCTTGACTATTCCTTCGATCCATCTCTCCATGGCCTCTAAAATGCTTTTGGCCTATTGAACCTAGCTCATTAACTTTTTATTTTCAGGTGAAGTTGGATCAAAGTTTTCAGTAGCATGAGATATAGGGAGTGCCCGAAAACAACCAATGCTGTCGATAAAATGGGCAAGGATATTTATTTGTTGCTTTAGCTCTCTCTTTTCCCGCCCATCTTTCTTCGATCTGGTGAGCATTTTCATTACCGATACCTAGAAGAAATGATTGTCTGAGTCCCTACTCATATTTCCCAGCTCCACCTTAGTGATCTCAAAATCATCTGTACTGGCTTCCTTGGTTTCATCCTTGGGCTTGTACGAGGCAATTTCAACGACCCATTTTCCGGTTCCTTCATCATTATCCAAGCGAGTAGCTGTTTTGAAATTTTTTGGCTTGGGGCCCTTCTCTGTGTACTTCACGACCATGTCCTAAATTGGAATAGTCACGGGAAGGAAATTCCACTTTTTGTTTACCGAAGTGGTTAACCACTTGGGAGTTGCACTGGAACTGGTTGTTCCTTCAGCCACTTTGGGGGGTGGTGTCAAGTCTACAGTAACGATTTGGGAGTCTATGGTATGAATGATGTCACTGTCAAGGTCTTCAACCTTGAATATCTGAGCATCCAGGATCTTATCCTTCATCTCTGTATCATTGGCTTGGTCCATCTTTCTCTAAGCAACACTTCGTGACCGGGTATGTCGAGGTGTGGAGAAATCCAAAACTGAATTAGACTTGTGCCTAACCTGAGGCAGCTTTTTATCTTTACCTGCATGAACATGCATAGAAGCATTATTAGAAAAATGCTTTGGTGAACGCAGAGGAATCTCATTACTTCTCGCAGAATTAGACTTGACGCCTAATTTCACTACTTTCTTCCTAGAAACCCATGCCACGGTTCTCTCCAAAACTCCTTTGGTTCTTAGTTGTATATCATCTTCCTTTTCCTCATCCCAGTTGATTGAAGGCACCTTAGTTTCTGCATGGGCTAAGTATCCAGGTTCAAAAAGTTCTAGATAGTCCTCTTCGAGCCCCTTAATGTCCAGCTTTACTTGTAGTGAAATAATTGCTCTAACACCACCCTCATGTTTCCCCTTTTGAAAACCTCAAGTTCATCACTACAATCTTCCCAGAAGTCCTCTAATTGTGGCATTGAGAGATATGGCATTAGACCAAGACTTCAAGAAAAACCCTTATTATCAAAACCTTTTCTTTGAGGATACAGGGGAAAATTGAAGTTCTTGAGATCTGCTCCAATGCTCAAGGCATCGGTAATTGAGCTGCAGGACAACACACCTAATTGGATGGGAAAATGACCCTCCCATTTATCCCTGGGTTGTGCCTTTTTAATCATAGAGGTCAGCTACATACATATCTCCACTAAAACAAAGCAATTTGAACAAAAATGAGGGAGCTTGAAGGGTTCCTCTTCAAAGCCGCCTATTCTTATATAGCAGAAACGAGGAAACTAGACAAAGAAACTGCCAAACCTCTTTATCAATGTCTGCGCTTCCTCGGAGATTCTTTTGGTTTTCATATTTCTCAATTCATAGTACAAATCGCCCAGAAAAGCATTGTGTACCCTTTTGAAATCCTGCAAAGCATTATCCTTTTGCAGCATGGGGTAAAAATCATACATGGGAACATCCTCCTCAGTGAGCTATCTTGGTATTCCAACTAACTCCTTAACATATGCCAAACAATATACAAGATATGAAGACATGAAGAAATTCTACTTAAACTGTTTAGCCATACTCAGTTGCTCCCTCATTGAATCGGCAATCAGTTCTGCCCAATCAAGGTATTGCTTCCCCTCTAGTACTAGTTGTACATAGGAATAATTCTAGTCGTCAAAACTATAGGCTTCTGCAAAGCCTCGGACTCGGTGCAACAAAAGCATGACATCATGAATGTGAGGAAACATGTGATTCTTATTGGGATTCTTGGGCAATCTGGAACCACCTCTTTGAGGAACCTTCAACCAATATTTTGCTACGTTATTTCACTGTTTGGTTCTGTCCGTGTTGAACTCAGTGATTGATTGAGTAGGGGGAAAGTTGGAGAACTGGTAGTCAGGTATCTTGAAGACAGAGGAAATTACTTCACGGTTTATAGCAAAAAGGGTTTCACCATTGTCTCTTCTAATGGTCTTAGAGACTGGATCATACCTAGCGATACATTCCCTAACCAATTCTGGGCAAGGGATAGCTGGGGGAAAGGCTGCCACCTCAATGAGACCGCTACTTAAAATCTCCACACCAAAAGATCTATCAATTCCCTTGAACACTCTTTCTTTTAAAACTTCAAGATTTTCCCCTTTAAGGTTGGTATCGCTAACTATGGGTTCTGTACATGCAAGGCTAAAAACAATCCCAAACAAGTGCAGTGTGGACTTCATAATTCAAAGTGATAAGCCTTAATTTGTTGCAGCAACCCTACTACGAGAGAAGAAATATAGGTAAAAATTACTGGAGAGAACAAGAAATGGACTCACCTTCACAGTTGAGCAACTAGACGACTACCGCCGATTAAAACTTCTACCCACGAAAAATAACACCGCAACGACGAGGAACAAATTTTCAAAGAAATAATCCTTCATACCTTATAGCAAGGGCAATGATACGGAACTATTAAGTGCAATAATTCCAATTGTTAGTTTGAGTGTGTTAAGTTTGTGGATTGGACATCGCACGCATGCATTGAATGCATGGCGACATTTTTGAAGTAACCACCAGTTCCCGAAATAATTACTTACTTCAAAATGCCAACAACTGACATCACTTAAGATATGTTTCACCTCCCTCATATTTGGCAATCAATGCACCATCAAATCATTTAACCCACGGGACCCACCAAATTTGAACACATATGAACATCTTGAACATACTTCATTGGGGTTCAAGTAGTTCAAGGCATACATTGCGCTTAGGGGAAATCTTTGCTGAGAGTATTAATTATGTTAAGTGCTGCTAACCATTTGTGCTGTGTTGAACATGTTGAACACGTTTGAACCTTTTGAACCTGGTTCAATGAGTTCAACGCCTGGAGAGAGATGACGTGACACGTCACCAAACAAAAACCATAAAGAACCGCTGCAAAACACTTAAAGAAAATGTTATAATGAAAAATCCCCTGAACACCTAGGAACCCGCAAAACCTAAATGAACCTGATGAACCCGGTTCAAGATAGTTCAAAGTGTTCACAGAGTTCAACCAATTACTAAAACTTGACATTTTTGATTGAAAGACAATTTACAAATGGACTAAGGGCTTGAACCGAGGTATTACAAGAAAACCAAGGACTTTGAAAGGAATTTAAAAAGGAAATTTGTTCTTATTATGAAGAAAATATGACACGGTAACATTAGCTCTGACTGGGGATTGCATTTTGTGAAGAAGAATGCAAAGAACTCTGAATCTCTGGTTTCGCATGACCAAAAGTAGATAGGGGAATAAAGGAGACTCACTCCTAAACATACACTTAAACAAAACACCTAAGCTACTATATACAGAAACTCTTGACCACAAGACTCACAATTTGTAGAGTTTGAGATCTTGCCCATTATAGGTATAAGGCATAAGAGTTCCATCAGAATAGCTGAGTCTAAAAGCATTTTGTCCCACCACTTCACAGATCTTAAATGGGCCTTTCCACAAGGAGTCAAACTTGTCGTGAGCACCCTTTGGCTCTTTCCTTTTATCCCATAAAAATATTTCATCTCCTTTAAGGAAACCTCTTGGTCGAGCCCTCATATCAAAAATCCTCTTCACTATGCTTTGATGCTCTGTGATTCTATCCACCAACATCTCTCTTTCTTCTTCTAGCTTCATTAGATACATAACCCTCTTCTCTAGAGCATTCTGAAAGAAGGAATCCTCCACTACTGTCTGTAGCTTGGCTACTAACAATTCCAGGGGTAAAGAAAGATTTGCACCAGTCCCATATACAAGCTCAAAGGGTGCCATTCCAATAGCTCTTTTAGGCGTAATTCTGTTTGTCCATAGAGCCTCATATACTTTCTTATGCCAGTTTCGAGCATTTTCGTCCACCAGCTTCTTCATAATCACAACCAGGTTCTTGTTGCTTGATTCTGCCAATCCATTACCCCATGGAAAGTAATTAGAAGAATGTGAGAGGGTAATTTGATGCTCATAGAAAAACATGGTTAGTTCTTTAGAGGAGAAATATGATGCATTATCTGCAACAATATTTTGGGGAACTTTGAAACGGACCAGAATGTAATCTTTGAGAAAGTTACACACAACCTCTAAGTTTGCCTTTTTAGTGGGAATGGCCTCCACCCACTTGGTAAAATAGTCAGTTGCTGTCAAAATATACATATGACCAG
This sequence comes from Cryptomeria japonica, assembly GCF_030272615.1. NCBI lineage: Eukaryota > Viridiplantae > Streptophyta > Pinopsida > Cupressales > Cupressaceae > Cryptomeria > Cryptomeria japonica. The sequence goes on from NC_081414.1 coordinate 245,291,037, forward strand.
CACTGGAATGAGGGTTTATCAGCCCAATGAAATCAATACCCCACTGTCTGAAAGGTTCATCAATTACCACAGGCCTTAAAGGCAGAGCCACTAAATGTGGCTTCCCGGAAAAGAGTTGGCATTTCTCACATTCTTTAACATAAATATACGCATCTCAAAACATGCCAGACCAATAAAAATAATTCCTTAAAATTTTGAAAGCAGTGACAGAGGATGAGAAGTGTCCACCATAGGCTTCATCATGATAGACCTCCAGAAGTTTTTGCTGTTGAGGCTTATCCACACACCTTAAGTATGTTCCATCCAAACCTTTTTTGTACAAGACATCCTGCCAAATAACATACTTAGCAGCCTTTAACTTAAGATTCCTTTGTTCTTGTGCTGACAAATGACTTGGGCAGCTGCCATAAGTCAAATAGTAGGCCACATCAGAAAACCAGGTATCCTGCAATCCAACAAATAGAGTCAATGGTAATTCTATTTTTGTTTCCATCTCATTTTCTACTATTAATCTGCATAAGCCTTGTCCTTTGATTGTCTTTGTAGGGCAAATGTCTAGATCATATTCCTGGATTTTTGTTACCCAAGTTTCTCTTTTATCGAGTCTGACCTCTTGCTGAGTTAAAATGCTTTTCACTACAGAGTCTGGAACAAAAACCAAAGAGTGAGAGTGCAGAATCTAATATTGAAATTGTTTCACAGCCTTGACCACAGCAAAGGCGTGTTTCTCCAAAAGCGAATACTTAAGCTCATGCTTCTTGAGTGGAACGCTCATGAATGCAATAGGTGCTTCTATCCCAGATTCATCCATTTGCAACAGTATTCCGGACATTGTATGTTCTGATGCATAGCAGTACAAAATGAAATCCTTTGTGAAATCTGGGTTAATGAGAGTAGGCGCATTTGCAACTGAACTCTTGATTTTCTCAAAAGCTTTTTTGGCTTCTTCAGTCCATTTGAAAGGGTGGGTTTCACTCAATAGGCTGATGATGTGTTTGGTAGTTTCTACAAACTCCGGTACGAACCTCCTTAAGAAATTCACTTGACCAAAGAAAGACCTTACTCCAGTCCTATTTGAAGGTAAACTGAGATGTTGAATTGCATTAACTCTCTCAAGATCAATCTTGACTCCTTCTTTTGAAACAATGTGTCCCAGTAATTTGCCCTCAGTTACACAGAAAACTGACTTCTTTGGGTTCAGGGAGATTCCATGCTCTCGACAACGCCGCAGAACTGCCCTCAGATCCTTGAGATGATTCTTCCTCTCTTTAGAAAACACTATCAGGTCATCCAGGTAAACAACAATAATTCTGTCACGAAAATCCTTAAAAGAGGAATCCATAGCCCTTTGAAAGGTGGCTCTGACATTTATTAAACCAAAAGGCATACGGTTATATGCGAATGTTCCCCACAGAATGATGAATGCTGTCATGTGTTGCTCATTCCTTGCAACACTAATCTGATTGTAACCAGAAAAACCGTCTAACATTGACATCATTTCTGAGCCAGATATAGTCTGTAGAATATGATCCATATTGGGTAAGGCATAGTTATCCTTAAGACTTGCTTGATTCAGATTACAAAAATCCACACAAATCTGAATTTCTCCATTCTTCTTCCTCACAGGCACAATATTGGCTACCCAGGTAGAATGATGAATTGGATATATGATTCTTGCTTTAAGCATTTTATCAACCTCTTTAAAGATTGCGTCTGCCATTATAGGGTTGAAATTTCTCAATTTTTGTCTAAAAGGAGAGACACCTGACTTCAACGGAATCTGATGCTGAAAATGCCCATCCCTAAACTCCTTCAAATCATCATAGGACCAAGCAAAAAACATCAATATATTCCTTTAATAGTTCACTAAGAATTCATTTTTCCTCGGAGGAGCAACATTTGCCAATTGTTACCACCTTGGGATTAGATTCATCTCCTAGGTTAATCTTCTCACAACTTCCTTTCTCGTTATCCTCGGGGGCTTTCTTGCCTATGAACACATCATCGTGGGTGAAAAACCTCTCCAGAGTCACTAGCCCTTTCAGAATTTTGTTGCCTTTAAGCTGAATGAAACTATTTGTAGGATCAACACCCGGGTCAAGACTAAACTCCTTGCAATTATTTTCAAAACCTTCAAAATATGATTGGGAGAATGACTGAACACATTCTAGAAAGTCTTTGATCTGAGCATCTGCATCAAATACTTGCCAATGGTTTACATTATCAGGGACACTAGGCCTATAAATCATTTCAATCCTATATGAATCATCCTTAAAGTCTGGATGTGGTAACAAAAGAGAAGCTGAAACAGCCAACGAATCTACCCTATTGTTTCGATCCCTTGGTATAGCTTCAATCGAGAAGGCATCAAAAAATTTCATCTCATCCCAAACCCTATTTCTATAATGTCTCAATCTGTCATTCTTAACTGTATAGACATTTCTCACCTATCTGACAATCAACTCTGCATCACCTTTAACTTTGAGCAATTTGATACCTTTACATTTGGCCTCATTTAATCCTAATAATAATGCCTCATACTCCACAGAATTATTAGTATTCTTAAAATCCAACTTGAAAGAGAAAGGAAAAATGTTACCATTTGGGGAAAGCAGAACTACCCCGACTCCAGAGCCAGAGTTGGCACAACTTCCATCGAATTCCATCTGCCACAACCCGCCAAGTTCATCAACTGCTTCTGCAGGTTCTTTTTTTCCAGGGGCAAGGATGAGATAGTTTCCAAATTTGCATTCTTGGAACAAAATCTGGGCTTTAGGGTTATCAGAAAGAAAGATAGTGTACTTATTTTTCAGCTCAGGTTCAAGCTTGATTTTTTGTTTTCCAAGTGGGATAATAGCTTCTGACCAGTCCATCTTAATTTCACCTCCAAGGTCCTTACAAAAAGTTCTACTCAAGAGCATCCCATAACTTGCAGGAATGTCAGCAACCAAAATAGTCAATTTTATTCTTTTATCAGGGCATGCTACTAGCACTACCTGGACATCCTTTACCTGTCCAATAAGAGGGACCTATTTCCCATCCATTGAATAGCATCTCCCAAATGTTTTTGTGAGAGTTAAACCTAAAGACCTAGCAATGGATGAAGGCATTATGTTGTCTGATGCTCTTGAATCTATTATGCAATTGCTAAGCTTTTGACCATTCAGGAGAAGAGATATGTAGAAAGGTTCAGGCTTCAGAGCCTTAATTTCAAGCCTATTTTCAGCATTATGAAAAGTACAGGGATCGGCCAAGTCAGCGGAAGGGCGTGGGATAGATGCAGGTTTTCCAGCATTAAATAAATCACTATGCTCTACACATTCATGCGCTGAGGAGTCTGAAGAAGAATCTCCTTTAACATACTTGACCAGTTTGTCTAGTTCCTTTGGGTTCAATTTTAAATATTCTGTAGTGGAAAGTTGAACAGTCGAAGCTTTACAAAACTCAATCATGTCAAAGGAAGAGGAAGGAGAAGAACTATTCTTATTTTCCAGATTTCTTTGCAAAACCTTAACCTTAGGAGTCTTTGCATGAGAAGGAAAACCATTACTTGTGGAATCTTTGCCTTTGTAGTTAGCTCTGAAAGAGCTTGCAAAGGGAGCAGGTTGGGAGGTCCGTTGATTCCTTGTCAGGATTGCACATGCAGGATCTTCAAGAGTTGCCAAAATATTTCCTCCTCTTTTTGAATTTGACTCATATTCGAGGTAGAATGATCTAGAGTCGCTAGGTATCTCTTGAATTTTCTCTGCTTCAGAGAACTCTCCTAATTCATCCTTTGTGTTTTTCATTTGAACATGTCTTATCATATCCGGACAAGAACCTTCATCATGATCTGTAGTGAGGTGAAAAGAGCACATAGCACCCTTCTCAAGTGGAGCCTCAATTTGCAATCTTTGCGGGGCAGCAGGCAATTGCAAAGATCGTCCATAATTATATTGGTTTGGGGTTTTCCTGCTTATATCTTGATAAGGTTGTGGGTAGGAAACTCCAAGTTTTGGTATCTACCTCTTCAAAGTAATCATATCGTTAACTAGCCTTTGAACAACTGGATCAGTCGAAGAGGTGGAAGCTTGGGGTTGACCTTGATGCATTTGTACATCCTTTCTCCATTTCCCGGCAGTTATCAAGTCATCTTCGAGTTCTATAGCTTCATTTTGTGCAGTCTCGAGATCAACTGGCCTATTTCTTCTGAGGTGAAAACCAACATCGGGAGGCATGGAGTTTATAAAGAAACATTGTTGATTGTCAGCAGTTGGTCTCTTAGCCTGGGGAATTTTATGGATGATCTTATTATACTTGGCTACATAGTCCCTCATTGGCTCATGAATTTCTTTTTTCATTTGTGTGAGTTGAGCCAGTAAAGAGTGTTCATCATCAGCGCTCTTGAACCTTTTCTCAAAAGTGGTTTTCATTGTTTGCCAGTCAATTATAGATCCTGCTCGCAGATGACTAAACCAATATGCTACCCCTTCAGTAAGAGTTTGGGCAAGAATCCTAACAGCCACATCCTCAAATTGTAACGCTAGTATCCCAGTAGCTACATTAAAAGAATTCAAGTGTTCCTCAACTAAGACTTTTCCATCTCCATTAAACTTAGGTAGAACATCCCTTGCTCCTTTTGGAAGTGGATTATGAGCTCTAGGGGCAAGAGGTCCAACTGCAACACCCCATGGTTGGGCCATAATGAATACAGGGTAAATAGTTACAAGGGGGGGGGGCTTGAACTCCAGTAAGTGTTAGTGCTTGCCAATGGCTTGAAGAGGAAGGTATAGGAGTAGTCCTGGTGGGAGAGGAAGGCCTACTTTTAGTATTTATTTTGGGAGTGAAATTTGTGGCAAATGGTAACCCCTGCAATTCCTAAAAATAATTATCAATTACTCCTTCTCTCCTTTGTGATCTGGTATAAGGACAAGAATCCAGTGTTGTCACCCTTAGGGTTCCTAAGATCCTTAAGCAAATTTTCAACCTCAACGATGTTCTTGAGTTATGTAAATTTGTCTCGGACCAAAACAAAAACTATGAATATTTCTGATTATGAGTTCAATTTTATCATGCCCATGGCATGCTGGTTTATTGAATGTTCGACTTATTTCATTTTCCCCAGTAGAGTCGCCAAAAATTTGTTAGTGAACGGATTTTGCCTTTCTTAAAAATGATCAATTTCAAAATCTGTCGCCTTCTTTAAAAGACAAGTGTTCATCTAAATAGTTGGGTAAGTGTTATATAAACCACTTCCCTATGAATTTTACATAGGTACAACTCCCTATCTTAGTTATTTAAGGAATAATCTAATTAATTTTTGATTGGTATGCTTTTAACCTGAAAGCATGTAAGGCTGCCTACTTCATTCTTGGATGAGAAGCCAATATTTCACACATATTTCGGAGAAAAAGAATTACCTTTCCAACCATTTCAACATAAGAGATGGAAGTAACTAAAACAAAGTTCAGAGAACCATTCTAACAATTCAGATAAGAAAAGAACACATAAGAGAAACCAAATCTATCTTCAAGCACAAATCTCTTTTTTTAAAAACAAAACTCATAGGAAGGAGTCCCAGAAAAATAATAATTTTCTACAATAGAAAGGTGATTACTGTCGTTTGATTAGATCAACATATGCAAAGATATGCGACTACACAGATTCAAAACCCACAGATTTTCCTTCTTCCAAAAATAGTATGATCTTTATATATATATTTTATGCGACAAAGGCACAACAATACATCTATAAATCCTTTTCTATTCCAAATTTTAAAGTCTGATCCTTCCTTCCACAAAACAGGACTTTTAAAAAATAGAGGAAAAAAAAACAAACCAAAAACTAACTAAAATTCTTCATAAATTCTAACCCCTATTCCATCTATCTTCCTTTAATTTATAGTTTTTAGAATAGGGGAGGTCTCCCTGAAAACTCAACCTCCCCCAAATCACTTATGAAACTAACAAGATATAATTGGGACAGATGTCCCGAAGTCTTTGCATAAACATGAAAATCACATAAACAAAAACAGGGCTTGGATCAACGCATTATGCTGCTTTCCCATCATCATCTTCTTCTCCGCTTTCCTGGGTGTTGTGTGCGGTTTTTGAGTTCCTGGATTATAGATTGGTTTGGAACCTTCATCGCATTGAGCTTTGCCTTCACCGCTTCTTTATTCCACCGGTGCTTCACAACCTTTTCGGCATGTTTTGGTAACTGATCGTTACCAATAAATGTCATGGACTAGATCCGAGCAACCCGTGTTATATCCTTAGGAGTGAAATTACCCTTGGCTTTGATTTTCTCCATGTATATTCAGAAAATTTTTATCGCATCCTGCGTGTTCAGCCCGCAAATCCCCAACTGCCAATCGTGGTCAGGATTAACCACCTTGTTGTCATTAACTATACTGCATTTGAGGTCTTGGAGTTCATACACAGAAGTCTTAGCATCGAAGATCACAGATTTGAAGGTAAGCACTTGCCACATTATGGTCTTCTTCAACATGAAGAGCTGGCATTCATCTGTCACCAATCTGATTGAATACTCTGCCAGGAATCGGGTAACTCCATACTCTTCTATTTTCGTGAACATCAACAAGACGTTCTCCCATTTGTGTTCCTCTTTCTCTCATGGTGAAATCTAATTTTGAACTTCTGCGATGAGGCTCTGTATCTCATCACATAACTTCTGGGAGTCAGTGATATACTTCTCTCCGTCCTTGACTATTCCTTCGATCCATCTCTCCATGGCCTCTGCAATGCTTTTGGCCTATTGAACCTGGCTCATTAACTTTTTATTTTCTGGTGAAGTCAGATCAAAGTTTTCTGTAGCATGAGATATAGGGAGTGCCCCAAAACAACCAATGCTGTTGATGAACTGGGCAAGAATATTTATGTGTCGCTTTAGCTCTCTCTTTTCCCGCCTATCTTTCTCCGATCTGGTGAGCATTTTCTTCGCCGATACCTAGAAGAAATGATTGTTTGAGTCCCTACTCATATTTCCTAGCTCCATCTTAGTGATCTCAAAATCATCTATATTGGCTTCCTTGGTTTCATCCTTGGGCTTGTATGAGTTAATTTCAGCGACCCATTTTCTGGTTCCTTCATCATTATCCAAGCGAGCAGCTGTTTTGAACTTTTTTGGCTTGGGGCCCTTCCCTGTGTACTTCACGACTATCTCCTGAATTGGAATAGTCACGGGAAGGAAATTCCTCTTTTTGTTTACCGAAGTGGTTAACCACTTGGGAGTTGCACTGGAACTGGTTGTTCCTTCAGCCACTTTGGGGGGTGGTGTGAAGGCTACAGTAACGACACAGGAGTCCATGGTATGAATGATGTCACTATCGAGGTCGTCAACCTTGAATATCTGAGCATCCAGGATCTTATCATTCATCTCTGTATCCTTGGCTTGGTCCATCTTTCTCTGAGCAGCACTTCGTGACCGGGTATGTCGAGGTGTGGAGAAATCCAAAACAAGATTAGACTTGTGCCTAACTTGAGGCAAATTTTTATCTTTACCTGCATGAACATGCATAGAAGCATTATTAGAAAAATGCTTTGGTGAACGCAAAGGAATCTCATTACTTCTCGCAGAGTTAGACTTGACACCTAATTTCACTGCTTTCTTCCTAGCAACCCACACCACGATTGTCTCCAAAACTCCTTTGGTTCTTAGTTGTATATCATCTTCCTCTTCCTCATCCCAGTTGATTGAAGGCACCTCAGTTTCTGCATGGGCTAAGTATCTAGGTTCAAATAATTCTCGATAGTCCTCTTCGAGCCCCTTAATGTCCAGCTTTACCTGTAGTGAAATAACTTGCTCTAACACCATCCTCATGTTTCCCCTTTTGAAAACCTCGAGTTCATCACTACAATCTTCCCAGAAGTCCTCTAATTGTGGCATTGAGAGATATGGCATTAGACCAAGGCTTCGGGAAAAACCCTTATTATCAAAACCTTTTCTTTTAGGATACAGGGAAAATTGAAGTTCTTGAGATCTGCTCCAATGCTCAAGGCGTCAGACATTGAACTGCAGGACAACACACCTAGTTGGATGGGAAAATTACCCTCCCATTTATCCCTGGGTTGCGTCTTTTTAATCACAGAGGTCAGTTGCCTACATATCTTTGCTAAAATAAAGCAATCTAAAAAAAAATGAGGGAGCTTGAAGGGTTCCTCTTCAAAGCCGCCTATTCTTATATAGCAGAAACAAGGAAACTAGACAAAGAAACTGCCAAACCTCTTTATCAATGTCTGCGCATCCTCGGAGATTCTTTTGGTTTTCATATTTCTCAATTGATAGCACAAATCGCCCAGAAAAGCATTGTGTACTCTTCTAAAATCTTGCAAAGCTATATCATTTTGCAGCATGGGGTAAAAATCATACACGGGAACATCCTCCTCCGTGAGCTGTCATGGTATTCCAACTAACTCCTTAACACATGCCAAACAGTATACAAGATACGAAGACATGAAGAAATTCTACTTAAACTGTTTAGCCATACTCAGTTGCTCCCTCATTGAATCGGCAATCAATTATGCCCAATCAAGGTATTGCTTCTCCTCTAGTACTAGTTGCACATAACAATAAATTCAGTCGTCGAAACTGTAGGCCTCTGCAGAGCCTCGAACTCAGTGCAACAAAAGCATGACATCATGAATGTGAGGTAGCATATGATTCTTATTGGGATTCTTGGGCAATCTGGAACCACCTCTTTGAGAAACCTTCAACCAATATTTTGCTACATTATTTTGGTGTCCGGTTCTATCCACGTTGAACTCGGTGAATTACTGAGCTGGGGAAAAGTTGGAGAGCTGGTAGTCAGGTATCTTGAAGACAGAGGAAATTACTTTGCGGTTTGTAGCAAGAAGGGTTTCACCATTGTCTCTTCTAATGGTCTTAGAGACTGGATCATACCTAGTGATACATTCCCTAACCAATTTTGGGCAAGGGATAGCTGGGGGAAAGGCTGCCACCTCAACAAGACCGCTACTTAAAATCTCCACACCAAAAGATCTATCAATTCCCTTGAACACTGTTTCTTTTAAAACTTCAAGATTTTCCCCTTTAAGGTCGGTATCGGTAACTATGGGTTCTGTACATGCAAGGCTAAAAACATTCCCGAACAAGTGCAGTGTGGACTTCATAATTCAAAGTGATAAGCCTTAATTTGTTGCAGCAACCCTACTATGAGAGAAGAAATACAAGTAAAATTTATTGTAGAGAACAAGAAATGGACTCACCTTCACAGTTGGGCAACCAGACGACTACCGACGATTAAAACTTCTACCTAAGAAAAATAACACCGCAGCGGTGAGGAACAAATTTTCAAAGAAATAATCCTTCATACTTTATAGGGAGGGCAATGATACGAAACTATTAAGTGCAATAATTTCAATTGTCAGTTTGAGTGTGTTAAGTTTGTGGATTGGACATCGCACGCATGCATTGAATGCATGGCGGCGTTTTTGAAGTAACCACCAGTTCCTGAAATAATTACTTACTTTGAAATGCCAACAAATGACGTCACTTAAGATATGGTTCACCTCCCTCATATTTGGCAATCAATGCACCATCAAATCATTTAGGGACCCACCAAATTTGAACACATATGAACATCCTAAACATACTTCATTGGGGTTCAAGTAGTTCAAGGCATACATTGCGCTTAGGGGAAATCTTTGCTAAGAGTATTAATTATGTTAAGTGCTGCTGACCATTTGTGCTATGTTGAACATGTTGAACACGTTTGAACCTTTTGAACCTGGTTCAATGAGTTCAACACCTCGAGAGAGATGATGTGACACATCACCAAACAAAAACCTTAAAGAACCGCTCTAAAACACTTAAAGAAAATGTTATTATGAAAAATCCCCTGAACACCTAGGAACCCACGGAACTTAAATGAACCTGATGAACCCAGTTCAAGATAGTTCAAAGTGTTCACAAAGTTCAACCAATTACTAAAACTTGACATTTTAATTGAAAGACGATTTACAAATGGACTAAGGGCTTGAACCGAGGTATTACAAGAAAACCAAGGACTTCGAAAGGAATTTAAAAAGGAAATTTGTTCTTATTATGAAGAAAATATGGCGCGGTAACATTATGCATGCAACAAATCCGATCACATTGCAAAATATCATAGAAGCAAGAATACTCCGGTAGACAAGAATAGATCAAATGAAAAGGGAAAAGAAAAGGTTGAAGAAGTTAGAGAGAAACATAAGAAGATGTGGGTCAAGAAGGAAGATTCAAATGTTCAGAATGGCTCCACACCTGATTTCGGTGTTGGAACCTCATCTAGTCACTAAGGTAGTTTGGCATTAGGGGGAAGTTTTTCATGTAGATCCTTAAAACACCCTTTTGCAGATCTATAATCGGTCAAGGATGGTTACAAATGATGAGGATTAGCTGTGTAGTTGATGTCTAGAAGATTACATGCCTATCTAAGTATACGATGATGAATTATTGAAGAAACAGGGTATCTAGAAATCCTTTAGGGTTGTGCATTTATTACAACTTAAAGCTAGGTTTTTAGTGGATAAAAAGGCATTACTATCACTCATTCTTCACATTGAGAATGAAGAGAAATAGTAGGATAGCTAGACTAATGAGATTGGGCAGTGATAAGAAGCAATCCAAAAGCTATTCCTAGCATCCGGTTGAATTTGAGAAGGTATTTACTCATGTTCGAGCTGTTTTTCATACCCTAATTTCAAAATGGCATCTGCATCTAGTGTTGCAACCTCATTGGTGGTTGAGATTACTGAGAGAGCAAGGCCAGTGTTCAAGAAACATCCATTCAAATCCATTGAAGATGATCCAGAAGGTGCATTTTCCTCTGTCCCGTATGGCATACTGCATAGTGAAGATATTGTTAGAATCTTTGATACCGGAGGAAAACTGAGAGGGGGGGGTGAATCAGTTTTCCACAAGTTAAACAATTAATGTAGTTTATAAACCATTTATCATAACACAATATAAAAACCACAGTGAAAGAGAAAACATGAAAGCATAGATCACACAACACTAATATTTTTGACATGGAAAACCCAGTAAATGGAAAAACCACGGTGGGAAACTCTACCAACACTCAGATAATACTTCTGCAATAGTATGTGAAATAATTACAATCAGGATTGCACTTGCAATCAGGCCAACTGCCTAGAGCTCACTTCTCATCACAAAAGGGAAGTCTCATTGACTTACATAAACATCAGAGTACAATCCAGAGAAAATAAACCATGAAAATAACATCTCATAATGCTTGATATAGTTACAGGTAAGCAAAGATGTCTGCCTTGCAACTCTAAAACCTTCACAACCTTTCGTTGAATGATACATCTCTGTTTGCACAATTACCTCTCTCTGATTATGTAGAGATAACCATACCATTCTCTACAAATTACATGAATATATCACCTATAAATATAGATCATCAACCTTGATAACAAGGTCGGCTAAACCCTAAGCCCATAAACCATAATTACAAAAAATTCATCACACGATACCACCAGACCTATATTATGATTTACATTACATAGAATGGACCTAATTCAAATTCCCAAACAATCATATCTGCCAAAATTTTTTCTAAGACCTATATCAACACGTTTCACCAACCAGTAGAAACCCTTAGTGTAAATAACACAGAATACCAACCGGATCCAAATAGGATCACCAAATCATCACACCAACCAATGCGAAGCCACCAAATAATTAGGATATGATCAAGAACACCTTCAACATGTTAGGAACCATTTCTATAAGTTGGACCAAAATCACTTAACCAAATCATCGAATATCACCAACCGGTAAAGCCAACCGGTACCAAGAGTATCAACCGGTAATCCTAAACATAAGCGATAGCTTCCAGAGCACCAAATCATGAACCAACTGAATGTGAAAAGCATATAACCATCCAAAACCAAAATGACCAATCTGATCATATTGGATCAGAATATCTGATAACCAAGTCCAACTGGAACAGGTCCAACCGAGATAACAATAACCAACCGGGACATAACCATATCTAACTAGAGCACTGTGTTGACATCAATGAAAACACATAATCACTATTGCTAATAATCTCCCTCTTTGGCATTGATGGCAACATTGAATGTGAAAAACATCCAAGTGCCAAGGAATGCCAACAATCTCCTCAAATAATCAAGAACCAACAAAATATCTCCCCCCCTAAGATTTTCTGTTTTTCACATGAACACTATCTCCTCCTTTAACATCAATGACAAAGGGCTGATGCCAAACCAAACAGGTGACTACTCCCCTTGAGCAACAACATCATCTCATCAACCCTAATAAAAAAATATATCTAATAATCTCACCGGATTGATGCATCCCTGCATCTCTAAGTTTCTACCAGAGGGGTGGTGACCCCCAACTGATCTCTGAGATATTAAAAAGTATCTTTAGGGAATGGTTTTGTTAGAATATCTACAATTTGATCCTTAGTAGGCACATAAACCAATCCGACTTCCTTGGCTTCAACCTTTTCCTTCAAGAAATTATACCTTATAGAAATGTGTTTTGATTTGGAATTAAATACCATATTCTTTGACATATCAATAGTAGTAGTATTATCACAATGAATAACGATAGGATCATCATAAATTACCCTTATATCCTTCAAGATTTTCTTCATCCATAAGATCTGAGTGTAGTTAGTTGCAACAACTACATATTCAGCTTCAATAGTAGATAATGAAGTGCGTGATTGTTTCTTGCTAAGCCATAAAACCAGATTCTTTCCAAGAAAGAATGCACCACCTGTAGTTCTCTTCCTGTCACCAACATCTCCTACCCAATCTGAGTCTGTATAGGCACATAATCTGAAATCACCATCATTTGGATACCATAACCCACAATCTATTGTTCCTGCCAAATATCTGAATATCTTTTTAACATCAATATCATGAATTCCTCTCGAATCAAACTGAAATCTAGAAGCAATGCAAACAACATTCATTATATCCGGTCCGGTCTGAGTTAAGTACAACAATCCACCAATCATTTATTTGTATCTAGATGGGTTCACTTTAGGAGATTCATCTTCCTTAGACAATTTGCAACCGGTTATCATAGGAGTACCAGTAGGTTTTGAGTTTTCAAGACCAAATTTATTAAGCAATTCATTCACATACTTAGTTTGACAAATGAAAATACCATTATCAGTCTAAGTAATCTGCAAACCTCAGAAAAATTTCGTCTCTCCAATCATAGACATTTCAAATTTATTCTTCATGTCATCAACAAATTTCATGCATATATTTTCTTCTCCTCGAAAAATTATATCATCATCAAAGACTTCAATGATCAGTATGTCATCATGCTCAATCTTATAATATAAGTTACTATCATTATCACCTTTGCTAAAACCAAGCTTTGAAAGATATTTATCTAATCTATCATACCAGACTCTAGGGGCTTGTTTCGGTCCATATGAAGTGTTCTTCAATCTGCAAACATGTCCTTGTCCTTTGATAATGAAAATCCATTAGGTTGCTCAATTTAGTCTTCCTTTTCAAGATATCCATTAAAAAATGCACATTTAACATCCATTTGATATACCTTGCAGTTCTTGTGTGCAACATAGGCAATAAATAGTCTTATCGCTTCAATCCTAGCAACCAAAGCATAAGTTTCATCATATTCAACTCCTTCTTCCTGTGAATACCCTTTGTAAACCAATCTAGCCTTGTTTCTTACAACCTGACCTTCCTCATTTAATTTATTCTTGGAAACCCATTTAGTTCCAATAACATTTTTATCTTTAGGCATAAGAACCAATTCCCATGTTTTATTCTTTTCTATCTGATTCAATTCTTCTTCCATAACTCTCATCCAATTTTCATCTTTACTTGCTTCAATAAATGATTCTGGTTCAATTTGAGAAATTAAACATACCTCTTCAACAACTAACCTTCTTCTTGTCATCACACCTTTCCTCTTGTCTCTAATGATCCGATCTTCAGAATGATTCAACTTTACACACCCAAGAGTCTTTGAATTATCTTGACTTTCTAACTCTTTTTTCTCATCAATAGTCACTGTGGAATTTTCTGATGTTATCGGAGCAACTGAATCAATGCTCTGAACCAATTCTTGCACAACCAATTCCGATTTGACAATTTCATCTTCCAGTCCATAGTCATATGATCTAATCTGATTATTACCTTGCTCATCCACTTTGACATTTATGCTTTCCATTATCCTATTCAATCTTTTGTTATAATATCTATATGCTTTACTCTTAGTAGAATAACCCAAAAATATTCCTTCATCACATCTAGGATCAAATTTCCCTAATGCATTATCTCTTCTAATAAAGCATTTACTTAAAAAAATTCTAAAATATCTGACAATAGGAGTATGACCAAACCATAATTTATAAGGAGTCTTACCAGTATCGCCTTTTATGTGTACTTTGTTGGAAGTGTATACCGCAGTATTGACAACTTCTCTCCAATATATATTAGGCAATTTGACTTCCATCATCATTGACCTTGCAGCATCTAAGAGAGTTCTGTTCTTCCTTTCCACTATTCCATTTTGCTGTGGAGTTCTAGGTGCAAAAAATTATCTTCTGATTCTATGCTTCTCAGAAAAGTTGTTGAACTCACCAGATGTAAATTCACCATCTTAAACATTTTATCTTCAATCCTATTTCTGTCTCAATCATAGCTTTGAAAATTTTGAATTTCTCAAGGGCTTTTGATTTTTCTTTCAAAAATGCAACCCACATCATTCTAGAATAATCATCAATAAGCAACATAAAGTATCCATCACCTTGAAAACTCTTAGTCCTTGCTAGTCCACATAGATAAATATGAATAAGATCAAGAATTTTATTAGATCTATCATGTATGCTTCTGAAAGATGTTCTAACTTGCTTACCCATTTGACATTCTCTACATACCGGATTATGAGGCTTGATAATCTTGGGAAAATCTTTGATATCCTGGGTTGAACTGATCTTCACTATGCAATCAAAATTCACGTGACCCATCCTCTTATGCCATAACCAACTTTCAATATTTTGAGCAATCAAGCAAGCCTTCTCACCAGAGTTCAAATGAAAGATATATCCTTTGGTCTGAGTTCCAGATGCAATTTCCAATCTAGATCTTTTGATAATCTTGCACTTTCCATCTTTGAATTGTAAATGAAATCCTCTATCTACCATTTGACCTACACTCAAAAGATTATGATTCAAACCTTCAATATAATAAACATTATCAGTATTCGTCTTTCCATCCAAGGATATTGTTCCTTTGCCTTTGATCCTACATGCCTTGTTGTCTCCAAATCTGACTACTCCACCATCAAATTATTGCAGAGTTAGGAATTTCCTCTTGTCGCCATTCTATAATCCATTCATCCTTCTCTTTAATTTTAGCGGCCAGGGCTTTCTCCTCAATATGATTTGTATCAATGAAAGGTTCTAGAGAATCATCTTTGATAGAAATAAAGCCATAATATTTTTTAGAGCTTCCATTACCAGATCCACTCATAGGTTCATCATCATCATCATCATCATCATCATCATCATCATCATCATCATCATCATCATCATCATCATCATCATCATCATCATCATCATCATCATCATCATCATCAGTAATACCAAAATCATCATCACTAGTATAGTAACATAATTTATCCTTATTCCTTCTATATCTAGGTCTGCTCTGATATTCTGGATATGGTTTATAATTACTCATAAATATTTCTTGATTCCTAGCAGCTCTTTCAGGACATGTAGAAGCAAAATGACCAATCTTATTGCATGAAAAACATTTAAAAGGAACCTTTCCTTCATACTTACTTCCAACCGGTCCTTTAGGGATTATTCTGGCAATTAGGGCTTTCAAATCTTCAAGTTCTTTGTCTTCTCTCTTAATGTCTTCCAAATATTTAGCATATAACTCCTTCCAGTCTATCTTCTGCTTACCAGAGGAAGATGCTCTAAATGCAGTCTCAGTTTTAGTAGCACTCTGATCTCCAAGCTCTTCAAGTTCAAAAATAGTCAATTTCCCAAGTAATGTATCTTTAGTAACAGGGGTATTTGACATTTTTCAGAGTTCATTTATTGCAGTAGCCTTTTTTTGTAAGCCGGAGGTAGAACTCTCAGAATCTTTGACACAACCTCATCCTCATTAACATTTCCACCACAACATTTGATTCTCATGACAATCTCATTCACTCTATCCATGAAAGAACTTATGTTCTCATCTTCTTCCATCTTCAAAGTTTCATATCTCACCTGATAACCTTCAATTTTTGCAATATTTACAGCTTGGTCACCTTCATAAAGAGTTTCAAGCTTCAACCAGATCTACTTTGCATTTTCTAGCTCTATGACATTCAACAACTTCTCATCTGATAGGGAACTTAACAATGCTTCTTTTTCTCTGACAACATTATCAACTCTCTTTTGCTCATCAGGAGGTGCGAGAGTTCCAGAATTTGGATAATGAGGTGCATACCCTTTCTCTGCTATCTACCAACTTCGGCTCCAAGACATCTCAGATGAATCTTCCTTCGCTCCTTTCATGTTTTGTAATTTGTACCATCAAATCTAGGAGTCTCCTCTTGATAGGGATTAAATATAGAAGTTGATGCCATTGGATCTCCTCAAGTAGTTAAGATTCTGCAGAGAGGACCTCACCCTGATACCAATTGTCAGAATCTCTGATACCAGAGGAAAACTGAGAGGGGGGCGTGAATCAGTTTTCCATAAGTTAAACAATTAATGTATTTTATAAACCATTTACCAGAGCACAATACAAACAACATAGTAAAAGATAAAGAATGAAAGCACAGAGCACACAACACCAATATTTTTGACATGGAAAACCTAGTAACGGGAAAAACCATGGTGGGAAACCCTACCCATAGTCAGATAATACTTCTGCAGCAGTATGTGAAATAATTACAATGGGGACTTCACTTGCAATCAGGCCAACCAGATAGAGCTCACTGATCATCACAAAATGGAAGTTTCACTGACTTACATAAACATCAGACTATAATCCAAAGAAATGAACTGTGAAAATAGCATCTCATAATGCTTGATACAGTTCCGGTTAAGCACAGATGTCTGCCCTGCAACTCTAAAACCTTCACAACTCTTTGCTGAATGATATATCTCTATTTGCACAATTACCTCTCTCTGATAATGCAGACATAACCATACCATTCTCTACAAATTACATGAATATATTGCCTATAAATATGGATCATCAACCTTGATAACAAGGTTGGCTAAACCCTAAGCCCATAAACCATAATTATAAAAATTTCATCACACGATACCACCGAACCAATATTATGATTTACATTACATAGCATGGACCTAATTCAAATTCCCAAACAATTATATCCACCGAAAATTCTGCTAAGACCTATATCAACATGGTTCACCAACTGATAGAAACCCTCAGTGCAAATAACACAGAATAACCATCCGGATCCAAATAGGTCACCAAATCATCACGCTAGCTAATGAAAAGCCACCAAACAATTAGGACATGATAAATAACACCTTCAACATGTTAGGAACCATTTCTATAAGCCAGACCAAAATAACTTAACCAAATCATCGAATATCACCAACCGGTACCAAGAATATCGATCGGTAATCCAGAACATAAGCGATAGCTTCCAGGGCACCAAATTATGAACCAACTAAATGTGACAAGCATATAACCTTCTTGAATAACCATCCAAAACCGAAATGACCAATCTAATGCACCAAATTATGAACCAACTGAATGTGACAAGTATATAACCTTCTTGAATAACCATCCAAAAATTGAAACGACCAATCTGATCATACCGAATCAGAATCTCTGATCACCAAGTCCAATTGGAACAGGTCCAACCGGGATAGCAGTAACCAATCGGGACGGAACCATATCCAATCGGAGCACAATGTTGACATCAATGACAATACATAATCACTATTGCTAACAAATATTAGGGAAAATATTCACTGTAATATCAAGGAGCTTGGAAATGCGGACATTCTATCACTATACACCAAGCATATGATGGATAAAATGGGGAATCTAAAGCTCAAATTCATTTCATTGCAAGACAAGGGTTTTATTTAGTTTTTATTTTCCTGTGTTTGATGAACCCGAATGGGTCAAGTACATCTTGAGCTGGATCCATGATGAGTTTATATGGCTGGATAGACCTCACAAGATCATGAAGCAAGCCATTCAAGTTGTAACATATTTGAATGCAACCGATGAGATCCTCTGTTTGAGGAAAGTTCTGAACACAATAGTAACAAAGGTTATTGAATCCCAACATGATAGCTAGTCAATGAGAATTAGTGATATTATTGAACATGATATGAGATTTGTCTCAATTGTAATGAGATATAAGGTGTATTAGTCTAGCAGACATAATTCAGTATCTGCTACTAGTATATTTGTAGCCTATTAGATGCTTAAGGAGGACACAAGGTATGATGAGTGAGCTAATGAGAAACCTAAAGAAGATAAAACAAGATAAGAAACATGTTTTCAATTTTAGTTCTCTGATTGTCTATTTAGCACTTTACTTCTTGAGTAAAATTCCCAGAATAGGAAAAGTTTAGTGGGCTTATGATAAATCAGTGGCAGTCCAAATCAAGGAAGGTTTGCAGGGATTGGGTGATAGTGTAGCTCAAAAAAATTCTTTGTGGGGATACTTTAAATCATTTCAAGCCATGATGCAAAGCAGAGAGAGGATCCCAAATATTGTTGAAAAATATGAGAACACAATATACTTTATGGTACACAAAGATCAATGTCACATGGAGGCAATTAAACCTAGAACCGTTTGGATCATGCCCATGAGGTATGAGGTAGATGGAAATACACTTGATACATACGCTCAACATCTATTAAGTAAACTGATAGATGAGAAGGAAGAGAGGTTTGGTACTTACAAGGAGAAAGACTTAGATTTGCATAAGAAATTTAATGAGCCAAGAAGAAAGAGGAAAGTCAGAAAGGAAGTTGAAGAGATTGTTGAACAAATGGGAATATCAAAAGAAGTTGTGCAAAGGGAAAGGGAGAAAAATATACCGTAGGAGGAGGACATGGCAAAGCTTAAGAAATCAAAACTAGTCTCCACTCCTCCCAAGCAATCCAAGCCAAGGCAATCCCAGTCCGCACCTACCTCCAGTGTTCAAAATCCTATCCCTCCACCCAAGCCACAAGCCAAGTCATCCAATGGAGTTGAGAAGAGGAAGAAGGAGAAGCCACAAAGAGAACATGTTGTAGCCATGGCTGAGGATATAGAAACTAAATCTGATGAAGCAGTGAAAGAGGTAAAGAAGACAACTACCAATGCTAGGGTAGTGAGGAAGCCTCAATCCGGTGGAGCCTAGCCGTCCAAGAAGCCAAGAGTTGAAGCTAAGCCATCCAATAGAGCCAGAGTGAGCCAAAAGTAGAAGTCTGAATTGGATGAAGCTCTGAAGTCCAAAAAAGTTGAAGGTACTTATAATGTTGTACCCCCAATGACTTTGAATCAAATAATTGATGAAGTGCTTAAGAATGGTAATTTGAAGAATGTGCTTGTATATTATGAGAATTTTGATGGTAAAGATCAACGAGCTATAGAGGAAGTTTTTGTATAGTACGTGGATGTTTATAGTAAAGCATTAATATAATTATCATCTATGATACCCAAGAGTCTATATGACATTTTGGATGCAAGGAGGCATACGAAAAGTTTAGTGGATGAAAGAATAAAGGAATATGTATTAGTGAATTTATCCTCTGTCATTTCTAAAGTTGAAGTTAGTAGATTGCTAAAGCTTGCAAAGGAAAGATTCTGAAGCAAGAAGAGAGTCAATAAAATCATGCTTGGTAAAATAGATGTGGACATTAGTTTGGGATTCACGATATGTGAAAGCAAACTACATTAAATTTGAAGAGATAATAATAAAACCATTATACTAGATGTATGGTGTCTCGTGTGAATGATCTTTTCCACTGAAGTTAAAAGATTTCATAGACTTGCTGTTTTTGATGAAAGAGGTATCATCAATCACAATTGGGGCGATTGGTTTGTTCACAAGGATTTTACTTGCTTTAGGATAGATGGTTTTGAAGGAGCCCCATATTTGTTGCCAAAACTTGTACCAAACATAATTGCTTATCTGGAGATTGTGAGACAGTTAAGTGTTTCGAATGCCAAACATTTTGGAGATATGCATAAGAAGACTTTCCTTCCCGGGACTCTTAGTTTTGGGGATTTTACCATTGTATCATTAAAGGCTTATGAAGCAATTGATAGGAAATTGATTAAAGAATACAATTTGTTCAAATATGCTGCTAGGGTCAATTATGACCCTGAAGGATATATTCACAATTGCAAGAAAAGTCAAAATCTAGGAGATTATCTTCATGTTTACTTAGAACCAAAGGACATGTTTAGAAACATGGAGGAGGAAGAGGCCCAGATGACCACTGATGAATTAAACAAGAAATTGGAGGAAAAGAAAAGGAGATTGCAAGAAATGGAAACTAAAGAAGAAGAGAGTGAAGGCGAGTCAAAAGAAGTTGAGGCGGTATCTAGGCATCAAGCACCAGATACAACAGAAGAGCCAGACCTGCAAGAGAAAATTGTTGCCAGGCTGAACATCCATAGTGGTGCAAGACACAATGAGTATTCTGCCCTTATGTCTGATGATGTTTTTATTAAGTCAAAAGAATTTAAATCCTTTTTATATAATTTCAAATGGAAAAAATTGAGAGACTCTATCCCAAATGTAACCCCTGAAAAATAATCATAATTATTGAGGAAACTAAAGGAAGAAATTAGTTTCGAATTGACCACTATAACCCTTCAAAGGGGAAGACAACTTCTTAGAGAGGTAGACATCATTATCTTTTTAGGAGGGGATATGAGTGCATCATTTATTTTTGATAGCGTGTTACATTATGAGAATAAGGATTTTAAATTAGATATTCAGGGGGTGAATGATGTGTATGTCGACTCTAGATTTGACCAAAATGAAGAGGCTTTTCTCTTATGGGCTCTTTAACTTCCAAATAAGAGGCCAATAATCATTGATGTGGATAAAGCCTTTGGTCACATGATGAAACTGAAAGTTGGTGAAGTGGATCCCATTGTTATTGCTGATATGGGTATTGATATTTTAAAATTTAATAAAGCACAATTGGTCAAAGTGATCAAAGAAAGATATCAGTACAAGGGATTATATGAATAATTGCTAAAAAGTGGAGGACAACTTGTGCCACAAATCCATGATGGGTCTCAGTGGAAAAAGAAATGTGAGGAAGTGCAATTGGAAAATAAAAAGTTGAAAAGGAAAATGCAAAGTGTGAGGGATGACACAACCTCTATTTTATTGACTAAGAGATTTGAAAAATTGTAGGGTTTCCTTGAAGATTTCTAGGTTGTTTACCAAAAGAATATGGATAATGTAATATCTCAGAACTGGATTTATAATAGACTAGGAACTCTGTTGCGTGATAAGACAATGGCCAATACAGATGCTGAAGTTATTAAAGGAATACAAAAGCTGTTGAAAAAGCATGAAGACTTTGACACAAAATTGCAAAACAAATTTAATGAATGTAAGGAAATAGTACCACATGGTTTTCCAAAAAATGAAGATTAGAATGGATAGATTAAGGATAAGGATAAATGGATTGTGGAGTGAAAAAGTCTTCTCAATGCTTCCCTTAACATTGCCTGGTTTGATATACTTGACATGATAGAGAAAATCAAGCAGATGAAAAACTTCATCATTTTGGAAATTGTAATAAGAGATATTATCTACGATGAAGATACCTACAAATCAGATGGATATTTGAAGCACATTTAGATGTGCGATCAGATGCTTGGAGACCAACCATACATATCAAAATATGTTTAAAGATGTGACTTTGTATTTTGTAGTTTTAGTTTGTTACGACAGTTTGTAGGTAGTTAGTTTCTAGTTAGTTTTTGTTTTAATGAAAGGGCATGCCCTTTCATTTTCAAAGTGAATCCTCAGCTATATATAGAGGATTTTTTAGAAAAGACATATATCAGAAGTTTATATATAGTTTTTATGGTTTTAAATCAAGACAATCTCTATGCATTTTCTTATGAACTCATGTCTGGAAGTACCAAGTTGATGGAGGATATGCACTGAAATCAACTGGTTTAAGTATTTTATTTTCAATATAGAGATTCAAGTTTTTTTCATTCATGATGGTATCTATCTTTTCAATGGATTGAGAAGTTCCTTAGATAAATCTATTTACATAGGTTGTTTCATTGTGCAATCTTATGTTGTTGTAATTAAGATTGATTTTTAGATTGAATATTAGTTTGAAGGATTGGTTGGCAAACTTCAAATTGTCTTATTGGTCTTTCAAATTAAAGTTAAATTCAGTAAGACTAACTGGATGTCACATTTTAATTTCAATTCATATGGAAGCCTTTGAGACGATGGTCTTGTTTCATTAACAAGTTATTAAAACTGTCTCTAAGGTTAAACGTAGGATTTTTCATTTGGAATGATATGAAACCAGTAAGGAATCAAGGCACTGGTGTTTTATTGATTTTATATATTTGTATCAAGTATTTCCAAAGCAAGTTTCATTAAGGAATCATATTTATAATTCATACAATTACTAATTGGGTTCCAGATACAAAGGATGCTCTGAATAAGAGTGTTCCGACAGATAGAAGAGGATCATAGATGCATACATATTTTTTTAGCGGGATGATCAGTATTTTGGAGAGTCTGGAGAAGGCATGGGATAACCACTTGCTGCCCCTAAGGACAATTTTTACAGATATTTTCATGTTTTTGTAAGCATTGTACATATCCATGTATATACATTTTGGCGGATTCCTATCTTTGGAATTGCTGTCAAAGGGGGAGAGAGCGAAGTGAAAAATGGTGAAAATCCTCAAGGGGAGCTTGTAGAGTCTTCAAGAATTTTGGGAGAGTTTAAAATTTTGAAGTTTTGCAGTTTTGAGTATACAATTCATTTTTCACAATGTTTCTATCAATGCCAAAGGGGGAGATTGTTGGCAAGAGACATTGTTTCGGTGAAGACTGATGCATGATTGATGCTATAGGAGTTTTCATTGATGGAAATCTAGTTAAGAAATCATATCTAGTGTACATAGATTTTATTTAATGGAAGTCATATTATTCATAAGGCATAAGTCTAGAAGATGGAACATTATAACCGGTAGAGCATGTGTAGAGTTTGCATATCTTGACTTTGGTTGTGTAACTTTGGTTACGATGATAGAGGAATTTGATTTGAGGTTCGAGGTAGATTATTCCATAATCCTAATATCTGGTGTTGATTCATGAGCAAGATTGAAGGTCCGGTATTTGGTAATTCAATTAGAACAGAGCTATTTTGGTGTAACATGTGATGCAAAATCTTTAGGTTGATTTCAGTGGTTGGTTTCATGTTTGAGGTGATTGCGCTGACTTGTGTGAATCATTTTATCATTTTGTTTAGGTCTACATATGGATTTGTAGACAGATTAAGCTGACTTAAGGTTACACGTTTCATGTTGCGTGTTATGCGGGTTTTAGAAGCCGACATGAGAAATGATTCATTTTGCTAATGTAGATATATAAGACCGATCCATTCGAGTATTTTGAGTGATGAAATAGGTATGAGAAGTCTGTATGAGTGAATGTGCAAATTTTGGTGAATGTGATTCAAGGTTTAGGTGCTCTGGTGTATGACAGAGTAGGAAAACAGAGCAAATAAGTAGAACAATTACAAAAGTCAATTTGAGCCTAACTGGAACTTCTTTTTGGCAATTTAGATGCTATAATTCCATTCATTTATGATTGTAATCACTTATAATCTCCTGTAAGGCAGTGATCCTTCCTCTAGGTTGTAGTCCTATTTTGTATTTGAGCAGTGAGCTCTACGCAGTGTGCCTGAATGCAAGTGCATTCCCTTCATGTAATATTATCATACTCCTGGCCATAGTATAATAATATTGTGGGTTCAAATACCACCATGGTTTTTCCCTTTCTAGGTTTCACATAAAAATCTTGGTGTTATGGTTGTGTGGTTGATTGCTTTATGTTTCTGCACTTTACTTTCATTCTTATGCATCTGGTGGTTTAAGAATCAACTTAATAAGTTTGTAAATTGAAAAAAATGGATTCACCCCACCTCTTAGTGTTCACTGATTCCAACACATATGAGATCTAGGGTTAGGGATAGCAAAATAATTTATTTCATGATTAAAAATATATTATAGAAAGAATGATAAACATAGTAAGACAAATCTAGAACAAATATACAAAGAGTAACTTGGATTTGCAAACTAGAGAAAAAGTGTTAGACATGGTTCCTTGGAACCCTAGTTTTAAGGTGTTTGAATAATTTAAAGGTAAGTAGAAATATAGTCAAGATATTTTAAAATATTGTGTCAATAATTCAACTTAGAAATTTAGGACAGGGGTACCCAATGATATAGTCTAGATATTTTTCATCTGTTCAAAATTTATCGCAACCTATAAAAGTCTAATTTGTTCTCTTATATCACTTTGTTTGTCAAATTTGAACCTACACACATGAAAAATGGGAAAATTGGGTTGTTTTGTTTAGGGGCTTTCCTAAGTCAAACCCTATGTTGGTGTTCCCATCTTCACAATAGCTATGACGATGGAAAGAGTGCATGTCCTAGGGAGGTTAAGGGCTAAAACATAATGAAAATTTTGAATTGATTAATGTTACCTCAAGTAGGAAAACCTTGTCATAGAATCTCAAACAAGGCTTGATATGATGGAGTGAAGTCCTGCAAAATGTTAGTGCATTCTTTCATCATGGTGAAGCACAATGTAGTTTATCATGATTGTTGTAACCTAGTTGTATGCTTGAATGCTTTACTCCTTGAATTTAGATTTATTCTTGAATTTCTTTATTGAATTATAGGAATCTTGTTTTGAATTTGGTAGATGTAGGAGAGAGTGCGACATGGAAGAGGTAGTTGTATTTATATGCAACTTACATGTTAATTTCTAGAGAGGGCCAACAACAAAATGTAAATACTCTCTATTTATAAAGCCAACTTTCATTATTTGAAGATTGAGCTATAGTTCCCTAGACAATGGTGCCTAGTGCTATAGATCTAACAAAAAATGCCATGAAAAATTTTGTGACTAGGGGATTGCACCAAGTTTATGGAAATTGTTTTGAAACTAAACATAAATCCACCAAACTAGGTCCAAACCTAGTTCAAAATTGTTAAGGTATAAAATTTATGACACTACAATATATATACATATACATGCTATTCTAATAGTTTTAAATTTTCTTAGTAATACTTGTTTATAAATCTCATTCATCCCCTCCATCACACCATAACCTTACCTATTATTCTATTCAAACATTTATTGATTTAAAAATATATTTCTTTTCTTGTTATTGTTCTTTAAATTTTCTATAAAACATGTAATTAATAATTTTCTCTTCTTGGTCAACTCCTGCCCCTAATTGGCTCAAGCTCAATTTTGATGGCTCTTCCTATGATAACTAGGGCATGTTGAAGAGAGTGGTCTTATTAGGGATCATAAAGGAAATTTATTATTTTTCTTTCCCATAACAATGGCACAACATAGGGGTGTTAACATTGAATTATGTTGAGGTGGCGATGCAATACCATTGGATTATTATAAAAAAGGATAAAGGCCTTGATAATACTATTTTTGAATGGTACTCCTTAAATATTGAAAACATGTTGATTGACAAGGCCTTGCCTAGTGTTTAGAGAAGGTAATCATGTAGCAAATTTATTGGTGAAGTTGACAACACATGTGAATATTCTCACCATTTGAGGTGACGCGACATTTATATTAGCTCAGATCTGAATCAAATATTAAAATATTAAGCCAAATTATTTGGCCCATATGATTTGAATCCCTCGCCTGCATTTTATTGATAATGCTTTTCTTCTCTCATACCAATTTTTTCATTAAGTTCTTAAAGGAAGCCTTTTATCATTCCTAGCTTGTTATTGCAATTTTTATCTATCATTTTCTCTTAGCACTCTTTCTTATTCTTTATTTTTTTTCTCAAATTGGGTTTTTTCATTAATCTATTATCTATCTAGTTGGTAGTACTGGTGTTTCCAATATGGGTTGTGACCTTGTTTAGGTTGAGCATAAGGATTATGAATGACTCAAGAGTGATGGAGAAGCTTGGGTGATTCAAGAGGTAGGAAATTTTTCTCCCTATATTGAACCTATGAATATTTTTGATAAGGTTCTCTTAATTTCTAATTCTTTGAAGGACCGTATGGTGATTGTGTCACACATCTACCTCTAGTTTTTATTAAAATCATTCTTGCTACTACTAGGATAGACAATTACGATGTATGATTTCCAAAGAAAACCAAAGGTGATTTTAGAGTTGCCATGAAGAGGTTCCTTGTAGAAGGGGAGAATGTCAATCATATTCAAAATGGTTTTCATTTGGAGGATCTTCTTGGGGTTTGACCCAAAGTTTAAGAAGTATTAATAAGGTATGATACCCTCAAAGTCCACTATAAGTAGTTTCATGCATTCATCTTTCCTATTCTCAATAATATAGATTATAATGTCAAGTTAAACTTTTCCTTTTGGATTTCCTCCTCTTTAGAAGACTCTATTAAGAAAACAATGTATTCTGGTGAAACCCTTGCTCTCCATCAAGGTTTGATCCATCATCTTTTCTAGTGTAACCTAGCTCTCACCCCTTATTTTAACATTAACCCTAGAATTTTTTACCCTTCCATACTCACACAAATGAGGGTTCAATTCATAAAATAAAATGTTATAACACCTACTCCTTTGTGGTCCTTGTGGTGCACAATTTGAATCTGGGTTGGTATATCTCCTCTTTAGTCTCTAACCCCGCTTCTTCAACCGAGGAAGCTTATCCAAAGGAAAATATATCAAAATTGACCTCACCCCTCTTAATTATAGAGGTAAGAAAGTGTGGTTCCCAAACTCACCTAAGGACTTCCATGTATTTGTCTCTAGCATTCGGGTGAACCCACAATACTAGGCTACACTTTTTGGCACGTCTTGATTTTTGCTGAGATCACATATCTTTTAGAAAATATAATGATTTAAGCCTTGATAGGTACCATTTGAAGGATTTGATTAAAGAGGGTTAGATCAAATCCTCTTAGATAAAACTCCCTTAGATAGAACCTCTCTACTCTTAAATCATATCTATAATGAAGTCTCCTTCACACTTATCAAAATGCTAACAAAAACCCACTTCTACATTAGCTTTTGGGGGTCAAATGAATTCATTTAAAAATTTTGTTTTGTAAGTATGTAGTCCTTATTATAAGCTTTCAAAAAAGTATAATTTTGAATATATTTAATTGCATTAACTTTTTTATTTTTTATTTCTTACTATTAGACAGTTCAAATAACCAGAAGACAACTGAGAGGGGGGGGGGGGTTAATCAGTTGTCATAGATTACTAGAACCATTAACAATTAAAACTTTAATATCAGAATGCTTAAACAAAATACCAAAATAGTAGTTAAACCAATTAAGCATGAACAATAATAACAAAATAAATACCATCCACATGACACCAAGATTTATACATGGAAAACCTGGTAAAGGGAAAAACCACGGTAGGAAGCCTACCCACAGTCAGATAATACTTTTGCAGTAAGTATGTGAATTATAATTGAGGGGCTTGCACTTGCAAGAAGGACAACAACCTAGAGTGTACTGCTCATCATAAAAGGAGTCTCATTGACTACATAGAAATCCAGACTACAATCGAGAGAAGTGTTGAACTACAAAGATAACATCTCCTATACCTGAGTACAGTTCTGGTTAAGCTCAATATTGAAGGACTAAATCCTCTTAAATAAACCTAATTTGATCTCTAATGATCGACCAAATCCTCTGCCCAAGTGATATTACAATATTCACACATTACATCCCTTTCACATTACCATATCTCTACCATATGATCTACAATGAGATCTTACATCATATATATACAAATCCCTGACCATTAACAATCAGGTCGACCACCAGACAATAAACCAATTAGATAATTACAAAAAATGTTGGACGTAGACCAAACAAATATTATCCAACACATAAGACATCTCAAAAACACATCGAGAGGTCCAATCCACATGTTACATTAAGCCGGTCCATAACCTAGATCAACAAGGACCCAATATAAGTCCACACGCTAAATAAATGATCTCTATCTGCCATGTATTGAATATGATCACCAACAATATCCTGAAACTCCACCAAAAACTACACCAACACCACTTATGCATATCATCAAATATCTTCATCAAAAGCTCTGTCGGTGAAACCCTCGACAGAACCAGAAGCCAAGCTTCTAAGCAAACATAATAGCATCCGATCACCAGACCAAAACCAACTGACTGAATATGAACATGAGTATCATGAATAAGTTGGCCATAACCAAATCATACCAGAGCCTACCGGATCATGCTAGATCCAAACCAACCAGAAACTACTTAACCTTCCGAGACCAGAAGGGTGCTAGTAAAGAATCCAAACAACTAGTGTTGACATCAATGAAAAAACATCAATGCAACACATAATCAATTCCATGAAATGGCGAACACTTATGAATGTAGGTTTTTTTAATCAAACATTAAGGATTGTGTTTCACATGTGGATAAATTAAAAAATAGAGAAAAAAATGTAAAAAATATCTTTTCCCTAGGTATTGATATCCTCATTTCAACACAAAAAGAAGAAGTTAATTCAAATGGTACAATTTTTTTTATGCATTACAGAATACACCTTTGTCCAAATTACAATTACGTTGACTTCAAAAATAAACTAAAAAATATGCAACAAAAAACTATGAAAAAAATCCAGACACTAGATATTAGTTTGACAAATCTATATTTTGAAAATTATAATTTTATTATTGATGTAAAAAATGATATACATTACACAATAAATGTCACTTTTGAAAAATGTTGATTACTGTAAAAATTAAATTATTAAAAGTTACATAGAATTATGCACAATTTATTTACAATTTAAAAATATATATGTAATCACATAAATCTGTCCACTTAATTAAATGAATATTTAATATTTATTTGATTATTTAACCATCAATTAATAATTAATTAAATTAATATTTAATTAATTCATCTTAACCCTCTTCTCCTATTAATTAAATAAATTATTCAATTTATTTGATTTAATTCACTTAACCAAATTCAAACCATTAACTAAATAAATAAATCATATTTATTTAATTAAATTTTCTCTCACATTTAAATAAATTAATATTTATTTAAATTCCCCAAAAATCCCACCTCTCACATTTAAATAAATTAACATTTATTTAAATCACCTTTATCCTCCACCCACTTGTATTTTCCTACAAATGCAAGTTGCACAACTATTTTAAATAAATCATTTATTTAAATCACCTTTATCCTCCACCCACTTGCATTTTCCTATAAATGCAAGTTGCACAACTATTTTAAATAAATTATTTATTTAAAATCCTATTTATCCTCACCCACTTGAAACCTTTAATGGTTTCCCTTAAAGTCTTCAAACTTAATGGCTTCCTTCTAGAGTCTTCTCAAACCTTTAATGGTTTCCCTTAAAGTCTTCAAACTTAATGGCTTTAAAGTCTTCAAACTTGATTGCTTCCTTCTATAGTCTTCTTAAGACTTTAATTGCTTCCCTTAAAGTCTTCAAGTCTTTAATGGTTTCCCTCAAAATCTTCAAGCATTTTAATGCTTTATCTTCCTTATTCTCATTTAAATAAATTAATATTTATTTGAATGTTTATCCAAATGTAAATTACACCATTTAATTGAAATAAATGATTTTATTTTAATTGAAAATACCAAAATTCCTCCCAATTGCATTTTCCTACAAAATCCACTTGCATGCCTAAACCCCTTCTAGATTCTTCTAAACCCTTCCTAATTAACCTAATCCATCCCCTAAATATTGTCACATTCCTAAGCAAATTGGAGTCACTTCTCAAGGACTCCAAAGTCTTTGAAAAGCAATTAATGCTTTGTGTGTTCAACAAATTAACCTCTAAAGTCTTCCAAACCACTTATGGCTCTTACATGACCATTAATGGTTAATTCCACTTGCACCCATGGTTAAGGACTTTGACCCCTAACTTAACCCTCATGTAACCCATGTGTCTCTTCAAAGCATTTATTTCTTTGACTAGGGTAACCATCATGTCCCCTCAAGCATTTAATGCTCCATATCTCTCATCTCAAGCCTCCTCATGGTGACACTTGTCAACATGGGATTGGGTTGAAAGTCTCACATGGATTGAATATCTTTCAATCCTAACCCTTGTTAAGATTACTCGATCTTAACCCTTCATTTCCCCATTTCTTCTATAAATAGAACCCTTCTCCTCAAGCAAAGAGGAAGCATTAGAGTATTGCTGTTATATTGGTATTAGCATAGAGCTTTTTCATAGCATCACTATCTACACTTGCGTAGCATTTGCTTATCATATTCAACCATCTTGAATCTCCATATGGCATCCATGGCTAGTGCTAAAAGCTGAGAGCTACACTCATTTGGGACTTGGAGAGGGGAGAAACAAGGGAGAAGCATTGAAAGGTATCATGGAAGCATCTTAGGGAGGCTCTTCTCTTTTATTTTATTTTGTTAAACTTCTTTCATGCTTTTTGAAATCTCTTTTGATATGTTTGGAATGGTTTTTAGTTCTTTGTTTTGTTTTTATGGTTGAAACTAACTTATTAACATTGAACTTTGTTGTTGCCTTGTCCCCATTTCCATGACATCAATTGGTGAACCTGGCGTGAATCAAAGAGCAATCATTTTGAAGACTACTAACTTTTGAATGTTTTAATTGACACACAGTTCATTCTCTTGCGTTTTTGTTCTCAATTTAGCACCTTCGCAAATTGATACTTTAGCGCTATTGTCTATATTGTTGCTCTTTCGTGTTAAATAGCACTTCTGTTTTCACACAAAATAGAGCTATTGTAATAGAGAGTTGTAAGAAAATTCCTTGTAACCAAAAACCAAAAATTTTAGGCTTGTAGAAGCCCACCAAAACATGCGAATTTTTCTAACTAATTATCTTTGGTGCAGGTTTTAACTAACCCCTACAATAGGATTTTTTAGCAATTTTAGCTTAGGAAATAAATTTGTTCATATTTCTAACTTCGTCTTTTAAGTTAGGATAAAATAAATTCATTTTCCTTTTGGTTTAAAATCAACTACACATTCATTTGGAGTTTTAAAAAGAACCACATCTTTTATTTAGAGCTCTAAAAAGAATCATACTTGTTCAAAGTTAAAAAGAATCACAAAAACAAACACGCAAATTATTTTTTTGCAAAGTTAGGAACAAATTCTTCTGGTGCTTAAAATCAACAAGGCAAATTTTATTTCTTGTATCAAGCTAAAACTCACAATCCACACTTCCATTTTTTGGTGCAAATAAAATTCACAATCAACTTGTCTCATTTTTAAAGCAATTTTACTTCATACAAACGTGTTTTTCATTAAGTTGACCAGGATTTTCATATTCTAGTTTACTCAAACAATTGCCTTTGAAAATTAAAAAGAACACCATGATTGTTGGAGCAACATCTCCAAATAAATAGAAAATCATTGCGATGACAAGTTAAAATGAACAAGTGAATTTTGTGTTTGGCACACTTGTGCAAAAGAGTTGGTCGAGTGGTCCTACTTGTAACACACACTATCCTCTCCCTTGGCTCTCGTGGTCCTAGGTGAAAGAGAAAAGTGTTAGTAACACTCAAATTTTATCTTTTTAAAAGAGGCCTGCCAAGGGATCGATACTCTTGGGAATGACCTCGAGCGGTAAATTCTTCGAGCCGCTATAGAAATCAGGTGTGAGCGAAAGCTGTAGCCTTGGGTATAGCTATTCCTACAGTGTAACTAGCCGAAAGGACAAATGGGCCCTACCACTGGTTACAAGGCTCTTAAGTGAGTCACTGCAGAATGAACTTATGTCCAAAAACACCGAACATGACTAAACACCTTTAAGTAGTAGCCCACCCGTTCTATTGATTGAGGATATTTGTGATATAATTTAGTGCAAGAGCATAGATGGTTTTGCTCTCAAGATACTTACCATACATATTTCCTTGAGTAGAAACATAGCTTTTTGAAAAGTCACTTGTGGCTTGATAAAAGTGGTGACTCCCCCATCATAGGGATCATCTATTTGTTATGCTTATGCAAGACTTAGTATATCACATCCTTACTTGCCAAGGCGAGATTCATAAGGTATGTAGTACCAAAGTCAAAGAAATATCAAGATGTGGGCTAAATTTATCACAACTGGCCATTTGACCTTAGGGATAAAAAGTGTTTGAAGTGTGTTCGTTTTAGTCAAAGACCAAGTGCAAATTGAGCTGACTTCGGGCTATGGAAATACACCTTAAAATACATCTAAAGGAAGAATCATATAAAAGTCCAAGGATTGGGTTGATCTAGACCCATACTCATTTGTGCCTTTGAGGCTACATTCTTGTGTTTGTGTGCTTGCTTTGTTTTCTTGTCAAAGAAACATCCAAAGAAAATCACTTCCAAAAACAAAGTATTCATCCAACCAAACACATCAAAAACAAAGTGCAAACAACCAAAGTATCAAAACTTTATGACCATTCTTCACATCTTACGAAAGAAGAAGCGTCATCAAAATATCAACTTGAAAAGAAGACTATTAAGCTCAAAGGCTTTGATCAAAAGGAGGAAATTATTCTATATAAATAGACAAATCTTTGTCTCACATAGAGTCTTTCTACGTCACATGCGTCTCTACCTTCAAGGCAAAACAAACGAATTTGATTCAGAATCATTGAACCGCAGAGCTTTTATGCAATATGGAGCTCTGAGTTATCACAAAAACCAAGGAGGTAAGATTAATCCCAACTTTTTCCCAAACATCTGTATCACATACAACACAGCTCGAGAAATACCACCAACACTCGAAAGGGAAGAGGTAGAGTTTGTCCCATTTGTAACACAAAGTTTTTATTAAGTTGAAAACATTTTTCATCCATTTCATCCATCATCACTTCATCATCAATCCATTCCAACTCTCAAAACATTAAGAGGTTCTTGTCCCAAGATCCCTTTTTAGATATTGCTTGAATCAAACACATCACATCACTTTTTAGATTGTTTCTACATCTAGGATAAGCTCATCCTAAGAGACACATCTACGCAGGTTAAAACTAGTTCATGAGTGAATCCTCTCATTACTAGGTAGTTAAATCTATAACACATCTCAGATTTCTCTACACCTTATCACATCCAACCTTATCAAAACAAACAAGCAATTCAAAGAAGGAATTTCAGTTACATCTACCTTAAAAGTGCTAGAGATCCACATGCAACACAATTCACCAACCATCAATCTCTCATTTCATCAAAAACTCATCATCATTTTCACACAACTTCAACAAAAGCTTGTAAACAAAATGGCCCAAACCCGATCACAGTCAAGGCAACGAGAAATAGAAATGGAAGAAGAAGAAGAGGAAAATCTCAATGAATTTCAAGAAGCACTTGGAGGAAATGCAAATGACGAAAACCCAAGTACTCCCACTCCTGCAACAATAGAAAGGGCCCAGCATAACCCTCTCTTTAACAAACTTTTTGACGAAATACTCATGAGCAATGTGGATGCTCACTTTTTAAAGCTTGCTCAAGAAGGAGCAAAACTCCCCTCTGACTTTGATCTTGCCCAATTAAGACAAGCATCAGAAAGAAAAAGTCGCCATGAAGAGGAAAGTGGTAGAGATCCCATCAAATATAACATTCCTCGAGGTAACCCACCAGCTCCTCCTCCAATTGAAACGGAGATGTTGCGGCAACAAGTCGAGAATCTTGCCCAACAACTTCATAGTGGTGTCAAGACCAACCAATTCTCACTCAATGACATCTGTCCTTATCCTTTTGATCAGAATCTTTATATGCCACCCTTTCTACGAGGATTCGAAACACCCAAATTTGAAAAATATAGAGGAAAGGGGGATCCCCGCGATCATATTAGAGAATTTCATTCTGCTTGTCTCGAAGTGGCATATGAAGACACATACCTATTGCACCTTTTTCCCCAAAGCTTGGGAGGAACAACCACATCATGGTTTTCCCGACTATCAGGTGGCATTAGAACATTTGAGGAACTCATCCAGAAGTTCCTAGCTCATTACTCTCATAACATTGAACGCGACATCACCATGGCCGATCTGTGCAACACCAAACAAAAACCAGGTGAACTATTCTCACTATTCCTGCAACGATGACACCAAATGTCTAGCAGATGTTCTCTTTAGTTACCTAAACGAGAACTAGTGGAAATATTCATTTCCAACTTAAACGAAGAAATGGAATTTCACCTGGATGTCAAAGACACAGACTCTTTTAATGATATGATCACCAAGGGTTTGAAGTGTGAACGGGCACTCATCAAGAAAGGACTCATCAAAATCTATAATGAACCAAAGGATGGTCCTCGCCTACACTTTAATAGTGATAAACCAAGCTTCTGGAACAAAAACAAGAATATTGTCAATGATGGGGTTGTGGATGCCCAGACTATCCAAAATGCATAACCTGTGGTTCGATTTGCAGGACAGAATCCTCCACCTCAGAATAACACAAATGTTCCTTCAAATCAAAGTCGCATCACATCTCACGATGAACCAAGACCTCGTCAGCAAAAATAGAAACACACATACACTCCCTTAGGGGAACCCATTGAAATAGTATTGCGACAAATCATTTCTCAAAATCTGGTCACTCTACCAAAAACATCAAACTATGAGCCTCAGGTCAAACCGGCATGGTGGAGGGATACTGAACACTGTGATTTCCACCAAGGGAGAGGACACAAGACAAGTAATTGTCATCAATTGAAAGATCTTATTCAGGATCTTATTGACCGAGGAGAAATTGAAATAGAAGGACATGACCCAAAAACAACAAATAATGATCATCTGATGTTCAAAAATCCACTTCCATCACAAGATCAAAAGGGTCCTTCCACTTCCAAGTGAGACACTGATACCACTGATTATACACAGGCTGCGTATAATTACACTGTAAATCATGTGTATGATGCCAGTGAACAAGTTGCAACTATAACCTTAAAAAATCCCAACTCAAATTGCAATGTTGTTACACGTTGTGGCAAGGTCACCATAAAGGCAGCTCCACAAAGCACCACCTCCATCCCAAAGCAGTACAATCTTGTGGAACAATTAGACAAAACGCCTGCGCTTATATCCATTTTAGAACTATTGCGCCTATCGCCATCCCATAAAAAAATCTTGGATCAAGCACTCCAAGAGGTGTCAGTCCCTGCAAACCTGAATACAGACCAATTTCAAGCCATGGTTGGAAGTCTAAAGTCATCAACTTGTCTCACTTTTTCCGAAAGTGACAACTCTTCTTTCCAGCAACCTCATAACGCTTCACTACACATTGAAGGCTTTATCAACCAGCATAGGATCAAGCGAGTCTTGATTGATAATGGAGCAGGCCTGAATATTTGTACACTACAGTTGGTCACAGCATTGGGATATGCCATAGAATCAGTGGATCCTTGCAAAAAGATCACAATCAAAGCCTATGACGATGCAGAGAGTTCATCCAAAGGAGCTGTGGTACTCCCAATCCGAGTGGGCCCTGTGGTAAAACACATCATCTGTCAAGTTCTGGACCTTCCTCTGCCATACAATCTATTATTAGGAAGACCTTGGATACATGCCATGCAAGCCGTTCCATCTACCTACCATCAATGTATCAAGTTCCCACATAACGATGTAGAGATCACAATCCTAGGCGATACAAATCCCTTTGCGTACTGTCATTATATCAGCCATCAACCAGAGATTACTGTTCCTAATAATAGAGAAGCCGTTTCCTCCGCATCATATATAAGTCCCACCTCTCTTGCCAGTTCAAACACCACTATACTCAAGCAAGAAAAGCTTAAGATGAAGATAGCAGAGGAAGGTCTTGGGGAATACAACTTGAGTCAACTCTTTTGTGTGGGACAAATGCCCACTTCTCCTATAACACATGGTAAACCACAATAGTTACTCCAACAACCAATGATCATGCCAACATGTGCTTTGACACCTTTCATCCCTGGAAAGAGTTAAGAAGAAGAAACCCAAGATGAGGACTTAGTAGAATGGATCTATAAAGATCCCATCACCACTGATATACTGAAATTTAAACTTCCTATAGATCAGTATGGCAAAGGTCTCCTCATTATGCAAAGAATGGGGTATGATGGTCAGAGTGCTTTGGGATATTGCAAACAAGGACAACATGAACCTCTGCAGCCAGAATTAAAACCCAAAGGTAATACAGGCCTAGGCTTTGAAAAAGAGATCTTTCCTAAACTCAAATTCAAAGGAAAACCTAGCAAACCATTATGTCAGCCTACTGCAAAAAGGACACCTTTCATTATCAAAGCAGCATCAAGCACCATCACAACTGCCCCACCGAAGCTCAAAATCCCAACACCACCGTCTACAATACCAATCATCCCACCAATCAAACCAGTAATCCCATCCGTAGCAGCCATTACATCCATAGTACCATTAGTAGCAGCAACTATATCAGAACCCGCAGCAGCATCTATGGCACCAGTAGTTCCAGCAGAAGCCACTGAGTCAATATTACCGATACTCCCTGTACCAGATTCCTTGATCCCCATCAACCTTCCTATAGCACTAATCACTACAAAGGTACATCAACCAATCACACCTACAGTATTTAACTCAAAAGACATCCCAGTATGGTATAGTAATCAGATGCTCAAAAGTGACTCAGAGACTGACTCACGTGAGTGGGAATTTGATTATGTACAACTTAACACTTCAGATGAGGAAGACACATCACCACCTCCACCATGCAAAGACATCCGTATTTACGGAGAAGCACAGATAAAGACCACTTGGGTTCCTGAACTGGAAACATCTTCCACAGACCCTACGTCTCATCCTACGCCTGATTCTGATAGGGAGAGTACCATTAACGACCTTCACCATAACGTCTTAACCCTCACTAATATATCTAATGCACTTAACCTAATCGATGAAGTAATGCCCATTATCCACCCTGAACTCATCGAATGGAACCAACCAAATTCCCCATGCCTTGACTTCTTCCAAAATGATGAGGCCATCATTGACTTTTTGGAATTAAGGGATAACCTACCAAGCGAGGATCACAAAGGTGGATTCGCCATAGAACTAAATAGCGCAGCATACTTTGGGGCGGATGCCAAACCTTTCAGCTGCAAAAATATAATGATAAAACATGGATTTTACAGTGAAAACCACACTGTGACACTGTTTGATCCAACAAAAGTAAAAAGAAAGAGCGTATCCAACGGTGAAAACCTCTCTGAGGCGCCAAAGGATGAAGGGTTTGACATCCTCTCTAGTAATGCACAACAGGAATGATCAACGATTCTCATCGAGGAAACCAAAGAATACAATGTGGGGAATCCTGAAAATCCTCATCTCATACATCTGGCATCTCTTCTCACTCTAGAGGAACAACCTAAATTTATAGAGTTCTTCCAGAAGCGTTAGATCAACTTTGCATGGTCATATGCAGACATGCCTGGGCTTGATCCTGATTTAGTCATGCATCAGCTCACTATAGCAAAATGAGCCAAACCTATCAAGCAGAAGCTTCGTAAGATGCATCCTTAGATTGCAGTGCTAGTCAAAACAAAACTCAAGAAACTCCTAGATGTTGGTTTCATTAGACCAATTGATTATGCAGATTGGATCTCCAACATTGTACCTGTCGGCAAACCAAAAGGGGGTATCCGCATTTGTACTGACTTCAGAGATCTAAACAAGGCATGTCCTAAGGATGACTTCCCCCTACCAAATATCGACATCATAGTGGATCTGACAGCCGGACATGCCATGCTTTCACTCATGGATGGCTTTTCAGGATACAATCAAATAAATATCGCACCAGAAGATCAACATAAGACAACCTTCACATGTCCATGGGGCACATATTGCTGGAATGTAATGCCTTTCGGTCTAAAGAATGCAGGAGCGACCTATCAAAGAGCAATGACCACCATCTTTCTGTTAGGGTTTCAAGCAGATCCGAAGCAAATATGAACTAACAATTATATGCAGATTTAAATACAAAAGATAAAGAAATAAAAATAGGACACAGATAACATAGAGATTTAACGTGGTTCACCCAGAATGGGTTACATCCACCATACACAGCCGTCCAATCTTTCTTATTATCCAGCAAAAATAGTACATCAACCTTACCATGCCTTAAGCATCCCAGCTGCTTATAACATGCGTTTCTAGGGCAACAAACAAAGTCAGCCTTTTTTTTTAGGGTTTTATTACAA
Organism: Cryptomeria japonica; assembly: GCF_030272615.1. Classification (NCBI taxonomy): domain Eukaryota; kingdom Viridiplantae; phylum Streptophyta; class Pinopsida; order Cupressales; family Cupressaceae; genus Cryptomeria; species Cryptomeria japonica. Next base: position 245,329,484 of record NC_081414.1, read on the forward strand.
TGTCAGTTTTTATCAACAAAAAATGGCAAATTTTTTTTTTCTCGAGGGCTGCCGCCCTCGAACCCCCGCTTTCTCAGGGGCTGCCACCCCCAAACCCCTGCCTGGCCCCAGACCCCAGCGAGGATACGTGCTGAGTGTACAGTACTTTGCTGATCAGTCGCCACATTTCAACAATCTCCCACTTGAAGACTGATCAGGCTCCACACCGAACAATCTCCCACTTGAAGACTGATACTACACGACACCACTGTACATGCAACATCCGCTGGATAAAACACTAGGACTTGACTGGTATAAATTCCACAATTATTAATCAAGAAGACCAACAGAAACTGATGAAGAAATCAGCTTCTCCTGTGGAACTGCCTTTGTGAACATATCAGCAGGATTCTCACTTGTGTGAATCTTCTCAAGCCGTAACTGACCCTCCTCCAAAATAGTTCGGATGAAGTGGTACCTGAGCTAAATGTGCTTTGTCCTTGAATGAAAAGTAGAGTTCTTCGCAAGATGAATGACACTCTGGCTATCAGTATACAATGGGCTATCCTCTTGTGTCTGACCCAATTCCTTCAGAAAACATTGCAACCAAATCATCTCTTTGCTGGCTTCTGTAGCAGCAACATACTCAGCTTCAGTGGTTGAAAGTGCAACAACCTTTTGTAGCCTAGAAATCCAACTGACTACAGTTCCCCTTATAGTAAAAACATACCCTGTAGTACTCCTCCGTGAATCAATATCACCCGCCAGATCAGAGTCAACAAATCCACTTAGAGCAGCATTAGATCCTTTGAAACATAATGCCTTCGTAATAGTTCCTTTCAAATACCGAAGAATCCATTTCACAACATTCTAATGTTTCATACCCGGATTACTCATAAACCTGCTCACAACTCCCACTGCATGTGCAATATCTGGCCTTGTGCATACCATTGCATACATCAGACTGCCAATAGCTGATGAATATGGGATGTTAGACATTTTATTAACCTCTTCCTATGCCTTTGGACACATCTCCTTAGTCAATTTGAAATGACTAGCCAAAGGTGTACTAACTGCTTTTGCATCCTGCATGTTAAATCTTTTCAACACCTTCTTTATATACTCACTTTGGGACAAATTTCAGGTTCTATTTTTCCTGTCCTGTGTAATCCTCATACCGAGAATTTGCTTAGTTGCACCCAAATCCTTCATAGAAAATGACCTAGTTAATTTCTGTTTAAGATCATTTATATGTTGCATGTTAGACCCAGCAACAAGCATGTCATCAACATAAAGCAACAGGATAATATAACTGCCATTATCAAATCTCTTAAAGTATACACAATGATCAGAATGACATCTATGATAACCGTGTTCAGCCATGAAACTATCAAATTTTTAATACCATTGTTGGGGTGCTTGCTTTAGGCCATACAGACTTTTCTTCAACCTGCACACCAAGTTCTCCTTACCTTTGACCTCATATCCCTGTGGTTGCAACATGTAAATTTCCTCCTCCAAATCTCCATGGAGAAAAGCTATTTTGACATCTAATTGTTCAAGATGTAAATCATCTGCAGCCACAAGACTAAGTACAGTTCTAATTGAAGTCATTTTTACAACTGGAGAAAATATTTCATCATAATCTATACCCTTTTTCTATGCAAAACCTTTACCACAAGTCTGGCCTTATATCTTTTCTGACCTCCTTCCTCCTCCTTCAGCCGATAAACCCATTTGTTAGGCAAGACTCTTTTTTTTGCAAGTAGAGGAACTAAGTCCCAAGTCTTATTTTTCATTAGGGAGTCCATCTCCTCTTTCATGCCTAGCTGCCACTGTTGTTTGGCATCCACCTGCATTGCTTCTTCATATTCTTCTGGTTCACCAGAATCCATTAATAAAATAGAATACAAAGAAGGAGAAAATATTTTAGGGGGTCTACTTGTCCTTGTAGAACGTCTAACACTTGCAGGAGTTTGTGGGACAATCTGTTGTTGCTGAGCATCAAGTACCTGTGGCATTTCATTTTCAGGAATCTCATCCAACACCACATATTCTTGTTTGTCCTGTTCATGCTTCTTTTCCTGCATCTGTTCTTTATACATAATCTTCTAATTGAATATAACATCTCTACTTCTAATTATTTTTTTATTTTCAAAATCCCATAACCGATAGCCATATTCATCTATCCCATATCCAATGAAGGTACATTTCTGAGATTTAGCATCAAGCTTGGTTCTGTTTTCTTTATCAACATGGACAAAAGCTTCGCAACCAAAAGTTTTTAGGAAAGAATAATTTACTTTTTTACCAGTGCATGCCTCCTCTGGAATACCACCATCCAAAGGGGTTGAAGGTCCTCTATTTATCAAATAGACAGCAGTATGTACAACATTTGCCCAAAAATGTAAGGGCAATCTAGTATGCAATCTCATGCTCCTCGCACGTTCCATGATGGTCCTATTCATTCTCTCTGACACACCATTTTCCTGTGGAGTTCCTGGAACTATCTTCTGCTTTCGAATCCCATTTAAGGAACAATAATCATCAAATGCTTTGCTGCAATACTCACCTCCATTATCCGATCTGAGACACTTCAACTTTTTTCCTGTCTCATTCTCAACCAAAGCTTTCCATTTCTTAAAAGTTTCAAAAACATCTGATTTTTGTTTTAGGAAATATACCCATGTTTTTCTGGTTGAGTCATCAATAAAAATAACATAATAACAAGAGCCACCAAGAGATGATACCTGAGCCGGTCCCCATACATCTGAATGTACAAGCTCTAACTTCTCACTCTTCTTCTCTTTCCCAACCTTGAGAAATCTGACTCTTTTCTGTTTACCATAAACACAGTTTTCACAGAACTCTAAATCAATCTTCTTTAGTCCTGGCAATAGATTTTTGGAGTGAAGGATTTTCATCCCTTTCTCACTCATGTGCCCAAGCCTATGGTGCCACATTATCGAATCTGTTCTTGCAACATTTATTGTTGTTGTCCCTGCAATAACTTTATCTGTAGCAGCTAAGGTAGAGTAAGTGTTACTAGTACACAGATATAATGTGCCTACCTTCGCACCTTTAGCTACTAGTGACCTTCCACATACTGTCTGAGAAGGTAACTATGCAACCTTCACTACCTACTTGCCTTGCAGAAATTAAATTTCTTCTTAAATTAGGAACATGTCTTACCTCCTGCAGAAACCAGTCATTACCATTCTGCAACTTGATCTTTATCTTTCCTTTTCCAACAATTTGACAAGGCTCATCATCACCCAAATATACCTGTCCAAAATCACTTTGAACATAATCTAGAAAATATTTTCTATGGGGTGTAGCATGAAATGAAGCCCCAGAATCTATTACCCAGGAATCATTAACATTATCCAAACATAAGATTAAAGCATCTTGTAAAGTATTACTTGCAATATTAGCTTCCTTACTGTCATTTTCATTTTTGTCTCCTTCTTTGTTTTTCTGAGACCAACAGTCTTTTTTTAGATGACCAGGCTTTTCGCAGTACCAGCAATCTTTCTTTCCTCTAGATTGAGAGTGTCCTTTCTTTGACTCCCCTCGTGACTTCTCATTCCCACGGCCTTTTCCTCTTTCTTTTGATCTTCCTCTGTTCTCCACATTCAAAACACTACCCGATGATGTTGGAGTCTCACCTGTACTTTTCCTTTGCATTTCCTCGCTTAGGATAACACCAACAATATCATCAAATACCAAAGTATTTTTACCAGAGACAGAGTTACTTACAGCCATAACCAAGCTATTCTAGCTTTCTGGCAAAGAACATAAAATCAAGAGAGCCCTAACCTCTTCTGCAAAGGTAATTTTTACCGAAGACAATTGACTAGTAATTGTATTAAATTCATTTAAGTGCTCCGCTACAGATCCTCCCTCACTCATTTTCAAATTAAACAAACGCTTCATAAGAAATACCTTATTCGAAGTCGCGGGTTTCTCATACAGCTTAGCCAATGTTGCCATCAAATCTACAGTCGTTTTTGCTTCTGTTATATTGAATGCTACAAATGACGCAAGACACAATCGAATGGATCCTAGTGCCTTTCTATCTAAAATGTCTCACTCTTCATCTGATATTGTGGTCGGTTTTTTTGCCTTTCCTTCCAATGGCTGCCACAAATCCTTTTGATACAGGTAATCCTCCATCTGCATTTTCCATAACTGATAATTCTGGCCGTTAAACTTTTCGACCTTAAATTTGGAATCCTCCATTGCTCCCACTCAAATTTGAAAGTCCTACCAATTTACAGAAAACCTCGCTCTGATACCAATTGTTAGGGTTTCAAGTAGATCTGAAGCAAATATGAACTAACAATTATATGCAGATTTAAATACAAAAGATAAAGAAATAAAAATAGGACACAGATAACACAGAGATTTAATGTGGTTCACCCAGAATGGGTTACGTCCACCATACACAACCATCCAATCTTTCTTATTATCCAGCAAAAACAGTACATCAACCTTACCATGCCTTAAGCATCCCAACCACTTATAACATGCGTTTTTAGGGCAAAAAACAAAGTCGGCCTTTTTTTTTAGGGTTTTATTACAATGTCAGTTTTCATCAACAAAAAACGGCAAAATTTGATCAGTCGCCACATTTCAACACTTCCATGACATGATGCATACTATGATGGAAGATTATGTGGATGACTTACTAGAAAAATAACTCACCAGAGAAGGGCATCTCCACATCTTAGATAAAATCTTTGATAGACTGGAACAATACCATGTTCGACTCAATCCAAAGAAATGTGTCTTTGGAGTAACCTCCGGGAAACTTCTAGGATACATTATCTCAAGCAAAGGCATTGAGGTCGATCCAACAAAGGTTAAGGCAATCAGGGACATGCCACCTCCAAAGAATATCAGTCAGCTAAGGACATTACAAGGGTGACTTCAATCCATCCAAAGATTCATTGCACAACTGGCTGATAAGTGTCACCCATTCACACACCTACTACACAAGAACATCCATTTTCAGTGGGATGCCTGATGCCAACAAGCATTTTAGACACTTAAAGACTATCTCATGAAACCACCATTGCTGATCCCACCAGATCCAAGTAGACCGTTGTTACTCTATATCTCAGCAACAAGTACAGCATTGGGTGTACTACTGGCACAACATAATGCAAAAGGAAAAGAATGTGCTGTTTACTACATCTCTCGCACATTGGTGGGCTATGAACTCAATTACACACCTATTGAGCGAGCTTACCTATCAGTAATCTTAGCAGCGACTAAACTGAGGCACTATCTGTTAACACACAAAGTACAACTCATTGCAAAGATTGATCCACTCAAGTATTTACTCAGCAAAGCAACATTGATAGGCCGCTTGGCCAAATGGGTGATGATTCTAAGTGAATTTGATATCGAGTATGTAGATCGTAAAGCTATCAAAGGGCAGGTTATTGCAGATCAGTTGGCCGATGCACCACTCATAGACGATCATCCTCTCATTTCCAATTTTACAGATGAAGAGATATTCATGATTACAACAACACAACCATGGAAACTATACTTTGATGGTTCGTACACTAGACATGGCTCGGGGGCAGGCATTCTATTTATCACACCTCAAGGTGACAACATCCCGAAGTCTTATAGGCTCACATTTCCATGCACCAACAACATAGCAGAGTATGAGGCCTTGATCACAGGACTCAAGCTAGCCGTACAATGGAAATTACAAGAACTACAAGTATATGGGGACTCACAACTGGTCATTCGACAAACAACTAATGAATATCAGACCAAGGATGATAAACTCATGCCATATAAGCAAATGGTGGACAATCTAAAAGCATCATTTACTACAATTACCTTTGAGCAGATACCAAGAGATCAGAATCGAGCTGCTGACACCATGGCTACCATCGCATCTCTCCTAGATCTTCCACATAATTCAACACGCTACGAGTTCTTGGTAGAACAGCTTTGGATCCCCGCTTATGATATCCCGAATCTGAGATGATATGTAAACTTGTCGGTTCCAAATCCCCATGGTACGGTGAATTCTACACCTATCTCCGCGATCACACCCTTCCTCCCAACCAATCAAATAACCAATGTAAAATCTTCATTCGCCAAACTGCTCGATATACCATTATTGCCGAAACCCTATACCGACGTAGTATTGATGGTACTCTCCTTCGATGTTTAGAGCAGGATGAGATAACAAAGGCCTTGAAAGAGGTACATGAAGGAATTTGTGGGACTCACTCAAGTGGCCTGTCACTAGCCAAGAAGATCATGCGAGCTGGATACTATTGGCCACCTATGGAAAAAGACTCCTACTACTTTGTTAGGAAGTGCAAGAAATGCCAAGTTCATGGCAACCTGATACATGCACCAGCACAAGAATTGCAACTAATCACAACACCATGGCCTTTTTGTGAATGGGGCCTTGACCTTGTGGGTAAGATTCATCCATCTTCATCCAACGGCCATAAATTCATTATTACCTCCATCGAATATTTCACAAAGTGGATCAAAGCTGTTCCACTTACCTAAGTCACCGGCAAGCAGATCGCCTCATTCATCCTCAACTACATCATCTGCCGGTATGGTGTACCCATGTCCATCATCACAGATAATGATCTTCCTTTCAAAAATCAGGATGTCTATGAACTTTGTGAGAAATTTCACATCCAACACCACTTTTCCACCCCCTATTACCCACAAAGCAATGGTCAGGCCGAAGCATCAAATAAAAACATATTAAGAATCTTCAAGAAGACAGTCAATGATGCCGACCGTGATTGGAATGTTCAACTAAATCCAGTGCTATGGGCATATCGAACTAGCATTCGAACCCCTACAGGTGCAACTCCTTATTCATTGGTCTATGGTGCAGAAGCTATCTTACCTATTGAGGTGGAGATACCATCACTACGGGTTTCCTTGCATAATCTAATAGATGACGAAGCCTATAGAGTCTCATGCCTCCAAGACTTAGAGTTACTTGATGAGAAGCGACAAGCTGCATACAATCATCTCAAAGCCTATCAGCAGCGCATGAGCAGAAGCTACAATCATCGAGTTAGACCTCGTACATTTGAGGTAGGTGATCTTGTTCTTCGAGAGAATCCTCGCAACCAACCAAACAGAGAACATCAGGGCAAGTTTGAACCAAACTGGCTGGGCCCATATGTTGTCACTGCTGTATTTGGGTCTAGGGCATATCAGTTGGCTACTTCAGAAGGAGAACCGTTTGCAGATCCAATCAACGACATGCACCTCAAACGGTTTTATACCTAAGCTATACAAAGCATCAGGCTCCCCTGCATACCAGAAAATACCAAAAACATTCAGAAAAATGTCCTGAAGAAATACAAAAAAAAAATAAAATAAAAAATGCATCCAAACGGTGAACAACCACTCCAGTGGCACCTTGGGTAAGTGCGATGGTGAAAACCTGGCAAATAGGCGCCACTCCTAAAAGGCTATGGCTCCATTGTCTTTCAAACTTGTTGCGATCACATCTACTTCATACATACATCCATCCATCCATCAACCATGGCTTGTTATAAATCTACAAATCCAAGAAAGTACTACATGCATCCTGCATCCTGCTTTTTTATAGTCATGTCTAAACTGGGGGCAATGCCTTTAACCTATTGATGGAAGTGGATTCTACATTGTCTTGTGATTCATTAAAGTTCTTCATTTAAAACTATCTCACCAAATCCAAAACCATTCAAAACAAATTCAAAATCCAAAAACATCCAAAACACTTCAAAAAACCAAAAACATTCAAAACACTTCAAAAACCAAAAAATTCAAAAACAATACAAAATCCAAAAAACAACGAAAAACCATCGAAAATCAAACAAAAACATGGCAACACATTGTACATACTCATCCGCGTAGATACCAAACAAACATTGTGATATACTCCACAAAGTGACCACTTATCAATCGACCACACAATCAACATCAACACTCAAAACTGTCTTCAACAAGGATGCATCCTTCCTTACCAAAACAAAGATAAGATGACATTTTCTTTGACAAGAAAATTCTGTTTACGCTATCAAATACTTGGTTGATTTATGGTCTAGTAATTTATATCAGGTTCCTATGACATTGTTTGTGTATCTTCGACGCATTATTCCGATGAAGTACTGAGGCATGTACTAATGGTGTCTACGTGGGAAGTTCACTAAGCTACATGATCATAGGCAAAAATACAGTCATAGGTCACTACGGCTTGCTGACTACAGCGTATACCTCAACCATATGAGCATGAACCATTACCAAGGATCCATATTCTTTATTCTTTATGTATATACTATTTGTTTGCAGGTACAATGCTTTTTCTTTGGTTCCTCCTACCTCATCCAAACTGGATAAAGGTTTTATCTCTTATTACGGTATGCACTTGTCTCAGGATATGATCAGCCTAAGATCAAGGAGGACGATCCAAGTCATGCATGAAAGGAGATAATCCTTATCTGTTCTACAAGCAATACTCAGGTCAACTTGATCCATTATATCAAGTTGCTTGTATTAACTTGCTATATCAAATCCATGTAAGAAATACTCTGGTCATCTTGAATCTTTATGTCAAGTTGCTTGTATTTTCTTACAACATTTTAAAGCTCAATGATGAAAATAGAGCACTATGGATCACCATCTCATCTCATCTATATATATTGCATTTCGTTGCATTCCACCCATCCATACATTCATAATAGTTGCATATCATGCATACATAGTCATAATAATGCATACTCTATTTTACTCATCTTCTTCCATAGGACTCGGTCCTAGTCCTCCATATCTTCTATCTAACATCAAATCCCCCCTCACCCTCCCTATCTTGATCATCAACATCATCCTAATCCCTTCATCGCTTCCCATCTTCACTCATCCACAAAATTAAGCCAGTTACTCTGTTTACATAGATACATCGACTCCCACACACCTAGACTATCAACAGATACTCTGATCAAGTATCTTCGGGTCTCAATAGGTAATCGATCATGGTAAACCTAGACTACATCAGACATTTATCATAATGACCTAGTCTCAGCAGTGTTGCCATGATTCCCTATAACCATCCATCACACGCACACACTATCAATTGATCAACCAATCAAACACAATCCAATAGACAATTACATCAATTGTCTACGTCTCAACGAGTATTTTGCTTCATATACCTTGACTTCATCGGGCAATTACATCAATTGTCTAAGTCACATCAGGTCACTTTGATTCACTTACTTAGACTTTATCATGTCCAAGTGACCAATTGACATCAATTGTCACGCTTTGACTTGACTGGGGCAATTAAACCGATTGCACCAGATTGTCCAACCAATTTTGATCAACTGTATAGCATCAATCCAAACCCCACACTACATCTGCTATGTATCTCTTGCATGACCTCAGGGTACTCGCTGGCTTGTTATTTCTTCATATTCACTCCATTTTCTCCCATTCTTTCATCATTAGTTCTAATTTCTTCTATTCTACCTCCCCTCGACTTTTCATTCTTTTTCGAGAGATCGCCCAATTTTTCAAAAAAATTCGGCTCATCTCTCGAGGGGGCATACCACCTATTAAATTTACATTTATGGGGCATATTTCTTGACACCTATTTTTCTTTCTTTGAAACGACGCGATAAAACCGCACCGTCTCAAAGAGGGGCAAATGTAATCACATAAATCTGTCCACTTAATTAAATGAATATTTAATATTTACTTGATTATTTAACCATCAATTAATAATTAATTAAATTAATATTTAATTAATTCATCTTAACCCTCTTCTCCTATTAATTAAATAAATTATTCAATTTATTTGATTTAATTCACTTAACCAAATTCAGACCATTAATTAAATAAATAAATCATATTTATTTTATTAAATTTTCTCTCACATTTAAATAAATTAATATTTATTTAAATTCCCCCAAAATCCCACCTCTCATATTTAAATAAATTAACATATTTTAAATTACCTTTATCCTCCACCCATTTGTATTTTCCTACAAATGCAAGTTGCACAACTATTTTAAATAAATCATTTATTTAAATCATCTTTATCCTCCACCCACTTGCATTTTCCTACAAATGCAAGTTGCACAACTATTTTAAATAAATTATTTATTTAAAATCCTATTTATTCTCACCCACTTGAAACCTTTAATGGTTTCCCTTAAAGTCTTCAAACTTAATGGCTTCCTTCTAGAGTCTTCTCAAACCTTTAATGGTTTCCCTTAAAGTCTTCAAACTTGATTGCTTCCTTCTATAGTCTTCTTAAGACTTTAATTGCTTCCCTTAAAGTCTTCAAGCCTTTAATGGTTTCCCTCAAAGTCTTCAAGCATTTTAATGCTTTATCTTCCTTATTCTCATTTAAATAAATTAATATTTATTTGAATATTTATCCAAATGCAAATTACACCATTTAATTGAAATAAATGATTTTATTTTAATTGAAAATACCAAAATTCCTCCCACTTGCATTTTCCTACAAAATCCACTTGCATGCTTAAACCCCTTCTAGATTCTTCTAAACCCTTCCTAATTAACCTAATCCATTCCCTAGATATTGTCACATTCCTAAGCAAATTGGAGTCACTTCTCAAAGACTCCAAAGTCTTTGAAAAACAATTAATGCTTTGTGTGTTCAACAAATTAACCTCTAAAATCTTCCAAACCACTTATGGCTCTTACATGACCATTAATGGTTAATTCCACTTGCACCCATGGTTAAGGACTTTGACCCCTAACTTAACCCTCATGTAACCCATGTGTCTCTTCAAAGCATTTATTTCTTTGACTAGGGTAACCATCATGTCCCCTCAAGCATTTAATGCTCCTTATCTCTCATCTCAAGCCTCCTCATGGTGACACTTGTCAACATGGGATTGGGTTGAAAGTCTCACATGGATTGAATATCTTTCAATCCTAACCCTTGTTAAGATTACTCAATCTTAACCCTTCATTTTCCCATTTATTCTATAAATAGAACCCTTCTCCTCAAGCAAAGCGGAAGCATTACAGTATTGTTGTTATACTGGTATTAGCATAGAGCTTTTTCATAGCATCACTATCTACACTTGCGTAGCATTTGCTTATCATATTCAACCATCTTGAATCTCCATATGGCATCCATGGCTAGTGCTAAAAGTTGAGAGCTACACTCATTTGGGACTTGGAGAGGGGAGAAACAAGGGAGAAGCATCGAAAGACATCATGGAAGCATCTTAGGGAGGCTCTTCTCGTTTCTTTTATTTTGTTAAACTTCTTTCATGCTTTTTGAAATCTCTTTTGATATGTTTGGAATGGTTTTTAGTTCTTTGTTTTGTTTTTATGGTTGAAACTAACTTATTAACATTGAACTTTGTTGTTGCCTTGTCCCCATTTCCATGACATCAATATATATTTAGAATCTATACAAAAAATCCCACAAATCAATACTTTACTTCATTTTCAAATTCTTAATGGTTTAGCTGCTATAAGTGTTAGAAAGTGAATATTTGGTGCAAACTATCGATTTTAGTGTCACGTTTGGCGAAAAAGTGTAACCCAGTATTGTGGGATCAACCATTTACTTTGATTCCCTCACCTTCTAAGCTCCAACTTTCTCAGTTCTCCTAGTCGGTTTATTTTTGCTTCCCCTCCCCTTTGTTGGATGAGCCTCCATTTCCCCTCCCAAAGATCTTTCCCAAGACTTAGATGTGGTCTCTATCGTCCAACCTAACTAGACTCAATGTCTTCTTTGCATTTGGCTCCAAGCCAAAATTGAAGAAGTCTACAAAGCCTTTAATATCAACATGGAAATTTCTAAATGGCAATTGACCCAAGTTTGCTTAATAGAAGAAACAAACTCTTGAATCCCTAGTGTTTAGGAAAGCACAAGAGCGGCCAGAGGAGTCTCTCCACAAATGCATTTGGGATGCTATGAAGAAAGTGTCTACCACTTTTTACAATTGGGAGAAGCTTGATAGGGAGGTGCATGACTTCAAGAAGGAGGCTAGTTTGGGGGATCAAAGGTGGCTTCTTGAGGAGGAGGTGGGTAAACTAAAAGAAACTAGGGGATTTTTTTAATGAATATCTAGGATATTATTGACTACTGCAAAGACTCAGTTAAGAACATGACCACCAAGATTCAAGTCTTGTAGCACGAGCTGCACAAGGAGGAAAAATATAGGCTACAAGATGTTGGCCTTCAAGCTCAAAGTAGCCCTCAACAATCTACCCACAAAAGGATCATGCATGGTTCAAAAACTCCTCACACCTCTCCACATATTTTAGTGGTGGCTAGTTATCTTGTGTCTTCTGAGGAGGTATCCTACAAAGACAAATTAGAGTTTCTTCAAAATGAATGGCAGGCCATTAAGAACCTAAGATCTCTCAATGATCCCTAGTTCTCTACTGGTTCATACTTGGTCTACCCTATTGTGCTATTTTCTTGGTTATTTGGTTTTTTTTCTTTTTATTTAAGATATTTATTTTCCCAATCTCAATGCTTGTGAGATTTTATTTTTTTGTCTTGATGACTACTATGTAAATGGGACTAAACCCTTGTCAAACTTATGTAATATAAACATTTTTTTTACTTTAACATAGTTCATTTTTTATAAATATATCTTATTTAACTATACATTAATTTAAATAAAATAGTACACAACAAGTCATTCGTGAAAATATATCCCATATTACAATGATCAAGCATGAAACTCTACTAAATGTTTTTATTAGATACTTACAATTAATTTAAATTCCCATTGATTACTAATGTTACTACAAAATGAAGTGCATGAAACTATAATTTGACTTCTAAATGTCTCATGTTTTTTATTTTCCCTCTAGTCTAAATATAATCTACAATCATTTGCTTTCTATTAATTTCTAATAAACACGTTCCCTCTGATTTTATTTTCATCAAATGCTTGAACAATCCTTTCATTCTGAATCCTGAACATTTTCAACTTTTTGATACACTCACATGTTTAAATTTTCTCGATAGACAAGATTTTTCAAACACTAATTATTTCTTTAACATGCCATACAAAGAAAAATGGATTTTGCACATTTCCTTTTAATCTTGAAAATGGGTTTCCATATCTAAAAATTCTCTTCACTTGATCTAATTAAATAAAGTAACACATTAGAGATACAAATATGCTTAGGTAACCACTACAATTGGTCTATTTTTTTAATATAATACTTTGTTTTTTTTGGGTGATGGGACTGATGATTAGGCAACTAATGCAGATTATTGAACCGTAGGCTCAATTTATTTACTTAACTAAACAGAAGATGAAATAGAGAAAGCACATTAAGGTAGGCTGGGATGCAATATTGTAAAGTTGTAATAAACACATTCCTAGCTTAAGCTAGATAACCATGCCATGGTCATTTATTATATCTCTCCCCTTGATATCTTCCTCTGCTCAAGCTTGCTCATTTTTTCATGGTCTTCTGCTTTTAAACACTAGTCAAAAACCTGAAAATTTTCTATTATCCTCCCTTTATTATAGCTCTTGGGGATCACACAGACTCCTTGTTCTATTTCCCACCTCAACACAACTTGCAAGGAACATACAAGATACCACGTGGTCTTATTCATTATCAATGTGGCACATTCAAAAATTAAAGAAGATATATGAGGTGGCACACACAAAAAATAAAAAGAAGACATGAGAATTATATACCCGTGCTATAGATTTTCCATGCTTTTGAGCAATTTCCTTAATCACAGGGCTGTCCATCACCATGTTGGATCCCCATGGAGTGTTTGGAGCTCCGAGAGGAGAAAATGCACATACTTGAATTTTCATCTTACTGCAGTACTCTCTTAGCTTTTTCTGCTGCCACATTGGGTGCATCTCTACCTATCATATTCCGCCACTTTTGAACAACTTCTTAATTTTTTAGAGAAAACGTAGATCACTAAACTTAGAGAAAAAAATTATACAGTATTTACTTGATTGGCAGCAGTTGGAATTTTGGCATGTTTCAACAAATCTTCAATTTTTTTACAGGAAAAATTGCTCACACCAATGGCTTTCGTGAGACCCAGTTCAAAACATTTTTCCATGCCTTGCCATGTAGATTTGATATCCAGAGGCAAAAAGTCTTCCTCCTTTGGTGGAAGGGTATGTCCTTTTCTCAACCTTACATGCCAGTGCAATAGATACAAGTCTACGTATTCCAGTTGCAAATTCCTACAACAAAAACATTAATTACATATCTACATGAAAAGGTTCATTCTAAGATAAAACATAGATTATTAAGAAATATGTGTAGATTTAAATACTTAAGACTTTTGGTGATAGTAGCAAGAGGATCGTCATGTTTGTCATCCCACAGTTTAGTGGTGACAAACACTTCTTCCCGCTTGATATGACCACTTTGAAAAGCTTCTTTGAGAGCTCCTCCTAACGTGCCTTCTGAGCCATAATAGCTGGCGGTGTCAAAATGTCTGTATCCAACCTCTATTAACACTAATACAGGTTAATCAATTTTAGAAAAATATTAAGACATTAAAAACAAGTTACACACATTCTTTTTACTATACCGACATCTGTCTTCATCTCCTCATACTGGTGAGGTGGGACAGCATTTTGTTTCCCGTATTCAGTTCTTCCATATTTGCTGCCATTCTACAGACATAAAAGAAATAATGTTAACTTCACAATACGCTTCTAGATCTCACCAAAAAGCACTATTTGCAACGAGTTAATTCACCGTTTTGAAACGATACTTTAAAAGCGAAGAGACACCACCGGGGTGTTAAATACTACTGAAAATGTTGATGACGTGTTTAGAATTATGTTCCTAGTAAACAACTAATCTATTATCTATCCATCTGTCATAATATAGTTTTGTTTATATTTATTAGTTAATATGTCATTTGTACAAGCTCTTTGTGCTTCTTTTATACACGTGATGGCATGTTTAGAACTATGTGCTGTTCAAATGAAAAGGTTCCCACTAAACAACTAATCTACTGTCTATCCACCTGTCATAATACAGTTTTGTTTATATTTATTAATTAATATGTCATTTGTACAAGCTCTTTGTGCTTCTTTTATCCACCTGATGGCGTGTTTAAAATTATGTGCTGTTCAAATGAAAAGGTTCCCACTAAACAACTAATTTATTGTCTATCCACCTGTCATAGTACAATTTTGTTTATATTTATTAGTTAATATGTCATTTGTACAAGCTCTTTGTGCTTATTTTATCCACCTGATGGCATGTTTAGAATTATGTGCTGTTGATATGAAAAGGTTCCCACTAAACAACTAATCTACTGTCTATCCACCTGTCATAATACAGTTTTGTTTATATTTATTAATTAATATGTCATTTGTACAAGCTCTTTGTGCTTCTTTTATCCACCCGATGGCATGTTTAGAATTATGTGCTGTTCAAATGAAAAGGTTCCCACTAAACAACTAATCTACTGTCTATCCACTTGTCATAATACAGTTTTGTTTATATTTAATAATTAATATGTCATTTGTACAAGCTCTTCGTGCTTCTTTTATCCACCTGATGGCGTGTTTAGAATTATGTGCTGTTCAAATGAAAAGGTTCCCACTAAACAACTAATCTACTGTCTATCCACCCATCATAATATAGTTTCGTTTATATTTATTAATTAATATGTCATTTGTACAAGCTCTTTGCGCTTCTTTTATCCACCTTAGACAGAAAATCATTCAGGGTACAACTTTAATCAGTTACTTTTGTCTTTTGGTGGATTGCTAACATATGACATTCAGGGTACAACCTTAATCACGTGACATTCATGGTACAATCTTAATTAGTTACTTTTGTCTTTCAGGGGATACAGCTAACATATGACATTTATGAGGTCAAAAAGTTTATGGATCACATGATAAACAATCATACTACACAAATTACAGGCATTTTCTTTCCCGTATTCAGTTCTTCCATATTTGTAGCCATTCTACAGACAGAAAAGAAATAATGTTAACTTCACAATACGCTTCTAGATCTCACCAAAAAGCACTGTTTGCAATGAGTTAATTCACCGATTTGAAACGATACTTTGAAAGCGAAGAGGCACCACCAGGGTGTTAAATACTATTGAAAATGTTGATGACGTGTTTTGAATTGTGTTCCCTCTAAACAACTAATCTATTGTCTATCCATCTATCATAATACAGTTTTGTTTATATTTATTAGTTAATGTCATTTGTACAAGCTCTTTGTGCTTCTTTTATCCACGTGATGACGTGTTTAGAATTATGTGCTGTTCAAATGAAAAGGTTCCCACTAAACAACTAATCTACTGTCTATCCACCTATCATAATACAGTTTTGTTTATATTTATTAATTAATATGTCATTTGTACAAGCTCTTTGTGCTTCTTTTATCCACCTGATGGCGTCTTTAGAATTATGTGCTGTTGAAATGAAAAGGTTCCCACTAAACAACAAATTTACTGTCTATCCACCTGTCATAATACAGTTTTGTTTATATTTATTAGTTAATATGTCATTTGTACAAGCTCTTTGTGCTTCTTTTATCCACCTGATGGCATGTTTAGAATTATGTGCTGTTGAAATGAAAAGGTTCCCACTAAACAACTAATCTACTGTCTATCCACCTGTCATAATACAGTTTTGTTTATATTTATTAATTAATATGTCATTTGTACAAGCTCTTTGTGCTTCTTTTATCCACCTGATGGCATGTTTAGAATTATGTGCTGTTGAAATGAAAATGTTCCCACTAAACAACTAATCTACTGTCTATCCACCTGTCATAATAAAGTTTTGTTTATATTTATTAATTAATATGTGATTTGTACAAGCTCTTTGTGCCTCTTTTATCCCCTGATGGCGTGTTTAGAATTATGTCCTATTCAAATAAAAAGGTTCCCACTAAACAACTAATCTACTGTCTATCCACCCGTCATAATATAGTTTCATTTATATTTATTAATTAATATGTCATTTGTACAAGCTCTTTGCGCTTCTTTTATCCACCTTAGACAGAAAATCATTCAGGGTACAACTTTAATTAGTTACTTTTGTCTTTTGGTGGTTTGCTAACATATGACATTCAGGGTACAGCCTTAATCACGTGACATTCATGGTACAATCTTAATCAGTTACTTTTGTCTTTTAGTGGATATAGCTGACATATCACATTTATGAGGTCAAAGAGTTTATGGATCATATGATAAACAATCATACTACACAAATTATAGGCATTTTGTTTTCCGTATTCAGTTCTTCCATATTTGCTGCCATTCTACGGACAGAAAATAAATAATGTTAACTTCACAATACGCTTCTAGATCTCACCAAAAAGAACTGTTTGCAATGAGTTAATTCACCATTTTGAAACGATACTTTGAAAGCGAAGAGGCACCACCAGGGTTTTAAATACTACTGAAAATGTTGATGGCGTGTATAGAATTATGTTCCCACTAAACAACGAATCTATTGTCTATCCATCTGTCATAATACAGTTTTGTTAATATTTATTAGTTAATATGTCAATTGTACAAGCTCTTTGTGCTTCTTTTATCCACGTGATGGCGTGTTTAGAATTATGTGCTGTTCAAATGAAAAAGGTTCACACTAAACAACTAATCTACTATCTATCCACCTGTCATAATACAATTTTGTTTATATTTATTAATTAATATGTCATTTGTACAAGCTCTTTGTGCTTCTTTTATCCACCTGATGGCCTGTTTAGAATTATGTTATGTTCAAATGAAAAGGTTCCCACTAAACAACTAATCTACTGTCTATCCACCTGTCATAATACAGTTTTGTTTATATTTATTAGTTAATATGTTATTTGTACAAGCTCTTTGTGCTTCTTTTATCCACCTGATGACATGTTTAAAATTATGTGCTGTTGAAATGAAAAAGGTTCCCACTAAACAACTAATCTACTGTCTATCCACCTATCATAATATAGTTTTGTTTATATTTATTAATTAATATGTCATTTGTACAAGCTCTTTGTGCTTCTTTTATCCACCTGATGGCATGTTTAGAATTATGTGCTATTGAAATGAAAAGGTGCCCATGAAACAACTAATCTACTGTCTATCCACCTGTCATAATACAGTTTTGTTTATATTTATTAATTAATATGTCATTTGTACAAGCTCTTTGTGCTTCTTTTATCCACCTGATTGCGTGTTTAGAGTTATGTGCTGTTCAAATGAAAAGGTTCCCACTAAACAACTAATCTACTTTCTATCCACCCATCATAATATAGTTTCGATTATATTTATTAATTAATATGTCATTTGTACAAGCTCTTTGTGCTTCTTTTATCCACCTTAGACAGAAAATCATTCAGGGTACAACTTTAATTAGTTACTTTTGTCTTTTGGTGGATTACTAACATATGACGTTCAGGGTACAACCTTAATCACGCGACATTCATGGTACAATCTTAATCAGTTACTTTTGTCTTTCAGTGGATATAGCTAACATATGACATTTATGAGGTCAAATAGTTTATGGATCACACGATAAACAATCATACTACACAAATTACAGGCATTTGGTTTCCCGTATTCAGTTCTTCCATATTTGCTGCCATTCTATATACAGAAAAGAAATAATGTTAACATCACAATACGCTTCTAGATCTCACCAAAAAGCATTGTTTGCAATGAGTTAATTCACCATTTTGAAACGATACTTTGAAAGCGAAGAGGCACCACCAGGGTGTTAAATACTACTGAAAATGTTGATGGCGTGTTTAGAATTATGTTCCCACTAAACAACTAATCTATTGTCTATCCATCTGTCATAATACAATTTTGTTAATATTTATTAGTTAATATGTCATTTGTACAAGCTCTTTGTGCTTCTTTTATCCACGTGATGGCGTGTTTAGAATTATGTGCTGTTCAAACGAAAAGGTTCCTACTAAACTACTAATCTACTGTCTATCCACCTGTCATAATACAGTTTTGTTTATATTTATTAATTAATGTCATTTGTACAACCTCTTTTTGCTTCTTCTATCCACCTGATGGCATGTTTAGAATTATGTGCTGTTCAAATGAAAAGGTTCCCACTAAACAACAAATCTACTATCTATCCACCTGTCATAATACAGTTTTGTTTATATTTATTAGTTAATATGTCATTTGTACAAGCTCTTTGTGCTTCTTTTATCCTCCTGGTGGCACGTTTAGAATTATGTGCTCTTGAAATGAAAAGGTTCCCACTAAACAAGTAATCTATTGTCTATGCACCTGTCATAATACAGTTTTGTTTATATTTATTAATTAATATGTCATTTGTATGAGCTCTTTGTGCTTCTTTTATCCACCTTATGACATGTTTAGAATTATGTGCTGTTGAAATGAAAAGGTTCCCACTAAACAACTAATCTACTGTCTATCCACCTGTCATAATACAGTTTTGTTTATATTTATTTATTAATATGTCATTTGTACAAGCTCTTTGTGCTTCTTTTATCCACCTGATGGCATGTTTAGAATTATGTGCTGTTGAAATGAAAAGATTCCCACTAAACAACTGGTCTACTGTCTATCCACCTGTCATAATACAGTTTTGTTTATATCTATTAATTAATATGTCATTTGTACAAGCTCTTGGTGCTTCTTTTATCCATCTGATGGAGTGTTTAGAATTATGTTCTGTTCAAATGAAAAGGTTCCCACTAAACAACTAATCTACTGTCTATCCACCCGTCATAATATAGTTTCGTTTATATTTATTGATTAATGTCATTTGTACAAGCTCTTTGCGCTTCTTTTATCCACCTTAGAAAGAAAATCATTTAGGGTACAAATTTAATCAGTTACTTTTGTCTTTTGGTGGATTGCTAACATATGACATTCAGGGTATAGCCTTAATCACGTGACATTCATTGTACAATCTTAATTAGTTACTTTTGTCTTTCAGTGCATATCTCTAACATATGACATTTGTGAGGTCAAACAGTTTATGGATCACATGATAAACAATCATACTACACAAATTACAGGCATTTTGTTTCCCATATTCAGTTCTTCCATATTTGCTGCTATTCTACACACAGAAAAGATATAATGTTAACTTCACAATACGCCTCTAGATCTCACCAAAGAGCGAAGAGGCACCACCAGGGTGTTAAATACTACTCAAAATGTTGATGGCTTGTTTAGAATTATGTTCCCACTTAACAACTAATCTAAACAACTAATCTATTGTCTATCCATCTGTCATAATATAGTTTTGTTTATATTTATTAGTTAATATGTCATTTGTACAAGCTCTTTGTGCTTCTTTTATCGACGTGATGGCGTGTTTAGAATTATGTACTGTTCAAATGAAAAGGTTCCCACTAAACAACTAATCTACTGTCTATCCACCTGTCATAAGACAGTTTTGTTTATATTTACTAATTAATTATTCATTTGTACAAGCTCTTTGTGCTTCTTTTATCCACCTGATGGCGTGTTTAGAATTATGTGCTGTTCAAATGAAAAGGTTCCGACTAAACAACTAATCTATTGCCTATCCACCTGTTATAATACAGTTTTGTTTATATTTACAAGTTAATATGTCATTTGTACAAGCTCTTTGTGCTTCTTTTATCCACTTGATGGCATGTTTAGAATTATGTGTTGTTGAAATGAAAAGGTTCCCACTAAACAACTAATTTACTGTCTATCCACTTGTCATAATACAATTTTGTTTATACTTATTGATTAATATGTCATTTGTACAAGCTCTTTGTGCTTCTTTTATCGACCTGATGGCATGTTTAGAATTATGTGCTGTTCAAATGAAAAAGGTTCCCACTAAACAACTAATCTACTATCTATCCACTTGTCATAATATAGTTTCGTTTATATTTATTAATTAATTTGTCATTTGTACAAGCTCTTTGCGCTTCTTTTATCCACCTTAGACAGAAAATCATTCAGGGTACAACTTTAATCAGTTACTTTTGTCTTGTGGTGGATTGCTAACATATGACATTCAAGGTACAGCCTTAATCACGTGACATTCATGGTACAATCTTAATCAGTTGCTTTTGTCTTTCAGTGGATATAGCTAACATATGACATTTATGAGGTCAAACAGTTTATGGATCACATGATAAACAATCATACTACACAAATTACAGGCATTTTGTTTTCCATATTCTGTTCTTCCATATTTGCTGCCATTCTACAGACAGAAAAGAAATAATGTTAACTTAACAATATACTTCTAGATCTCACCAAACATCGCTGTTTGCAATGAGTTAATTCACCATTTTGAAACGATACTTTGAAAGCGAAGAGGCACAACCAGGGTGTTAAATACTACTGAGAATGTTGATGGCATGTTTAGAATTATGTTCCCACTAAACAACTAATCTATTGTGTATCCATCTATCATAATACAGTTTTGTTTATATTTATTAGTTAATATGTCATTTGTACAAGCTCTTTGTGCTTCTTTTTTCCACGTGATGGCGTGTTTAGAATTATGTGTTGTTCAAATGAAAAGGTTCCCACTAAACAACTAATCTACTGCCTATCCACCTATCATAATACAACTTTGTTTATATTTATTAATTAATATGTCATTTGTACAAGCTTTTTGTGCTTCTTTTATCCACCTGATGGTGTGTTTAGAATTATGTGCTGTTCAAATGAAAAGGTTCCCACTAAACAACTAATCTATTGTCTATCCACCTGTCATAATACAGTTTTGTTTATATTTATTAGTTAATATGTCATTTGTACAAGCTCTTTGTGCTTCTTTTATCCACTTGATGGCATGTTTAAAATTATGTGCTGTTGAAATGAAAAGGTTCCCACTAAACAACTAATCTACTGTCTATCCACCTATCATAATACAGTTTTATTTATATTTATTAATTAATATGTCATTTGTACAAGCTCTTTGTGCTTCTTTTATCCACCTGATGGTGTGTTTAGAATTATGTGCTGTTCAAATGAAAAGGTTCCCACTAAACAACTAATCTACTGTCTATCCACCTGTCATAATACAATTTTGTTTATATTTATTAATTAACATGTCATTTGTACAAGCTCTTTGTGCTTCTTTTATCCACCTGATGGCGAGTTGAGAATTATGTGCTGTTCAAATGAAAAGGTTTCCACTAAACAACTAATCTACTGTCTATCCACTCGTCATAATATAGTTTCATTTATATTTATTAATTAATATGTCATTTGTACAAGCTCTTTGCGCTTCTTTTATCCACCTTAGACATAAAATCATTCAGGGTACAACTTTAATCAGTTACTTTTGTCTTTTGGTGGATTACTAATATATGACATTCAGGGTACAACTTTAATTACGTGACATTCATGGTACAATCTTAATCAGTTACTTTTGTCTTTTAGTGGATATAGCTAACATATGACATTTATGAGGTCAAACAGTTTATGGATCGCATGATAAACAATCATACTACACAAATTACAGGCATTTTGTTTCCCGTATTCAGTTTTTCCATATATGCTGCCATTCTACAGACAGAAAAGAAATAATGTTAACTTCACAATACGCTTCTAGATCTCACCAAAAAGCACTGTTTGCAATGAGTTAATTCACCATTTTGAAACGATACTTTGAAAGCGAAGAGGCACCACCAGGGTGTTAAATACTACTGAAAATGCTGATGGCGTGTTTAGAATTATGTTCCCACTAAACAACTAATCTATTGTCTATCCATCTGTCATAATACAATTTTGTTTATATTTATTAGTTAATATGTCATTTGTACAAGCTCTTTGTGCTTCTTTTATCCACGTGATGGCGTGTTTAGAATTATGTCCTGTTCAAATGAAAAGGTTCCCAGTAAACAACTAATCTACTGTCTATTAACCTGTCATAATACAGTTTTGTTTATATTTATTAATTAATATGTCATTTGTACAAGCTCTTTGTGCTTCTGTTATCCACCTGATGGCATGTTTGGAATTATGTGTTGTTCAAATGAAAAGGTTCCCACTAAACAACTAATCTACTGTCTATCCACCTGTCATAATACAATTTTGGTTATATTTATTAGTTAATATGTCATTTGTACAAGCTCTTTGTGCTTCTTTTATCCTACTGATGGCATGTTTAGAATTATGTGCTCTTGAAATGAAAAGGTTCCCACTAATCAACTAATCTACTGTCTATCTACCTGTCATAATACAGTTTTTTTTATATTTATTAATTAATATGTTATTTGTAGAAGCTCTATGTGCTTCTTTTATCCACCTGATGGCATGTTTAGAATATACGTGCTGTTGAAATGAAAAGGTTCCCACTAAACAACTAATCTACTGTCTATCCACCTATGATAATACAGTTTTGTTTATTGTGTAGGGGAAAAAGCGAGACTAGGCTAACATGTCCTAATCCTACCTTTTGACACACATTGTGGAATACGAAAGAGCCTAGAGGTATCACAGAATTGGCTACTTCTTTTTGTGGAAGAGAGAGCCATGGGCTACCTATTAAGATTTCTATTCCTTTGTTGTAATTGAAAGATAAAATGATACAAGTTCAATTCCTAATCCCAAAGTGCAAGTATGAACTAATAACAAGATTGCAGAATTAAGGTTAAACAATGGAAAGCTGTAAACACAAGAACAAGATAAGAATGCAGATGCATACCTAGAGTTAAAATTTGAGTGAAAATGTTCGGGATGGGGGTGCAGGTACCACTGTCCTGATTCTGCTCCTGAAACTGCTGTTTTGCAACCTGAAAAGCTGTCAGAAAAATGCTGAAACTTGCTGTCTGACAGAAGGACCAGGGCACCTAGCGCCCCTGTCCTGGCAGGACCAGGGCCCCCCATGCCCCTGTCCTGGTCTTTTTGCACTAAAATTTGGTGTAAAGCTCTGTCTCGGTTCGCTACCGTCGGATCTGCAACTTGCGGCGTCGTCCGAATCCCGAAACCCGCACTTATATCTGAAAAGGTATGGTGGGCGGCTATATAGGGTTTTGCCTTAGTCAAACCCCCGCTTTGGTGATTTCCACCTCCACGAATAGCCAAGTTGTATTGTAAAAGTAGTGTGTGTGCAAGATCCTAAAATGCAAGTAAGCAAACTAGAGCAACCTAGAAATTAAACCCTAATTGCTTGCAAATGATAATGTAAATGCTCTAAATCAAGATGCAAAATGATCTAAAGCATGAATACAGATGATATGATGAAGCTTATGCAAAGACATGAAAACAACATGAAATCATACCCAACCCCAAGGGAGGGGTACAAGCCAATCTTCAGTCGGTGATCCCTTATTATTCTTCCATGCCTTCAAAGCCCTAAATGGATGAATGAAATTGATGGATTCTTGATGGATGGATGTTGAATGTTGTTGAAGTCTTCAAAGATCTTCTCTTTCGCTACATAGAAGGTCCTTAAAACCAAAAATCCGAATTCTTTCAAATGAAGAAAGAGAGCTCTTATATATGAAACCCTAGGTCTTAATTTCAACTTTTGGCCGACCTGGAGATTGAATCTCCCGCCAATTTCTTGGGGTTAAGCTTTATTTTATGATTGGATCATGCTCCTAAAATTTTGGGAAAAATGTCTGGGACCATGTGCACGCCGGGCGCCATGGTCCCGACAACTTTTCACCAAATTTTCAGGGCCATCAGATATGATGATTTTAGAGCGAATTCCGAAGTTACAGCTGATTTCGAGATGTTTTGACCCCCGAAATCAAGCCCCCAAGTTCAAAATAGGACCTAATTAGGGTTTTTGATTAAATGATGTATTGGAAGAATAAAATGAAAGGGGCACACTTTAATGAAAAGGGCCCAACTTTATGATATGGAAGATGATAAAATAGAACCTTAGACCTAATTAATTTAATTAATTAAGTGCTAAAGGGGAAATGCAATGCAAAATGCAAAATGCGCCAAGGCGGGTGCTAAACTAGGTGTAAAATTGTACCACCCTAGCAAGTGCATACAATTTACGATGCTACATTTAGCCCCCACTTTAGCGGTCATATGAACACTACGTGCATATGCAAGCTAAAGTATAGAAAAGTAAACATTATTTGAAAAAGGATATATCCATAAGTTGTCGGACGAAGCCCCCAGCGGCATCTGCATTACACAGTTAGGAACCGCACCCTAAAACACATGTTAGATCACAAAATCACCTAATTCTTACTAAGGAAGGTGATGAAAATTCGAGGGTAGCTATATGCCCCCCCTGTTTCGGCTTGCTAATTTTAGTGAGTTGAAACAGGGTATCATGTTTACCACTTCGAATTGTTAAAGAATATTGATGACAAATGCTCACAAGAAGATTCGATATGAGATCAAAAACTAATGGAGAATCATTTGGTAAGAAAGAGGACTAAATCTCAATTCCAACACAACAAAGAGTGTGAGGATTTGAGAGTTCTCTAACACAAGATGAAGAATGTAAATGGAAACAAAATGCAAAGAGAAGAAATGAAAGGAAAAAAGCATGAATACACACATTGGTGATCCATGAGAAGAATAGTGAAATAGAAAACATGGACTTCTCGCCCCTAGATCTTGTCTAGGTGATCCATGGGAAAAGGACATGGAAAACTAGCCCCTAGAGTCTGTCTAGGTGATCCATGTAAGGGAGGAGAGTGAGAAAGTCTAGCCTTATGCCGCTAGTTCCACTCAACCTCGTGCATGTGTGTGTACGGGAGGTTAGAAGCACCTCATAGGAGTCTATGCCCGAGTATGCTATAACCTATATATGTATAGTACAAAAAGCGTGACATCTCGCTCTAAGAGTCTATGCTCTGGTTCCGAGAATAATCACCTTGCATAAATGAAAAATGGAGACATCTCGCTCTAAGAGTCTGTGCTCTGGTTCCGAGAATGACCCATTGCTCAAAAAGTGTAATGTTTATGTCATAAGCAAAGTAGAACAAGGATATCTACCTTCATCACAAAAGAAGATACCCCAAAAATGCAACAATGTCGTAGATCCAAGCAAGAGAGTTTTGCACTCTTTAAGCAAGGATAAGATAATTGAAAAGGGATATCTTGTAGTATGTGTAAAGGAGATCCTTAGAGGAGAAGAGATCTTTGTACAAAAGACACCTATCCTCGAGAGGAATTGTCTTAGACAAATATAACATCTTCTAGAATAAGACAAAGCAGAGAATAAGAATGCAATACTTCCTTCTTTTGCAAGGTGAAAGTGATTCTTAATGAAGGATGACGCTCTTTTTAACCCAATTGGGAGAGTGAATTCATTATGGATGTATTTTAGCAAGTGCAAAAGAGGTTGTAGTCAAGGACTTACACCTCTTGTAAGAGAGAATCCTTGAACAAACAACAACAAATGCATACAAGGAATAACATCAAGTAATAAAGTTCACACCATCCATGAAAATAGGAAAAAGTGGATCCTTAGAAAAAAATAAGGAAAGATCATTGCCTCCCAAGGATAAGGATAATGAGAAAGACTTACACAATCTTCTAGGGAGAGATTTAGACATAAGCAAAATGTACTACATACTCACATGAGTTCATGCAAGCAAGACATTAGTGTATGTAAAATGCTCCTCACAAGAAGTGGGTAGGATAAGAAAGAGAATACACATCTTCTCCCATATCTAGGAAAAGAGGATTCTAAAGAAAAGATGATCAATATTTCCACATTATTACCCCATAGGAACAAGAGATAACATAGAAAAATTAGGCTATTATGTTGCTTCAAAAATATGATTGCACTTGAAATTGTACCATCATGAATGACAATGAGCCCCCAGTAAATGAGCTACCAATGTCACATAATGATGAGCAACATAATAGCCATTAATGTTATTTAAAGACATGATAGATTGAATGAGGTATCTGAATATGACATGCTAAATGCTCAACTATAAGTGAGATCAAAAACATGTATAAAATGATAAAAATTGAAGAAGAAAAGTTACGAGAAATCTTAGAAGAGAGATGAGTGTAATTTATTAGAGCCTTATCCCTAGAGGAAAGGACTTTATGATGAATAGGAGATAAAGATTCATAAGTGGATTTAGAAATTTGAGGGGAGTCATAAAGAGATTTGTTCATCGCCAATATTTCCTTATGAGGGGAATGAGAGTTGATAGAAGTAGAAGATGATTTAGTTGAAGTGAGATCATCATCACTACTAAATATAGCATTCACACTGAGAGATGGTATTTTAGATGCTTTGGTGGGCTTAGAAAGATTATATCCAAGTCCAAATGAATATTCATGCATGTTATGTTCTAAAGGAACTTTAATTACTTGTTCATTTGCGCCACAACCATTTCCACTATAGCCACTCTTAGCCAAAATATGGAAACCACGACCATAACGATTAGCCATTTCAGAAAGAAAAGGTGGTTTTTCATAAGACAAAGAATCAAATTCTTCAGAATTAGAGGTGTGAGGAGAAGAAGTTTGAGAAGTAGCCACAAAATTATTGCTCATAGGTTCAGGTAAGACTGATTGATCTCTAGTTTCTTCCTTCTTTTTAACTTTAAGCTCTCTAGGAGGAACCCTATACTCACCTACAAAGGTGGGATTGAAATCAAGAGATCCCCAATCATCTTCTGCGAGAACCTTCTCAGGATCAAAAGCCTTTTCATGTGTAGAATCAAGTTGAGAAGAATCTTCTTCAAGAACTTCAGACTCATCCAAAGAATTTTGATTATCAGAGGGTGATGATTCATCCATAGGTATCTTGTTTAACGAGTCATCACTAGAAGAGGAAGGCTTAGAAGAACTCCCTTTGGAAGTAGATGTTTGCAAACAAGCTTGAAAATTAGTATCACCTATCAAGGTATATGTCTTATTATTATAAATAAATTTAACTTGTCTATGCAATGTAGAGGGGATAGCTTGCATACTGTGAATCCAAGGTCTCCCTAATAACAAGTTGTATGTTAGATTTCCCAACATAACATGGATAGGAGTAGGCAAAGTAATAGGTCCCACTCTGATGGGTAAGGTGATAATACCTAATGAAGACTTAGCCACATTATCAAAGCCTCGAATGGGACGAGGATTAGGCTCAATAAGGGATGTATCCACATTCATCTTATGCAATAGATTAATGCTACACACATTAAGGCCAGAACCATTATCTACCAGTGTTCATCTTATAGCAGTGTCATTTACAATAACCACACTCATCAA
This sequence comes from Cryptomeria japonica, assembly GCF_030272615.1. Classification (NCBI taxonomy): domain Eukaryota; kingdom Viridiplantae; phylum Streptophyta; class Pinopsida; order Cupressales; family Cupressaceae; genus Cryptomeria; species Cryptomeria japonica. Next base: position 245,357,619 of record NC_081414.1, read on the forward strand.
GGGATCATATTGATGTTGAATTTCGCTAGTAGGCAACTCATCTTGAGTAAACACAATTTGAGCTTTAGGATTCATCACAGAGTTAACCAAAGATACTATATTACTAGATGTATTAGGTGGAGGAACATTCAAATCTTTCAAGGCATCTTGTAACATTCCATGATGAGCGGAAGAAGTTTGGATCAAATCCCAAAGGGATATCTTAGCAGGAGTAGTTTTAAGTTGTTCTATGAGATCATAGTCCTTACTAAGCATTTGTGAAATACGAGGAGCTTGAGGAAGAATAGGTTGGGAAGGAGGAAGTGAAGTTGGGATAACTGGAGGAGGATTAGGTTGCCTATTATTTCTTGTGTTATAGGTATGAGCAACCGCATTATAACTCTCTCTAGTCAGTTGCTTAGCATACTCATAAGGGCTCTTAGTAGAATAACCTCCTTGCACAGTAATAATAGGTTTGTTAGGAGTGCAAAAAGAATCATTAGCATAACCACCTTGAACCACTAAGATAGGCTTATTTAAAGGTTGAGAATTTTGAGAAGGACAAGAACCTTGGATAGTGAAGAGAGGTTTGTTAGGTGTTTCATTCACACGTATCAAATTGATTGAGGATGGTTTAGAGGAATGAACAAAAGTGTTGGAAGAATTATTGATAGTCTTCTCTTGCACTAAAATCTTATCACAGATTAAATCAATTTTAGGAAGAGTAATACTAGGAAAGGTCATATCATCCTCTATCATCAAAGGATATACATGGGGAATAAACTCTCTAGGAGAAGGATCAACATTACTCTCTAAAGTCTCACTTTTGAGATGGAGATCTTTGAAAGAGATGTTAACCATCTTGTTTTGAACTAGGGTTTCCTTATGAGTAGAACCAAGTTGAGGAGAGGGAGATGCTTTATTTTTAGAGGGAGAATGATTGAGATTCAAGGAAGGTGAGAAACTATCAAGGGAGTTTTCAATCTTGATTTCATCTCCTTTGGCTAGAGTTCTCTCATGGGGAAGAGAATAATCTACACCTTCTTCTAATGGTTCATCCCAAATAGTGAGGTTGTTGAAAGGAGTGTTTGAAGTATTGTCAATTTTGGGAGAGGAGATAACATTGTTTATTAATTCCTCATCCTTAGGAGGGAGAGAATCAATAGATGTGTAAAACTCATCCTCTTTCCTCAAAATATGTTCAATATGATCTTTAGGGGAGAGAGAATTAAGGAAATTGCTTTTTATTTCATCTTCTTTCTCTAAGGGATGCTCATGGGTAAGACAAACTTTAGGAGAAGGGTAAGCATTTATCATTAATTCATCATCTCTAGTGGGAATTTTGTTGGAAAAGGAAATGCCATCACTAGGAAATGTAGGGATAATGTCATCTTCTTGCACAAAAGGATCCTCATGAAGGGAGCGTTTTTTAGGAGCCACAAAGTTATCAAGGGCATCATCCAACAAAGCATGATCATATCTATTAAAAGGTTTATCTTTTTATTCAAAAGGAGATATCTCTTCATAGAGGGGATCATTGAAAACAACCATGTTACTAGATTTAGTGGAAGAGTTGATAGGAATGTACCCTTGAGAGGAATCATTCGACTTATCTTTCTCATCACAACGAAATGGCATAGTCACAATGTTTATGAGTTTTTGGTAAAATGAAGGTTTGGTATCTTTAGGTTTCAAAAACTCATCTAAAGCTTCATATAACTCATAATCATCACAAATATGAACATCTTGCAAATAAAAATCTGACATTTTGAAATAAAGATTGCATAAAACTTAAACACACAATGCAAAGAAACCAAAACACACTCTTTCTTTTCCTTTCCTTTTTTTTTTTAATGAAAATGAAACTTAAATGAAACACGCTAAATCCAAATTTAGATCTAACAAATGTAATGCAAGAGAAAGCAATAATAAGATTCACATCGGGTTCACCAAAATGTGTAGGGGAAAAAGCGAGACTAGGCTAACATGTCCTAATCCTACCTTTTGACACACATTGTGGAACACGAAAGAGCATAGAGGTATCACACAATTGGCTACTTCTTTTTGTGGAAGAGAGAGCCACGAGCTACATATTAGGATTTCTATTCCTTTGTTGTAATTGAAAGATAAAATGATACAAGTTCAATTCCTAATCCCAAAGTGCAAGTATGAACTAATAACAAGATTGCAGAATTAAGGTTAAACAATGGAAAGCTGTAAACACAAGGACAAGATAAGAATGCAGATGCGTACCTGGAGTTAAAATTTGAGTGAAAATGTTTGGGACGGGGGCGCAGGCGCCACTGTCCTGATTCTGCTCCTGAAATTGTTGTTTTGCAACCTGAAAAGCTGTCAGAAAAATGCTAAAACTTGCTGTCTGACAGAAGGACCAGGGCGCCCAGCGCCCCTGTCCCAGGGACCAGGGCACCCAGCGCCCCTGTCCTGGCAGGACCAGGGTGCCCCATGCCCCTGTCCTGGTCTTTTTGGACTAAAATTTGGTGTGAAGCTCTGTCTTGGTCCGCTTCCGTCAGATCTGCAACTTGCGACGTCGTCCGAATCCCGAAACCTGCACTTATATCTGAAAAGGTATGGTGGGCGGCTATATAGGGTTTTGCCTTAGTCAAACCCCCGCTTTGGTGATTTCCACCTCCACGAATAGCCAAGTTGTATTGTAAAAGTAGTGTGTGTGCAGACCTTGTGTGTGTGCAAGATCCTAAAATGCAAGTAAGCAAACTAGAACAACCTAGAAAGTAAACCCTAATTGCTCGCAAATGATAATGTAAATGCTCTAAATCAAGATGCAAAATGATCTAAAGCATGAATACAAATGATATGATGAAGCTTATGCAAAGACATGAAAACAACATGAAATCATACCCAACCCCAAGGGAGGGGTACAAGCCAATCTTTAGTCGGTGATCCCTTATTGTTCTTCCATGCCTTCAAAGCCCTAAATGGATGAATGAAATTGATGGATGCTTGATGGATGGATGTTGAAGGTTGTTGAAGTCTTCAAAGATCTGCTCTTTCGCTGCATAGAAGGTCCTTAAAACCAAAAATCCGGATTCTTTCAAATGAAGAAAGAGAGCTCTTATATATGAAACCCTAGGTCTTAATTTCAACTTTTGGCCGACCTAGAGATTGAATCTCCCGCCAATTTCTTGGAGTTAAGCTTTATTTTATGATTGGATCATGCTCCTAAAATTTTGGGAAAAATGTCCGGGACCATGTGCACGTCGGGCGTCATGGTCCCGACAACTTTTCACCAAATTTTCAAGGCCGTCGGATATGATGATTTTAGAGCGAATCCCGAAGTTACAGCTGATTTCGAGATGTTTTGACCCCCGAAATCAAGCCCCCAAGTTCAAAATAGGACCTAAGGTTTTTGATTAAATGATGTATTGGAAGAATAAAATGAAAGGGGCACACTTTAATGAAAAGGGCCCAACTTTATGATATGGAAGATGATAAAATAGAACCTTAGACCTAATTAATTTAATTAATTAAGTGCTAAAGGGGAAATGCAATGCAAAATGCAAAATGCGTCAAGGCGGGTGCTAAACTAGGTGTGAAATTGTACCACCCTAGCAAGTGCGTACATTTTACGATGCTACATTTATATTTATTAATTAATGTCTTTTGTACAAGCTCTTTGTGGTTATTTTATCCACCTAATGGCATGTTTAGAATTATGTGCTGTTCAAATGAAAAAGTTCCCACTAAACAACTAATCTACTGTCTATCCACCCGTCATAATATAGTTTCATTTATATTTATTAATTAATATGTCATTTGTACAAGCTCTTTGCGCTTCTTTTATCCACCTTAGACAGAAAATCATTCAGGGTACAACTTTAATCAGTTGCTTTTGTCTTTTGGTGGATTTGCTAACATATGACATTCAAGGTACAACCTTAATCATGTGACATTCATGGTACAATCTTAATCAGTTACTTTTGTCTTTCAGTGGATATAACTGACATATGACATTTATGAGGTCAAACAGTTTATGGATCACATGATAAACAATCATACTACACAAATTACAGGTATTTTGTTTCCCGTATTCAGTTCTTCCATATTTGCTGCCATTCTACAGACAGAAAAGAAATAATGTTAACTTCACAATACGCTTCTAGATCTCACCAAAAAGCACTGTTTGCAACGAGTTAATTCACGGTTGTGAAACGATACTTTGAAAGCGAAGAGGCACCACTAGGGTGTTAAATACTACTGAAAATGTTGATGGCGTGTTTAGAATTATGTTCCCACTAAACAACTAATCTATTGTCTATCCATCTGTCATAATATAATTTTGTTTATATTTATTAGTTAATATGTCATTTGTACAAGCTCTTTGTGCTTCTTTTATCCACGTGATGGTGTGTTTAAAATTATGTGTTGTTCAAATGAAAAGGTTCCCACTAAACAACTAATCTACTATCTATCCCCCTGTCATAGTACAGTTTTGTTTATAATTATTAGTTAATATGTCATTTGTACAAGCTCTTTGTGCTTCTTTTATCCCCCTGATGGCATGTTTAGGATTATGTGCTGTTCAAATGAAAAGGTTCCCACTAAACAACTAATCTACTGTCTATCCACCTGTCATAATACAATTTTGTTTATATTTATTAATTAATATGTCATTTTTACAAGCTCTTTGTGCTTCTTTTATCCACCTGATGTTATGTTTAGAATTATGTGCTGTTCAAATGAAAAGGTTCCCACTAAACAACTAATCTACTGTCTATCCACCTGTCATAATAAAGTTTTGTTTATATTTATTAATTAATATGTCATTTGTACAATCTCTTTGTGCTTCTTTTATCCACCTGATGGCGTGTTTAGAATTATGTACTGTTCAAATGAAAAGGTTCCCACTAAACAACTAATCTACTATCTATCCACTCGTCATAATATAGTTTCGTTTATATTTATTAATTAATATGTCATTTGTACAAGCTCTTTGCGCTTCTTTTATCCACCTTAGATAGAAAATCATTCAGGGTACAACTTTAATCAGTTACTTTTGTCTTTTGGTGGATTGCTAACATATGACATTCAAGGTACAGCCTTAATCACGTGACATTCATTGTACAATCTTAATCAGTTACTTTTGTCTTTCAGTGGATATAGCTAACATATGACATTTATGAGGTCAAACAGTTTATGAATCACATGATAAACAATCATACTACACAAATTACACGCAATTTGTTTCCCGTATTCAGTTCTTCCATATTTGCTGCTATTCTACAGACAAAAAAGATATAATGTTAACTTCAAAATACGATTCTAGATCTCACCAAAAAGCACTGTTTGCAATGAGTTAATTCACCATTTTGAAACGATACTTTGAAAGCAAAGAGGCACCAGCAGGGTGTTAAATACTACTGAAAATGTTGATGGCATGTTTAGAATTATGTTCCCAGTAAACAACTAATCTATTGTCTATCCATCTGTCATAATACAATTTTGTTTATATTTATTAGTTAATATGTCATTTGTACAAGCTCTTTGTGCTTCTTTTATCCACGTGATGGCGTGTTTAGAATTATGTGCTGTTCAAATGAAAAGGTTCTCACTAAACAACTAATCTACTATCTATCCACCTGTCATAATACAGTTTTATTTATATTTATTAATTAATATGTCATTTGTACAAGCTCTTTGTGCTTCTTTTATCCACCTGATGGCGTGTTTAGAATTATGTTCTGTTCAAATGAAAAGGTTACCATTAAACATCTAATCTATTGTCTATCCACCTGTCATAATACAGTTTTGTTTATATTTATAAGTTAATATGTCATTTGTACAAGCTCTTTGTGCTTCTTTTATCCACCTGATGGCATGTTTAGAATTATGTGTTGTTGAAATGAAAAGGTTCCCACTAAACAACTAATTTACTGTCTATCCACCTGTCATAATACAATTTTGTTTATATTTATTAATTAATATGTCAGTTGTACAAGCTTTTTGTGCTTCTTTTATCCTCCTGATGGTGTGTTTAGAATTATGTGCTGTTCAAATGAATAAGATTCCCACTAAACAACTAATCTACTATCTTTCGACCCATCATAATATAGTTTCGTTTATATTTATTAATTAATATGTCATTTGTACAAGCTCTTTGCACTTTTTTATACACCTTAGACAGAAAATCATTCAGGGTACAACTTTAATCAGTTACTTTTGTCTTTTGGTGGATTGCTAACATATGACATTCAGGGTACAACCTTAATCACTTGACATTCATGGTACAATCTTAATCAATTACTTTTGTCTTTCAGTGGATATAGCTAACATATGACATTTATGAGGTCAAACATGTTATGGATCACATGATAAACAATAATACTACACAAATTACAGACATTTTGTTTCCCGTATTCAGTTCTTCCATATTTGCTGCCATTCTACAGACAGAAAAGAAATAATGTTAATTTCACAATACGCTTCTAGATCTCACCAAAAAGCGCTGTTTGCAATGAGTTAATTCACCATTTTGAAAGGATACTTTGAAGCTTGCGAAGAGGCACCACCAGGGTGTTAAATACTACTAAAAATGTTGATGGCGTGTTTAGAATTATGTTCCCACTAAACAACTAATCTATTGTCTATCCATCTGTCATAACACAGTTTTGTTTATATTTATTAGTTAATATGTCATTTGTACAAGCTCTTTGTGCTTCTTTTATCCACGTGATGGTGTGTTTAGAATTATGTGCTATTCAAATGAAAAGGTTCACACTAAACATCTAATCTACTACCTATCGACCTATCATAATACAATTTTTTTTATATTTATCAATTAATATGTCATTTGTACAAGCTCTTTGTGCTTATTTTATCCACTTGATGGCGTGTTTAGAATTATGTGCTGTTGAAATGAAAAGGTTCCCACTAAACAACTAATCTACTGTCTATCCGCCTGTCATAATACAATTTTGTTTATATTTATTAGTTAGTATGACATTTGCACAAACTCTTTGTGCTTCTTTAATCCACCTGATGGCATGTTTAGAATTATGTGCTGTTGAAATGAAAAGGTTCCCACTAAACAACTAATCTACTATCTATCAATCTGTCATAATACAGTTTTGTTTATATTTATTAATTAATATGTCATTTGTACAAGCTCTTTGTGCTTCTTTTATCCACCTGATGGCATGTTTAGAATTATGTGCTGTTGAAATGAAAATGTTCCCACTAAACAACTAATTTACTGTCTATCCACCTGTCATAATTGAATTTTGTTTATATTTATTAATTAATATGTCATTTGTACAAGCTATTTGTGTTTCTTTTGTCCTCCTGATGGCGTGTTTAGAATTATGTGCTGTTCAAATGAAAAGGTTCCCACTAAACAACTAATCTACTTTCTATCCACCCATCATAATATAGGTTCATTTATATTTATTAATTAATATGTCATTTGTACAAGCTCTTTGGGCTTCTTTTATCCACCTTAAAACGAAAATCATTCAGGGTACAACTTTAATCAGTTACTTTTGTCTTTTGGTGGATTGCTAACATATGACATTCAAGGTACAACCTTAATCACGTGACATTCATGGTACAATCTTAATCAGTTACATTTGTCTTTCAATGGATATAGCTAACATATGACATTTATGAGGTCAAACAGTTTATGGATCACGTGATAAACAATCATACTACACAAATTACAGGCATTTTGATTTCCGTATTCAGTTCTTCCATATTTGCTGCCATTCTACAGACAGAAAAGAAATAATGTTAACTTAACAATACACTTTTAGATATCACCAAAAAGAACTGTTTGAAATGAGTTAATTCACCGTTTTGAAACGATACTTTGAAAGTGAAGAGGCACCACCAGGGTGTTAAATACTACTGAAAATGTTGATGGCGTGTTTAGAATTATGTTCCCACTAAACAACTAATCTATTGTCTATCCATCTATCATAATACAGTTTTGTTTATATTTATTAGTTAATATGTCATTTGTACAAGCTCTTTGTGCTTCTTTTATCCACCTGATGGCATTTTTAGAATTATGTGCTGTTGAAATGAAAAGGTTCCTATTAAACAACTAATCTACTGTCTATCAACATGTCATAATACAATTTTGTTTATATTTATTAATTAGTATGTCATTTGTACAAGCTCTTTGTTCTTCTTTTATCCATCTAATGGCATGTTTAGAATTATGTGCTGTTGAAATGAAAAGGTTCCCACTAAACAACTAATCTACTGTCTATCCACCTATCATAATAGAGTTTTGTTTATATATATTTATTAATATGTCATTTGTACAAGCTCTTGGTGCTTCTTTTATCCACCTGATGGCGTGTTTAGAATTATGTGCCGTTGAAATGAAAAGGTTCCCACTAAACAACTAATCTACTGTCTATCCACCCGTCATAATATAGTTTCATTTATATTTATTAATTAATATGTTATTTCTACAAGCTCTTTGTGCTTCTTTTATCCACCTTAGACAGAAAATCATTCAGGGTACAACTTTAATCAGTTGCTTTTGTCTTTTGGTGGATTGCTAACATATGACATTTAGGGTACAGCCTTAATCACGTGACATTCATGGTACAATCTTAATCAGTTACTTTTGTCTTTCAGTGGATATAGTTAACATATGACATTTATGAGGTGAAACAGTTTATGGATCACATGATAAACATTCATACTACACAAATTATAGGCATTTTGTTTCCCGTATTAAGTTCTTCCATATTTGTTGCCATTCTACAGACAGAAAAGAAATAATGTTAACTTCACAATACGCTTCTAGATGTCACCAAAAAGCACTGTTTGCAACGAGTTAATTCACCGTTTTGAAACGATACTTTGAAAGCGATGAGGCACCACCAGCGTGTTAAATACTACTGAAAATGTTGATGGCGTGTTTAGAATTATGTTCCCACTAAACAACTAATCTATTGTCTATCCATCTGTTATAATACAATTTTGTTTATATTTATTAGTTAATATGTCAATTTTACAAGCTCTTTGTGCTTCTTTTATCCACGTGATGACGTGTTTAAAATTATGTGCTGTTCAAATGAAAAGGTTCCCACTAAATAACTAATCTACTACCTATCCACTTGTCATAATACAATTTTGTTTATATTTATTAATTACTATGTCATTTGTACAAGCTCTTTGTGCTTCTTTTATCCACCTGATGGCGTGTTTAGAATTATGTGCTGTTCAAATGAAAAGGTTCCCACTAAACAACTAATCTACTGTCTATGCACCTGTCATAATACAATTTTGTTTATATTTATTAGTTAATATGTCATTTGTACAAGCTCTTTGTGCTTCTTTTATCCACCTGATGACATGTTTGGAATTATGTGCTGTTGAAATGAAAAGGTTCCCACTAAACAACTAATCTACTGTCTATCCACCTGTCATAATACAATTTTATTTATATTTATTAATTAATATGTCATTTGTACAAGCTCTTTGTGCTTCTTTTATCAACCTGATGACGTGTTTAGAATTATGTGCTGTTCAAATGAAAAGGTTCCCACTAAACAACTAATCTATTGTCTATCCACCTGTCATAATATAGTTTCGTTTATATTTATTAATTAATATGTCATTTGTACAAGCTCTTTGCGCTTCTTTTATCCACCTTAGTAAGAAAATCATTTTGGGTACAACTTTAATCAGTTACTTTTGTCTTTTGGTGGATTGCTAACATATGACATTCAAGGTACAACCTTAATCACGTGACATTCATGGTACAATCTTAATCAGTTACTTTTGTCTTTTAGTGGATATAGCTAACATATGACATTTATGAGGTCAAACAGTTTATGGATCACATGATAAACAATCATACTACACAAATTACAGGCATTTTGTTTTCTGTATTCAGTTCTTCCATATTTGCTGGCATTCTACAGACAGAAAAGAAATAATGTTAACTTCACAATACGCTTCTAGATCTCACCAAAAAGCATTGTTTGCTATGAGTTAATTCACCATTTTGAAACGATACTTTGAAAGCAAAGAGGCACCACCAGGGTGTTAAATACAACTGAAAATGTTGATGGCATGTTTAGAATTATGTTCCCACTAAACAACTAATCTATTGTCTATCCATCTGTCATAATACAATTTTGTTTATATTTATTAGTTAATATGTCATTTGTAAAATCTCTTTGTGCTTCTTTTATCCACGTGATGGCATGTTTAGAATTATGTGCTGTTGAAATGAAAAGGTTCCCACTAAACAACTAATCTACTGTCTATCCACTTGTTATAATACAGTTTTGTTTATATTTATTAATTAATATGTCATTTGTACAATCTCTTTGTGCTTCTTTTATCCACCTGATGGCGTGTTTAGAATTATGTGCTGTTGAAAAGAAAAGGTTCCCACTAAACAACTAATGTACACTCTATCCACCTGTCATAATATAGTTTTGTTTATATTTATTAGTTAATATGTCATTTGTACAAGCTCTTTGTGGTTCTTTTATTCACCTGATGGCATGTTTAGAATTATGTGCTGTTGAAATGAAAAGGTTCCTACTAAACAACTAATCTATTGTCTATCCACCTGTCATAATACATTTTTGTTTATATTTATTAATTAATATGTCATTTGTACAAGCTCTTTGTGCTTCTTTTATCCACCTGATGGCATGTTTAGAATTATGTGCTGTTGAAATGAAACGGTTCACACTAAACAACTAATCTACTGTCTATCCACCTGTCATAATACAATTTTTTAAATATTTATTAATTAATATGTCATTTGTACAAGCTTTTGGTTCTTCTTTTATCGACTTGATGGCGTGTTTAGAATTATGTGCTGTTCAAATGAAAAGGTTCCCACTAAACAACTAATCTATTGTCTGTCCACCCGTCATAATATAGTTTTGTTTATATTTATTAATTAATATGTCATTTGTAAAAGCTTTTTGCACTTCTTTTATCCACCTTAGACAGAAAATCATTTAGTGTACAACTTTAATCAGTTACTTTTTTGTTTTGGTGGATTGCTAACATATGACATTCAGTGTAAAGGCTTAATCACGTGACATTCATGGTACAATCTTAATCAGTTACTTTTGTCTTTTAGTGCATATAGCTAACATATGACATTTATGAGGCCAAACAGTTTATGGATCACATGATAAACAATCATACTACACAAATTATAGGCATTTTGTTTCCCGTATTCAGTTCTTCCATATTTGCTGGCATTCTACAGACAGAAAAGAAATAATGTTAACTTCACAATACGCTTCTAGATCTCACCAAGAAGCACTGTTTGCAATGAGTTAATTCACCATTTTGAAACGATACTTTGAAAGCGAAGAGGCACCACTAGGGTGTTAAATACTACTAAAAATGTTGATGGCGTGTTTAGAATTATGTTTCCACTAAACAACTAATCTATTGTCTATCCATCTGTAATAATATAGTTTTGTTTATATTTATTAATTAATATGTCATTTGTACAAGCTCTTTGTGCTTCTTTTATCCACATGATGGTGTGTTTAGAATTATGTGCTGTTCAAATGAAAAGGTTTCCACTGAACAACTAATCTACTGTCTATCCACCTATCATAATACAGTTTTGTTTATATTTATTAATTAATATGTCATTTGTACAAGCTCTTTGTGCTTCTTTTATCCACATGATGGCGTGTTTAGAATTATGTGTTGTCCAAATGAAAAGGTTCCCACAAAACAACTAATCTACTATCTATCCACCTATCATAATACAATTTTGTTTATATTTATTAGTTAATATGTCATTTGTACAAGCTCTTTGTGCTTCTTTTATCCACCTGATGGCGTGTTTAGAATTATGTGCTGTTACAATGAAAAGGTTCCCACTAAATAACTAATCTACTTTCTATCCACCTGTCATAATACAGTTTTGTTTATATTTATTAATTAATATGTCATTTGTAAAAGCTATTTGTGCTTCTTTTATCCACCTAATGGCATGTTTAGAATTATGTGCTGTTCAAATGAAAAGGTTCCCACTAAACAACTAATCTACTGTCTATCCAGCTGTCATAATACAGTTTTATTTATATTTATTAGTTAATATGTCATTTGTACAAGCTCTTTGTGCTTCTTTTATCCACCTGATGACATGTTTAGAATTATGTGCTGTTGAAATGAAAAGGTTCCCACTAAACAACTAATCTACTGTCTATCCACCTGTCATAATACAATTTTGTTTATATTTATTAATTAATATGTCATTTGTACAAGCTCTTTGTGCTTCTTTTATCCACCTGATGGCATGTTTAGAATTATGTGCTGTTCAAATAAAAAGGTTCTCACTAAACAACTAATCTACTATCTATCTACCCATCATAATATAGTTTTGTTTATATTTATTAATTAATATGTCATTTGTACAAGCTCTTTGTGCTTCTTTTATCCACCTTAGACAGAAAATCATTCAGGGTACAACTTTAATCAGTTACTTTTGTCTTTTGGTGGATTGCTAACATATGATATTCAGGGTACAGCCTTAATCACGTGACATTCATGGTATAATCTTAATCATTTACTTTTGTCTTTCAATGGATACAGTTAACATTTGACATTTGTGAGGTCAAACAGTTTATGGATCACATGATAAACAATCATACTACATAAATTACATGCATTTTGTTTCCCGTATTCGGTTCTTCCATATTTGCTGCCATTCTACAGACAGAAAATAAATAATGTTAACTTCACAATATGCTTCTAGATCTAGCCAAAAAGCACTGTTCGCAACGAGTTAATTCACTGTTTTGAAATGATACTTTTAAAGAGAGGAGGCACCACCAGGGTGTTAAATACTATTGAAAACGTTGACGACGTGTTTAGAATTATGTTCCCACTAAACAACTAATCTATTGTCTATCCATCTGTCATAATATAATTTTGTTTATATTTATTAGTTAATATGTCATTTGTACAAGCTCTTTGTGCTTCTTTTATCCACGTGATGACGTGTTTAGAATTATGTGCTATTCAAATGAAAAGGTTCCCACTAAACAACTAATCTACTATTTATCCACCTGTCATAATACAGTTTTGTTTATATTTATTAATTAATATGTCATTTGTACAAGCTCTTTGTGCTTCTTTTATCCACCTGATGGCGTGTTTAGAATTATGTGCTGTTGAAATGAAAAGGTTCCCACTAAACAACTAATCTACTGTCTATCCACCTGTCATAATACAGTTTTGTTTATATTTATTAGTTAATATGTCATTTGTACAAGCTCTTTGTGCTACTTTTATCCACCTAATGGCATGTTTAGAATTATGTGCTGTTGAAATGAAAAGGTTCCCACTAAGCAACTAATCTACTGTCTATCCACCTGTCATAATACAGTTTTGTTTATATTTATTAATTAATATGTCATTTGTAGAAGCTCTTTGTGCTTTTTTATCCACCTGATGGCATGTTTAGAATTATGTGCTGTTGAAATGAAAAGGTTCCCTCTAAGCAACTAATCTACTGTCTATCCACCTGTCATAATACAGTTTTGTTTATATTTATTAATTAATGTCATTTTTACAAGCTCTTTGTGCTTCTTTTATCCACCTGATGACGTGTTTAGAATTATGTGCTGTTCAAATGAAAAGGTTCCCACTAAACAACTAATCTACTTTCTATCCACCCGTCATAATATAGTTTCGTTTATATTTATTAATTAATATGTCATTTGTACAAGCTCTTTGCGCTTCTTTTATCCACCTTAGACAGAAAATCATTCAAGGTACAACTTTAATCAGTTACTTTTGTCTTTTGGTGGATTGCTAACATATGATATTCAGGGTACAGCCTTAATCACGTTACATTCATGGTACCATCTTAATCAGTTACTTTTGTCTTTCAGTGGATATAGCTAACATATTGCATTTATGAGGTCAAACAGTTTATGGATCACATGATAAACAATCATACTACACAAATTACAGGCATTTTGTTTTCCATATTCTGTTCTTCCATATTTGCTTCCATTCTACAGACAGAAAAGAAATAATGTTAACTTCACAATATGCTTCTAGATCTCACTAAAAAGCACTATTTGTAATGAGTTAATTCAATGTTTTGAAACGATACTTTGAAAGCGAAGAGGCACCACCAGGGTTTTAAATACTACTGAAAATGTTGATGGCGTGTTTAGAATTATGTTCCCACTAAACAACTAATCTATTGTCTATCCATTTGTCATAATACAGTTTTGTTTAAATTTATTAGTTAATATGTCATTTGTACAGGCTCTTTGTGCTTCTTTTATCCACTTGATGACGTGTTTAGAATTATGTGCTATTCAAATGAAAAGGTTCCCAACAAATAACTAATCTACTATCTATCCACCTGTCATAATACAGTTTTGTTTATATTTATTAATTAATATGTCATTTGTAAAAGCTCTTTGTGCTTCTTTTATCCAATTTGATGGCGTGTTTAGAATTATGTGCTGTTCAAACGAAAAAGTTCCCACTTAACAACTAATCTACTGTCTATCCACTTGTCATAATACAATTTTGTTTATATTTATTAGTTAATATGACATTTGTACAAGCTCTTTGTGCTTGTTTTATCCACTTGATGACATGCTTAGAATTATGTGCTGTTGAAATGAAAAGGTTCCCACTAAACAACTAATCTACTGTCTATCCACCTGTCATAATACAATTTTGTTTATATTTATTAATTAATATGTCATTTGTACAAGCTCTTTGTGCTTCTTTTATCCACCTGATGACATGTTTAGAATTATGTGCTATTGAAATGAAAAGGTTCCCACTAAACAACTAATCTACTGTCTATCCACCTGTCATAATACAATTTTGTTTATATTTAATAATTAATATGTCATTTGTACAAGCTCTTTGTGCTTCTTTTATCCACGTGATGGCATGTTTAGAATTATGTGTTGTTCAAATGAAAAGGTTCCCACTAAACAACTAATCTACTGTCTATCCACCCGTCGTAATATAGTTTCGTTTATATTTATTAATTAATAAGTCATTTGTACAAGCTCTTGGCGCTTCTTTTATCCAGCTTAGACAGAAAATCATTCAGGGTACAACTTTAATCATTTTCTTTTGTCTTTTGGTGGATTGCTAACATATGACATTCAAGGTACAACCTTAATCATGTGACATTCATGGTACAATCTTAATCAGTTACTTTTGTCTTTCAGTGGATATAGCTAACATATGACATTTATGAGGTCAAACAGTTTATGGATCACATGATAAACAATCATACTACACAAATTACAGGCATTTTGTTTCCCGTATTCAGTTCTTCCATATTTGCTGCCATTCTACAGACAAAAAAGAAATAATGTTAACTTCACAATATGCTTCTAGATCTCACCAAAAACCACTGTTTGCAATGAGTTAATTCACCATTTTGAAACGATACTTTGAAAGTGAAGAGGCACCACGAGGGTGTTAAATTCTACTGAAAATGTTGATGGCGTTTTAGAATTATGTTCCCACTAAACAACTAATCTATTATCTATCCATCTGTCATAATACAATTTTGTTTATATTTATTATTTAATATGTCATTTGTACAAGCTCTTTGTGCTTCTTTTATCCACGTGATGGCGTGTTTAGAATTATGTTCTATTCAAATGAAAAGATTCCCACTAAACAACTAATCTACTGTCTATCCACCTGTCATAATACAGTTTTGTTTATATTTATTAATTAATATGTCATTTGTAAAAGCTCTTTGTGCTTCTTTTATCCACCTGATGGCGTGTTTAGAATTATGTGCTGTTCAAATGAAAAAGTTTCCACTAAACAACTAATCTACTGTCTATCCACCTATCATAATACAGTTTTGTTTATATTTATTAGTTAATATGTCATTTGTACAAGCTCTTTGTGCTTCTTTTATCCACCTGATGACATGTTTAGAATTATGTGCTGTTGAAATGAAAAGGTTCCCACTAAACAACTAATCTACTGTCTATCCACCTATCATAATACAGTTTTGTTTATATTTATTAACTAATATGTCATTTGTACAAGCTCTTTGTGCTTCTTTTATCCACCTGATGGCATGTTTAGAATTATGTGCTGTTGAAATGAAAAGGTTCCCACTAAACAACTAATCTACTGTCGATCCACCTATCATAATACAGTTTTGTTTATATTTATTAATTAATATGTCATTTGTACAAACTCTTTGTGCTTCTTTTATCCACCTGATGGCGTGTTTAGAATTATGTGCTGTTCAAATGAAAAGGTTCCCAGTAAACAACTAATCTACTGTCTATCCACCCGTCATAATATAGTTTCATTTATATTTATTAATTAATATGTCATTTGTACAAGCTCTTTGCGCTTCTTTTATCCACCTTAGACAGAAAATCATTCAGGGTACAACTTTAATTAGTTACTTTTGTCTTTTGGTGGATTGCTAACATATGACATTTAGGGTACAGCCTTAATCACGTGACATTCATGGTACAATCTTAATCAGTTACTTTTGTCTTTCAGTGGATATAGCTAACATATTTCATTTATGAGGTCAAACAGTTTATGGATCACATGATAAACAATCATACTACACAAATTACAGGCATTTTGTTTTCTGTATTCAGTTCTTCCATATTTGCTGCCATTCTACAGACAGAAAAGAAATAATGTTAAATTCACAAGACGCTTCTGGATCTCACCAAAAAGCACTGTTTGCACTGAGTTAATTCACCGTTTTGAAATGATACTTTGAAAGCGAAGAGGCATCACCAGGGTGTTAAATACTACTGAAAATGTTGATGGCGTGTTTAGAATTATGTTCCCACTAAACAACTAATTTACTGTCTATCCACCTGTCATAATATAGTTTTTTTTATATTTATTAGTTAATATGTCATTTGTACAAGCTCTTTGTGCTTCTTTTATCCACCTGATGGCATGTTTAGAATTATGTGTTGTTGAAATGAAAAGGTTCCCACCAAACAACTAATGTACTGTCTATCCACCTGTCATAATATAGTTTTGTTTATATTTATTAATTAATATGTCATTTGTACAAGCTCTTTGTGCTTCTTTTATCGACCTAATGGCGTGTTTAGAATTATGTGCTGTTGAAATGAAAAGATTCCCACTAAACAACTAATCTACTGTCTATCCACCTGTCATAATACAATTTTGTTTATATTTATTAGTTAATATGTCATTTGTACAAGCTCTTTGTGCTTCTTTTATCCACCTGATGGCATGTTTAGAATTATGTGCTGTTGAAGTGAAAAGGTTCCCACTAAACAACTAATCTACTGTCTATCCACCTGTTATAATACAGATTTGTTTATATTTATTAATTAATATGTCATTGGTACAAGCTCTTTGTGCTTCTTTTATCCACCTGATGACATGTTTATAATTATGTGTTGTTGAAATGAAAAGGTTCCCACTAAACAACTAATCTACTGTCTATCCACCTGTCATAATATAGTTTTGTTTATATTTATTAATTAATATGTCATTTGTAGAAGCTCTTTGTGCTTCTTTTATCCACCTGATGGCATGTTTAGAATTATGTGTTGTTGAAATGAAAAGGTTCCCACTAAACAACTAATCTACTGTCTATCCACCTGTCATAATACAGTTTTGTTTATATTTATTAATTAATATGTCATTTGTAGAAGCTCTTTGTGCTTCTTTTATCCACCTGATGGCGTGTTTAGAATTATGTGCTATTCAAATGAAAAGGTTCCGACTAAACAACTAATCTACTGTCTATCCACCCGTCATAATATAGTTTCGTTTATATTTATTACTTAATATGTCATTTGTACAAGCTCTTTGCACTTCTTTTTTCAACCGTAGATAGAAAATCATTCAGGGTACAACTTTAATCAGTTACTTTTGTCTTTTGGTGGATTGCTAACATATGACATTTAGGGTACAGCCTTAATCACGTGACATTCATGGTACAATCTTAATTAGTTACTTTTGTCTTTCAATGGATATAGCTAACATATGACATTTATGAGGTCAAACAGTTTATGGATCACATTATAAACAAGCATACTAGACAAATTAAAAAGTGGCTGATTGCTAACTTTCAATATACAAAATTTATGAATGATAAATGCTTTTAATAATTTTATAAGGCGAAACAATCTATAGATGAGCATGAGACCTAACAGTCTATGAATCACAGCGAGAGAGAACAACCTATGGACCATCAGATAACCAAATTGATTGTAGAAGAAGTACAAAGAGATTTTTATTTGTGTCTAGAAACCACCACGAGACCAAACAACCTATGAATCAAGTCATAGAACCAAACAACTGATAAAGAGCACAAGATAACCAACCACACTACACAATAGAAAAAATCTAACAAATACATCAACTGCATGTATTTCTCCTTTAATTATTTCCCTTGAATTAATTGTAGCAAACCACGTGGTCGAAGTAAAAAGAGATATTTGTTGTTTACATGCAAATGATAAGAACTTGATGGAAAATTTTAAGTTGCAATTGATGTTTGATTCCTTTCCTTGTCACAATAACCTTGAGAGTTTTGACTGATTTTATCACTTTCATTTATTGGTCCATTATCTGATATTGTTTAATAAATAGATTTCGTTTAATAAATAGAATATATATATATTGAGTTTGAGCTACACATTGTGAATTTAAACTTGTAAATTTGGATTGATCAATAGTAATCTTTAACCATTTAAATTTCTAAAAATTAATTCAAACAAATCTATCAAGTTTGTATTTCTTTAACTCAATTTAAATTAATTTGTTGATTACAAACAATACAATTTTAGATTTCTTCTTAAATTATTTTCCGTGAGTTGATTACAATCACCCACGTGGTTTTAATCGCTATTGGTGTTAATGGTGTGTCTTGAATTAGGGGAGAGGACCCAATAGTTGTCCACCCTAACTTCACGCCTCTCAAAATCTTATGTGGAAATTTCAAATCACTCACAATTTTTTACAACAACTTACTTGGCAAGTCCCCTGCTTATAACTAAGGTTTCAAGGCCACATAATTAAATATGATGCTACATCAACATACTTTTTGCCAAGGTGTCCAAAATAGTCCAAAAAAAGGTGAGACCATTAGTTGTGCAAAAGGGGCCCCATACGTGTGCAATTGATGTGGCATCACATGATTGGTTTCTTTTTACAGCTAAGGGTGCATTTCATTCAATTATGGGTAGTCATCATCAGTAATAACAACTTTAAAGTCACAACTAATCTAATGTTTATCCACCCGTCATAATACAATTTTGTTTATATTTATTAATTAATATGTCATTTGTACCAGCTCTTTGTGCTTCTTTTATCCACCTGACCAAAATTTTTTACTATAGACAGAAAATCATTCAGGGTACAACTTTAATTAGTTACATTTGTCTTTCGGTGGATAGCTAACATATGACATTCAGGGTACAACCTTAATCAATTACTTTTGTCTTTCAGTGGATAGCTAACATAATGACATTCAGGGTATAGTCTTAATTAGTTACTTTTGTCTTTCAGTGGATAGCTAACATATGACATTTATGAGGTCAAAGAGTTTATGGATCACATGATAAACAATCATACTACGCAAATTAAAAATTGACTGATTGTTAACTTTCAATCTACAAAATTTATGAATGATGAAGGCTTTTAATAATTTTATAAAATGAAACAATCTATAGATGATCATGAGACCAAATAGTCTATGAATCATAGCGAGAGAGAACATCCTATGGACCATCAGATAACCAACCACACTACAGAATTGAAAACAATCCAGCTTCAAATCAACATCTACATATATGTTCTCCTTCAATTTTTTTTTTCTGTAGATTGATTGCAATGGTAGAAGAAGTACAAAGATATATTTGTTGTGTCTAGAAACCACCACAAGACCAAACAACCTATGAATCAGGTCATAGAACCAAACAACCGATAAAGAGCACAAGATAACCAACCACACTACACAATAGAAAAATCTAACAAATACATCAACTACATGTATTTCTCCTTCAATTATTTTCCTTGAATTAATTGTAGCAAACCATGTGGTCGAAGTAAAAAGAGATATTTGTTGTCTACATGCAAATGATAAGAACTTGATGGAAAAATTTAAGTTGCAATCGAAGTTTGATTCCTTGCCTGGTCACAATAACTTTGAGAGTTTTGACTGATTTTATCACTTTCATTTATTGGTCCATTATTTGATATTGTTTAATAAATAGAAATCGTTTAATAAATAGAATATATATATATTGAGTTTGAGCTACACATTGTGAAATTTAAACTTGTAAATTTGGATTGATCAACAGTAATCTTTAAACATTTAAATTTCTAAAAATTAATTCAAACAAATCTATCAAGTTTGTATTTCTTTAACTCAATTTATATTAATTTGTTGATTACAAACAATACAATTTTATATTTCTTCTTAAATTATTTTCCGTGAGTTGATTACAATCACCCATGTGGTTTTAATCGCTATTGGTGTTAATGGTGTGTCTTGAATTAGGGGAGAGGACCCAATAGTCATCCACCCTAACTTCATGCCTCTCAAAATCTTATGTGGAAACTTCAAATCACTCACAATTTTTTACAACAACTTACTTGGCAAGTCCCCTTCTTATAACTAAGGTTTCAAGGCCACATCATTAAATATGATGCCACATCAACATGCTTTTTCCCAAGGTGTCCAAAATTGTCCAAAAAAAGGTGAGATCATTAGTTGTGCAAAAGGGGCCCCATACATGTGCAATTGATGCGGAATCACATGATTGGTTTCTTTTTACAACTAAAGGTGCATTTCATTCAATTATGGGGAGTCATCATCAGTAATAGCAACTTTAAAGTCAAAACTATTGGTGCACTGTTGTCAAAAAAATTGGACATTAAATTAACAAGCATGGGTATTAAATCAACAACTTCTATCACAACAATTAGAATGCATTCAACTACTGGGTCCTCTCCCCTATCTACTGTTCAAGTAGCATGATCTACATGGAAAAGGTCCCCACTAAACAATTAACAAAATGTTTATTTAGGGGAGAGGGACTAGCAGTTTTACAGGGTCCAATAGCTGTACAACCACTTGTGCTTATAATATCTAGTCTTGCCACATATTATACTATATATTGTAAATAAATAATCTACATGTAATTTTTTTTTTTTGCCAAATGTTGGTCAAAATAGACCAATGCTTGAGTATAAGAGAATCTATAAATGTTATATTAAAAAAGCATAAATACATTCATTAACAAGTGAAATAAATAATTTTTTTGTTTAAAATAAAATATCCTAGCTATCCACTATAAGTGTGTCATTTATATAATAAGATGCTCACTTATACAAGTACTGTTATCATAGTGAAAAAATATTACAACTATTGAGGTAGTAATGTATATGCATTGGAGTGTTTCATATTAATAACATGTCTTATCACAAATATAAAAGGGTGAACACAATAAATACCTTATTTTTTTCATGAGATGTGAGAGATTGTCCAAAGGTTTTAGTGTTCAACAATTGGTCCCTTTGTATTCAATATAAGTTGTATTTTATATAGTAATATGTTTTGTTTTTAACAACAGATAATATTTTGTGTTCAACTACTGGTCCTTTGGTGGTGGATATAAAAGTTAGAGATAAAACATATTTATGATTACTAATATGCATCTTGTCCATTTAAGTTGCATATAAGTTATATATTTTACATAAAAATATGATATTATATTAATTAAAAATAATATTTTTTTATTTCAAAGTTCTACTAGGGATTTTTTTTTGATGAATAAGTATTTCCATTAAAAATTAATTAAAAGTACACTATCCACAAGAAAAGGTAGGGTGATGCCAGATTAAGTTTTGGTTGAATATATTGCATTTAAAAACCAAATTCTTACACTTGAATGTTGTAAAGCGGAAAATCGCGATCGAACCCTAGTTGCTCTCCCCTCTTTCGACTCCGAGGAGAGAGAAGGGAGGTTCGCTAGGATTCGATGGTTTTTCACTTAGGGGAGAGACTTTACATTCAAAAGAGGGGTTGAAACTCATAAGATCCAATCCCACACAATGTAAGATTGGATGCTAAATGAATTTCAAGGGTTAGGAAAGCAAGGCTACCCTCTTTTGTAAAGAATGTTGTTAAGGAAATTAAGCTAGGAACGCATAGAAAGTCATAAAGATTCTCTTATAAACTGAGTTCGGGTTATAGGATGAAGCTGCGGACCTGGAATTAGCAGTAAAATGTCGACACGACACTGTCCTGCAAATTTGAGCAAAAGTTGTCAGGACGATGGCGCCCGGCACCACGGTCCTCCGAAAAATCCGCGAAACGAAGGGGGATCTGTTCGTCTCTGCACAAGGATTCCAGATCTTCAATTTCAGCCGCGTACCTGCAACCTACACACAGAAAAGCGAAGACGATTGGGGGGTTAGGGATTAGGGGTTTGCCTTTAGGTCAAACCCCGGTTTTGGAATTAACCAAGAAATGAGCAAGAGCTGTAAATGTAAATGACTGTAAAACAAGTACTAATACCTTGTTCTAAGGATGTTTGTATCCTTATGTGCGAAGGTTTAGATGTTGTATGTTGTATGTTGTAGTAGCATGTTGTATGTAGCATGTAGTATGTGATCTCCTCTTCAATGGTTGAATCCTTGTCTTGAATGCAACACTTAGCCTTGAATGGAGACTTAGAAGGAATGCTTGAATACTTGAATGCTTGAGTATAGTTTCCATGCCTTTTTCATCATGTATGTGTTCTGTCCAAATGAGAGAGAAAAATGTAGTTTATATACTTGTCATTTAGGGCTGATAGACTGATTTTCCCAACCTTAGGCCGACCAGGAAAGTTAATTTCCAATTTGCAAACAAAAAGACCCGAGACCCCTTAGGAGACCGGGCCCAAAATAGGACCCCAGCGCCCTGGTCCTGAAGGACCAGGGCGCTGGGCGCTCTGGTCCCACCTCCCGGGACAATAGGGTGCAAGGAGGTTCAGGCCAGGGTGCTTGAAAAATGTAGTTTTCAGTGTCGTGAGCAAGTTTCAGGGTCTCCATTCAGGTTGCGTGTTGCGTCGCCATCGTAAAGACCGAAATGCAGTCGAAATTGCAAGTGTCACAATTTTAGGACGCTACATTTAGCCCCCACTTTAGCTGGAGTATGTATGCTCATACTTCCGGTAAAGTACAAGGAAACAACATTGAAAGACTTTCACCACGTCAAGGAGGCAAGATACACCAAGCCCCCAGTGGACTAAGGATCTTACGACTTCGATTGACAAAGTAAAAGGGAAGATCGCGAGGAAGAACCATGACTGTCAGTAGTAAGGCTCCCTCACTATGAGTCATGCAAGAAAGATATCAAAAATTTTCAAGGCAAGGCTAAATTTGCCAAGAAATTTTCAAGTATCTTGAAAAGATATGAAGGGGATGTATGCCCCCCTACGTTAAAGCGATCGCACACGCCTCACCGGGGGTGATTGTTTTAACGTAGTGATACACATAAGAAATGAGAAAGGAAAGGAGCACGTTATCGCAAGGATTTAGCCCCCAAGTGTGAGATAAACCCAAGGATAATAGACACAAAACACAAAGCACGAGGTGACTTCGCTTTCCTTGGGGTCAGTATGCTGTATGATAAGTCATGTATATATATCATATGTATGTATGCATAATTGTTCTTCATTCCCCAATCAAGGAAGGTCACCTAGAAGAAGGGAACACATGTGTCTTTTGAGTCAACATGAGAGAGATCGAGAGATCTCAATGCTTTGCATCGTCCTCAAGTAGACAACACCAAGGACAACAAATAGAAGAATGAAAATAACATATAGAAGAAGTAACAAAAGAGAGGAGGAGAGAATCTGCTATGCTAATGTAACTAGTCTAGCATGTCATCTACCCCCCAATCTTGCTGATCAATGTTTCGGGAAGGCAGGGAACACGCCAGAGGAGGAACATCCAACACAGCAGATGGAGCTATCACAAGATCCAAACAAGGGCTATGTTCATGTTCCGAGCCACATTGTTTTTGTCTAGGAGCTAGGATAAGTGCTTTAGAAAATTCATTAGATAAATGGTTATCGACATCAACAAGTTCATATTCACTATCAGAAGCAAGAGGAGTAACATTTTCATCATGAATAACATTTTCATCCATATCATCATCAAGATTTATAAAAATAGGATCTTTAACTCGCACCGGATCAAGACCATCATGCATCTTATGTTTAGGAGATTTCGGCTCAATTTCTGGCTGAGGAGAAAATGGAATAATGCTTGTTGAAGGTGTTTTTGGAGATTGTAAAGTTTGAGAAGCAGCTGTTTGAGCTCTAAGACGACGCTTTCGTTGGCGTTCACGTGCAGAACGATTTCGTCTAGTCTTAGTAGGAAGTGGAGAAGACTGAGGAGGAGGAATGTTCTCATCCTTAGCACTTGGGTGTTTAGGTTGTGGTCTCTTAGGCTGGATAATAGGAGAAGAAGAAGGTCTCTTCTCTCTATAAAAAGAAGGAGGAGGAACTGCTCCATACAAAGGAGGAATTTTTGGTTTAGGGAGAAGACCAAGTCCATCATGATGAGTAGGTATAGGTCTACTCTTAGGAAGTTTATTAGGTATAGACATAGTCACATCCATAGGGATGGGTTGAGAATCTTCTTGAGGAAAGACATTAGTTTTATCTTTCAAAGGAAGAACTTCCTTCTCAAGAATGATAGGAATATCAAGTTTAGGTGCTCTTGGTTCACTTAGAGATAGGATCATATCTGTTTTCCACTTTTGATAAGATTTGAAAAGATGATCACTTCGCGGAGGAAGAGATTGGAATTGTTTAGGGCAAAAGTAATCAATAGGAACACTAGAGGTTCTTTCAACTGGTTTAAAGAGACTATGATTGACAGTAACAACTTCACCATTATGGGGAAATTTCAAACACTTATGAATAGGAGAAGCAATAGCTTTCATGGAAGATAGCCAAGGATAGCCAAGCTTCACACGAACTTGTTCGGAAGATGGAATAATAGCAAAGTTCACATCAAGAGATTTGTTATGGACCTCAATAGGCAATGTAATAGAACCAATTGCAGGAGAAGAAAATGCATCAAATAATTTCACAATCACATCTGTTTTGTCATATATCACTTGATTCAATTGCAAAGTAAAAAGAAATTCTTCAGTAATAACATTAATCATGCACGAAGGATCAATAAGCACTCCACGACAAGGTGTATTCTTAACTTTTGCAACTATGTATAAAGGACCATCAGGTGCCCTAATGGTTTCACTAGAATCAAATGTGATGGAAGGTTCTTTAGGGATTTCTTGCTGCTCTACAAAGTTAATCACATTCGGAGTCATAGACACAAGACCATCAGATGAGAGAGAGGAATCATTAGCCTCAATTGCATTAGAGATATGAGAAGGCAATGGATCAGTGAAAATCTGAAGATTTTGGTTAGGAGGAGCTACAGATGTGTTGCCTTTATTATTCACTCCAGAAACAGAGATAGTATTGTTATCAATCAA
The DNA here is from genome assembly GCF_030272615.1 of Cryptomeria japonica. Taxonomy (NCBI): domain Eukaryota; kingdom Viridiplantae; phylum Streptophyta; class Pinopsida; order Cupressales; family Cupressaceae; genus Cryptomeria; species Cryptomeria japonica. The sequence goes on from NC_081414.1 coordinate 245,383,123, forward strand.
ATCTTGAATTTTACTCTTTAAAGAAAAACATTTTTCAGTATCATGCCCAGGCTGATGGTGAAATTGACAAAAAGATTTGTTATCAAAATAAGGTGAAGTAATCTTTGCAAGATCAATTTGTCTTATAGGAGGAAGAGTAAGCACATTTTGTTCCAATAACTTATTCATAATACTATGCAATGATTCATTCAAAGGAGTATACTTTCTTTCTTTCTTGAAAAATTTAGAAATAGGAGGCACACCCGATGCTGCATTCACATTGTTGTTGATGATGTTTTCATTGAATTTGATGGAATCTCTGTTCGGTTTAAACTTCCCAAATGGTTGTTGACTGCTATCACCCTTATCACTCGGAGCCATAGGATGTGATTGTTCCATTTGACTCACAGTCAGTTGATAATTGTGAAGAGTGGCGCACAACTGTTGGAAAGAAGTAAACTCAGAAAACAGAAGTTTGTCTCAAATATCTTTTTGTAAATTAGAAATAAAGATTCTTTGAATATCATTGTCAGGTACTGGAAAAGAAATTTGAGCATACAAATGCTTATATCTACCAATGAAATCAGTCACTTTTTCTTTAACACCTTGTTTACAATGCATTAAATCAATCAAAGTAACTTTAGGACTTATATTGTTTTGAAATTGTTGAATGAAAGCATTTGCAAGTTGTTCGAAAGAAGTAATAGAATAAGAAGGCAACGAGCAATACCATTGTAGGGCTTTGTCTCTTAATGTTCTAGTGAATAGTTTTGCAAGCAACCTTTGGTCATAAGCAAAATCGGTACATATTGTTTGAAAAGTCTTAACATGTGTTAGAGGATCTCCTTTACCATTATAAAGTTCCAAATGCGGGATTTCAACATGTTTAGGGGGAATAGCTCGAACAATGTCAAGAGAAAGTGGGCTCGCAACATCAAATGTGGGTACACTAAACTTAGATTGATTCATAGAGGCAATTTGTTGCTGTAAAGAAGAGACAGTTTGTGCAAGATTGTTAATGGTTGCTTCAGTCGAAGAGTTCATATTAGATGTGTTAGATTGAGATGGAGGTGTTATGTTATTGAAAGAAGGTAGAGAGTAAAGTGGTGGGACTCTATGATAATTAGTCATAGGAGATGATTGGACAGGAGGAATACTACAAGGAGGAATGAAATGGTTAAATGAATTGCCCCCTTGCGTCATGTTCATTTGTGGAGATGTAATAGGAACACTCATTGAAGGGACAAATGAAGAAATCGGATTGAATGAAGGAATAGGGTTAATTGAAGAAGAGGGATTGCCCCCATGACTGGTGATCACAGGGGGAATATCTTGTATAGAAGTAGCCATTATGTTTGATGTAAAGGTAGGTATACTAGCAATAGGAGTTGTCAAAGGAATAGAATGATTGACTTGTGTAGGAGGTTGTGTATAACCCAAATTTTCAGCACAACTTTTCATAGGCATCACATTCGAATCCACAATGTGTGCAATACCACGCAAAATATCAATTCCATTCTTATCACTTTGAAGCATACATTTTAGATCCTCAATTAAAGGAAGAGCTTGACTATCAGGGTATTCTTGAGACATCCATTGTCGAAAATCGTCAAATTGTTTATCCAATTTTGAAAATTGTTCTTCAGAAACCTCATGGAGAGCTTCTTCATCATTAGGAGGATTAGAGGAATTACCCATGTCCTCGTTAAAAAGGCTATTCAAATTAGGTTCCATCTCCTCAGTAGTTAAACCTCAGAAAGACTTAATTCTACGGCTTCGTCTAACGGGAATAGTGTAAGTAGGGCTTATTGTTGTAAAACTCATGCACTAGAAAGAGAGAGAAGATTTTGAATTTAGAGGTAGCAATTTTCAGTAAAATCAGCCAATCTTCTGGATTTAAGCTGTTAAATGCAATCACAACAGTCTCCCGAAATTTCGGAAAAAATGCCCGGGACCGTGGCGCCCGGAGTGCAACACGGTCCGTGCAACTTTTTTCAAAATTTGCAGGGATGAAAGGTATGATGATTTTAGAGCTAATCTGAAAAAATTGAGTAATTTTACGATCTGTAGATAGGCCAAATTAAAGTTGTAATCTCAAAATTGAACCCTACCAAGATTGTCGAAAAATGCAAAATTTGAATTTTGAAAAAGAGAGGGAAACTTGAAATTTTGAATTTTATGATTTTAGAGGGAATGTCAAGAGCAATGCAAATTTTGAATTTTGAAAATTGACTCAATTTCACGCAAAATTCAATTTTGAAAGCGGAAATCAAAGTTGTTGTAATTAAGCACTTAATTTCAAAAGTCACAAAATGCAAGAATTTGAATAAAGCACTGAAATTTTTAATGAATGATAACACACTTTTCAGATTTAGGACAGTAAGAACACAATTTTGACACAAAATTTCAATTTCAATGATTTTTAAATGTTTAGAAGCCTTAATCCAAGCAATCACAAGACCAACTTTGACTGTTATTTTGAAGGTGTTAAAATTGATAAAATCAGCCAAAATTCTGGATTTTAGCAGAAAAATACAGTAAGATCTCGCTCCCGAAATTTCGGAAAAAATGTCGGGGACGATGGCGCTCGGCGCCACGGTCCTCGTAACTTTTTTCCAAATTTTCAGGGATGAAAGATATTGTGATTTTATTGCGGAATCCAAAGTTACAGCTGATTTGGAGATGTTTTGATCAGTGAAATTGTCGGACAAAGGTTGAATCAAGAGGGTTTCAAAAATTAGGGTTTTGACACTTAACCACTTAATTTTCAAAATTAAAGCATAGATATGAATTGATAATTTGTAATAGAAGGGCAGATTTGAAACAAGCATCAACAATTAAACATTTCACAAGTTTAATTACTAAAAAGAAAATTTAGGGTTTTTATGCAATCACCTCTAAAATTTCGCAAAAGATCAAACATGAAAATGTAATCAATTTTTTCAGATCTAAGCATGAAAAATCAGAAAGGATGTTCACGTCGGGTTCACCAAAATGTAAAGCGGAAAATCGCGATCGAACCCTAGTTGCTCTCCCCTCTTCCGACTCCGAGGAGAGAGAAGGGAGGTTCGCTAGGATTCGATGGTTTTTCACTTAGGGGAGAGACTTTACATTCAAAAGAGGGGTTGAAACTCATAAGATCCAATCCCACACAATGTAAGATTGGATGCTAAATGAATTTCAAGGGTTAGGAAAGCAAGGCTACCCTCTTTTGTAAAGAATGTTGTTAAGGAAATTAAGCTAGGAACGCATAGAAAGTCATAAAGATTCGCTTATAAACTGAGTTCGGGTTATAGGATGAAGCTGCGGACCTGGAATTAGCAGTAAAATGTCGACACGGCACTGTCCTGCAAATTTGAGCAAAAGTTGTCAGGACGATGGCGCCCGGTGCCACGGTCCTCCGAAAAATCCGCGAAACGAAGGGGGATCTGTTTGTCTCTGCACAAGGATTCCAGATCTTCAATTTCAGCCGCGTACCTGCAACCTACACACAGAAAAGCGAAGACGATTGGGGGGTTAGGGATTAGGGGTTTGCCTTTAGGTCAAACCCCGGTTTTGGAATTAACCAAGAAATGAGCAAGAGCTGTAAATGTAAATGACTGTAAAACAAGTACTAATACCTTGTTCTAAGGATGTTTGTATCCTTATGTGCGAAGGTTTAGATGTTGTATGTTGTATGTTGTATGTAGCATGTAGTATGTGATCTCCTCTTCAATGGTTGAATCCTTGTCTTGAATGCAACACTTAGCCTTGAATGGAGACTTAGAAGGAATTCTTGAATACTTGAATGCTTGAGTATAGTTTCCACGCCTTTTTCATCATGTATGTGTTCTGTCCAAATGAGAGAGAAAAATGTAGTTTATATACTTGTCATTTAGGGCTGATAGACTGATTTTCCCGACCTTAGGCCGACCAGGAAAGTTAATTTCCAATTTGCAAACAAAAAGACCCAAGACCCCTTAGGAGACCGGGCCCAAAATAGGACCCAGGGACCAGGGCGCTGGGCGCCATGGTCCTGGGGACTAGGGCGCTGGGTGCCCTGGTCCTGAAGGACCAGGGCGCTGGGCGCTCTGGTCCCACCTCCTGGGACAGCAGGGTGCAAGGAGGTTCTGGCCAGGGTGCTTGAAAAATGCAGTTTTCAGTGTCATGAGCAAGTTTCAGGGTCTCCATTCAGGTTGCGTGTTGCGTCGCCATCGTGAAGACCGAAATGCAGTCGAAATTGCAAGTGTCACAATTTTAGGACGCTACAAATGTATAACAAAATAATAGAACAAATAATTGCTTTAAAAAATGAAATATGTCGATCAAATAAGCAATTAGCAAAGATTGTAAAATTCTTATCTTTCGACATGTTGAAGAAAATATCCACCTTGAAAGCATGCCAATTCTAGTTGAATTTGTGATGGATACAAGACCAATCCACGAGAAGAAGCATATGCTAAGAGAAGGGCTCTAGATAAAAGGGTTTGAAAGATTATCAATCTAAGACCAAATTTTCTCATCTCTAGGATATAACCAAATGAGATGCTTACAAGACTTTGATTGCCCATAGAAAGGGTAGTCGGGATTTCATATTCTCAAATGGGATAACTTAGTTCCCATAGGAAGGCCTTGGGAAATACTACACTTGGTAAAGTGGGCCAATTTTGGTTCGAGAAAAATTGAGTGGATGGTGAAAAAAATGTTTTGACAAACTATAGCTGACAATTACAAATGCCATCTTTAATTTAATACCAAGGCCTCAAGGAGTTCATACCAATTTTCTGAACCATATCAGTTGTAATTACGCCTATGACCATATCAAAGGTTTTGCAATTCTATTTAGAAAGGTTAAAGTTGTAATTAGTTTCATTTTGTTATATGAGACCCATAGAAGTTCAAGAGAATAAATCCAACAAACATGAAATTTATTTCTTGTTAAATTTTAAGACATGCACTCAAGCAAACTTGACGAAGGGGAAACCTTGATCTTGTAGATGTTGGAAATATGCTGGATTTGGTTAAGTGTTGTCATTGATGTCAACACTGTATCCCGATTGGATTCTATCCTGGTTGGACCTATCTCGGTTAGTCTTGGTGATCATCTTGGTTTTGATTATGATTCTAATCCGGTATGATCAGATCTCTAGAATCAATTTTGGATCCTTACTCTGGATGGTTATATTCTTTTTATATTTTGTTGGTTTATGATTTGGTGCTTTGGCTGTTATGGCTTTTGATATTTACCAGTATCGGCTAGCTTCTAGCTTTCCTGATTAGCTTTACCGGCAAGTGATATTTGGTGGTTTGGTCAAATGATCTTGGTCTGGCTTATGGAATCGGTTTCTATCATGCTGAAGGTGCTCCTTGATTATATTTTGAGTGTTTTGTGACTTTGCATTGGTTGGCATGCTATTATGGGAGTTGGATCTAATTAGACTTTCTGTGTTACTTCACTAAGGGTTTCTATCGGTTGGTGAAGCGTTTTGGATTTTGGTCTTAGTGGAATTTCTAGTGGATGGAATTGTTTGGTTACTTGATTTAGGTCCATGCTATGTAATGTAAATAATAATATTAATCCGGTGATACTGTGTAATGTAATTTTGTTATTATGGGTTTATGGGTTTAGGGTTTAGCCAACCTTGTCAACAAGGTTGATGATCTGTATTTATAGGTGACTTATTCATGTAATTTGGATATCGATGGGATGGATGGTTATGTATGCATTATCAGAGGAAGGTTTATGTGTGAACAAGTGATATATCATTTGGTGAAGGTTCTTATATTGTAGGATAGACATCTATGCTTAACCGCATTAGGAGATGCTACTTTCACAGTTCATTCTTTCTGGATTGTAGTCTGATGTTTTTGTAAGTCAATGAGACTTCTTTTTGTGATGAGTAGTGCGCTCTAGGCTATTGGCCTTTGTGCAAGTGCAAACCCCATTGCAATTGTTCACAATACTACTGCAAAGGATTCATCTGATTGTGGGTAGGGTTTCCCAACGTGGTTTTTCCCTTAACCGGGTTTTCCACGTCAAAATATTGGCATTGTGTGTACTGTGCTTTCATGTTCTATTCTTCATTGTGTTGGTTCTTTTGTGCTCCAGTTTAATGGTTTTAATATGCATTAAGTTCTGTTTTCTGATGGTTAATTGATTCACCCCCCTATCAGTTTACTTCGAGTATCAGATTTGTCTAACAGTAGAATGGGGTACCAATAGATATTTTATTGGCTGATGGAAAGACCAACATGGAAGCTTGAACATGACCTCCAAGGCTCTCCAAATTCTTTTAATAACAAAAGTTTATTCAATGTAAACTATACTCTTCATGGTGAGAAGGGTTTGTAGCCCAATCCTCTTCTAAGTTAGTCATCTAGAATGATGCCCAAAGATAGTAAATGTCAAACCAAAAATTTTCAAGCTTCATCTCCATTAAGGGCATGAATAATTCATTTGGCACAATGCACGAAACCTTGGAATTACATGGATACCAATTTAGAAAAACTCAAAATTCATGAGGGTGACAATAAAATTCACAAGAAACATGGTGAAACCTTTGTTGTTATTTGAGGAAGCCATAATAAAATCATAGTGAAAAATTTCTAGCTTCATGTAAGAGGCCTTATTAGGAGCCCAACTCGAAGAATAAAGATGTGGGTGGTCATTTTGGAACACTTAAAATCTCCCTACGAAAGACCAAGGTTTTGTGATCAAATATGGAAAGTTTTTTCAATTCTAGAAACCATCCCATTCCATAAGGATGCTTGTGAAGGCTATAAAGTAAAAATAATTCCTAGGAATTTAAAAACCTCTCCATGACAAATCCATTCTATTTGAAGGAATTAAGTCAAGATAGCATGGAGAGATATGATTGTCTATAACATTGAGTCTTATAATACTGAATTGCTAAAATTGTGACCTTACAAAAAATATCTAGGCATTTGAGGGCTTCTTTGATATTTTTCTCCTCCTTAATAAGAGTGAGGAACAATTCATTCGCAAAGTGGATAGTAAAAAGTTGATTTGTTGAATTTGGTAAGGAAATACCTTTAACCAACCATGGAGGCATAGAGTGGGCCAAGAGAAAACCTAACCCTTTAATTCAAAACACATAGAGGGTGAGGGCCTAGGGACAACCTTGTTGAATGTATCAAAGGAGACCAAGGGCACTAGACTAGTGGCTGTTGATAGTGAGGCAAGACGAGGTATACATAAAGAGCGTGATAATATATTGAATGAAGCGGGGCTCAAATCCTAAAGCTTAAAGCATGACTAAAATAAAGGGTCATTCAATATGATTATAAGCCTTGGCAAAAATAATTTTAAATAATAGACCCTTTTGTTATTATTGTCTAGCATATTCTATACAAGTCTTTCCAAACCGCAATGAAATTATCAAGGACATACCTATAATTTATGAAACTAATTTTCTTTGCCCACACAATTCGTACAAGGAGATGATGGAACTTCAGAGTGAAAGATTTGAAAAGGATCTTGTATGACACATTGAGAAAGGTGATAGTCCTCTAGTTGGATATGTCTTGCAAATCTCCAATATTAGGTACGAAAAAAATATTTTTTGTGTTAATTATTTTACATAATGACTTGGAGTGGAAAGCTTCTAGATAAATTTTGTGCAGGTCCTAATCCCCATAGTGCTAGATGGCCTTGTAAAAATCACAAAGAAATCCATCACTATCAGGAGCCTTATAATTTACCATAGTGTGAACAATCTCCTTGACATCAATAATGGAGAGCAATTGATCACAAACCACTATAATAAACTACCAATTTCATTCTGCATGTATGTAGATTATTGTGCATCAAATGGAAAGCTAAAAATAGATAACAAAATAAAAATTGCCGCCTAAGACTAATGCCTAAGATTGCTACAGTTAACTACAATATTTATTGTGAATAAAAAAATAAAGAAAAGAACTACAAAAAAGCTAAAGTGAAGTGTCATTGTTGTGAAGCTGAAGATACACACTTCTTCCAAAAGACAACCCATGTAAAGGAAGCATGTGGTAGAAAAAGTGGTAATGCAAAAGATGATCGTTAGGTGTTTAAAGATATTCCCTGAGTATTGTAGGTTGTGAAGATTTTAGAAATTTTCAAAGCAATAGTTCAGTGCTATTTGTGAAGTAGCTAAGTAGTTTTTTGTTATAAATAAGCATAGGTATTTTTGGAAAAATGATTGAGTGCTAGTCACCTTTGTTAAAAGATAAATTAGAAGTATATATCATACCTAATTTATTGTTGTAGGGGGTGCATTATTGGTTGTATTTGACACCCCAAAGTGTTTTGGTTTAACATATTGATGAACCATGTATGTGAAAAGGATTCCTATAGAACTAGTGAGCATAGTGGCTGGTTACCAATGTGTCTCGGTAAATGGATTTATTTTTATGGATTGAATAATTAATTTTGATGTAGGTACTAAAGAAGAACCATAAAAGATTATGAACAAAGCTTAGAGCAATGATCAAAAAGTGTGTATTATAAATCAGTTTCCTCGTCATGATGGTTTTTGATCATCTGAGACCTCTTATATGGTAGGTTTGTGGTTAGCCCAAACCACTTGTGTGTGAGGCTTGCGGTTAGCCAAAACCACTTGAGTTCAAAACTTATGGTAAGATAGAAAGCATTTGAGTGGAGTTTGTGGTCAGCTAGAAAATACTTGAGAAGATTGTTAGTTTTGTGGTTAGCCAAAACCATTTGTATGTGAGGTTTGTGGTTAGCTGAAACCACTTGAGTGCAAAGTTTGTGGTGAGATTGAAACCATTGCAAAATTGTATCAACTAGGGGTAAGCCAAAAAACACTCATGATTTTCAGGAGGGGATGTCCGTGGCACACTAAAGCCTATTTAACCAGAACTTGATAAGTGATTGTAAATGGATACCTAATAAGGCTTTAGGCCGGTTCCTATCTTTTTTGTAAGCACTATACATATCCCTGTATATAAGTTTTGGTGGAATCCTATATTTGGTATTGCTGTCAGAGGGGGAGAGAGTGGAGTGAAAAAGGGTGAAAATCCTCAAGGGGAGCTTGTATAGTCTTGGAGAATTTTGGGAGAGTTTAAAATTTTGAAGTTTTGCAGTTTTGAGTGTACAATTCATTTTTCACAGTGTTGCCATCAATACCAAAGGGGGAGATTGTTGGCAAGAGAAATTGTTTCGGTGAAGATTGACGCATGATTGATGCTTGGGAGTTGTCATTGATGGCAACCTAGTTTATAAATTATATCCGGTGTACATAGATTTTATTTACTGCAAGTCATATTGTTTATAAGGCATAAGTCTTGAAGATGGAACACTATAACTGGTAGAGCATGTGTTCAGTTTGCATATCTTGACTTTGGTTGCAATGATAGAGGCAATTGATTTGAGGTTCGAGGCAAATTATTCCATAATCCCTATATCCGGTGTTGATTCATGAGTGAGATTGAAGGTTCAATATTTAGTAATTCAATTAGAATAGAGCTATTTTGGTTTAACATGTGATGCAAAATATTTAAGTTGATTTCGATGATTGGTTTCATGTTTGAGGTGATTGGGCCGACTTGTGTGAAGATTTTTATCACTATTTTTAGGTCCGCATATGGATTTGTAGATAGATTAAGTTGAATTAAGGTTACAAATTTCATGTTGCGTGTTATGCAGTTTTTAGAAGCCGACATGAGAAATGATTCATTTTGCTGATGTAGATATATAAAACTGATCCATTTGAGCATTTTGAGTGATGACGTAGGTATGAGAAGTCTGTATGAGCGAATGTATGAATTTTGGTGAATGTGATTGAAGGTTTAGGTGCTCCGGTGTATGATAGAGCAAGAAAACAGAGCAGATAAGCACAACAGTTGCAGAAGTTAATTTGAGCCTAATCGGAACTTCTTTTTGGCATATTTAGATGCTATACTTCAGTTCATTTATTATTGTAATCAGTTGTAATCACCTGTAAGGTAGTGATCCTTATTCCAGTTTGTAGCCCTATTTTGTTTTTGAGCAGTGAGCTCTAGGCAGTGTGCCCGAATGGAAGTGCATTCCCTTCATGTAATATTATCATACTCCTGGCCATAGTATAATAATATTATGAGTTCAAATCCCATTGTGGTTTTTCTATTTTTGGGTTTCCATGTAAAAATCTTGGTGTTATGGTTGTGTGGTTAATTGCTTTATGTTTCTGCACTTTACTTTCATTCTTATGCATCCTGTGGTTTAAGAATCAACTTAAAAAGTTTGTAAATTGCAAAACACTGATTCACCCCCCCTCTTAGTGTTCGTTGATTCCAACACATATGAGATCTAGGGTTAGGGATATTAAAATAATTTATTTCATGATTAAAAATATATTATAGAAAGAATGATAAACATAGTAAGCCAAATCTAGAACAAATATACAAAGAGTAACTTGGATATGCAAACTAGAGAAAAAAGCGTTAGACATGGTTCCTTTGAATCCTAGTTTGAAGGTGTTTGAATATTGAAAGGTAAGTAGATATGTAGTCAAGATATTTTAAAATATTGTGTCAATAATTCAACTTAGAAATTTAGGACAGGTGCACCCAATGATATAGTCTAGATATTTTTCATCTGTTCAAAATCTATCGCAACCTATAAAAGTCTAATTTGTTCTCTTATATAACTTTGTTTGTCAAATTTGAAGCTACACACTTGAAAAATGAGAAAATTGGGTTGTTTTGAATAGGGGATTTCCTAAGTCAAACCCTATGTTGGTGTTCCCGTCTCCACAATAGCTATTACGATGGAAAGAGTGCATGTCCTAGGGAGGATACAGGCTAAAACATAATGAAATTTTTGAATTGATTAATGTTACCTCAAGTAGGAAAACCTTGTCATAGAATCTCAAACAAGGCTTGATATGATGGAGTGAAGTCTTGCAAAATGTTAGTGCATTCTTTCATCATGGTGAAACACAATGTAGTTTATCATGATTGTTGTAACCTAGTTGTATGCTTCAATGCTTTACTCATTGAATTTAGATTTGTTCTTGAATTGCTTTATTGAATTATAAGAATCTTGTTTTGAATTTGGCAGATGTAGGAGAGAGTGTGAAATGGAAGAGGTAGTTGTATTTATATGCAACTTAGATTTTAATTTCTAGGGAGGGCCAACAAACAAAATGTAAATACTTGCTATTTATAAAGCCAATTTTCATTATTTGAAAATTGAGCTATAGTTCCCTAGACAATGGTGCCTAGTGCTATAGATCTAACAAAAAATGCCATTAAAAATTTCGTGATTGAATTATGTTGAGGTGGCGATGAAATACCATTGGATTCTTATAACAAAGGATAAAGGCCTTGATAATACTATTTTTGAATGGTACTCCTTAAATATTGAAAACATGTTGATTGACAAGGCCTTGCCTAGCTGGTCATTCTAAGATATTATTACTATGTCTCACAATAAATTAATTTCTTTGTAGAATCAAGAGGTTTCTCATGTGTTTAGAGAAGGTAATCATGTAGAAAATTTATTGGTGAAGTTGGCAACACATGTGAATACTCTCACCATTTGAGATGATGAGATATTGATTTAGCTCATCTGAATCAAATATTAAAATATGAAGCCAATTTATTTGGCCCATATGATTTGAATCCCTCGCCTACATTTTATTGATAATGCTTTTCTTCTCTCATACTATTTTTTTTTGTTAAGTTCTTCAAGGAAGCCTTTTATCATTCCTGGCATATTATTGCAATTTTAATCTATCATTTTCTCTTAGCACTCTTTATTATTCTTTATTTTTTCTTATATTGGGTTTTTTCATTAATCCCTTATCTCTCTAGTTGGTAGTATTGGTGTTTCCAATATGGGTTGTGACATTGTTTAGGTTGAGCATAAGGATTGTGAATGGCTCAAGCGTGATGAAGAAGCTTGGGTGATTCAAGAGGTAGGCAGTTTTTCTCCCTATATTGAACCTATGAAATTTTTTGATAAGGTTGTCTTCATGGTGTTTTCTAATTCTTTGAAGGATAGTATGGTTATTGTGTCAAACATCTCCCTCTAGGTTTTTATTAAAATTGTATACACCTAAAAATGGTCTGAAGATAGTTAATTAAATACGTAGTTATTTGATTAATCCCCCTTCCCAATTAATTGAATTCACAAGAAATTTGATTAATTTCTCTATTCATCTACTAGTAAATAAATCTACATGATTTATTTATATAGTTCATTTCATTTCCCTTTTGATTAATTAATCCTCCCCCATCTAAATAAATTCTTATAATCCCTAATTAAAATCAACAAACTCAAGTTTGTTGAGATTAATTACCATTTTCCAATTATTTGAATTTCTAAATTCAAATGAGCACATGGCTCCAAACTTTTAACCACCTAACCTAACCATCCCCTAACCTAACTCATTCTATCTAATCCTAGGGTCTAACTAACCCTATCCTATCTTGCACATCCTAACCTCCTTATCCTAACCTCATATGGTGTAGATATTCTCCCCTTGGGACACATGACACTTTTTCCACATGTCTCCTCCCTTGAAAACTTGCCCTCTCATGAGCAAGGATCCTTGACACTTGTCACCACAGAGATGACAAGTGTCCCTTCCTCCAACCTCTTCTTCAACTTCCTCAATCTTGGCCCTTGATATCTTTAGATCAGATCTAGACCATCGATTCCTGCCACCTCATCTTTGGGCTTGGAATTCCTATAAATATCCCCCATTTTGGAGCAATAAAGATCCCTTTCATTCATAGTTTTAACATCATTACTATAGGTAGTTTTATTTCAATCATCTAGTAATTAGCATTTTGGATTAATCATAGCATGTTAATCTAGTTTCTTAGATCATGCATTTCATATCATTTACATAATCAATCATGATCAAGTAGCTACTCAACTCTTGAGTTTCCTCTTTGGAGGTCATTGCTTTGCTGAGAGCCAATCAATACAACACCTTCAAGGTCCTCAAGAATAGAGGAAAGTGGGACATTTCAAGGAAGGCTTATGGTTTGCATCTTTAATTTATTATTCAATTAAGCTTTCCATTATGTTTTATTGTCTCATTATATGTGGATGGAGTTTTCAAATTTTTATTGATTTTTCAAATGTTGTATTTTGCATTTCTTATTTCTGCTTCTGGACTGTAATTTTCCTGAACCTAATTTGTAGATTGTTGGTTTTGCAGGTACTCATTTCACTGTGAAAGACCAGAGGCAAAAACCATTTCACCGTCAAAGAATGCAATATAAACTACTAACTTTGTTTGCAGCTGCAGTATTTTGCACTTATATTTGTTAGATTAGGCACATAGACTAATTACAATGGAAATGAATAAACATGTCTTATGTGTTTTGATGATAGGTGAGTATGCTCTCACCTTTCTTAGGTGATCAAATAGTTAGACTCATCTTTTTGTTTCAATAGTGCATATCTTTAGCAAGCCTACCCTCCCGAGGAGCCTATAAAGCCAAATCCATTAAGGCCGAGGAGAGAGGAATGACTCAAATGGGAATGAATAATGCGAAGTACTCCAACCCACTATAAAATAAACATGATTTGATGAAAATCAAGTCAACGAAAGTGCTCGGGAATAGCTCTCCTCTGTACCTTCGGGTCTATCAACCCTTTGTTTTCAAGGCTAGGAGACCTCTTAATTGAGTTTATATCCCCATGCGCCGAACATATCCCTTACTAGTTCCAATTAAAATTAGAAGCTCCCCGGTTTATCTCTGAACATTATCAAATTCTTAGTGCATGGAGGGGGAAGAATCTCTCCTTAAGATACTCACTATATGTACCTCTTGAGCGTATGTGCAAACTCTCGTTTTGAGACCTTATTTCTAGGCTTATAATGGGACTCCACTAGCTCTCACAAAGGAGAAAACATAGGTGCCCTTTAGGGGGTGACAAGGCTGTGTGAGTTGATAGGGTACCAAGTGTGGGCTAAGAACTAATAATGAAGCCAATCTCCTTAGGATAGACTTAATGATGTGTTTTCAATTGTTCAAAACCCGTGAAAACTTGGGCTTTCTTTAAAGCTTCTTGAACATACACTTTATGTGTCCTTTGGGATAAAAATACAATTTGAATTCTGTGTTTGTAAGTCAAGTAAAGATATCATCCATTGAAATACAACAAAAATTGCAAACTCAAATTTCAAATTGTCAAATTTACAAGTTTCACAACAGATTAGCTCTTTTAGTCCAAACAGTAGCTCTTTCAGTCCAAACAGTCGCACTTTCAGTCTAAATAGTAGCACTTACGCTCCAAACAGTCGCACTTTCAGTCCAAACAGTAGCTCTTTCAGTCCAAACAGTAGTTCTTTCGGTCCAAACGCCAGCTCTCTTGGTATGAATGTTAACTTTCTCATATTTCAACATTAACTCTTCAATGTTGAGCTTGCTAGGTATAAACATCAATTTTCTTAGTCTACATATTAACTCTTGGGGTCAAAATAACCATTGTCTAAGTTCTAGCACCACTAGTTAAATTTCAGAGTTTTTGGTGTAAACAATAGAGTTCTTGGTATAAACAACAAAGTTATTAGTCTAAACAGTAGCTCTCTTGGTCTAAATGTCAGCTCCCTTGGTCTAATCAACTAACTCTTTTGGGTTGAATGTCAAATTGCTCATGTTTCTACACTAGATCTCCTAGTTTGCACTTGCTAGGTCTAAATATTAGTTATCAAGTCTAAAAATCACAAAGCTGGGTGAGAAGAACAATCTCCTAAGTTTAAACACTCAATTTGCTGATTCTAAACATCGATGTTTTGAACTTTAGAGTCACTGCATTGCAGAATAGCATTTCTGGTCTATTCCTCAACGTTTCTGATATATTCCTCAGTGTTTTTGGTCAGTATAACAACGTTTTTGGTTAGTTTGTCAATGTTTTTGGTCTATTCCTCAGTATTTTTGGTTAGTTTGTCAGCATTTTTGGTCAGTTTGTTGGCGTTTTTGGTCCATGTAGTAGCGTTTCTAGTCATTTTGTCAGTGTTTCTGGTAAACTACACCGAAATCAAAAAACAAAAACAACCCATTTCTCCGACAGTCAAACATAGAGACTAGGTCATCTTATTGGGTCACTCAGTTAGGTTATCTTATGTCAAAATAGATTCAAGACTAGACATGCAAAAGGTTCTCAAGTATTCATCTCCAACAAGTTCAAGATCTAACCTCTTAACGTGCAACATCACATTTTTCTTTGATAAATTGATCATTCAAACATAGTTTCTTATCAGGATCTATCATCCTTTATCACGAAACTACAATGCTTGATCAGATTAACCTCATTCTCTATCATAGGATATATCATTCCTATTGAACTTGGTCATATCAAAAATCACAAAATTTGCACTCCAAAACTAAGATTGAAAAACTTGCGAACAAGCAAATACTTGAAAAGATCATTTTGTGTCTATCCATATATACTATTTAGCTCAACAATTGATCACTTATTGAGACACATTATAGAAGATTTAAACCTCACAAAACATTCAGAACATGTGTATGCCAGTTTTAACCAGGGCTCAGAGATGAAAGATTACAGAAACAAAAACATAAACATAAACATAAACATTTGAAATAACTGAAGACTATAGGAACATGGAACACAAAAACGAAATACAAGAAGAAGGGGAAATAACTGAACAACATCTCGGAGAAATCAAACAAGACCCTAAATTTGATAAATTTATGGCAAAAATATTGGAGGGAGAAAAAGAAAAATACTTCCTAATGTTAGCTAAATATGGTGCTACACTCCCCCAAGATTTTGATGTGAGCAAATTAGGACAAAAGAGAAGTGACTGATAACGGACTCCATGAGGATATTTTTGGTCACAAAAATGACAACACATCAATTCTTGATAACACAAGAACTAATTGCCTGTAGAGATATGATTGTCTGTAACATTGCGACCTTACAAAAAATATCTAGGCATTTGAGGGCTTCTTTAATTTTTTTCTCCTCCTTAATAACAGTGAGGAACAATTCATTTGCAAAGTGGATAGTAAAAAGTTGAGTTGTTGAATTTGGTAAGGAAATACCTTTAACCAAACGTGGAGGCATAGAGTGGGCCAAGAGAAAACCTAAACCTTTAATTGAAAACACATAGAGGGTGAGGGCCTAGGGACAACCTTGTTGAATGGATCAAAGGAGACCAAGGGCACTAGACTAGTGGCCGTTGATAGTGATGCAAGAAGAGGTATACATAAAGAGAATGATAATATATTGAATGAAGCGGGGCTCAAATCCTAAAGCTTAAAGAATGATTGCAATAAAGGGTCATTCAATATGATTATAAGCCTTGGCAAAAATAATTTTAAATAATAGACCCTTTTGTTATTATTGTCTAGCATATTCTATACAAGTCTTTCCAAACCGCAATGAAATTATCAAGGACATACCTATAATTTATGAAACTAATTTTCTTTGCCCACACAATTCGTACAAGGAGATGATGGAACTTCAGAGTGAAAGATTTGAAAAGGATCTTGTATGACACATTGAGAAAGGTGATAGTCCTCTAGTTGGATATGTCTTGCACATCTCCAATATTAGGTACGAAAAAAATATTTTTTGTGTTAATTATTTTACATAATGACTTGGAGTGGAAAGCTTCTAGATAAATTTTGTGCAGGTCCTAATCCACATAGTGCTAGATGGCCTTGTAAAAATCACAAAGAAATCCATCACAATCAAGAGCCTTATAATTTTCCATAGTGTGAACAATTTGCTTGACATCAATAATGGAGAGCAATTGATCACAAACCACTATAAAAAACTACCAATTTCATTCTGCATGTATGTAGATTATTGTGCATCAAATGGAAAGCTAAAAATAGATAACAAAATAAAAATTGCCGCCTAAGACTAATGCCTAAGATTGCTACAGTTAACTACAATATTTATTGTGAATAAAAAAATACAGAAAAGAACTACAAAAAAGCTAAAGCGAAGTGTCATCGTTGTGAAGCTGAAGATACACATTTCTTCCAAAAGACAACCCATGTAAAGGAGGCATGTAGGTAGAAAAAGTGGTAATGCAAAAGATGATCGTTAGGTGTTTAAAGATATTCCCTGAGTGTTGTAGGTTGTGAAGATTTTAGTAGAAATTTTCAAAGGAATAGTTCAGTGCTATTTGAGAGAGCGGAGTGAAAAAGGATGAAAATCCTCAAAGGGAGCTTGTAGAGTCTTGGAGAATTTTGGGAGAGTTTAAAATATTGAAGTTTTGCAGTTTTGAGTGTACAATTCATTTTTCACAATGTTGCCATCAATACCAAAGGGGGAGATTATTGGCAAGAGAAATTGTTTCAGTGAAGATTGATGCATGATTGATGCTTGGGATTTGTCATTGATGGAAACCAGTTTAGAAATTATATCCAGTGTACATAGATTTTATTTACTGCAAGTCATATTGTTCATAAGGTATAAGTCTAGAAGATGAAACACTATAACCGGTAGAGCACGTGTACAGTTTGCATATCTTGAATTTGGTTGCAATGATAGAGGCAGTTGATTTGAGGTTCAAGGTAGATTATTCCATAATCCCTATATCCGGTGTTGATTCATGAGCGAGATTGAAGGTTCAATATTCAGTAATTCAATTAAAACAGAGCTATTTTG
Organism: Cryptomeria japonica; assembly: GCF_030272615.1. Classification (NCBI taxonomy): domain Eukaryota; kingdom Viridiplantae; phylum Streptophyta; class Pinopsida; order Cupressales; family Cupressaceae; genus Cryptomeria; species Cryptomeria japonica. The sequence goes on from NC_081414.1 coordinate 245,400,695, forward strand.
GTGTAACATGTGATGCCAAATATTTATGTTGATTTTGATGATTGGTTTCATATTTGAGGTGATTGGGCCAACTTGTGTGAAGAGTTTTATCATTATTTTAAGATCCACATATGGATTTGTAGATAGATTAAGTTGACTTAAGGTTACACATTTCATGTTGCGTGTTATGCAGTTTTTAGAAGCCAACATGAGAAATGATTCATTTTGTTGATGCAGATATATAAAATTGACCCATTTGAGCATTTTGAGTGATGACGTAGGTATGAGAAGTCTGTATGAGCAAATGTGCAAATTTTGGTGAATGTGATTGAAGGTTTAGGTGCTCCGTTGTATGACAGAGCACGAAAACATAGTAGATAAGCAGAACAGTTGCAGAAGTTAATTTGAGCCTAATCGAAACTTCTTTTTGGCATATTTAGATGCTATACTTTAGTTAATTTATTATTGTGATTGAAGGTTTAGGTGCTCCGTTGTATGATAGAGCAAGAAAACATAGCAGATAAGCAGAACAGTTGCAGAAGTTAATTTGAGCCTAATCGGAACTTCTTTTTGGCATATTTAGATGCTATACTTCAGTTCATTTATTATTGTAATCAGTTGTAATCGCCTGTAAGGTAGTGATCCTTCCTTCGGGTTGTAGCCCTATTTTGTATCTGAGAAGTGAGCTCGAGGCAGTGTGCTTGAATGCAAGTGCATTCCCTTCATGTAACATTATCATACTCATAGCCATAGTATAATATTATTATGGGTTCAAATCCCACTGTGGTTTTTCCCTTTTTGGGTTTCCACATAAAAATCATGGTGTTATGGTTGTGTGGTTGATTTCTTTATGTTTCTGCACTTTACTTTCATTCTTATGCATCATGTGGTTTAAGAATCAACTTAAAACCGTTTAGGTGCTCCGTTGTATGACAGAGCAGGAAAACATAGCAGATAAGCAGAACAATTGCAGAAGTTAATTTGAGCCTAATCAGAACTTCTTTTTGGCATATTTAGATGCTATACTTCAGTTCATTTATTATTGTAATTAGTTGTAATCGCCTGTAAGGTAGTGATCCTTCCTTTGGGTTGTAGCCCTATTTTGTATTTGAGAAGTGAGCTCTAGGCAGTGTGCCTGAATGCAAGTGCATTCCATTCATGTAACATTATCATACTCATAGCCATAGTATAATATTATTATGGGTTCAAATCCCACTATGGTTTTTCCCTTTTTGGGTTTCCACGTAAAAATCTTGGTGTTATGGTTGTGTGGTTGATTGCTTTATGTTTCTGCACTTTACTTTCATTCTTATGCATCTTGTGGTTTAAGAATCAACTTAAAAAGTTTGTAAATAGCAAGACACTGATTCACCCCCCCTCTTAGTGTTCATTGATTCCAACACATATGAGATCTAGGGTTAGGGAAGGCAAAATAATTTATTTCATGATTAAAAATATATTATAGAAAGAACGATAAACATAGTAAGCCAAATCTAGAACAAATATACAAAGAGTAACTTGGATATGCAAACTAGAGAAAAAAGCGTTAGACATGGTTCCTTTGAACCCTAGTTTGAAGGTGTTTGAATATTTGAAAGCTAAGTAGATATGTAGTCAAGATATTTTAAAATATTGTGTCAATAATTCAACTTAGAAATTTAGGACAGGGGCACCCAATGATATAGTCTAGATATTTTTCATCTGTTCAAAATTTATCGCAACCTATAAAAGTCTAATTTGTTCTCTTATATCACTTTGTTTGTCAAATTTGAAGCTAAACACATGAAAAATGAGAAAATTGGGTTGTTTTGTATAGGGGATTTCCTAAGTCAAACCTTATGTTGGTGTTCCCATCTCCACAATAACTATTATGATGGAAAAAGTGCATGTCCTAAGGAGGATAAGGGCTAAAACATAATGAAATTTTTGAATTGATTAATGTTACCTCAAGTAGGAAAACCTTGTCATAGAATCTCAAACAAGGCTTGATATGATGGAGTGAAGTCCTGCAAAATGTTAGTGCATTCTTTCATCATGGTGAAACACAATGTAGTTTATCGTGATTGTTGTAACCTAGTTGTATGCTTCAATGCTTTACTCATTGAATTTAGATTTGTTCTTGAATTGCTTTATTGAATTATAAGAATCTTGTTTTGAATTTGGTAGATGTAGGAGAGAGTGTGAAATGGAAGAGGTAGTTGTATTTATATGTAGCTTACATTTTAATTTCTAGGGAGGGCTAAGAACAAAATGTAAATACTCGCTATTTATAAAGCCAATTTTCATTATTTGAAAATTGAGCTATATTTCCATGGACAATGGTGCCTAGTGCTATAGATCTAACAAAAAATACCATGAAAAATTTCGTGACTAGGGGATTGCACCAAGTTTATAGAAATTGCCTCGAAACTTAACATAAATCCA